>NC_080689.1:50321958-51521958 GCF_030445035.2 Dasypus novemcinctus
AGATAAAATAAGACAATATTATTTGTTGGAGCTAAATGATATGGGTACATAAGAGTTCATTTTATCTTTCGACTTTTGTGTATTTCATAGTGTTCATGATAAAATTTTAAAATGTTATGCCTTTATGTTTGAAATTTATGATCAGATAATCGTATTCCATTGCTACAAGATATAATTAGATACCTTTCCAAATAAGAAAACAAATAAAAAACAAAAATCTTCAACTACTTTCATGTATTGCACACTATGTAGCTTGCTTCCACCTCTGGAAATTATAAAAATTGAACGAACACCTAGGGAAGTTTACACTATTTTGAGAGCTATAAAAAATGATGGTATTAAAATGGTAATGTGGTTACATTGTAATTATTGTGAGTATATTATTCTCAGTGTCATGTGTCTTAAAAATGGGAGAAGATAAAATTGTAAATAAAATGATCAACTGGGGTACATCTTTTAAAATATTTTCTGGTTTACAACAGATAAAACAATCTTGCTATGACATCTGTTCAAGAATAAAAGAAAAGCAAAAAAAAGTGACTTCCAAAGCATATAATTATTTGTTGAATTATTCACCTCACCTCACAAGCAGCTTGACTATTATTAAATTGTTTGGTTAACAGTTCAATCCACTGAAGCATCGTGGGCTAAAAAAGGAAAAGAAGTCAATCAAGGCTTCTGAGCTAAAGATAGAAAACAAAAGATAAATAATATGATGCAAAAATCTACAACACAAAATACATACCTTTTCTTTTGAATGAATAAATGTCTCTAGGACAAAGGAAGTACTTAACTGTAAGAAAAGATAAATGTAAGCGAAAAGCATTTATTTTAAAACAGGCAATTTTGATAAAATTATCAGAGGTCTATAGATTACCTTTGCCGTCATTAGGGACACAGCTTTAGGATCTGGTAATGTGCTGGGAATACAACTACACAACTGCCACATAAACCTAGAATTTCAAAAAGGAACTTAAAATTCTTGCAGAATAAAATTTTTAAAAGATGTGTAGCAAAAAAGTCCATTACTAAATTTACCAAACTTACCCAAAATATGTATGTTCAAAAATGTTCTTGTCTTGAAGAAACTGCATGTTATCATGCCAAATCCACTGAAGAAAAAAAATGCTAACATCAGGTAACAGAAAACAATTTCATATTTTTTATTAGAGAGAAAAAAAGACTTGCTCTAAAAAAAACAAAAGACAAAAACTATATGCACTTAAAATTCATGTCAATTTGCTTTTAGGTATATGGAGTTAGTAGACCTACTCTGTATTCACTAAACCTTACTTGGCTAGCTCAAGCAATAGAGGTTTTTAATGTAATTATAAAGATTTTGAAAGTAAGAACTCTGAAATTCCATCTGTCAGAGAAAGAACAAATACATAAAAAAAACTAAGTCATGCTGCATTTTGATAAATGGTCATAAAAGAAAGGTTTATTTTAAAATCTGGCAAAAAAAAAAAAAAATTCAAGCTGTCTGGCCTGAATGAGAAACTATTTCTTTGTTTACTTTATAAACTCATGAAAAGTGATTATTTCCAACATTAGGCCTGCAAAGTCACCCTGATGACGTTAGTTTTTCTATTCCTTTCTCTCTCTGCAAATCATAAGCATGCTTTAACTTTTTGATAGATAGTTCAGTAAAATTATTTTCATCTGGAATCAATGTATGTTCTGATTACTGACATTACTAGCTATCTTTCTTAGCATTAGATGCTAAAGGTTACCTCCACTTGTCTCCCCAGTCTACCAGTCTAGAACCAGATCTTATAAATGCGTATTTGGGCAACTGCTCCACAATGGTATTTGTTAAATCACAGACCTAGTCACTAAATGGCCAGCTTGTGTTGTTAGTATTCTAGCCTTTCCAGGCACACCATTTTCTATAAAGCTGCTGCCCTAGGTAGAGTTGACAACTCTGTCCATCTATTTAGTGCGGTTTCAAGCCAAGACAGTTCAATTCCCAGCATCCTGCTTCCAGTCATAAGCCTGGTTCTAGACCCTATGACATAATTTTTGTTCCCTTTAGCCCAAAGAGCCCAACTCTTGACCACCTCTATTTACTTCCGGACCTAAAGCCTAGTAGAGTTCTGTGGTTTCACCATACTCAGTGCTTTTAGTTCTGTTTCATTTCTGTTCTACAGAAATGTTCATAATGTTTTCTGTGTCTTTTTGCATTTTATCTATTAATAAAATGTATTTGAAGCCAGCTGGGTGTGTTTAAGTGTGAATTTATTGTACTATGTTTGACCAGAATTGGCCCATTTTCTATATACCTGTCCAACCTCATCTTGGATCGTACTTATTTCAACTTAAATCATAGCGACAAAGGTCATCTTACAGCTCCTAAAAGATGCCAAACAAGCCCTATCCTTTCTCAAAGATTTATGCATGATGGTCTCTTTGCCTGGAACACTCTTCACATGATCAACTCCTAACTTTCAAATCTCAGATTAAGATTAATGTCAATGAAGCATTTTCTGACCACCTTCCCCCCATATCTCTACGAATTATTTTCTGAGAACTCTACTTGTTTTATTCATGACAATCTTCATAATTTGCTATCAATTTGTTTACTTGTTTAATCTATTTTCTGGTTCTACAAGTTCTTGTGTTACCTTTTGGGAAAGTCTGCTAATAGCTATGTTTTAACTGTGAAAAGTGTAAGGGACCAGATTCCAGTTTCTGGCTAAAATCTATAATAATGTTAATTTACATTTTATTTTTTATTTTAAATTTTCAGTAAAATACATATGCAGGTAATTATTTTAAATTAATACAAGTATAAAACTATGAGGAAAAAATGGATACTGTGATATAGTTCAATCTTGTTTGTTTCAGTAGAATAAAGGTCTGGGATTCCTATTTGTCATGATGTAAATCAGTGGGTCTCAGAGTGGTTCAGTGAGCTCTGGGATCCCTTGTGACCTTTCTGGGGACTCTGCAAGGTCAGAACTATTTTCTTAGCAACACTTATTGTGTCTTGTGTCTTTTGTACTCTCATTCTTTCATGACTGTGCAATAGAGTTTTCCAGGGCTACATAAAAGAGTGATATCACAGCAGACCAAATAAAGAATTTAAGCCAGACATTAGAGAGCTGCAAAACTAGGAAAACAGGGTCACTTTTATCACTGAATTGTTCTGAAAACAATTAATTTTTCATATATGTTATTTATTGTTAGCATGAACTGGATTTTTTCTTTTAAATGAATTATTTTAAATTTTGTTTTAATATCTAATATGATAAATAGGTAACCCACATTAAATAAAAAGCTGATTTTGGTAATGGATAGTGATCATGGTAACATAGTATTGTGAATATAATTAACATCAAACTGTACACACGAAAGTGGTTAAAATGAGAAACTGTGTTGTATCTATGTGACCACAATAAAAATAACTTAAAAATTAAATAATTTTTAGGAATGTATAGGAGTTCTGAGACCAGAAAGTTTGAGAATCACTAATGTAAATGAACAATGGACATCATTGGAAGGCTGTATTTAGAATTTCATTTATTTCACAAGTGGCCTAGCTGTCATTTAACAGTTGGAACCTTATGAAGAACAAGATCTGTATTTGTCTGAATATATCAGGGCATGAAGTCTTGTAGACAGGGATGATTAAATAAAGTCTATGCTGTTATGATGGTGGTTGAAATAAATTTTTGTATAAGAAGACAAGTTTAATAGATTTAAATCTAGTGAAGTCATCTATTATCAGCATCTAATTGTACTATAAATCCAATTTAAGGGGATGAGAGAAAATATGATTCTTAGCTTTGCATTGGGAAAAGGAACACATGTATAGGCAAGATACTAGTAGAAAGTATTTGTTCGGGGAATAAAACTCACTCAGTTTTAAGACTAAATCCCAAGAGCACATAAGGAAAAATCATAGGGTAAAGCTAAACGGTCTAAATGGGAGAATACATTTCTACCAGGTTTCCATCTCTGAAGATGATTTGCTTTTTATGCTTTTGTTTACTGACTCTTATAACATTGATAACACATATCTAGTTATGAGTAATTTTTAAAAAGTCTTAAGACAATGTTACATTATACCACTTACTACAGTATAACAAAAATGCCTTATCACAATAAGACATCTTTTAAAAAATATATAATACATATTTTAAATACATTTCCAATATACTGTACATTTATGTGCATTTATATCATGAAGCATAACCAAAAACCATGCAAACCCATCACCCAATCCAAGCAGAATATTACCAGTAACATTGAAGTTACTTGTGTACTTGCCCTGATTCCATCAACATTTTCACCTTTCTTATTTTACTTCATTATTTTCTAATAATTAAATTCCACTTTCTTTAATCTGATTCATTTTACTTACTCTATATTATCTCATTATTGCCAAGACTATTCGTAAATAGTCTTAAGGCCTCTTCTGGATTATAGATCGTAATTTTGTAATAGCCTTATTTTACTATAAATACTATTCCTTGAAAAACATTTTTAAACTGGTGAAGTCAGATTAACTTATACCTCTAGTAACTCTGATGAAACATCAAATTTGTAGTCTCTGCCATTTTCTTCTTCTGGTTCCATTCGTTTGTAAAACAGCATATATGCACTGTGTGTCTTTAAGAGGCCAAAAAAAAAAAGCATATTTTCATTTTGACAAGGTATAACTACAAAAATTGACAACGTAGAGGAAGAAAATAATATAAAAATATTATATATGAAATAAATGGTTACCTTTTCAAAGGAGAAATCCATAAATTTATCTGTAACAGAATCATACGTCTTGGTCTGTTTGGAAAAAAAAGTTTTCTTCTTGAAAAATAGGTGTACTCTCCTATATTTACATATAAATTACTTTATAAACAGTTACTTTCATACATTTTAGCATCTTTGTAAATAGTTTCTGAAGAGTATTGCAATCATTAAATGCCATATACTTCATAAATTTGGTCAATGTATTCTGACATTATTCTTAGTACATTTTATTCAAGTGAAAATGCAATACTCTAAAATTGAGATTGAGAAAATTTTACCATAACAAAGAAAACAGAATTAAGAAAGGTGTTGCAAGGAAATTGTCTGGGCTTAATTTTTGCAAATGTGATCAATGAAATAGAAATAAAAGCTGTATTTAAAACTATACTTTCCCAGCAACATTTTAAGTAAGGAAAGTAGATTACTGAAATAGTTCATAGGTATGAAAGTATAATTTATTGAGTCCCCAAATATTCTCTAGGAGAATCAATGCCTAGACATATACCATGTCCATATGTACCTCTATCTGCCTCCACCAAACCTCCAAAAATGATCAAATTTTGAACCGAAGAACTATAAATAACTTTTTACAGACGAAATGGATTTGTCAGTATGCATATTAAGCAACACAACTGATGGATCATGGGAAGAAGTATCAGAAGAGCTAACCATAGACCAGCACAAAAGAAATGATGGAAAACGATGAATAAAACAATGATGGGAAAGAGTGAAAAAGGGAAAAGAGACTAAGAGGGAATGGTAATCAGTAGAGATCTGAGATTAGAATAACAGAAGTAAAAATACCCATAGGACAAAGGGAAATTGTGGAAAGGATAATACAGGCACAAATGGACATGTGGAGTATGAAGTGGCTCATGTGGTGGGACTTCTGAAAACTTAAGGGCTACTTCCTAATGAGTGGGAAGATAAAAATTACTATAGGTAATTCTAGGGAACTTCAGATTATGTTGCCATAGAAGATATTAAAAAAAACAATTAAAAATAAAAGACAATTTAAAAAAAATGAGGGAAGTAGACAAGCAGTATTATAAATGATGTAGTGATAATAGGAGACAGGCTAAGAGTACTGGAAAACAAAGATGCAAAACCATTTTTTTCAGGTACTTTACCACATAATATATAAAAGTATAAAGAAAGAAAATGGGTTAGCAATTCTGGGGAAAAAAAGGTAGTGTTGTACTTCCTTTTTTTTTTTTTTTAAATATAGATTTATTTATTTAGTTATTTCTCTCCCCCACCCCCACCCCGGTTGTCTGTTCTCTGTGTCTATTTGCTGCGTCTCCTTTGTCCGCTTCTGTCATTGTCAGTGGCATGGGAATCTGTGTCTTTTTGTTGTGTCATCTTGCTGTGTCAGCTCTCCGTGTGGGCGGCACCATTCCTGGGTGGCTCTCCTTATGGAGCGCACTCCTTACACGTGGGGCTCCCGTGGGGCTCCCCTATGCGAGGACACCCCTGCGTGGCAGGGCACTCCTTGCGCGCATCAGCACTGTGCATGGGCCAGCTCCACATGGGTCAAGGAGGCCCAGGGTTTGAACCGCGGACCTCCCATGTGGTAGACGGACGCCCTAACCACTGGGCCAAGTCCGCCGCCTGTACTACTTTTGAAGAGAAGAGCTTTCTTTGCAAGGCTTATATTCTTCTTTTCTGTCTTTTGTTGTTTTTTTTTTACAGGAATACTCTAGAAAAAATATCTAGAGATGCAATCATTTGGTGATGGTTTGAACAGCAAATAATAAGTTATCTCCTTTGTAACTGCATTTCCAAATTGTTAACAATTGGTTTATTTTCCCTTTTTCATTAAGAATAGTAGGCAAGAGCACCAAGAAGCAATAAGAAAACTCTTCATTAAAACTCAGAATTTGAACATTTATTTAACAAATATGGCTATTAATGAAAAATATCTGGGCTTATCTGTGAAATGGAAATGACTAGTTACTACTTGACATGTAAGGACCAACATTTTCAAACACAATGAAGTTTTCAGAAAACTGGTACTAGGATAAACTGCCATATTATAATTCTACAACACAATTGTCTCCTCGTAGATCTCACTCCAAAGATGTTCTCTGTTTTTTTTTTAAAGATTTATTTATTTAATTTCCCCCCCTCCCCTGGTTGTCTGTTCTTGGTGTCTATTTGCTGCGTCTTGTTTCTTTGTCCGCTTCTGCGTCTTGTTTCTTTGTCCGCTTCTGTTGTCGTCAGCGGCACGGGAAGTGTGGGTGGCGCCATTCCTGGGCAGGCTGCTCTCTCTTTTCACGCTGGGCGGCTTTCCGGGAGCACTCCTTGCGCGTGGGGCTCCCCCACGTGGGGGACACCCTTGCGTGGCACGGCACTCCTTGCGCGCATCAGCGCTGCGCGTGGGCCAGCTCCACACGGGTCAAGGAGGCCCGGGGTTTGAACCACGGACCTCCCATATGGTAGACGGACGCCCTAACCACTGGGCCAAAGTCCGTTTCCCTCTCTGTCTGTCTTATAACTAGTAAATAACCAGGTTGCTGCTCCAGTTACAAAAGCACTAAAGGAGCAATTCTTTAAAGTTAGTGCAATCCAATTTCCCTATCAAAGATTTTTCAGATTAAGCTAATAAAGTGATTTCTTTTTGAGCTAATCCCACAGCATTCATAGAGTAAACCACCCATTCAATCAAAATGTCTCACAGTAGCATAACTTAATTCTTGTACTATTTAGTTTTTCCATTTGTATTAGTATTTCTTTTATTTTTCTTTTAGAAGGTTCTAGGGATTGAACCCAAGACCTTGTAAATGGGAACAGGTATTCAACCATTGAGCTACATCTGCTCCCCTCCATTTTAAAAAATATTTATCTTTTCTTTTAAAAAATATTTCTTTTAAAAAATATTTATCTCCCTGCCCCTACTCCACAAGTCTCCCTCATCTGTCTGCTCATCTTCTTTAAGAGGCACCAGGAACCAAATCCAGGACTTCCTATGTAGGAGACCAGTGCCCAACCACTTCAGCCACTTCTCCCCAATGGTTGCAGAGTCTGCTAGTCTTCTTTAAGAGGCACTGGAAACTGAACCCGGAACCTCCCATGTGAGAGGCAGGAGTCCAATCGCTTCAACATCTGCTCTCCCATTTATATTTCTAAGTCTTGTTTTCATAATCATATAGAGCTTGTTGAAGGCTGAAATAGTACTTATTTCTATTTCCCAATATCCACCAGTATACTCTGAACTTTCTAAGCTTCCAATAAATAAAAGCTGAATAAGTTTTAGATTTAATCATAGCCATTAAAGTTAAGTGACTGCTATTGGATTTATGAATGTTGCAAAGCCCTAGGAAAATTACAAATCATTAACAATTTCTGAGTAAAAATTACCGTCATTTCTCCACCAAAACATTCAGAGGCAAGTTGAGCAGAATCAAAAGGTTTCACCTCAGCATCATTAAAAAGATACCTAAAACAGAGCATATAGTATAGATCAAACACTATAATACTGAATCTCTTTATATAATGCCTGTTATATTTTTTAGTACTTGGCTTATATACCGATAGATTTGAAATATCAATAAAATAATTATTTCATGAGGTAAATTCTAACCACACTCTTGTTTGAACAACATGAACCTACTAGCAATTGGGAATATAATTTTACAACATAGTCATAACCATCTTAAAATCTGATAGGTCCATTTTCATCTAGGATTAATGAAAGAATTCATAAAAACAAGAAATGCAGGTGTAGTAGTGGTTGGGTGCCTGCTTCCCACGTACGAGGTCCTGGGTTCAATCCCGGGCACCTCAAAAAAAAGAAAAAGGACTAGAAAGATATCTTAAATATAACATATGAAACTATTGAACAAAAAGATTAAGAGAAGGAGGACTTTCAAAAATAAAGATACAATTTCAAAATTTATGATAAAAAGATTCAAAGAATACTTATAGAGAAACATTCAAATGGATATTTTAAAAAAATTAAAAGATACCACCTTGTATAGCTGAAGGAGAAACAGGTAAACAAAATCATTTGGCTACCTGTATATCAATTTAGCAAAACAGCTGTTCAAAGCTATTTTCCTAACAGTTAGAACAATGCCACACACACATATAGTGCCTATGCATGAGACTCTAACAACATACGAAGACCAAAAAAACTGCTATTAGGGACTGATTTTATGATTTCCAATCATTAACTTAACAAAAGGTGGCAAAAACAATGGGAGTGGAAAGAAGAGGAGCATGCAAGTAACTTCTACGTGGCATATTGAAGGATTTTGCGGCCATCCTACAGAAGGCATTCAGTAAATAGCTCTTGAATGAGTGAACAAATAAGTAAGATTTTGGTGGTCCAATGATGTCTATGAATCTCTTAAACTTGTATGCAAAACATTTTGTGTATTCATTTTTCTGGGGAAAACATTCATCAAATTCTCAAGCATCCAGAGATCCATAAAGAACAACTGATTCACATTGAACACTTGGTTCATATTACCTTTTGAAGGTTGCCTTCATTTAAATTTTTTTTCTTAATTTCAATGGAAAATGTTTTAAGAAAACTAAAAATAGAAAAAAATAATTTAAAAATCCAAAGACTAAAATATTTTAAACTCACCATTTATTGTTTTTATAAGCATGTGGATTGACTATATCTCTGATGAAGCTATAATAATGCCCACCATCTGCTGTTCCTGTGTGAACAGTAACTCCTATCAAGTCGTACTCATAGCTCTCTGTATCTTTTGAAAGATCACCGACTTCCTTAAAACCTGAAATGATTTACATGAAACAATGGCAATAATTTTGAAAACTGCAGCAGTATCTTAGGAATCACTTTATGTAATTAACATACTGTATATATAGAAACAGGCAAAAATACTTTATATACTACCTGGAGGACATTATGCTGAGCGAAGCAAGACAGATATAAATGGACAAATATGTATGATTGCCCCATTATGAACTAAACATATTATGTGAAATATGAACATGGGTAAAATTGCATATATAAGACTATTTTTTCTCTGAAGCTGAACAAAGGTAAGTTAATACTACAAAATGTTAATATCAGACAAAAACCAAAATATACCAAGTGAAGAACAGATACAGAGTACTAAATATTGTATGATTTCATTTATATAAAATGTAAATAGAAATCAATTTATAAAGATGAAATTAGATTAGTGGTTATGAGGAAGGAATGCTAAGGGGTATGAGTCTTTCTTTTTGGAGTAATGAAATTGTTCTAAAATTTTTTGAGATGATGAATGTACAACATTGTGATTATTCTAAAAGTCACTGAATATACACTTTGGATAGATCATATGGTATGTGAATATATTTCAATAAAACTGCTTAATAAACAAACAAATAATTGTGCAAGAATAGCCAGAAACAACAGCTATGTACAGCAGGGGAAAGAGATCAAAAGGTGAGGAATTTTCTTCTGTTTTTTTGTTTATTAGTACTGCAACAATGAAAATGCTTTAATAATGATTGAAGTGATGAATGTACAACTATGATTATACCAAATACCACTAATTGTACACTTTGGATAAACTGTATGCTTTATTAATATATATTGATAAAATGGATTTGTTTTAAAAAATACTTTAATATTAGAACAGGTACAAAACAACTCTATTTGCTAGTTATTCACCATCCATATCCTACTACTTTAAGGAACATATAATAAAAATTATTTTAAAAACAAGCATGTGGTAGAGCATAATTGTCAACATCAATATAATATATAGATATAAAACATGTTCCCTGTTTAATCTACTGAGTCCTTTTGATAAATAGTATAAAATACTTCATTCTATTTTATCTGTATTAGGATCAGGCACACAAGACATGGAAAGTCATTAACAAATTTATGCCTTTGAAAGTTTAGGAAAATCGTGTATTGTACAAATAGTAAGCTTGTACATCAATAGAAAACACTATGGATTAGGAGTTTTTTGTAGATAAAAACAAATGATACACTTCTTGTCTCAAATGATTTAAAATTTAAAGGTAACAAAAGATGCTAAGGAAAAAACTATAGAATAGTATAACTAGAAGTTCAAAGATGATGGATGATTTATGATCTGTATACCCAGTACCACATAGACAGGAAAAAAGCAGAATCAGGTCGATGAAGTGAGAGCTGATTTGGTTAATGTCAGCACACAGTCTTAAACTGGAAAGTGAAGGAACTATTTGGGTGGAGAGGAAGAAATGGCTCACAGTTTCAAAGCAGTGACTGAGGAATTTGGATGTGCTTATGTAGTAAATGCTAGGATATGATTCTGACCCAGAATCTGGGCCAACAAATTATTTTGTCTTGGTATAAATTTCTGCTACCTGCATACATGCAAGTATTAAGGAAAATATGATCAAGCGCAGCACTGAATTTTAATGGCAGTCCTATTACAGTTTTCCAAATGATCTGACAGGGGGTTAAAAACTAAGACTCATTTATACAATGCCCACTACTTCACGTATATTTTCAAACCTATAATTTCTACTGGCTCATTTCTTGCAATTTAAAAACATAATCGAATCCTAATTGAAAAAATTCCTTCCCTTATTTCTGTCCCTTATTTACAGCTGTAGTTATCCAGATTCTCTATTTTCTTCAAAAAGTATGCTCCTATCTTGAAAGAACAGCTTACACTCATTGTTTACATCTCTCAACTCTCATTTAGTGAAGTAAAACATTTCCTGGATATAGATTAAGTCCAGGCACTGGAGTATAAAGATTAAAACATACTTCTCTTTCCTGAAGCCTAGAATATGAAGCATAGTGGCTTTCAAATTTAACTTTTTATAAAAATAAAACATTACCAGGACCCTTACTGCATAAAACATAACTTCTTGACTAAAGGAGAATGGAAGAAACAAGAATTGGGCCCTATTTTCTTCTTTAACCAATTTCCATTTACTAAATATTATGGTCCTTGAAGTACTTATACATAAGTTTGAAAACCACTGGATTTATGGAAATAAACAGTAACAATTTATAAACCAAGTGCCCTCTTTAACTTGCTGCAATCTGCCTTCCTTTCACAACACCCAAATGAAATTGCTCTTATAAACAATAACCAAGACCTCCTACACACTAGGCTATTTTCAGTCCTATTCTTCAAGGAACTGCTGCTTCTCTTATTCAACACTGCTGACCACAGAAAGTTTCTTAAAGCTTTCTTGAAACAATGGCCCTGCTATTCACCCAGTTGCTCAAGCCAGGAACCTGAGTCAAGAAAGAGTCCTCCTACTAGACCTGGCCACAGACCAACTTAAATATAATCTCTGTGCAAGCAGGAACTTTATTTGTTCTTTGTTGTCACTGTATTCCCATTACTTTAAGAGTAGCAGAATATTAAACAGATTTCAATAAATTTTTATTGGATTCATTCAGTCAAGTCCTATTAACACTTCTCTCCATCCCTACTGGGGTTTACCAGAATGGTCTCCCATTGAACTTTCATGTTCTTCTAACCCGTTTCTAAAATTGCAGTCAAAAGTACGACTTCCAAATTCCCATATGGTCATGTGACTTCTCTGAATAAACCCTTCCAATGATTTCACACTGAATACAAATCACGATTATTAATACGGCCTATAAAGCAGTAAGTGATCTGGCCAATGATTTCTGCCCTTTACCTCACTCACCCTCTCTTCCCCCAGAGCTCATCTTTCCCTCTCACTTTTGCTCTTACTTGAGTATCATATCTCTACTTAAATGTCACCTTCAAATGAAAGTGCTCCCTAATTTCCCCAGATCCATGATACATTAACTGTCCTGTTAGACAACATCATGCTTGTAATTGCTTATTTAATATAAGATTGTCCCACTAGAGTTAAACTCCATAAGAGTAGTGACCATGTTTATTTTAATCACCCCTCTGTTTCAAATGTCCAGCACAGTGCCTGGAACATAGTACTAATAGATACTAAATAATTTATTGCCTAGCTGACTGAATGTGCCTTACTGTCTTTAGGAACATTCTCCTTTCTAGGATTTGATGTATTTTTGTTAAACGTTTAGTTGATATAATTCTATAACTATATCTTAAGTTTTAACTTTTTAAAATTGAAGTTTATCATTCATACATGAACATCCGTAAACAATAAGTGTACATAGAGTAAATCATAAAATTAAAGGGCTCCCATACATTATCCTACCACCAACACTTACATATGACTACCTTATTACGGAAACTTACAATAAACATAGATGAGGGAGAGAAAATTACCTTCTTTCCTATCACTCTTTCCCATAAGAAAGTCTTCTGTATAGGGTGTCATATCCAAACGTAACGGGAAGGAAAAGTGTGTGTTCACTTTCTCTTTCATCATAGTAACCATATTAAATGTATACCGCATAGTATTGAAACTCAGAATGCGAGGCAATTTCTTAAAACATGCCCTAGGGGACAAAAATACAGAAAACATTTGCTTAAAATAGTCTTAACTATACCTATTTCCATATTTAACTTACAGTAAATGAAACAGTCGCAATCTAAATCACACCCATATAAATAAATACTATATATTCCCCTTCTTAGGTGACTTTTTCCATTCTGAAAGCTTGCTAGCATTTAGGTAAGAAAAAAATGTTAATAGTAGACTGTGGTAAATCCGATGATGAAAATACATGCAGGGAGCAGGTGTAGCTCAGTGGTTGAGAGCCTACTTCAAACATACAAGGTTCTGGGTTCAATTCCCGGTACCTCCTAAAAAAAATAATAAAAAAGAAAACATATGCAAAGAGTCCCATGGAAACATGAAAAGGAGCCATATCATACTCTAAAACTAAGGAGGTCTTTGGTTCAAGGTTGTCTCCCTGCCCCCCCAAATAAATAACAGGAATTGAACTACTTACTTTTGTTAGCCAGATTGCTAGGTCTGGCTCTATTGCTCACTAGATGTATGACCCTAGGCAAGTTATTTCCTCTCTGAGCTTAATTAATGGTTTGTAAAATGGAGATTATAGTGCCTATCTCATACTAAGAACACTGCTTGACAAACAGCATTTAGTAAGTAATTCCTACTATTGCCACTATCACCACCACCACAACAAAACAAATGCTTACCCAAATCTTATGGCATAGTATATTCTTAGTTCATGTTTTTAAAAAAGCAAACTAAAAGCTTAGATTTAGAAAAACATATGAATTTCAGGGAACAATTTTTCATCGTTTATACAGATTCAAAAGGGTATTTGTTTAAATAGCTCAGTTTTATTTTTTTTTAAAGTAGGACTTTAGGGAGACAAGGAAGGGAGAAGAATGTTTGCTTTTTTTAAAAAATGTTTTTATTTATTTTTAAAGCATCCAAGAACCCCAAATTGCTTAAAGGGGTAAACCTTTTTTTAAAAAAATTAATTCCCCCCCCCCCCAGTTGTCTGTTCTATTTGCTGCGTCTTGTTTCTTTGTCCGCTTCTGTTGCTGTCTACAGCACGGGAATCTGTGTCTCTTTTTGTTGTGTCATCTTGTTGTGTCAGCTCTCCGTGTGAATGGCACCATTCCTGGGCAGGCTGAATTTTCTTTCGTGCTGGGTGGCTCTCCTTATGGGGCGTACTCCTTGCGCATGGGGCTCCCCTACGTGGGGGACACCCTTGCGTGGCATGGCACTCCTTGCACGCATCAGCATTGCGCATGGGCCAGCTCCACATGGGTCAAAGAAGCCCGGGATTTGAACCGCGGACCTCCCATGTGGTAGACAGACGCCCTAACCTCTGAGCCAAGTCCATTTCCCAAGGGAAGAATGTTATGAACAGAGGAAATAAGTTTAAAAATTCAAAATTACAGGTTATTTGGGAAACTGACAAATAATGAAGTTATAGAAATAGATAGGAGTCAAGAAATTAAAAAGGACTCTGTATGTGAAGTTAAGAATATGAACTTTATCTTGAGAGCTTTCAAGAGTCTCAAAAGGACTTGTGGTGGACAGTGGAACTACTGCCAGGGAATATAAGAGCTAAAGATATGGAGACACTGAAGTTTACGATAAAGGCCTATTCAGTCTATGACACACAAGTAAGATAGTAGGCAGAGCACAGCAAAGCATTTTGACCTAGGTAAGAAGATATGTGAATCATTGGCCTGGCAACAGGAATTTGTTATGGTGGCAGAATATATCACCCAGGAAGAATGGACAGACTGAGAAAAAGAGGTTTGCGGATAGAGGGGAATATGATCCTGTTGAGGCTTATGAATATTTTTATTTGCTTCTCCAATCCACCAATTTCTGCTGAACACTTACTATGTTATTACAGATATTTGAAAGTATGGTAAGAGCACAAAGGATTGAATAGCTACTTGGCCTGGGAGAGATAACACAGGTATCTCAGGAAAACAAGAGAATCAAATTAGCCAAAAGAAGGAAATAGTTTACAAAGTAGGGGATTATCAAGAATGACATATCTATGCACTAAATTTATTGATTCCAACTAGAAATTCTCCAAAGATCTTGACTCATCCATCTCAATTATCTTTTAACGACTCTCATTACATTCCTCCAGAGTTGCTCTATGTAAGCCCTAACTCCTATTTTAACCCAGTTCTCTTCAGATGAATCTGTCTTCTCCCAATAACTACATTTACAGCTATCCTTTCATGTGATAATGTCCACCTACAACTTTTTTCTCTTGCAGCCTACTACCCGACTGTTCCTTAAGACTGAGAAAAAGAATACCATTCCTTAAGCATTGTATGTGGCTTTTAAATCTCCGTCTTCAAAGATGCTGAGATCTCCTTCACCTAGAAAAAGCCGCTGTTTGGTTCCAAAGTACTTTCATCTTCCATCTTCCTTGCTATTTTTTTTTTTATTGCTGAATTTCTAGAATAAATGGTCTACACTTGATGCCACATCCCTAGACAATCCTACTTCTGTTCTTACAACCTAACAAATCACTAAACTACAGTCTTGAAAAACCCAGTGCTTTTACTCAGCTGCCATTCTCTTTCATCTCTGTGGTCTATTACGAATGAATACCTTTTTTTAAAATTTCTTCTCTCCAGTTTCTGGGATCACCATCTTACCCTGATTTTCTTTGCTTCTCTTCTATTTCTTTTCTTGTGGCACCTTTAGGATAGCTCAGGTTTTGATCGCTTGCAAAAGCTACGTTCTTTATCAAACAGACATTCTGATGGCTTCAATCAATTATGCAGATAACCCACCTCCAAATGTGATGCCACTGTAGGTAACCAATCTTATTTTCCATTACTGTTCAATGCAAACCCTCTACTTCAAGCAGACTGGGCTAATCCCTGGTTTCTTACACATATAAGTTTATTTCTATTTCTATGCCTTTGCTTCTAGTAACTACAAGCATAAGCTGCTCTTTAAATCCAATTTCTACTTGTCATGTAAGGTTTCACCTATGGAAGTGAAACATTTTTACCCAACTACTGTCCTAAACCTGCCACCTTATGACTTTTAAGAAAAAAGAACTTTTCACTTTAGAGATTCAGAATGTTTTCAATTCACAAGTAGATGCTTTATCATACTTCAGGAAGCACAGCAAAGGGTTGAGCAATCAGAAAGATCTTGATAAATGTTGGACGAATTAAAATGCCCTCCCCCCAAAAATCTGAAAAAATTTAGTAGTGCTTGGAAAGTATACTGGAAAACTTTTAAATAAACTTATAATTCTTTTTATATCCATAAGAATATTCTTTGAAAAAAGGACAAGTACTTCAGAATTTAGAGGAAAAAACCCAAATGAATGTGAATGTGAATCACACACAAAAAAATAAGTGATTAAAAAAAAAAGGACTGTAAAATGTATGGCATGTTAGTAAAACAAGTGAAGATAGCAAACTATTTTCTTCCAGAAATCCAACCAAAAAATCTTCGAAAGACTGAAGAAAATTTTTATAACATTAATAGTTACTGCTTTGAATGAATACTGTACTGAAAGCCCAAGCAGTTTATACATAGGAATAATACAATTATCTACTGCTTCACAAAGGCACTGAACATACTACATTCTAAAAAATCTACTTTACAGAAATTTAAACATTCTAAATATCAGAAGGTACAGCTGAAGAACATTTGGCAATCAGTAATTTTCACAGAGAAGTTTTGCAGCTTGCATTAGAATACGTGAATTTGAAAAATTGAATTTAATCAATGAGTTTTATGTGGATCTGAAAAATATAACACTGGCTGTCCAAGAAGCATGTTTAAATATATTTAATTCACTTCAAAAGGTCATACAAATTGTGCTGGTTTCTACGAACCCCTAAGGCTTCATTCATTTAGTTCAGGTACATTACTAAAACAATATATTAATTCTTGCAGTACAGTGGTGTTTCACACCATTGAGATTAAGAATAATTTAGAAAAAATATGTAATATTCACAATGTTCAGAAAAGTAAGCAAAAAGTCAAGTTGTTCTGAGATGGTCTTATGTCAGCTTCTTAAACATTCATTCTGGAAAATATTAAGCTAACGTTTGAATACAATTTCCAAGATAAAGCACATTTTTTCAAATAATGAAGTCTTTTTCTCAGGCACTTCAGAAGTATACAAAAGAATTTTAGTTTGAACATATCTCTTGGAATGTGTTCAACTTGATATTTCAATAGACTTAAGATTTCTAGGGTTTTACAAGGGTGAGATTTTATTTGATTTACTCAGAACATAAGGTAACTGTCTTCTGAAAGAAGTATATTCAAATTAGCAATAAAAAACCCCCACTGTATTCACCTCTTACAGAAACAGAAAAACATTTATTACACATATGCATATATGGCTTAAAGTTACATTATACATAGTCTAATTCCCATGTTAAAATGTTGACGCTATGACCAAAATTTGAGACTATGAGAGCTGTCAGAAAGAGACAAAACAAAATTTTGAATATGTATAAACTAAATGCAATAATTTCCAAAAGGTTTTCCAGTTTAAAAACTTAGATTCTAAAAAAAAAAAAAAAAAAAAATTCTAACAAAAAACCGTTGTTCTGACCAGACCAAAAAAAAGTACGCGGTAGGCATGACCCAGAGGAGCTGATGATATTAACAGTTCTTACATGTATAACTCTTTGAGGATTTATCCCATAAAGTACTTGGGGCAGTTTGAGATTATTTTCTGAATGCAAAAAGGGAAAGAATTGTTTGTAAACTAATCTACTCCTCTGGGTGTGAAATCTTTCGATTGCATAAAAATTCAGTTGAGGGGCCTTTGATTAGATTACTTAGTAAAATCACTTTAGGGCTTTGGATTGTGACTCAGATTGGGTTCTTGCCCACTTGCTGGGTCTGATATGAATGGACTCACAGCAACAGAGGAAAAAGAGAGCCAGGATATTTGATTCTGCAGTGGGACAGAGAGGGGACTGCTTAAGCACGAAGACACCAAGAGGCTGGGTCAGTGGAACAGCTCAAGAGGAGATCAGCCCTGCTATATGCCTAACAGCTTAAACCTGAAGTTTGGAAGAGAACAGAACAGCTGAGACTGGTATAGGAGGCCCAGAAAGAAATAAGTCCTATGCCTACTTGCTCAAAGTTGAGCTTCAAGAGAGAGTAGATTCTGGAATGGTAGGCAGAGACTGCTGCAGAGATGGGCAACCATCACCATGTGGCAGTAACTCCAGGATCCACAATAGCTGACTTTGGTGGGAAAGCACCTTTTAATGGTGCCTTGTGTTGGACTTTACATGGCCTCCGAATTGTGAGCTTTTACCCAAATAAAAGAGCTTTTACCCTTTAAAAAATCCAACACATTTTTAGTACTTTGCATTGGCAGCCCTTTGGCAAACTGAAATAGTACTTTATTTTGCAACCTGCTTCTCTTGTGAAACTAAAGGTCCACTTTAGAACGTAAGTTTTACACAGTGTAAAACCAGAACTATATGTGAAATACTGTATCTTAATGTTTCTAAGTAATCTTTTTTTTTTTAAAGATTTATTTATTTATTTGTCTCCCCTTCCCCCCCACCCCCTCACCCTGGTTGTCTATTCTCTGTCTATTTGCTGCGTTGTCTTCTTTGTCCGCTTCTGTTGTTGTTAGCGGCACGGGAATTTGTTTCTTTTTTGTTGTGTCATCTTGTGCCAGCTCTCTGTGTGGGTGGCCTCATTCTTAGGCAGGCTGCACTTTCTTTCGTGCTGGGTGGCCTTCCTTACGGGGCGCACTCCTTGCTTATGGGGCTCCCCTACACGGGGGACACCCCTGCATGGCAGGGCACTCCTTGCGCGCATCACTGCTGCGCATGGGCCAGCTCCACACAGGTCAAGGAGGCCCGGGGTTTGAACTGCGGACCTCCTATGTGGTAGATGGACACCCTAACCACTGTGCCAAGTCCGCTTCTCTCTAAGTAATCTTGTTCCATCAGTTCACCTGTGGCTTCTGTGGCCTGTCATTTTCCATGAATGATTCTGAGAATCTCTGTTTTACTGGAATTGAATCCTACTAATTCTTCTGTTTAAGGGCAGTCAGAACCACTACTTACAGGGCCTGTATTTTCACTACCTTCAGAATGTAAATCTCAACTTGAGACAGAACAGATTCCTCCATTTGAGTATTTTCCTTAAAAGTATTTTCATTCACACAGTTAAGGCATCACCAGATTCTTTTTGATCTTTTCTTTCTGGGATCATTTCTCTCTCTCTCTCTCTTTTTGAGTTAGGCCAGTAATTTATTCAGGTAGGGAAGGAAGATAAATGAGAGAAAATAAGATAGCAGGGGGCCCAGGTAGAGAGGAAGGGGCTGAAAAGTGATAAAGCGGGTTATTTACAGACTACAATTCCTCATTATAGGTTATAAATGCACAAGTTTTACTTGTGTGGCCATGTGGCAGAGGAAGAACAGCAAGAGTAGTGCACAGAGGGCAGGGTGGGTTCACAGGCAAGAGAGTGCACAAGAGAAGGGGACCATTTCTCTTGATGTCATAAAAGACTCTTCTTCTCTTCCTCTTCTGTCTGGAACAACTACTTTGTCTTTATCTAAGATGATGATGCTTCTGTTTCTTCTACTCTAACTGGAGAAATTTCACTGTAAGTTGTTTGACTGGCTGTCTCTTTTACTTCACCTTCTTTGTCAAATCTGTCTTTTTACCTCATAGCCCTCAACCTTCCACTGAATCTTCATGTGGATGTTCATTTTTCATGGGCCTCACTGAGGAACTTTATGATTGAGATGTCAGGGAGTCACTGTGATTTCTTCTCATTTTGCAATAAGTTGGACTACTGCTATCTGTGTGCTCAGGCAAAAAACATTTGTTGTCATAGGGGCAGACAAAGAAACCTTGGGTCAATTAAGCGGCCTGGGTATTCCAGGCCCATTTATATTACACCTCTCAGTATAACCTAGTCAATTTCCAGGAAACCTAACACCATTCATTTGATTCAAACCTACTGGAATTGTTTTTCTCTAAAGAGAAGAAGGATAAACACAACTAATAACCATTACATTCTTTTCTTCTCCTCTGAGAAATTTGTCTATTCCTATATAGTTTTTCCTTGGATCTATTAGCAATTCACTATTTGCTGAATAGTAAAAGGGATACCATTAAATCTAGTGACAATTTTCAGTACTTCTGCCTTCATTTCATCAAAAGGAATATATTCAACATTAGGGTTGGTAGGACCTCTTGGTTCAGGAGCTGAAGTTCTGAAAGGATCCATTACTTTCTCCAATTTGAAAATAAATTTCAATTGGGACCACTGAATCACTGTTTCTCCAGTCTTGGCTAAACGACAAAGAAACGAATCCAGGGCAGCCTCTCACTGTCCATGGCTTCCCAGAGTCCTCTGCGGCCTCCACCTCCCTCTGCGGGTCTCCTGGGGAACAGAATGCCTCCCCACACCCACCCCTCGCACTTTGGCACTCAGGTGATGGGGTGGGGGGTGTGGAAGAATACTGAAGGGAGCCGGGGAGCTCAATGAGAGAGTGACCCTGAGTCACTACCACCAGCCCTCACAAGATTTTTTCTTTATCAATATACCAAAATATAATCAATCAAAAATAAGTAACAAAAATACACAGAGTAGAAGGTAGAGAAGAAGCTTGAACTACAAAGTTTAAAGAACTCACACAAAACTTTTTATCTCAATAGCCCACTAATATCCAAATCAGACCCTGCCCCAGGGATCTTTCCACGGTCCAGATAAAACAGCCAACCGCCTGCAGGAGCTCTCCACTGGAGATGGCCCAGAGCTTACTTGAATTCAGCTGTATTATCTGTCTCCTAGAAATTTTCTTGTTTGTACTGCTTATCTCAAGAACCAACACTGGGAATGTTTCTTATTCTTCCTGTGTCTCCATTTCCTTACTCGTAAAATGAGAATAATATCCACTGCAAAGGGCAGTTATGAGAATTAATGGAATTAAATCACATAAAGCTGAGAGTACTGTTTGCCAAACAGGAAACAACAGAATGTTAGCTATTATTATTACCTAACAAATTAATGAAGCTTGACATCTGAGAGTCAATATAGATAATGATGTCAACAATCTTCACTTCTATGCTTCACCTCTAAAAATCTAGACTTTGCAATCAAGTTAAGTGATTTCCACTTCCCTTCTAGTTCCAAATATATGTTAAAATCAATTATATTTCAGTGAATAACTCAATAAAAAGCTGTTGTAGGAGACTGAGCTGATCTTGACTTAAAAACACAATTTTCATAAATCTTGAATTTATCCTTAGTTTATCTTCCTCTTCCTTTTAAGGATTTAGCAAAGGGACATTATTTTCAAATCGCATACCTTTTTTCAGCTCGTACTTTCTTTCCACAATGAGAACAAGTATACATGTTGTCACCTTCTAAAGTGTCTTTAATAGTAACTTCATCAAGAGATTCCTGTGTATAAAAACCACATGTAAAAGTTTCATATTATTCACAGCATTTACACATACAAAAGGCAGTAATTACAATTTGGACACAATGCTCAGAGGAAAAACAATTTTTAAAAAAGAAGCGAATTCTTAATTTTAGCAAAAATTGTTTTTCCTCATATTCATATGATGCTCTAACCAATCTAACTGAATTTTTTGAAAGGCCGAATATTTACATTTTTACCAAGTCATTTTTTAAAAAAAATTTTGATTAGGCAAAAATTAAATTTGTTGGACAATTCAATATTAATTCTTACTTGACGAGCAGAGCAAAATGAAAAATGGGGAGAGTTAACTCTCAAGGTCATAAAGTTGCTATACAGAAAGTTAAAAAAACATTAAAAATTATGTACATTACTCACATAAATATTCTTCATATCTGCCACTTGGCATCTCACAGTATAAAACTCTTCAGCAGTCTGACTAACATGTTCACAATCCTGATTAATCAACCAACAGTCAAAAATCAGTAATTTAATAATAAGTTAAAACAAATATTAAGAGCTCCAAAAATCAAAGAACAGGCAGAATACTTACCAAGGACACAACATTGTTTGTAATTACACCTCCAAACAAACTTTTGACTGTGTTTTTCTTTAAAATAAAACAAAATAGGTAATTAAAACATGGGAAATCTATACAAATTTCAAAGAAACCTTTGAGGATTCAGGTACTAACCAGTTCTGGAGACATCTCCTCAATTTTAGTTATCAGATCAGTAAAAAATTCTGTCATATCCTTCTGCTCCCCAGTATTCAAAGGCTGCTTATCCATGGTGTAAGTTTTACAGAAAGGTCTAGGATTATATGCTTTACATTCACTCTCCTATAAAGGAAAATAAATAAAACAATCAAATTAAAAATCTCAGTCTCAAAAATAAGAAAATTATCATAGAATTTTAAATAAAGGCAGGAACAACAACCATAAAACCAGGTAGGATTTATACAGGGAAAATTTTTAAATGCTCCCCTTCTATTTAATTTTTTGCTTGGTTTTCATGGCATTTTCAGTTGAAAGGTCTTGATGCCAGTAGCTTAAATCATATTAAGTAAAGGAATTTATATTCTTTAAGAACTTCTAGGAAGGAATTTGGAATTCAAAGGACCCATATTTGCATTGTGAAGCATAACATATAAAACTTTAAAGGCTGAATATATTTTTCTATAGTATAAACTTTCTTAAAAAAGAAAAAGAAAAAAACTACTGATTTGTCAGTTCAAATGGCATGTTCTCACTCATTTAAAAGATTAAAAATAGAATAAAGGGATAACTAGCAAATGCTTTAATTTAGTTAAAAATTCACTTATAGAATGTTTAATGATTATTAGAAGGTGAAAAAATACAGGAATAAATATGACATTCTCTATCTTTAAGATTCTAATAGGTGAAACTAGTAACTTCAATACAAGTAGTAAGAAGAACAGAGAGAGAGGGTAACTTAGAAACACCTGCTGAGTCTATAAAACTCAAGTTTTGTAAGAGGAGGTAAAACAGGTGACTCAAGTATAAAAGTAAGAAGAAAATGGAGAAGAGTACTGAGGGAAGAATGCTTCAGGCAGAAGGCACAGCATAAGAAACTGCACAAGCTATGAAGCAACAGGGTGACAGGTTTCAAAAGGCTTCTAATTACCTTAAGGCAGAGCCATGTACAGGAAGGAATAAGAGAAGAGTTGTTGAAGGGTAGGACAAGATCACAGAGAATGTGTGCTATGCTGATCATGACTACTATTCTGTTCATAATGAAAAGCCACTGAACAGTTCTATGTAGAGGCTCAATATTCTAAGATTTGCTTTCTATCATTTTAAGATTGGCCATTTTTATAGTTTTGTGGGTGGAAGTCAAGAGGGAGAAAGAGAAATTGGTCAGAAACTCTTGACATAAGGGTGGGTAACCCTGAAATAGGAAAATGATCATATTATAAGGGACTCTTTGAAAGACAAATTAAAAGAATGTAGATGACTGAGATATGATGGAAGTCTCTATGATAAAGAATACTGGTAACTGATAAAGTCAGTTGGAAAAATAAGAGTATATAGACAGGAAAAAGCTACTGCAAATGAATTCCACTTAATCACTTTAGCTTTTATCCTATGGCATATCTAATTAGTTTTCCATACATAATTTTAAACATACCATTAAATATGTGAACATTTTCTGAAGTTCAAGAAGTGTGGTCTTGTGCTTCATATCTTCTGAATACTGGAAATCAGGAAAAACATTAAATCATACTGACAGTAGCAAATTAGACATTTTAGCACAGAAATGACCAAAATATGTGTAATACTGTATCTGTTTTCATTCTTCTAGCAACACGCAGGAGAAACACGGACACATTCTATTCTTTCTTTAGATAGTAGAGCATTAAAAAATTGGAATATGTTTTTCATTATATAAACATATCTGTCATTATGTCAGGAAACAGATGGATTGTTGAAAGCAAACACTTAGGTGTACAACCCTGTATTCCCCCCCCCCCAAGTAAATCCACAGAAATAAAATATACATTTGAGATATTAATAAATATTTCAGAACCATATTCCTATCGTTACATTTTCTAAAACACCAGACCATGAACATGGAAGAGGAAAACTGGCCAAGGTTTTCTAAGACCTTTCCTAATATTCAAACACCAATAACTGAGATTTAGGATCTGGCTATACTCACCTAGAGACCTAGTGCTGAACACCAGCCTTACAGGAGACCCCCTATTTATGCTAGGCTCTTACTAGATGTATGCTCTTATTTCAGTGGTAAAATAAATCCATGAAGTAAGCATTATCCCTGCTACAAATTACTACTTGTTAGGAAGTTGTTTTTGTTTTTTGTTTTTAAAAGATTTATTTATTTATTTCTCCTCCACCCCCACTGTCGCTCTCTGTGTCCATTTGCTCTGTGTTTTTCTGTGTCTGCTTTTATTCTCATTGGGCGGCTCCAAGAACTGATCCTGGGACCTTCCAGAGTGGGAGAAAGGCGATTACTCTCTTGTGTCACCTCAGCTCCCAGTTCTGCTGGGTCTTTTTTTTTTTTTTTTTTTAAGATTTATTTATTTATTTAACTCCCCCCTCCCCCGGTTGTCTGTTCTCTGTGTCTATTTGCTGCGTCTTGTTTCTTTGTCGCTTCTGTTGTCGTGGGCGGTCCGGGAAGTGTGGGCAGCGCCATTCCTGGGCAGGCTGCACTTTCTTTCGCGCTGGGCAGCTGTCCTTACGGGGCGCAGCACTCCTTGCTGGGTCTTCTTATTTTCTTTCCTCTGTTGTCTCTTGTGGTGTCATCTTGTTGCGCCAGCTCTCTGCATCAGCTGGCACTCCTGTGCAGGTGGCATTCCCACCCAGGGCAGCACTCCCATGCAGTGCAGCGCTCCTGCACAGGGCCGCATTCCCGCATGGGCCAGCTTGCCCTTACCAGGAGGCCCTGGGCACTGAGCCCTGGACCTCCTATATAGTAGACGGGAGCCCAATTGGTTAAGGCTCACCGTTCCCTTGTTAGGAAGTTTTAAGAAACTCTGCTATCCTCGTGGAATATTAAGCCTCACATATGAACATATGAGTAGAGTACACTGTAGTTATGTCTGCCAATTTTGTTGCTATGGTAGATAATTTAGGGAGTGCAAGTAATATGGCTCTTCTGCCTAGGAGCTTATAATCAAAACTGGGAACATAAGAGCTAACATAGAGATCTGTTCAAGACAGCAAAAATAGCTACAGAATACTCCTGGCATATGGTAGGCTTAATATTCCATGAGACTTTGAGAATATTCATGAAAAATAATATTTTCCAACACAGAACTGATAGATTCAAATTATTAATTCAGAATACAAAAACACAGTACTTTCTTCATGTTTTCCTGTAAACCTACAACTTCTCATATATATATATATAGTTAGAAAAAAAGAATACTTGGAATTACAGTTTCATTATTAGAGAATAAAGCATTAATTGCCTAAAGAAGAGAAGTTAAAATTAAGCAAAATCAATGACATTTTACTTAAAGGAAGACTGAAATATTGAACAAGTGAGCAAAAATAACATGAAGCAAAGTTTATCCAACTCCAAACAAAGTCTACAATCTTATTTACTTTGTGATAAATATAAAGAAACATGCTCAGTGATTCTGGTAATATTTCCCTACTTTTTTTTAGGCACTGCTTATTTTTCTACATAATCTGTACTTATTTTTATTGAAAATACAAGAGACCTCTAAGTGTGTATATTCAACAACTGTGCTTTCCTTTGGGAAATAAATTATACTAGAGCAGTACGTGTTAAAGTTATATAATCAAATTTTATCATTTTCTATTCATACTGTTCTCAAATACTTTATGAAATAATCAAGATTAATTTTTTAAAAATAATTTGGGTTTTACAGTTTTTATGTTTTTTTTTTTTTTTAAAGTTCTGGGGCCAGGGACTGAACCTGGGGCCTCGTACCTTCTATGTGGGAAGCCGGTGTTCAACCAGTGAGCTATACTGGCTTTCCCAAGTCGGTTTTTTCATTTGTTTTTGTTTTTAGGAGGTACTGGGGATCAAATCTGGGGCCTTATACATGGGAAGCAGGTGCTCAACCACTTGAGCTACATCTGTTTCCCCACAGCTTTTTTTTTTTTTTTTTTTTTTTTTTTAGGTCCTGGGTCCAGGGACTGAACCTAGGACCTCCCAAGTGGGAAGCTGGCACTTAATAACTGAGACAAATTGGCTCCCAAATTGGTTTGTTTGTTTGCTTGTTGTTTTTTGTTCTTGTTTCTAGGAGGCACTGGGAACCAAACCTGGGACCTCCCATGTGGCAAGCAGGTGCTGAATCACTTAAAAGCCACATCTGCTCCCTCCCCTACAGTTTTAATTTTTAAAGTGAGGAAAACTACCTTAGCAGTGAAGACAGCCTGTCTTGCCTCAGGTATCATATAAAGTTGCTGAATAGTGGAAGCCAAGTAACAAGTGGCTCCAAGATTAGTCAGGCCAACAAATCTACACTCAGCGCGGACATCCTCATGAGGCCAGTAGTCCCATTTATAAGGTGCGTGAGCTGCTGAAAAAAAGAGGGAGGAAAAGACACCCCCAATCCAAAGAAACTATTAAATATATTTTGCATTTATCAATGGACAATACCTTTCTTAGTTATCTACTCAATATACATAAAAACATTTCATGATAATTTTTAATATTATGTAAGAATACATACTAAAACTAAATTGTTCCCTAAATATTCAAATGACTGTCAAAACTTGATTTTATTTGGCATTTAATTATATATCAAAGAATGCCCAAGTATTTCAAATACATATAAAAGGTACTTCCCACCTTTTTAAATAAACCAATGATCAGTTCTTAACTTCAATAACATCTTAGCAACAATATACTTTATAATGTTGAAGCGTGTGAAAATGAGTATTTTCTTTAATCAGTGCCCTCCAAAATCCCATTTCTTTGTACAAAATTATAAAGAATAAAGAAAAAGAAGCATGCTTACATTGCATATGTTGTGCCATAACCCAGTTGTGGATTAGCCTATAGTTCTCAACAGATCCCTTTACCATCTCGACTAATAAATCATAAGCAGCAGCTCTTGAAGAATGTGATTTGCACTTCGGTTGCTGTCGGTCTTTTAAACTAGGCAACAAAAACAGCAGATTGAAGATATCTCTCAAAAACTCCTGGGGGGTGGGGAGGAAAGAGACCAAGAATGTTACCTAAACTTGGATACTAATTATATCCCAAATACAATAAATAGCTTATTTAGAGAGTAAGCTGGATTCTATAACAACCAATCTACAACTTACTAAAAGAATGTTTAAAAATTTAAAGCAGTAACAAATACCATCATCTGAAAGTCTTCACAATCTTCATTTCTCTAAGGGAAAATGGAGTGGGAGGAGATCTTTTTTGTCTTTTCCCACCTCCATATCCTTACAGATTCTGCATCCACAATGTTATTTTCTACTCCATAAAGTAACCAAAATTTTTGTTAAGGCCTCATTACTCCCTACTGTCAACAAAGCCTAACTGGTACCTCTGTATTTAAGTTTCTCCTTATTTCACTCTAATAAACAGCAGTAGCAGCTGCAACTTTACTCATACTGAGCACTTACTAAGGGCCAGGAAGTGTTAAAGGCCCCAAAAGAAAAAATCAGGAAGGTTAAAAAACTTGTCCAGAATCATACAACCAGCAGCTGCCAACCAGAGCCAGGATTTAAGACACCAAGCTCTTTAGCTATATACTAGTGAAGTTCAAATTGAGGTACAAAGTTTACAATTGAGACTTTAATTGTAGGCCTCCCCATTCTAGATGTACTTTTTCCTAAATTTGATCTGCCTAAGAAAATGGTTTCTGGGTCACCTTTCCCACTTGCTCTTTCTTAACTGGTCCTTTGCAATTTCACAGGAAAAAAAAAAGTTACCTCCCTTCCTCACCCCAAATAATACTATGATATGTTGATCTAGGGTATAAAACCTCTTGAGATACTGTGAAGAACAGACAACATAGCAGGATTGAGACTATCCTTAGAAAGGCCTGCTTGCAAAGTTGGCTCTTGCCTGTCATCAGAGCTCCTGGCTGGTAAACTATTCCATACAGTGGTATAAAGCTTTCCTTAAATGATGAGAGCTCACAGTGCCTGTTTCTACAAACAATTTGGTTTATGCTCAACTCCTGCTTTCCTCTGGGATTCTGTAATTTCACTAACTATGGTGAGTTAGGAAGACACAATGTGCCTATATGACTGACCCCTATAAAAACCCTGAACCCCTATACTCAAGAGAGCTTCCTTGATAGGCAACACTTCTCACGTGCTGCTGCCACACTCACTGCTAGGGGAATTAAGTGTATCCCATGAAACTTTTGGGAGAAGATTCTTGGAAGCATGCACCTGGTTTCCTCTATATCGTAGCCCACGCGCTTTTCTATTTGTTGATTTTGCTTCAATTTTTATGCTATAATAAATCTTAGCAGAGAATATAACTATATGTGTAGCCTGGTGATTTCTGGAGGTGTTTTTGGGAACCCTTGACATAGGTACCAAAATAAAGGTCAATTTTCCATTAAAAACCTCAAATCTTATATCCACTATTGTCAAAGAAAGCATAATACATAGCTTCTGACATTGTAGAAGAACAAAGAATTTGGTTAATAAAAATGGAAAGTGAATAGGGCCTTATATCATTCACGTGAAAAACTGTTAAGACTGTATCTTACCTATCTTAAAATTCAGAGATGAAATGATTGCATGTAGAAAATAACACATTTACTTGAAATGGAAAATAAAGTCAAACTAAAAAAGAAAGTCTGAATTGGCTAATAACTAGCCTAACATTGATGAACTATATTTCCCCATTTAGAAGCATGAAATGAAAAAGCTCAATTATTCTCATTCCAAGACTGTGATAAAAATACAAAAGCCTGAGATGATAATCAATTAATCCTCATGAATAAATATACAACTAGATGGTCAATTCTTAAGAAATCAGGTCTGAACTTTAATCATCCATCTGTTCAGCAAATACTTGTTAAGATACTAGGGAAGGTACCAGAAATAAGAATGGTGATTGTATTTTTAAAGGTGGAAAAAAAGAAAAGGAAGAGGTTGAAGAGACGTACATGGAGTAAGAAATTGAGGAGACAGAGATCAGATGTCTGCAAAGCCAAAAATATTTACTATATCACCTTTGCTGAAAGTTTGCTGACCCCTGCACTGACATAAATTCTAAATGAACTTTTAAAAATCCTCAATAAAGTAAAATCAAAGAAGTATTTTTAACGCCTTAGAGATAATGAATACTTTGATTAATATTCCATAAAAATGTCAACACCACCACTTAGATATCTAATTGACATTTCAAATTTAACATGTCCAAAATACAACTCCTGATTTTGACTCTCATCACTCTCCTAATTTACTCTATCCTGAACTTTCCTTTCACTTCCTTAGTAAATGGAATTATCATCCACTTAGTTGCTCAGGCTTAAAACCTAGGTATCACTCTTGATTAATCTCTCACTTGCAAGCCACAATCAAATTCAAATATAAGTTATATGGGCTCAATCTTCAATAAAGATACCAAATCTAACCACTTTGCCCCATATAGCATGAGTTCACATTGATACAAGTAAATGAATACATTAATGTGGGAGAAGAGACAAATACCCCATACAGAAGAAGTCCAAATAATTTATGTAGATATCTAAATTAGTGCTTTGGTAAACCAAACACAAATGGAAAACTGAAGCCAATACTGAAAATAAAATGCAAGACACCTAGAAAAAAAATACTACAAAGAATAAGTGAACTTAAGATGACTGGCAACAACACTCAAAAATCCTTCTAATATATAAAACGGTGGTTAGAAAACAATTAGAGAAAAGATCTAACTTATGATATTATCAAAAAATGATAAAATTCCTAGGAATAAATTTAAGAAATGTTTAAAATTTAAATTGTTTACAAAGAAAACTTAAAATTGAAGAACACAAAAGACATCCTTGTGGAAATAAGGCATAGTCTCTTATTCCCATAAAATTCAATATTAAAGATATCAATTCTCCCACATCAATCTATAAATTTAACAATCCAATAAAAAACAACATGATAAAGAATTAGACAAGCTAGCTCTAAAGTTTATGTGGAAAAATAAACTGCCAGGAAATATCTGAAAAGGAATAATAATATCTGTAAGATAATAACAATTGTGAATCAACATCAATTAAAGTATGACAATGGTGTATGAATAGACCAATCAATGGAAAGATGCATAATGTCCTGAAAGAAATCAAACTACATATGGCAGTTTGAAATATAATAAAGGAGGCATTTCTGATCAGTTGATAAAAAATAAATTAACCAAATGAATGGCTATGTAAAAAAAAATTATCTCCTTATTTCATTCTTTTCACTTAAGTTCTTTATTATCAAACGTAAAGGCAAAAAATTAAATTATGGAAGTGTGAGAGGAAAATAAAGTTTATAAAGTATAACATAAAACCCAGAAGCTGTGAAAGATGTGTAAATCTGACTACATGGAAATGAAAAAAGAATTTTTCTGCTTTAAAATAAAGTAGCAAAACAAAAGCAAAAACTAAGGTCGAAAGATAAACAGAGGGGGGACTTCTGAGAAAATGGGAGACCAGAAAGACACGGGACTCTTTCTCCTCTCCCAGAAAAATAGCTAAAGGACAGGCAGAAATGACCTGGAATAAAATGTTCTGGGGTTTAGGGCAATAAGGAAATGGTGGACACTTCTGAGAAGAGAAAGGCACAAAAGAAAGAATGACAGCAAAACTGTTGAATTAAAGCTGCAGCTGTAGCTGCAGCCCCTCACCTTATAAACAATTTTGAATTCTCTGGCTTCAGGCCAGTAGCTACAGACAAAGTGACAACAAGGATCCACCTCCCCAGGAAACGGGACAGGAACACAGTCTTTCGGGAGAGGATGATTCAGCTTTTGGTCAACAAATTTGGTTTGCTCTGTCCCAGGAGCCCTTCCAGGTGTGTGTGTGGGTGGGCGGGGAGAGGGGCAGAGCCACTGTTTGTTTGCCTTGGAAGCCAGCACAGGACTTAAGAGAGCTGATCCTTTCAATCACCCTCACTACTGACTAGGACTGGTTGTTGAGGATGCAAAGGGAAGTGGAATTATTTCCTACTCAGGGAAAGAGAGGGGCTGCCAGCAAAAGTTGGAGAACCACCTCTGAAAAACTCTGAACCAGGAGGCTCTCGGCCTTAAGGCAGGATCCTCTATCATACTAAGTCCATGTTGCAGTGAACACACTCCAAACAGGCTTTGAATTGGGATACTTGCCAAAGAATGCCATCTGCTGGCTGGCTAAGGAAGTGCATGTGAGGGAATTATTTAAAGTAATTGAGAGGCTTTTTCCAGTCTTTACAACTTCCCTCCCAAAGGCTCATGGAAGTGGAGCTGCAACTCATTACTGTGTCCAGGGCCCAGTAACGAGCAACTAACAGGAAAATCCTAAGGACCCAGAAAAGGATGAACCAAGAATCAAAGAAAAGCTGTTTAACATTCAGCCTATCGCCATGAAATCCCTACAAAAGAGAGAAACTGAACATCAATGACCATCATAATCAGATGCCTAGACGAGCAAAAAAATTACAAGCCATATTAAGAAAATGGAAGAAATGGCCCAAGAAAAGGAATATATCAAAAACCAAAATAAGACACAGAATTTGAGACAAATAATCAATGAAATTCATACAAATTTCCAGAATCAAATCAATGAGTTGAAAGACAATATGGCTAAAGAGAGGACATCAAGAGGACACTGGGCAAACACAATGAAGAATTTGAAAACCTGAATAGAAAAATAACAAATCTCATGGGAACAAAAGATATTACAGGTGAGATAAAAAATACATTAGCGGGTGAAAAATAAATAAAAGACAAAAATAGAAACAAAAACAAAATACATTAGAGGCTAGCGGATATAGTTCAAGTGGTTGACCACCTGCTTCCCCAGTAACTCCAAAAAACAAAACAAACAAAAAACCAACTCTCATTGGGGAGTGGCTATAGCTCGAGTGACTGAGCACCTGCTTCCCATGTATGAGGTCCTGGATTCAATCCCTGGTACCTTCTAAACACACACACACACACACACACACACACACACACACACACGAGACATACAATAGCAGACTTGAAATGAAAGAAGAAAAAAAAAGTAATAAAGTAATACAAAACACAGAACAGAAAGAGAAAAGAATGAAATTGATCAGAGGCTCAGGGAGTTGAATAGTAACATGAAAAGTAACAATATATGTATCATGGAAGCTCCAGGAAGAGAAGAGAAGAGAAAAGGGGCAGAAAGAGTATTTGAGGAAATAATGGCTGAAAATTTCCCAAATTTCATGAAAGAACTGAATTTACATGTCCAAGAAGCACAGCATACTCCAGTCAGAATAAATGCAAACAGACTTACTCCAAGGCACATACTACCAGGAATGACAAATGTCAAAGACAAAGAGAAAATTCTGAGAGTAGCAAGGTCGAAGCAAGCCAACACATACAGGGGACACCCAAAAAGACCTGGTGTGGATTTCTCATTAGAAACCATGGAGGTAAGGGGACTTGGCCCAGTGGATAGAGCGCCCATCTACCACATAGGAGGTCCGCGGTTCAAACCCCGGGCTTCCATGACAAATGTGGAGCTGGCCCATGCGCAGCACTGATGCACGCAAGGAGTGCTGTGCCACGCTGGGGTGTCCCCTGCATAGAGGAGCCCCACGTGCAAGGAGTGTGCCCTGTGAGGAGAGCCGCCCAGCGTGAAAGAAAGTGCAGCCTGCCCAGGAATGGTGCCGCCCACATGGAGAGCTGACACAGCAAGATGACGCAACAAAAAGAGACACAGATTCCCATGCCGCTGACAACAACAGAAGCGGACAAAGAAGACACAGCAAATAGACACAGAGAACAGACAACCGGGGAGGGGGGTGGGAGGGGAATGGGAGGGAAATAAATAAATAAATAAATCTTTTAAAAATAAATAAATAAAAAGAAGCCATGGAGGTGAGAAGACAGTGGTATGATAATCCTCCAAAAGCAAAACTAACTTTATAGATAAAAACAATGACACAAATGTCAATATCAAGGTAAATAACAATCTAAAGTAATAGATATTTATTGGTATAGGGTAAATAAGGTATTTCAAATATTCAGATAATTTTATGTCAAATGGGCCTTTAAAACTACATTAAAATGAAGTAGATGTGACTCAAGCAATTAGCTCCTCACTACCACATAAGAGGTCTTTGTTCGGTTTGCACTGACTACTACAGAAGACGAATAAGACAGCGAGCTGATGCGATGGGCTGGTGTAGCAAGCTGATGCAACAAGATGACGCAACAAGAGACTCATGGAAGAAAACATAATGAGAGACACAACAAAGCAGGGAGCAGAGTTGGCTCAAGTGATTAGGCGCCTCCTTCCCACATGGGAGGTCCCAGGGTTGGTTCTCTGGGCCTCCTAAAAAATAAGATCAGCACACAACAGACAGACAGAGCAAGTGTAAAAACAATGGGGGTGGGGTGGGGAGAAATAAAATAAATCTTTAAAACAAAACTAAACACATTAAAAATTTTAAAAAAATATGAAACCAATAGGTACTTTATGATGACTACTAATTCCATTGCATAAATTAAGATATTAATTTTAAGTATTTAATCCTATAGAAACAGCACCATAAAAGTTACATTTCTGTATACAAAGTAATTAAATCTTTTTTTTGCATTCTAAAAATAAACACAAATTTATATTTCCAAAGATTTATTCAAAGTTCAGTTTTTCTGCAATAAAGTTCTCAAGCTTTATTTGTAAGTGTAAGAAAAGTTAACATATCCACATACCACACAAAACCAAAAAGAAGATACAATTGTATTTCATATAGATGTGGGTATTTTTAATATCTACCTGTCCTTCTCTTGAAAATTTAAAGGGTGGTTTGTGTTTAATAACACTTGTTGCAAGCCTAAGGAGTCCTGTAAGTCCATCATCTTCTATATTACCATCTTGATGATCAAGGATCTCTCTGCTACAAAATAGCAAAAACAAAAGCAAAACAAAATAGTTCACATAATTACGTCCTTTATCTCTGCTCAACAATATAACTGTCAATTTCACATCAAATTTACCTTCGAATGCAATCAGCCAAATGTCTTGCCAACGCATCTAAGTCAAGGAGCGTTGTCTTAACACAAAAGAGAAAATACAAAATTCAAATAAAGACCTTTACGTTTAGTAGTTTTTCTTTAATGACAAGCAACAAACATATCCTCTTTTAGTAGGTAATAAGAATTTGGTTCTCATAAACTCATTAATATACTAAGTAAGTTATAAACTTAATACAGCTACTCTTTACTTATTAATGACTTCAATTAATAAACTAAAGTTTTAAACATCATTGAGATTCTTACAAGGAAAAAAATCAATGGAAATTAGTATCAATGAGTTTTACTGAGAAGACACTAAGGTTGTTTTTGTTTTCATTTTCTTCTTTAACAACTTTGAGATGTAATTCACATACTGTATAATTCACTAATTAAGGCAGTTTTTAATATCACCACTAAACTAAGCTTTAAAAATAAAATTAACTCTAAAGTTAAACAATTTCAGAAAGATTTAAATTCTCATTACAATCCAGTAATCTAAAAGAACTCTCAAAGAAACAGATCTATAAGAAGCAAAGTTTGTTTAGCAAACAAGAAAGAACAGATTCCTTCATTTTAGCTTAAATGGGCAAACTTGGTTTTTAAAAAAAATTCTATTTTATCTGGCATCAATATTTTAATTAAATTTAAATGTGTTCAATAAAAGTTTTTACCATGATATCCCAAATGAAAAGTAGAGTATTTTAAGAACTCAGGTATAAGCTATTACTTAAAGGTAGAAAATACAAACACTAAAGGCAGTTTAAATGTAAAGTATATATATTACACTTTCATTGAAATACATGAAAAAAGTAACAGAAAATGTTTTCTGAATATTTAAATACAAATAATTTTCATGTGTCTTATTTCTTCTGAGATCATGCAGATGCATTTTAACCTCCTAAATTTAAGGAGGAGGAGTAACAGAAGTCTTTAATATGTGGCAAGTTTGTCTCTGAAATCTACCTGTTTTAAATATTTCTCTTTGTTTGGATGGAAATATCATTTTGGTCTAAAATAAGAAATAAGTAGATAAGCAAAAACTAGAAGTGTTTCTTCAGTTTAAAAATATTCTATTTGAATTTCAATTTTATTTTACATATTCAGAACACCAAATCCACGTACTATTACAGATAATAATACATACAGAAAGTATATTTAAATTTAAATTCTAATTTAAAATCTAAATTTTACTCTAATTTGAAATGTCAATTTCACTTTCCAAATAAGACTTTGCATCCACAAATTTTACTCAGAAGATACAAGAAATCACTTATACCAGATGATGATGACATTTCAACTAAGGTCAAAGTCACAATAAGAAAGGAATTATATAGAGCAGGAGAGAGAGACACATTTTTCTATTATAAAGAGAAAAAAATTAAGATAGTGCCAACTAACAGATTGATAAAAGTGCCCCACAGAAGGACATATTCAGTTATAAACATAAGTATGGGGGGAAATCACGTAAATTTTATAACATATACATAATTTATCTCTATTAACAAATTAATGTATAATTTTCTGAACATACCTGACTAGCATCTTTTATATGTATGTTGTCAACTAATTTGCATAACAACCAAAAATACTCTTTGCATCCAGGTTTTAACATTGGTTCTTCCTCATAATCATCTATCTATTAAAAAAAAATTTCATTTGTGAAAACATTTTTAAAAATGGAAATAACTTAAAATTACAATACATTTAAGAAACTAGACCTTTAAAATTAAATCCCTATACAAATGAAAAAGAATTCAAAATTTAACAAAAAAATGTGAACATTCCTAGTTTCTGAAAAATTAGAGTAACTATGTACATAAGTGGGCTGATATGAGAACTCTTAGAAAAACATATCTAAATTGCTTATAACCTACTTAGGAAAGATATAGCTAACAAATAATGCTTGTGGGATGATATGAATTAAGAATGCAATAAAAATGTGGAAACAGGAATGGATATAGCTTTCAAGCAGTTGACCATCCTCCTCCCACATGGGAGGTACTGGGTTCAACTTCCAGTGCCTCCTAAAGAAGATAAAACAAACCACAGCAGACATCAAGCAAAAACAAATAGCATACAATGATCAAAAACAACAAGCAGGGCATGGATGTGACTCAAGAAGCTGAGTGCCCGCCTCCCACATGGGAGGTCCTGGGTTCAGTTCCTGATGCCTCCTAAACAAAACAAAACAAAATACAACGAGGAGACAGACAATGAGCAGATGAGAGTCATCTTCAGGGGGCGGGGAGTGAAATGCGGAAATAAAAGAAACCTACATGAGTGTACGTAATTCTACCCACATGCAATGGTTTATTATAGTTTTGATATTTGAAAATCAAGATGACACACATTTCTTACATAGTAGATGGAAGATAGTTAAGTATGGGGGAAAATGATGTAAATTTTATAACATCACATTACTGGTTGAACACAAATGATTAAAGTCTCTGGATTTATTATGTGGTAGAAGGCTTTTACAAAACCTAGTATATATACTGGGGCAGGGCAGAAAATTGAAAATTTAGAATATCATTAAGATTTTAAAAACCACTGTGTGACTGAGAAGAGATCTACATTTACAATGTTTCTGTCATTCACCTCATTAACACTAAGCCCAGAACCCAGTAAAAATAAATGCTATTTATGAGACTGAATATCCATCAGAGATCCCACAGATTAAATCAAAGCACATAGATTCTTGTTCATCTGTACCATGGACATAAAGTCTCACAATGCTGTCACTTTAGAAACTATGAAACTATTTTCCTCTTAATAAACACTATATACAGTAAAAAAAATGCTCACAAATCACTGCCATGATAGAGTACTATGATAAATAAGGCAAAGGAAATTAGAGAAACAGATACCATCCCTGAGCACAGTGAATCTTACCCTGATAGGTTTGAGCGCCTGAGCATCAGGAAGAAATTTCAATAATGTTGAGGCAGCCAATAGCAGAAAAGATCGATTGATTGAGTCTCCGCCATCCAGCCCTGACAGAGATAACTTATAGAGGCCACTGCAGGATTCATGACGAACAGCAGTCTATACAAAAAAGCAAGTTCCAAAGGCAATCTAAGTTTGTATAAAAAGTTAATCCACATGTTTATGTGTTAGAAGAAATAGCAGGTGATGTTTTTAGTTAATATATTTTCAAATGCCATAATCTGATCATGTATGTGCATGTAAATAATGTCTGATCAAATAAAGTACCCCAAAGAACACAGAAATGTGTAAATATAGTATATTAGAAATTTCTAAGTATGGCTATAGAAAGAGAATCAAAACCAAATAAATATAATAACAACATACTGGCAAATACAAAAGGGACTGGGGAGAGGATAAAGAATATTTAATATATCATTTAAGTCATTTACAAGATAAGTAACAGAATAAAATATTTTCAGAACTAGAAGCAACTTATTATTACTTATATCACAACATTTTGCAGATTCTAAGAAAACTGTCTGAATGACACAATAGTTATCGGAACAGAGTCAGAACCAGAACACATATGGCAATTAATATGTAGACAGTGCTTTCTAAAAAAGGATGAAACAAACCAAAAAAGTACAACCAATTCTATCAGTAAAAGTTATGCTTCTACTATATCATTAAGATTATGATGAGTAATATCAAGATACGGCTAGTGAAAATTGATCCAATATCAACAATGGAAGCAAAAGAAAATATAATTGACCTCCTATTTTTAGTCTCTCTTGTGCCAAATGATACATTCTAAATAGAATAAGCAGAAGAAACTTCTCTAAAACATAAAATACCAAATTAAATGCTTGAGCCTTCGCACCCAATAGGGAAAAAAATATAATAAAAGATGACTCTAAACAAACATTTCAGAAAAAGACAAATCTGATTGCTAAAGACTATATACATCATTCGTATCTCCTAAGTGTCACACACTTTTCAAAACACTCTAGAGCAGGAGTTCTTAACAAGGGGTCCTTAAGCTTGAATTGATATTCAAAGAAGCATTATTCTGGTGGGGACATGTTGGTGTGGGTGTGATATAAATAACACACAGCATAGTGTGGGCTTAGTAAGGGGTCCATGGCTTTCATTTGACTGGCAAAGGGACCTGTGGAACAAAAAAGGTTAAGAACCCCTGTTCTAGACTTTTAAAGATTAAACGGTCACTTTCCAGATACTGCAACGTACTTTAGGAATTGTCCATTTATTTCCATTAGCTTTTTAAAATTATCAACACTAATAATAAAAAACATAAGCAGTAAAGTACTAATCTTCAAGCTTTATCTTACCTCAGGAATAAGGAGAGTCAGCTTCTTTAACCAATCTTGTAAATGATCACTATCAGCAAGGCTAGATTTCACTAAAGAACAGCAGTGAGCCCAGCTCACCAAGAGCCACATGGAATAATGTGAAACTAAAGAAAAATCAGAAAAGAGTACAAATATAAAGGCTGTGCTATAAACTAAGCACAATGTTCATTACTTTAGGAAAAAATATGTATCTATTTATCCAAATATTTATCTATTAAAAATTAATCTTATAAAAGACTTGCCTTCATGTCGAGACCTGTGATCAGACTGAGCTTTCAAAACTCTGTAAAGTTAAAACACACCACCACTTATTAAATTGGCAATGAATTTAAAAACATAATTCAGTTTATTACTGTATATCCTTAGAAGTTCATGTGACTTCAAAGAATAAAAAAAGATTGTATTTTAAGAAAGCTATGTATTTATTTGTTCTGTGTCTTCATCATTTATTTACAGAATCACTGGTAAAATCATATTACAGCAAAAGCCAAATGACTGTTCAGATTTAATAAACAAAATATGACTGTATACAAAATTGGATGAAATAAGTGAACCCACAAAAGGGGTTCATGATTTAGTCACTAAAGAGATGTGTCTAAGGAAGACATAGGTAATAATGGTTTAAGCATTAGATTTCTATAAAAAGTGCATACTTTGATGTAAATGTTCTTCCTTCTATTTTTATAATGCCAATTTCTATCAGGCATGGTCTAAAGCATTTAAAAAAAACAACAACAACAGAAGAAGCTAATTTAATTCTGTATTATTTCATCCTTTTTACCCCATGATACTCTCAGTAATTTCAGTGGAAAACTTACTTCATTTTGAAGAAAACTAAATATTAAATGTTTTCATTTTAACAAAATCAGTATAAATAGGAAGTAAATATGTAACAAAAGATATTTCAAAATCTCAAAAAAAACAAGATTCATTCATACTACTTATTGATAAGGTACCAAGATGTTAAAAAAACTTACCAGCTAACTATTTGGCCATGTTTAATTTTTATCACACTGGTATCATGTATTTAACTTTACCAAGAGCAATGCACCCATCTACCTTTTAAATCTGTAGCATTATTATATAACATTTTTAATGACACTGGCAAAATGTTCATTCTAGCTACATTAATTGACACTGACCTCCCAGCACTGCATGAACTGAAGGTGGAGCCCTATGAAAGATTATAGAGCAAGAACAAGATCTGAGAAATCACCAGGGAAACCTGTAGGGGCAAAGTCTTACTGCAAAGATGTGAGAGAGCTCTGTAAGAAAAGAACTTAACTGGTAGAATGAAAACAAGAATTGCTGCAGAGTAAACCAGTTTATACTGCAGTAGTTAGTCACTGCCTATTCATTTTTCATTGTGAGGGATTAACAGCCAAATGAATGTTCACTAATTCTGAAGAAATAAAGGCAGAATAAGGCAGTCCCTGAATTGCCTTACTAATTCAACATTTTGTGGTATATAGGATAGAGTGGCAGAGACACTGTGTGCTAACGGACAAAGAAGAATACTTAAGAATCACTTAACTAGAGAGTATTTGGTGGTTGGGGATAAAAAGTATTATATTGGAACAGTCAGGGCATGTTATAGTACCTTCTTCAATTTCCCAAATTACCCATTTGTAAGTTCAATAGACAATAAGATAAAGTGCATGGCACTGTAATTATTATACTCATGAGTAAAAACAGATACAATTCTTACAAAGCTTAGAGTCTAAATAGGTTAAAAAAAAATTAATCAAATATCAAATGACTATAAATTCAACTGAGAGACAGTAAAAAGATGCATTAAATGAAAATATATAATCTTAAAATAATTTTTTTAAAGATTTATTTATTTATTTAATTCCCCCCCCCCCCCCGCTCCCCGGTTGTCTGTTCTCTGTGTCCATTTGCTGCGTCTTGTTTCTTTGTCCGCTTCTGTTGTCGTCAGCGGCACGGGAACTTTGGGCGGCGCCATTCCTGGGCAGGCTGCACTCTCCCTCGTGCTGGGCGTCTCTCCCTACGGGTACACTCCTCGCGCGTGGGGCTCCCCTATGCGGGGCACACCCCTGCATGGCACAGCCCTCCCTGCGCGCATCAGCACCGTGCATGGGCCAGCTCCACACGGGTCAAGGAGGCCTGGGGTTTGAACCGTGGACCTCCCATGTGGTAGACGGATGCCCTAACCACTGGGCCAAGTCCGTTTCCCTTAAAATAATTTTGTAATCATGCTTCACTCATTGGGAAGTGTAAGCAACTAAAAACAGCTAATTAGCTGCCAGTCATAATTAAATTCAAGCTCTTTTAAAGATTTTTATATTATTATACTTTATAATTCATTTTGAGTACAACAGAAAACTAAAGCCCGACAGAACTCCAGGGAATCTTCGGAAATTAATTTCACATGAAACAAAATTTTGGTCATTATTTAATGCATATAGTCAGATCTCTAAGCATTAGTCAGTAATGACCTTACTTGAACTTCTATATTACTAAATAATCTCCAAAGTAATCCAAATAAAGAGGATCATATCACATGCTTAATCTATCCTTTCATATATATATTTTCCAGCTCTGTCCAAGGAGAGCCTAAAAGCAATGACACACAAGTAGCAGCAATGAGTACACCAAGCAGTCACATTTTGGAGGTATACCACCAAGAGGAACTAGGGCTTCTTAAAGAAATGGCTGAATCCAGGATTAAGGCAGGTAAACTACAAGGTAAACTCAGAAGATCTTGTAGTGAAAGGGAAACAAAAGGACTTTCATCCTCATAATGGGAATATGAACAAGCTTTGGCTTCTATTAATTTAATATGCTGTAAATTGAACAAAATAAATGTAAGAGTAAAGAATTATAACCTACTGAATGAAAAAAAAGTCAAGAATCCAAATTGATATTAATTACCTAAATAAACAAAAGGGAGGAAAACAAAATCTCTTCCTCATAATAAAATATCAACTAGTAAACAGAATCATTAGTGAATGCTAAAATTAATAAATGAAAGTTTGATGGAGAGCAGAAGATTTATGCAGTTGCATATATCTTCCACAGGCTACTTTATTAATTACAAAGGGAAAATCAGAGGCTGTACAGCAAAGAAACCTAGAGGAAACCAAATTAAGAAACTATCAAAATTAACATCACCAATAATAGGACAAATTAACATAACCAGGGTGTACTGGGAAAGACAGACACATTACTTATGGAATATTCCTGCTAAAAATGAATAATCTGAATCTAATAATGTGGAACAATTGGAATAACCAAAATTGAAAGATGTTCTATAAAAGAAGTGGCTTATACTTCTAAAAAAGAGTCAATATCATATAAGAAAGGCTGATAAAGTGATCCAGATGAAAGGAAACTGAAGAAATAGGACAACTAAATGCAATGCATAGTTCTGGACCAGGAAAAAAAAAGGTTATGTTATAGAGAATATTAATGGGACAATTTGGACTATATTAGATATTATTATATCATATGTGTGCATGCACACACACATACACACCCAGATTGCTTCATAGTGTGCAACAAAATATATATGACAAAATGTCAACAATTTGCGATTCTAGGTGCACAGTATATGGGAGTTCATTGTAATATTCCATTTTTCCGTAAAGTTTTAATTTTTTCAAAAAAAAATTTTAAAACTATATTCTTACTCCAAAAACATGCATAAATAAAATATATATAAAGTTCATACCTCGGAGCTAGATTATCATATGTATAAGCAACAGACATAAGTCGCTGAATCAAACTGGTTCCTTGGACAAGAACAAGAAATACCTTTAAAACAAGAACATAAAAAAAAAATCCCTTAGTTATACAGTGAAACACAAAAACTATATTTTAACCAGATTTTTATCCATAACAAGGAAAGAATGGTTACTTAAAAACACTGCAAAAATATCAAATGTTAGAAAACTGGAATTTTATAACCACATGAAGAGCAAAGATTTTTAAAAGAAAAAATTGAAAACAGAATTAGAGGCAAAACTATCTTTATATTTTACCCATTGATTCTCTGTATGTTGACCAATCAGATGAGAAAAAATATATATTACAATTATCAGTGGTTTGTTGGGGGTGGGTAAGGAATTAAACATTTTTTACTCTTGAAATAAGAAAATATAAAAAAATTAAGTGGTGGCAGACATCTCAACCAACCTGAACCATTAAAAAAAAAAAAAAAGTAATATTATATACCATGGGTACAGAGCATGTATTCTAGATTGAAAATTTTGAGGTTCAACATTTTTATATGCTAACTTTCAAGCTGCATGATCCTGATCAGACCTTAATTTCTAAGCCCTAATTCATCATCCATACAAATGAGACAGAAATAATGAACTAAGTTAATAAAGAACTATTAAATCCTTTTGATGATAGGTCAGCATTCATTCTGGGCACTTATTTCATAAAGCAATGTTCCTGCCCTAGATGTGCTGGTCCAACAACTAACAACAATTAACACCAGACATTGTTTTAAAAAACACTGTAACTCAAGTATTTACAATGTGCCAAATAAACAAAACGAAGGAACAGCTACTAAATCTGTGTTTGACAGAACTGGAAAAGATTCCAGAAAACCTATGCTTCAGCTGGAATTTGAAAGCTATTTTAAAAGGTTAAGGAGACCAAAATAAATACTGCATGATGGTAAATTCTTAATAATAAGTAGTGTTCTTACTTTACAATATACCAAAATTAGGTAACTGTCTTCAGAATTAATGAGACAAAAATTTCAATCCCCAAAGAGGTTCAATTTTCAAACTAAGTTGTAGTGTTTTTTTTGAAAATAAACTAATACAAAGGATACATAGTGTGCACCTTTCCTAAACTACAAAAATTTAGCACTGACATCTACTTGGAAAAAGCTCCAAAAAGATAACACATAATTGATGGCTATAACTTATAATAGGGTGACAGTTCACTTGTATATTGTGAATTATCTCCCAATAAGCATGTATTTGTATATATTTTAAAACGATCAAATTATTTTTAAAACTCAAGATATGTATTTATACTAATACATATCTATATTAAAGAATCTATTTATATTAAAGCAAACCATAAATAACCATAAATGTCATTGAAATTATAATTATTTAGTGAGTTGACAGAAACAAAATCAATTTGAAAAATTACCTGAAAAGTTTATTCTAGAAACAAAATAATTAAAACATTACAGCAATACAAGATTAAAGTCATTCTTCACAATATCCACATTTGCAATCTAAATATGTTCATTTAGGTTACATTCTTCTCCCAATATAATTTTAATTTTATTAGAGGTAAATGATGTAGAATACTGGCAGAGATCATTTTACCCATTTAACCCCCAAAATTCTAAAAAGGAAATATGCTTCTGGTTTCCATTTATACCAGTAGTTTCCAACCTTATATTCACCACAGTATTCCTCTGTCAGTAATAACTAATTACTCTGATGCTTCTTGGGCAGGTGAGGTGTCGTTCTTAAAAGGTTAGAGAATAAGGAAGAAATTTCACTAAAAACTCATCTTGTTCCCACCGTGCTAGCCAGTTCACTGATATACAGCACTGGAATGGTCAATGTTTGAATACAAGAACAGAATCCACTAAATTATGGTAAATAAGAATTTTATTTTATTGTTCAATGTGCTGGTTAAGCTAAACTCACCCCTCCATACCCTTGGTCTGGGACACTAGACAGAAGATTGCTTCTTTGCTTTTTCTGTCAGAATTGTACAAGAAGTACTTTACAAAGAAGAGGGAGTTGGTTTTATTCATCAGTTTCTATATAGACACTGAGCAGAATCCCTTCTACAGAGGCCTATAATTCAGTTTCAATGGGATCCCTCCAGGAAGCCTTCTAACTTTTGAAAATCCCAACTATTCCCCAAGTTCTTCAAGCCCTAAGGGTGGAGGATGGCTTCTGCATTTATTATCTCTGGTTTATCTCAGGATTCCCTTTTTGCTATTTGGTCCTTCCACTTTTACATGTAAAACCAACTCCCTATTTTAAATTCCCTCTGTTGAAATACTTAATATGCATGGTTTCTATTTTCCTGAAAGCATCATGAAATTCTCAGTACATAAACTACCAGAGTTAATTTGGAATGAATTGAAGAGCATTATTGCTTCACACTTATTACTGCTTTAAAATGATGACATCTCTTCAGCTGTTAAATTGGATCATGGCAATCTAGGATAGCATTTCTTATATGTTAGTCTATTTCTTCACTTTGCAATGCAATTTTCAAGATCTCTTAAAATGTAAATGAGATTCATTACTATAATTAATGGTAATTTCTGTATTTTACCTCTGTTAATCGTGGTATGTGAAGACCCTTGGCATGATCTCCAGCAGCTTTCCTTGATTTACCAGGCCAGGTTCTTTTCCTATGGCTTTCTGCTATACCAGACCAGGCAAAGACATCATGATAAGCTAAATCCAAATCAGATGGATCTACTGCAAACTGGCATATTAACTTCAGCAAGCAAGCAAGACAGTCTAGCTGCCACTGTGGATAAGAAGAAAATGTCATTTCCCTATTTCCATTAATTTAATATGGCTCCTCTACAATTTGAAATTAAAAGACCAGAAAATAAAATAACTAGAATGTAATCCATGTGATACAGAAATTTTCATACTCAAATATTATGTTTACTAAGGATCTAATCATATAAAAATGAAGGAAAAATAACTAGACACTGAGGGTGTATTAAAGAAATAGATGTGACACTCATTTTCTATTAAGAAAGCATCAAAAGGATGCATATAATAGAGTATTACAGGATTTTTGAAAAAATTTAAGAACATGCAATTTTTAAAAACTTCTTAAAATGCTAACAAAAATATAATTTACTCACCACTAAAAAATCTGATACAGTATATTAAGTAGCATATACTCTAATATTTGGGAGCCAAAGCAATCCTCGATAATTCTAGAAAATATTTCAACTGTAAATTTTGCACTTTACAGATAGATGCAGATTTTAAAGAAATACTTGTTTAGTAAACTCACTGAGCATTTGATATAAAAAGCAAAATTCCCAACTTTAAATTGTGCTTTAAAAAATTCAAAAATAAAACACTCTTCTTAGAGTCTCACTTATATACAAGATAAAAATTTCACAACTTTGTCTTTACCAGTTCTTGTCTTCCTGCTCTCCTGACAGGGTACCAATATACCAAACAGTATTCTTTCATCAAAAGTAATAGTATAACTGAAATATTCTCTGACAAAAGTGGCATTGAGGAAACATTATGCAGAAATCAAATTAAAACTTTCCATACATGTGTGGCCAATATCTTTTATTTCAAAAGAATGAATGAAAAGCGAAGAAAAATGGTAGGAAACAAGAATAGACAATACATGGATGCCATTTTTACCACATAGATTCACACTATACTGCAAGTCCTAATTAGAGCAAGAAAACAAAACAAAACAAAATTAAGAGGCCTACTGATTGGAAGAGAAAGAAGTAAAACTTTCATTCTCTAGTAACATTGTAACGTACATAAAATAAATTGTATGAAATTTACAAAAAAAGGTACTATGCCAATAGGTGAATTTATTAGCAAGGTTATTGGATACAAGATTGATATACCAAAAAAATTACTATATTGGCATATGCTAGCAACAAACTGGGAAATGCACTAAAAAAACAATACAATTTAAAACAGAGCTAAAAATACAAAATTTTTAGGGATAAATTTAACAGAGTATGTACAAAGCTGGTACACTGAAAACTATAAACATTAATAACAGAAAATTTAAATGACGCCAAAATAAATGGAGAGAAATACCATGTTCATGGATTGGAAGGCTCAATATCATTACCATGTTAGTTTGCATCAAATTCACCTACACTATTTGGGGTAGTATCTACTTCGGCTATCAATGTGATCCTGTCGAGATATGCGTAAGTGCTAACTCTGGGATGGCCTTCCGACTCAGTCTGAAATCTCTCAGCCATACAGACTCATTTGTCTTTAGCTTGTCCTCCTTTTAGTCAAGGTTCCCGCCCCCCTCACAGCTGCATTGTTTGTTAGTACTTAGCAGCAATCCCTCGGTGCCAAGGAGGATCATCCCTAGAAGTCATGTCCCATGCTGGGGAGAATTTCCTCAGGGATATAGAGACATCTAGGCACTATAGTCAGGGCAAATAGGTCAGGAATTTGGCCCCCTGCCAGCGGGTCCTAATCTAGTATGTATGCTCCCCAGTGTGACAGAGTTAAGACTCACTAGTGGTTTCCCTATGCATTGACTCTTTAGTTCTATTTGTATAATTAATACTAGAGTTGGTAGGTGTACATACAAGAGACGTCAATCTTTGGGCTGCCCAAATGCCAACTGAGCCCTGAATCTCAAAAGAGTTGCAACACCTACTCTAGAATTCAATGGACTCACCTAGTACAACTAACAGGGATGAGATTATGGACAAACAATATAAATAACATACCAAGGAATCAAGAGTGCCTACAACTGCAAGCAAGAGAGTTCCATCCATCGGATATATGGGATCAAAGCCCCCCTCAATGGTGGAGTGGGCATCACCATCCCAGAGTCCATAGGATTGGGAAACGATCTATGAACTAAAATAACTTATTAGGGAAGCAGATTTGGCTTAACTGTATATATATATAGCATCCGCCTACCATATGGGAGGTCCAGGGTTCAAATCCAGGGCCTCCTGACCTGTGAGGTGAACTGGCCCACTCACAGTGCTGATGTGCGCAAGAAGTGCCATGCCACACAGGGGTGGCCCCTGCATAGGGAAGCCCCACGCGCAAGGAGTACACCCTGTAAGAAGAGCCGCCCTGTGCGAAAAAAGTGCAGCCTGCCCAGGAGTGGTGCCGCACACGTCTGATGCAGAAACATGACTCAACAAACAGACACAGATTCCTGGTGTCACTGACAAGAATGCAGACACAGAAGAACACACAGCGAATGGACACAGAGAGCAGATGACGAGGGGGTGGGGGGAGGGAAATAAATAATTAAATCTTTAAAAAAAAAACTTACTAGTATTCTACTATACACTTATTGTGATTCTAGCAATGGAAGAAATACCATTGCTGTGGAGGCAGTGACCCACGGATGTTCTGGGGTTAGGGAGAGGGAAAAACAGGTTTTAATGGGGCATTTTCAGGACTTGGGAATCATCCTGAATGACATTACAATGACAGATACAGGCCACTATATATCCATAACCTACAGAGTCAAATGGGAGAGTGTGTAAACTACAGTGTAAACTGTTATTCATGCCTAGTGGCAATGCTCCAAAATGTGTTTATCAATTGCAATGAATATACCACACTGATGAAAAATGCTGCTAATGAGGGAAAATGTGGGAGGTGTCGGGCATATCGGAATCCCCTACACATTCTCTGTAACATTTATGTAATCGAAGTATCTTTTAAAAAATAAAAAAGTGAAAAAAAAATTCACCTCCAGATTTAATGCAATCCTAATAAAACCCCTGTTGACCTTTCTATATAAAATTCGAAAAGCATAAAGGGACACAGAATAGTCAAAATAATTTTGAAAGAGAAGAACAAGCTTATAAACCTTACATTATCAAGCTACAATTATCAAGACAACATGTTAATGGCCGAAAAATAGAAAAGCAAATCAATGGTTCTCTATATAGACCACTGATTTGGAAAACAGGTATCAAGATACTTCACTGACAAAAGCATAATCTTTTCAATAAATGATGCTAGAACAATACAACATGTAAAAAAATAAACCTCAACCTTACTTTACATGTACAAAAGTTAACTCAAAATGGATCATAGACCTAAACATAAAAAATAACGATAAAAGTTACAGAAGATACAGAAGAAAATCTTTGTGACCTTGGAGAAAACATTCTTATTTAGGATATAAAAAGCAAGAACCATGACCCTACTCCAAGCAAAATAGAAGAATGAGAAGCTTCAGGACTCTGTCTACCCATAGAAGCTTTGAATGACCAGTAAGAACTGGGAGAAACATTGTTCCCAACTAAAAATGCTTCGCAAAAGAAAACATATGCAAGCCCAGTAAGTAAGTACATGAAAAGCTACTCAACATCATTACTCCTCAGGTAAGGGCAAATCAAAACCACCACGAGGGGAATGGGTATATCTCTGTGGCTGAGCACCTGCTTCATTTCTATGAGGTCCTGGGTTCAATCCTAGGTACCCTCTTTAAATAAAACAAACAAAACAAAACAAAACAAAACCCCACCATGAGACAACACTACACAGCCAATTGAATGGCAGAAATTACAAGACTGACCATACGAAGTGTTGCTGAAGATGTAGAACAAATGGAACTCTTATAAGATGCATTATATACAGTGAGGCAGCTTTTTCACAAAGTTAATCTTACACCTATACTACTCAGCAATTCAATTTCCAATTCAATTAGTCAAGAGATATGAAAACATGCACATAAAAAAAGACTTGTATGTGAATGTTTCTAGCAGAATAATCCTAACAGTCCAAAAGTGAAAACAATTCAAATGTCCAAAGCATGAATGAAAAAAAAATGGTGGTATATCAAACCGATGGATATACTTAACAGCAAAAAAAAGAAACAAGTTACCTTTTAGCATTTTCAAAATTGTGTTGAATGAAAGAAGGCAGACACAAGAGAGCAGACTTTATTATTCCAACTACATGAATTCTAGAAAATTCACATCTAATTTTTGCAATAGAAAGCATATCAGAAGTTGCCAATAGCTTGTTAAGGGTGGGGATAATGACGATAAAAGGGCAAGATGGAACAAAATGGTAATGAAAATGGACCTAATGGAAATGTTCTAATCTGAGCACATTGGTGGATTACACAAGTATATGTATGTATGTATGTATATGTGTGTGTGTGTGTGTATATTCCTCCCCCCCCCCCACATCTGAAATAAGGAAGCGGATGTGGCTCAAGTGACTGGACTCCTGTCTTACCATATGGAGGGTCCCAGGTTTGATTCCTAGGGCCTCTTGGTTAAAGAGAACTGGCGTGTGCAACAAGGAGAGCTGGAGCAACAAGATGATGCAACAAAAAAGAGACACAGAGGAGAGACGCAACAAACTGGGAGACTAGGGTGGCTTGTGATTGAGTGCCCCTTTCCCATGTCAGAAGGTCCCGGGACCAGTTTCCAGTGCCTCCTGAAGAGAATATGAGAAGACAAGCAGACACAGAAGAACGTGCAGAGAATGGACACAGAGAGCAAATACAAGTGGTAGCGAGAGATGGGGAGTGGTAAATCAATCTATCTTTAAAAAAAAAAAAAAAAAAGATGCCAACAAGAAAAGAGATTTTTTTTCAAAATCTTGACCTATATATATGTGTGTTTGTATATGCATTATTTACTGCATGAAAAGTACACCTCAATCTCACAATATACAAAAATGAACTTATATGGACCAGAGACACTGTGAAAACTAAAACTATGAAACTCTTTAAAGAAAACATAGATGTACAATTTTCTGGTCTTGGATTAAACAATAGTTTCTTAGACATGACACCAAAAGCACAAGCAACAAAGAGAAAAAAAAAATTGGACTTCATCAAAATTAAAAATATTTCTCCTTCCAAGGACATTATCAAGAAAGTGAAAAGACAACCTAAAGAATGGGAGATAATATTTGAAAATCATATAATTAGTAAGAGATAAGTATCCAAAATTCATGAAGAACTCTTATTAACTCAGTATTGAAGAGACACTCCAATTAAAAATGGACAATGGGTTTTAGCTGATATTTCTCCAAATAAGATATACAAATGGCCAATAAGCACATGAAAAGATACTCAGCATCATTAGTCATAGAAAACTGCAAATCAAATGGCCAATAAGCACATGAAAAGATACTCAACATTATTAGTCATTAGGGAACCGCAAATCAAAACCAAAATGAGATACTATTTCATACCCATGAGGATAGGTATAATAAAAACTAGATAATAACAAGTCTTGGGGAGGATGTGGAGAAACTGGAACCATCACACACTACTGATGAAAATGTTTAATGGTGCAGCTGCTTTGGAAAACAGTTTGGCAGTTCCTCAAAAAGTTTAACATAGAGTTACTGTATGACCCATCAATTCCAAAACAGAAATATTCATAGCAGCGTTAAGTGGAGAGAACTCAAATTTCCAACAACTAATAAGTCTTCCCACCCTCAATTTTTCAAAGACACAACTGAATACACATTTCACCAAAAAAGATTTATAAAAGAATAACAACAATATGAACTGGTCAAGATGATGAGCATTTAGGTAAATGCAAATCAAAAACAGATTGTGATATCACTTCCTATCACCACTAGGATATAATAAAAAAGACAGACAATAAACAAGTGTTTGTAAAACAACCACTTGTAGGTATATACGGAAAAACACTGAAGGCTTATGTGTTTACAAAAACTTGGTACACAATGTTCATATAGCCAAAAAGCAGAAGTAACAAAATGTCCATCCAATGCTAAATGGATAAACAAAACAGATACTAATACAATGGAATATTATTCAGCCATTAAAAGGTTTCAATATATGTGAATTATTACGTCTCAGACCTGGTTTGCATCACATGCATCCTTCAGGCACTCTAAGGCTATGTATGTCACAAATGGCAGTAAAACTAAATTACACACACAAAGGCATCCATAAATCCAAAGAAAAAAAAGGACAGAAACACTTCCATGTACACTTTATTCACAACTAAACTCAAAGAAGTTTGTAAACAAAATTCCTATAGATGACACATGGCTACTAACTTAAAATTTTAAATTCCCCAACTTTAAGAACTAAAAGGCACCTCAGCATTCAGAGAGTTTAAAAGAACAACAAAGACATAACAAAACACAACCAACAGAAATTTTAAAAATGACACAGAGGACTACAATAATTAATGATTATATTAGAGGCAAGTATTCAAAGGGAAGTATCTGAAGAAAGATTTTTAAAATAAAACACTGAAAAAGAAATAATGAAACTATTAGTAAGATTAACAAAAACTTGGTAGATAGTAGTATGCTTTCTAAATGAAGATTCTCTCATTAACATTTTGTTTATAGTAACATGTGATATCAAATCAAGAACACCTGACTCCTAGGTTCCAAGGGAATTCTAAAGTATAGGTACTAAGAAATTCATATTTGAACAATTTCTGATAATGCTAATCTGCTTTGATGGCCAGGAAATAGCGTCCTTTCCATTTGTTGGAAGACAAAATTCTTCAGAGCTTTGTGTAGTATTATGAAATAATTTTTTTTTTTTTTTTTTAGTTAGGCCAGTAATTTATTCAGGTAGGGAGGGAAGAGAAATGGGAGAAAATAACAGATCAGGAGTTCCAGGCAGAAAGGAAGGGGTTGAAAAGTGATAAAGAGGGCTGATTTACAGGCTACAATTTCCCATTATAGGTTGTAAATGCCCAGGTTTACTTGCATAGTGATCCAAGCCGGGGAGAAGGCAGCCAGAACGGGTCCAGAGGAAAAAGAGTGCAGGGCTGAAATAATTTTTAATACCCTATTTTTGTAAGAGTACTTCTTCAAATTAAGTGTTTGAGCACCACTGTTAAAATTTCCATTTTGTTGAGGACCAAGACTTTTGTAAAATACTACAAAATATATTGCAGAAATGTCCAATTGCTATAAAGATTTCTAAAAGCTCACTTGTTTTCTATACCTATCTCCCAGCAAGACTGTTCACAAGTGATTTGGAGACACCTTTTCCAGTAGTACTGCTCGAAAGGAAGAAATAAAGCAAAATGAAACAATGAGAAAAGAATGCTTCAAAAAATTTAAGATCAAACCAAATCTTACAAAAGAAACCAAGGTTTTTTAAGACTATAGAATTATCATAAAATTTTATTAACCTAAAGGAAAAAAGGATATGAATTATTCATAAATTAGTCATTATTTCTAGTACTTAAGTAAATCTTTTATAACACAGTTGAGATGAGGAACTCTTAATCCACAATTAGTTTACAAACACTATACATTTTTTATTACTACTATACTTTGCATTCTCCTTTATTATAATGATGTAGCAAAAGTTACACAAGATTGTTAGAATTGAAACCACTTTAAAAGGATAATTATTGATACTGACTGAAAGCATGTATTTTCGCTTACCACAGTCCATGATTCCTGTTCTTTTGGCTCTAGAATTCCAGAATTAAAAATTTCTAATAACTGTTGAAGCCCTCCAGCAGTAACAAACTGAAAGCAATTTTGAGAATAATGTATGAGAAAGGCAGATATTTAATGTAATCTGCTTATCGATTAAACAACTATATACATGTAAGTAAAATACCCTGTATTTTTCATTTACTAATACTCTGATTTAAATCACTGAAATAACTACTGTATAAGATAGCTAAAACTTGCTTTTGAGTTCTTTAAAAAAGATTTTCCAAAATCTATAAACATATATCTTCATATTCTATTAATCATTTAATCCCAGACACTGGAATGTCCTTTACAGTGTTTCAATGGAGGGAAAATCATTAGTGCTAAAAACAGGAGAAATCTGGGGATTAAATGATCTCAGTTTATATTACTATAACAAAGTACTACAAGATAAAAGATTTTTAATCTATGCTTTATTTTAAAAGAAAATTAATTTTAAAACAATTTATGGTACATTTTAGAAAATTACAGATAAATTCTTTTTATTACCAGTATTCTGAAAAACGCTTAAATGTGGTCAAACCTTGCAACTCCAGGAATTTTTACTATTTTCCACTTGATCTTCACTTGAATCATCTGAATCTGGATAAAGATCACTATAACTTCCCTGTGGGAAAGGCAAAAAATAATAATAGTGGAGGGATGTGGGAACAAAACTTATTCCAGAAAGGAAATATACCCTGTAATTTTGATAGAATAAATATTTAATCAAAATGCAATTACCGTTGACTCTCTCCTTATTCTTCTGTTAGGTTTTCCCAGTGCTTCAATAATTTCCAGGGCATATAGTAACTTGTGGGCACTCTTAATTTTGAGAAGTTCTTTCCAATTAAGTCCATCATTACTCTTAAATTAAGAAAAAAGAAAAATTAAAAAGTGAGTTTTGTGAGTCAACTTATAAGACAAAGCTAAAAAGTAAAACTTAAACTGATAACATAAAAAGTCAAATACAATATACACAAATTTATTCAAACCTGTGAAGATCAATTTTATAATTAGTACCAAGAATGTGCTTAACTACCAATTACTATTCATTAAATTGCCTTAAAAGCAGTAAAATATAAAAATGGAGAAACACTGTAATTTGTTAATTTTCACAACAGGTAAGTCAATCTACCTTCTTTCCAGTTTTTAAAAAACTGCACCCTAGTTCTAGGAATATATGAACTTTTAAGATTGTAAATGAACTAGTTAAATTTAATACTTATTTACACCTACACATTTTAAAAGTCATATACACACATGAATTTAGAAATATTCTTCCCTACTCTCCATTTATGAAATGGTACTATTTGCACGTAACATTCATCTTTGACAACATTTATTACTAGAGCTACTCTTGGGTAATCCAACACCATTTTCCAGAGTCCACCTTCTTCCATTCTAAATTGTTTGAGTTACTAGGCCTACTGAAATCATATGATAGCATCCTAAATAATATACAACCTTTAGCATAACCTTAGGATATTTGCTTTTTCATTCATTCTATAAATGTTTTAATGATCTTCACAAATTAACCCCTTATTATACAGCTTTTAAAAAACTATTACTGGTGGCTCAAGTGATTAGGCACCTCCTTCCCACATTGGAGGTCCCGGGTTCAGTTTCTGGTGCCTCCTAAAGAAACAAAGAAAACAAGTAGACACAACAAGTGCAAATAATGAGGGGGTGGGGAATATTTTAAAAAAGAAAAATGAAACAAACTATTACTTGGGAGCAGATGGGGACTCAAGCAGTTGTGGGCCTGCCTCCCAAATGGGAGGTCCTGGGTTTCATTCCTGATGTCTCCTAAAGACAACAAGCTGACACAAAGTGAAGGGGGCAGATGTGGCCCAAGGGGTTGGGCACCCGCCTCTCACACGGGGGGGGAGGGGGGGAGGATGGGGTGGGGGAGTCGGGAGTGGATGGGTGGACAGGGAGTTCCTGGGTTTGGTTGCCAGTGCCTCCTAAAGATGAAGATAAGCAGCCACCATGAGCAGACAGCTAATGGAAACAGCAAGTAGACAGATGAGGGCGCCATCTTGGGGCGGGGTGTGGAATATTATTTTAGAATAATATACAACCCTTTCACAAAGAGTCATATCCCTAGGAGAGGATTACCAGATACATAATTAAATTTCTTCTCCCCATTTCCCCTACAAAGAAGTCATATCCCTAGGAGAGGACTACCAGATACATAATTAAATTTCTTCTCCCCATTTCCCCTAATTCTATCAGCTGACTTGTATAAGCATCCAAAACACATGATGAAAGTAATTTCATATTACAATGTTTTTCTCTAAACATTACTATTTTTGTTATTGAAAATAATGTTCGGAGCATAAAGTAATATGAAAGGAAAAAATAAAAAGGCAAATCGTGATTTCCTAAAGATAATTTTAGAATAATGGGTCAAAATACAGTATCAAACACAGTAATATAAACTGGTATCATCCACCGAAAGTGTAAAAAAGCCTTGAAATATGAAAGTCTTTTGAGTGAGCAATAACACAAATTTTCCCAAGGAAATAAATGGATAGAAGTAAGCAAAACTCAATGTACCAAAATTTCAGCACTGTCTTACGGAAGCAAATACTGCCAACAGTACCTCATCATAACAAAATAGGGGGCTGCTAAAATCAATTATGATTTATAATAGGATATGATATACTATAAAAAGTACAGGTACCTATTTTAGGACATAGAAATATGTTCATGAGATATTATTTCATGTATATTATTGTCACCCAATTGGAAAGTATTCATCATTATGTACAAAACAAGTTTCAATAAATTAAAAAAGATAAAAATAATACAGACTATGGTTTCTGACAACAATGGCATGAACTTAGAAATAAGTAATGTATAAAAATGGGAAACTCACATATATGAAAAATTAAACAATACATTCTTAAATAACCACTGGGTACTGGAAGAAATCAAAAGACAGAAAAAAACTTTGAGGTGAATGAAAATGAACATACCAAAACGCATGAGACAAAACTTTATGAGACAAGGTGCTTAGAAGGAAATTTATAGCTATAAACATAGACTGTAGTATACAAGAAGAAAGCTGTTAAATCAATAAATGTCCACCTTAAGACAATGGAAAAAGAAAAGCAAACTAAACCCAAAGCAAGCAGAAGGAAGGAAGTAATAAAGATTAGAGCAGAAATTAATGAAATAGATTAAAGAAAATCAATGGCACCAAAAGCCAATTATTTGATGAGATAAACAAAACTGGCCTATATCATTAGCTAGTTTGACCAAAAATTAAAATTATTAGAATCAGAAATGAAAGAAGGAAGGTTAATACCAACTTTATAGACATAAAAAAGATGTTAAAGGAATACTAGGAACAATTGCATGCCAAAAAACTAGATGACTTTGATGAAATGGCCAAATTACTAGAAAGACACTACCAAAGCCGATTCAAAAAAATAATGTGAGTAGACTGATACCAAGTAAGACGATTAAATCAGTAATAAAAAAAAAAAAAAGACTACCCAGAGAAGTGATATCAGCAAGATGGGGTTGTTAGGATCCCTAGGATTCCAGCAAAAATCAGCAGAACCACTTTCTTAAGCTCTGCAAAATAGTTAATGGTAAGAGTAGCTAGCCGAAACCCACATCAAGAAATGAGTGACTTTAAAACAGTAGGGAGGGAAGTGGTTATGGCTGACAGAGTGTCCGCCTACCATATGAAGGGTCTGGGGTTCTACACCAAGGGCCTCCTGACCCATGTGGTGAGCTGGCCCACACACAGTGCTGCCATGCACAAGGAGTACTGTGCCACGCGGCAGTGTGCCCCGTGTAGGGGAGTCCCATGCGCAAGAAGTGCGCCCCACAAGGAGAGCCACCTCACATGAAAAAAGCACAGCCTGCCCAGGAGTGGCGCTGTACATAGGGAGAGCTGATGCAGCAAGATGACACAACAAAAAAAAGGGGACATATTTTCCTAGTGCTGCGTGAGAAGAATGCAAGTGGACACAGAAGACCACACAAAGAATGGACACAGAGAGCAGACAATGGGGGGGAGGGGAGAAGGAGAGTAATAATTAAATATAAATCTTTAAAACAAAACAGTAGGGAAACCTCATGGTGCCTTTACTAGCACATCCCATAGGTATATGCTTTATGAGCACATACCTAGCTTAGTAGCTCAGTGGTGTCAAACCATACTCTAAACTTACAGTACAGATCTCTGGTCCCAAGTTTAGAAGGAAGCAGAGTCACACATATGTGATACAAAGGTACATGGAAGCATGTGACAGGCCACTAAAATGTCATTAAGAAAACAATCAAAATAAAGCTTCCTGGGGCAAAGAAAGGATTACCAGTGAAGATATACAGCACCCTGAGCCAGGAAGAAAAGCTGGAAATTTTCTGGGGATATCTGGAGCATTCCTGTATACAATGAATTGATAAGGTCGTACTCACCAGGATTAGGACATGACCACAACAAGGCAGTTACTCAGAAAATATCCAAAAAGGACTCTACGCTTTTACCCTGTACTAGAACAGTACTGAAAAGTTGGCTAAACAATGAAGCAGAGCAAGAGCACAAAGTCAAGCTGCAAAGTCTGGGAAAGGGGTTTTCTTTCATTTTTTTGTTTTGTCAGCAACTGACATTTAAGGAAATCTATGCACTCATAAAAGGCTTTCTAACTTAGTAACAATGTAATAACACAGGCGTAGGAAAGGAAACTCCAATGAATATATTTATCAAGGGATATAGTCTATATGTAGTTTGGAAAACTCACTAAACAAATAGACTTGTATAACTTTCAACAATAAGAAGGGGAAAAAAGAAACAGCAAAACCTCAAGGAGGAAGAGAATATAATTTCCAGAGTTACATTAAAATACGCAAATGTCCAGTTAAAAAGAAAAACAATAAAACATAAAGAGAGAAAAAGATGCCCCAAACAAAGGAACAAAATAAAGCTATAGACACCATCGATGGGGAATATAAAACAATGGTCATAAAAGACACAGAAAAGCTAAAATCTGCCTTAAATATGCTCAAAAATCTAAAGGAAATCATGGACAAAGAACTAAAGAAAATGAGAAAAATGACATATGGTCAAAATAAGAACTTCAATAATAGAGATACAAATTATTAAAAGTAACCAACAGAAATATTGGAGCAAAGTACAAACCCTGAAATTAAACTGAAATTCACCCTTTGTCAAAAGGGTAAAAGGCAGACAACTCAAGAGGAGAAAATATTTGGAAATCCCTTCTCTGATAAGGGCTTAATAACCATGATATAGAAGGAGATCATATAATTCAACAGTAAAAAGACAAAGTATCCAATTGAAAAATGGGCAAAAGACTTGAAAAGACAACTGTCCAAAGAAGAAATACAAATGGTGAAGAAACATAAGAAAAAATTTGCAACATCACTAGCGATTAGGGAAATGCAAATCAAAACTACAAGATATCATTTCACACCCATTAGACTGGCCACTATTAAAAAGTCAGAAAACTGTAAATGTTGGAGAGGATGTTGAGAGATAGGAACGTTTATTCACTGTTGGTGGGAAAGTAGAATGGTACAGCCACTGTGGAGGACTGTTTGTCAGTTCCTAAATAAGTTGAATATAGACTCACTACAGGACCTGGCAATACCATTGCTAGGTATATACCCAGAAGAACTGAGAGCAATGACACAAATAGGTATCTACAAACTGATGTTCATAGCAGCATTTTTCATAATAGCCAAAAGTTGAAAAAGTAAATAAATTGTGGAATATACACACAATGGCATATTATGCAGCATTAAGAAGAAATGAAGTCATGAAACATATGACAACATGGATGAACCCTGAGGATATTATGTTGAGTGAAGCAAGCAAGCCAGACACAAAAGGACAAATACTACATGACTGCTCTGTTATAAACTAAATATTTTAGGCAAAATATAAATATGAGAAATACGAATATGGGTAGAACTGCATATAAGACCATTTTTCTTTGAAGCAGAACAAATGTAAGTTAGTAGTACAAAATGTTAATACCAGACCAAAAAACCATTATACTAAGTGAAGGAGGCTAGACACAGAGTACTACATATTGTATTATTCCATTTATATAAAATATAAGTATAAATCAATTTATAAAGATGAAAGGAGATTAGTGTTTACATAGGCTGAGGAAGGAATGCTAAGGGGTATGGGGTCTTTCTTTTTGGAGTAATGAAATTATTCTAAAATTTTTGAGATGATGTATGTACAACATACATCATAGCTTCTGTTTCTGGCTGTTCTATCCTAAGTGTATAATCAGTGATTATACTAAAAGCCACTGATTATACACTTAGGATAGAACAGCCAGAAACAGAAGCTATATATAGTGGGAGAAGCATGGAGAGATGGAGAGATTGAGAGGTGAGGAATTTTCTTGTTTGTTGTTTTTTTTGTTTATTATTATTGAAATAATGATAAAGTTCTAATGATTGAAGTGGTGATACACAACTACGTGATTATAGCAAATACCACTGATAGTACATTTTGGATGAATTGTATGTTTATTAATATGTATCAATAAAATTGATTTATTAAAAAAAAAATTCCCTAGAGGAGTGGGGTATAGCTCAGTGGCTGCTTTCCATGTACGAGGTCCTGGGTTCAATCTCCAGTACTTTCTAAAAAAAAATAAAAAAAATCAATATGACAACAATATCAAGGAAACAAAACAAAAGACGCATACAAAAAAACTCCCTAGCGATTCAACAGGAGATTGAAGCTGGGAGAAGATTCAGGAAAACTGAAGACAAGTGAAATGATCCAGTCTGAGGAGCAGAAAGAAAAAAGAATGTAAAATCAGCATAGCCTAAAAGAATGGAGAAATTATCAGAGAACCAGAGGAAGAAAAAAAGGGGAGCAGAAAAAATATCCAAAAAAATAATGGGTGAAAAACTTTCAAAATTTAATGAAACACATGAATATACACACCCAGAAACTCAATGAATCTTAAAAGAATAAACTCCATACCAAAATGCATTATAATCAAACTGTCAAATGCCAAATAAAAAGAACACTGAAAGAAGCAAGAGAGAAGGAACATGCCATGTATACGGGATTGTAAAATTACTAAAGATTCAGAGTTAAATTTAAGCACCATGTAACAACAAAGAAAGTATTTTTTAAAAATGCACAAGAAAATGAAACACAATTTAAATGGTTCACAATGAAATATCAACCAAATGCAAAACTAGGCAACAATTCAAAAAATGAGGAATAAAAGATATATAATTTAAAAAAACTAAAGGAGCAAAAAAGCCCTGCATTAGCAGTAATTAATTTCAATTAAAGACTCCTAATACAAGGCTGTGAATGTCAGAATAGATTGAAAAGCACGTACCTAATGATTAAAAGAGATTGACCTTAAATTAAAAGACAAAAATAAGTTGAAAGAGAAAGGATGTAAAAATATATATATTTTCTACGTTAATGGTAACCAAAAAAGAGGAGTAACTATAACACCAGACAAAATAGACTTTTAAGTGAAAACCTGTTACAGTGGCAAAGTACATTATACATTAATAGAAGGATCAATAAAAAATGAAGACATATCAATTATAAACATATGCATCAAACAAGAACCTCAAAATATATGAAACACTGACAGATTTGAAGGTAGAAATAGTCATTTTACGTTAACAGTAGGAGACGTGAACACACGACTTTCAAAAATGGATAACACTTAGTCAGAAGATCAATAATGAAAGAGTATTTCAAAAATACTATACACCAACTATATGTTACAGACATTTAGAGAATATTTCTTCCAACAGCAACAGAACACAAAGTCTTTTTTCTTAATTTTTTGACTAATAATTTTTAAAATTGTGATCACATATACAACATAAAACTTCCCATTTCAACCACTCCAAAACATATAAATCAGTATTCCCAGAGGTGCTATTCACAATGTTATGCTACTATCCCCACCATCCATTACCAAAGCTTTTCCATTACACCAAACTTCTGCTCAGTTTGGTTCCTTTTTATGATTTCTGTCCCTCTTTTTGTTTTTGTTTTTTTCATTTTAAAAATTTATTGAAGCATATCACTCATACATAATCATACATCAACAATAAGTGTACAGTAATAGTTGTGAACTTATAAAACAAACATACAGAACATCATTCAGGACTCCCATACCTCACCCTACCACTAATACCTTGCATTGTTGTTAAACCTTTTAAACTAATGATTAAAGAGCATTGTCAAAATATTACTAATAACCGAAGTATTTTCCCCAACTCACACAATTATCATCTTTATATCATTTATATATGAACATACACAAACAATAAATGTATAGTAAAAGTTGTGAGCTTATAAAACAAACATGCATATCATACAGGGATCCCATAAACAACCCTCTACCAACACCTTGCATTGTTGTGAGATGTTTTTAACAAATTATGAAAGATTATCATCAAAATCTTACTACTAATTATAGTTTTTATCTTATATTTGGTGTGTTTTACCCCCAACTCACCCTATTATTATTTTTAAAATATATTTTTTATGACAGAAGCTGTAAACTTATGAAACAATCATGCACATGTGCAGAATTCCCAAACAACACTCCTCTACCAATACACCGGACTGTGGTGGAACATTTGTTACAAATAATATAATATCATCTGAATGCTACCACATCCATAGTGTACATTTGGCACACATTTTCCATACTGCCCCATTATCGACACAGTATATCTCTGGCATAGATGCAAGAATATTATATTATTCTGCTAACCACAGTCCATAGGTCAGTCCAGCTGTATCTTTCCTATGCTTCTCCACATTCCCACCACCCTGCAATAGTAATGTGTATTTGGTCTAACAAAGGATACTCTTGCATCTGTACCATCAACCACAATGTGCATTCACCTCTTGGTTTACTGTGCTATTCTGTTTCTACAATATTCTCTAGTATTCTGTTAACTGGCATTTACATACCTAGACTACCATTTTCAGGCACATTCCCATTTATAAACTGGCTGTTACTATGTGTTGCCATTTACTCAATACATTTCCATACTCTCACAGTAAAGCTAATTAAAACTTCTACATATGTTACACATCAGCAGTCCATCTCAATCCTTCTCTTATCTCCTTTAAGAACCCACCACCTACTACGAGGTCTTGAAGCTATTTTCCTACAATTTCTTCTAGAAGCCTTATGGTTAGTGCTTTTATTTTAGGTTTTTGATCCATTCTGAGTTAATTTTTGTATACAGTGTGACACAGGGGTCCTTTTTCCTTCTTTCGGCTATGGATATCCAGTTCTTTCAGCACCATTAGTTGAATGGACTAGTCTGCCTGAGCTGTGTGGGTTTGACAGACTAGTAAAAAATCACTTGACCATACATGTGAGGGTCTGTTTCTGAGCCATCAAGTTGGTTCCATTGATGTTATCTGTCTTTATGCCAGTACCATGCTTTTTTAATCACTATACAGCTAGGTAATACACTTTAAAGTCTAGAGAGAGAAGAATTCGCTTTTCCTTTTTAAGATGTTTTCTGGCTAATCAGGACCATTCACCCTTCCAAATAAATTTGATAATAGTGTTTTCAATTTAAAAAACAAAACAAAATGCTGGTGGGCTTTTTATTGGGACTGCACTGAATCTGTATATCAATATGAGTAGAACTGACATCTTAATGATATCTGGGTGTTTACTAACTGCCCTACAGCAGGAGCTGACTCTAGGAGCTCCTTACTCCGCCGCCATCTTGCTGGTTGTCCCCTCACAGTCTTCTTAAGTGCACATGGAACATTCTTCAGGATAGACCATGTGTTAAGTCATAAAAGAAGTCTCAATAAATTAAAAAAGAATGAAATCATGCTAAATAGCTTCTCTGACAATACAGTGAAGCTAGAAATAAAAAACAGAAGGAAAATTGAATAATTCACAAGTACATGGAAATTTAAAAATTGACTCAATGCATCAAAAAAGAAATTAAAAGAGTTAAACCACTCTGAGACAAATGAAAATACAATGTACTAATAAAATCTATGGGACAATCGAAACCAGTGTGCAGGGGGAATTTATTCCTATGAAGACTTATATTAAAATAGAAATATCTCAAGTCAGTAACCTAAGTACACATTTGGATGAATTAGAGACAAAGAGAGAGGACACAAATGACCAAAATCAGAAAAGAAATATTGGGAAATTACAGAAATAAAAAGGAAATATATGGAATCAATGAACAACTGTGCACCAACAAATTAGATAACCTAGATGAAATGGACAAATTCCAAAAAAACACAGAAATTAAACTGACTCAAGAAGAAATAGAAAATCTAAATAGACCTACAACAAGTAAAATTAGCAACTAGCTAGATGCCACCCCAGCCACAAATGAGCTATACACCACCCCCACCACAACAAGCAGATGCCACAAGCCAGCAGACACTGTGACCCACAAGGACTGGATGTGGCCCAGGCTGTTGGGCATTTGCCTCTCATGTGGGAGATTCTGCGTTCGGTTCCCAGTACCTCCTGGAGAAGGAGAGCTAACAATGAACAGATGAGAGAACTGTCTGGGAGAGGGGGTGGTAAACAAAGAAAAATAAAGTGAATCAATCTTTTTTTTTTTTTTTTTTTAAAGATCAAAACATTAAACTAAACCTCCCAACAAAGAAAAGTACAGGACCAGAAGGTTTCACTGGGGGATTTTACCAATCATCCAAAAGAAGTAATACCAATGCTGCTCAAACCCTTCCAAAAAATTGAACACTGACCACTTTCTGATTCATTCAATGAGGCCAGCATAACCCTAATTTCAAAGCTAGACAAAGACATCACAAAGAAAGAAAATTACAGATCAATATTCCTTGAGAATATAGATGCAAAAATCCTAACAATATTCTAGGAAAACCAATCCAATAGCATATTCAAAGAATCAAACATCATGACCAAGCAGGATTTATCCCATGAACACAAGGGTGGTTCAACATAGGAAAAATCAATGTAATATGCCACATTAACAGAATGAAGACAAAAACCACATGATTATGTAAAATGACAGAGAAAAAGCATTTGGCCAAATACAACACCCTTTCCTGATCAAAACACCCAGAAAATTAGGAAGAGAAGGAAACTTCAACATGATAAAGGGCATATATGAAAAATCCATAGCTAACACCATACTTGATGGTGAAAACTAAAGCTATCTCCTAAAATCAGGAAAAGGACAAGGATGCCCATTTTCACCATGGCTGTGCAGCACTATATTGGGTGTTCTACCCAGAGTAATTAGGCAAGAACAAGAAATAAAATGTGCCCCAAATGGAAAGGAAGAATTACAACTATCTCCGTTGCAGATGACATGGTCCTATATATAGAATATACTGAAAAAGCCATAACAAAGTCACTAGAGCTAATTAATTCAGCAAAGTGACAGGGCACAAGATCAACATGCAAATATCAATAATGTTTCTATACACTAGTAAAAAACAACCTGAAGGGGAAATCCAGAAAAAAATTCCATTTACAATAGCAACAAAAATAATCAAATGTCCAGTAATAAATTTAATGAAGGATGCGGTTTTAGTTTGCTAAAGGCTGCTGGGAGCAATGTATCAGAAATGTGTCGGCTTTTATAATGTAAATGTCTGTGAAAATGTCCAAATGAAGGCATCATCAAAGACGATGTTTAACTGAAGGTCGGCTGCCAGTGATCCTGGACTCCTTCCACATGGCAAGGCACATAGAATTAACTGCTTCTCTTCCAAGTCTAGTTGTTTCAGCTTCTGGCTGCTCTGTCTGTGGCTTCATCTCTCCCAGGTTCCTTTCTGAGTTCCTGGGTTCCTTCTCTCCATCTCTGCCCCTCTTCCTGTGTGTTTTAAAGTAGAAGAGAAGTAGATGCCTCCACTTGCCTTGCCACGTGAAAGAGGACTCCAAAATCCCTGGTGACCAGTCTCCTGATGATGCACTTTCACAGCCTCAGAAATGTCAACTTTTAATATAACAGACTCCCATTTAAAAAGCCAACCCATTTCTGGTATAGTGCTTCCAGTAGCTTTTAACATATCAGATGTAGAGGATCTGTACATAGAAATCTACAAAACAATGCTGTAAGAAAATAACACCTAAATAATGGAAAGACATTCTGTGTTCATGGATTGAAAGGCTAAATATTAAGATGTTCAAAACAGTTTCAATTAAAATTCCAACAGACTGCTTTGTAGAAATGGAAAAACCAATCAACAAATTTAAAAGAGAAAGGTAAGGGACACTGAATAACCAAAACCATTGTATTAGTCAGCCAAAGAAATGCTGATGCAAAATATCAGAAACCTGTTGGCTTTTATAAAGGGTATTTATTTGGGGTAGAAGCTTACAGTTACAGGGTCATAAAGCATAAATTACTTTCCTCACCAAAGTCTATTGCCTTGTGTTGGGGCGAGATGGCCAACATCTGCCAAGAGTTCAGGCTTCTTGGGTTCCCCTCTTACAGGGGCTTCATTTCTCTGTAGGCTCAGCTGTTGTCCTCTCTCCACAAGGCCAGCTTCTGCCATGTCTCAGGAGTTGTCTCTATTCCTCTGTGTTCTTCTCCTGTGTGTTTGTTCACTTCCCAGGCTCCAGCTCAAAAACTCCCAACTCTTTCCTCTGTCATGCCTTTTCTCTGTGAGTCCCTGCCCACCAAGGGGGTAGGGATGCAATGTCCTACTGATGTGGCCCAGTCAAAGCCTTAATCGTTATTTAATTAAGTAAACCTCTGAATCCAATACAATCTAATATGCCCAGAGGAAAAACCAGTTCACAAATATAATCCAGTATCTATTTTTGGAATTCATAAACAATGCCAAACTGCTACAACCATCTTGAAAAGAACAAAGTTGGAGTATTTACACTTGTTAATTTTAAAATTTGGTACAATGCTACATTAATCAAAACAGCATGAGTAGCACAAGGACAAACATAAAGACCAATGGAACTGAAATGAGAGTTCAGAAATAAACTAATATATTTATAGTCAGTTGATTTTCAACCAAAGTGGCAAGTCCATTCAACAGGGAAAGAACAGTCTCTTCGAGAAATGGTGCTGGGAAAATAGGGTTATCTAAGTGTACTAGACTGAAGTTGGACCCCTATATCACGACATATGCAAAACAATAACAAAATCTATCATCAACTTAAATATGACACGTAAAACCAAAAAACTTAGAAGAAAACACAGGGAAAATCTTTAGGTCCTTATATTTAATAAGTGTCAGTAAGAACATAGAAAAATCAGATCCCTCATATACTGCTGCTGGGAATATAAAACGGTATTTATTGCTGCTTTGGAAAACAGTCTGGTAGTTCCTCCAACAGTGAGACATGAGTCACCATATGACCCAGCCATTCTAGCCTAGGTAGTACCTAAGAGAAACAAAAACATATGTCCACACAAAACCTTGTATACAAATCTTTATAGGAGCATTATTTATAATAGCCAAAAAGTAGGAACAACTCAAATTTCCTTCAATGAACAGATGGATAAACAAAATGTGTTAAATTCACACAATGGAGTATTATTCAGCCATAAAAAGAAATGAAATATGGACTTGTGCTACAACATGGAAACCCCTGATCTTTCATTTGAGAAGAGTTCACTTCCTTTGGTAATACATACTGTATTTCCCAAGTCATGCTAAGCTAATGAAGGCAATCTCTCTCTCTCTCTCTCACACACACACACACACACACACACACACACACACACACACACACACACAATCATCACATCATCACATAACCTATTCATATAAAAAGTCCAGAATAGGGAAATATAGAGAGACAGAAAGTAGACTAGCAGTTGTTCATAGAAGGGGTGTGTCTGGTATGGGGGAAGGTAAATAATATGAGGTTTCTTTTTGAGGTGATGAATATGCTCTAATATTCACTGTGGTTATGACAGCACATTTATGCAAATATACTAAAAACAAGTGAATTGTACACTTTGAATGCATGAATACATGTTATATAAAATATATCTCAATAAAGGTATTAATGTAACAAAAATAGCTTTCATATCACAATAATTTCTTTACAGAAAATTTTTTTAATGCAACAATTTCAGAATAATCATTTTAAAAAACTGAATACAAGTAGCTACATGAGAACGTCAGTGCTTTGTCTGTATGTCAATTCTCTGTGGACTAGAAGAACTTTAGTGTCTGAGAAACACTGGTTTAGAAAACAGTAAAATATTAAATGATGTCACTAAATATAATGTAGATTTTTGGATTCACCTGTTCATCTGAGATATTCTGGAAAGCTGTCAACATGTTAGGACATGTAGGAAGAAGCATCAGGAGCTCCCAAACACGCCTTGACAGATTTTCTGCATGAAGATGAAGTTCTTCACATCTTAAGCTCTAAAAAATTAAGAACAAATTTTATCAAGACAGAACAGTAAATAACCTTAAATCTCAAGTTGAACTTTTCCATAAAATCATTAATTATCAAGAGTGCTTATGTATTTTTGTTTTGCTTTTTGTAAGTGAGAAATAAAATATTACATTGGTAAATACAACTTATTCAATAAGTTAATAGTAATAAATTAATAGCATCTTACTTGATAAATTAAGTAGCAGCTTTTCACCTACTTTTACAACACTCTTCTGGAATAGCTTGCCTCTAATATGGCTAGGCACATTTCTCAGGAAACTTTTTGAATACAAGTAAAAATATCTATTTTTTAAGGCCATACCAGTAAATTTCAATAAGACTATCATCTACTTCACTGTTGCAGGTAAGTATTTTAAGCATAGAAAAAGACATGGAGAATTCTTGTTCTTGATTTTCCATTTGGGAAGATGACACTTCTTTTGGTAATCCATACTGTATTTCCCAATATTGCAGAAGCAGAGATTAAGAGGAACGTAAACAATTTTAAAGAATAACCTAATTAAAAAATTATCAATTGCTAAATCTGAATTCAGTAAGGTGCTAATAAATTTTATATTTATGAAACATAAATTAATGAATGTTTAAGAGTATATAAGAAATAAATTTCCATTTTTTATTAAAGGACAACACCCCCACCCTTGATAAACAAACAGGATTAAATTTATAGTTTTGGAATTTTTTAAAGTATGAATTTGAATATTGAACTACTACTACTGCTGCTGTTGCTGCCATAATGATTCTTTGGTACAATATAGTCTAAGAGATGCTACAGGAATCTTCCATAAGTCTATAAAAATAACAGTTCTTTCTCGGTAATGGTTTAGAACAAGTACTCTCTGAAGGTAAGGAACCTTAGAGATTGTCTTTCAAGGTAAACTTGGCCTTTCATAAACCTTATGAAAAAAAGGAAACCACCTCTGAGAAACACTTCTGGATTTGTGGGGGAAATGGCATTAATAGCTTTCAGTAAAATGAATTCATTTCCTCATGAATCCATTTTTTTTTTAACTGTACAAGAAAGGATCTGAAGGAAAAACTTCTACTGTGCTATGTTTTGACTGAAAAACCCTGCAACATGAGCCATATACAGTTGAAATCCCTTTATTTTTACTTTTTTGTAAACTTCATTAGGGCTGAACCAGCTTAATCAACAAAGAATCCCCAAGTGAAGTATAGTATATATGCCACAAAGCAAGGATTCAATAAATTGTCTTCTTTTTCTTTAGGATTTAAATATTTATTTCTCCTTGTTGTTTGCACTCCCTGTCTGCTGTCTCTGCTCATTGTGTACTCATTTTCTTTTAGAAGGCACCAGGAACAGAACCTGGGACCTCCCATGTGGGAGTGAGATGCCTAATCACATGAGCCACCTCTGCTCTCATTTCTTTTGTCTCTTATTGTATTTCATCATTGTGTCTCTTCGTTTCATCATCTTGTTGTGCCAGCTCCTGTCTTGCTTGTCTTCTGTAGGAGGCACCAGGGACTGAACCCAGGACCCTCCCATGTGGTAGGCGGGTGTGTGAGCTACATTCGCTCCTCTAAATTTTTTTTTTTTTAAAAAAGATTTATTTATTTATTTCTCTCCCATCCTCCCCCCACCCCGGTTGTCTGTTCTCTATGTCTATTTGCTGGGTCTTCTTTGTTTGCTTCTGTTGTCGTCAGCGGCGCGGGAATCTGTGTTTCTTTTCATTGGGTCATCTTGTTGTGTCAGCTCTCCATGTGGGCAGCGCCATTCTTGGGCAGGCTGCACTTTCTTTCCCACTGGGCAGCTCTCCTTATGGGGTGCACTCCTTGCACGTGGGGCTCCCCTACGTGGGGACAGCACTGCACATGGGCCAGCTGCACAGGGGTCAAGGAGGCCCGGGATTTGAACCGCAGACCTCCCATGTGGTAGACAGACGCCCTAACCCTGGGCCAAGTCCGCCGCCTAAATTATCTTTTAATAGTATGAATCCTTCCCTCTTGATTAGGCCTCACAAGGACTATGACAATGGCATAGTGACTGCCCTGCTACCTCTGCTCTTTGCTTTCTCTAATAAATCTCTGTGCTAATACTTCAGATATTTTTTTTTCTAAAAGCCACAGGAAAGATCTTATTTTGTTGTTTAAAACCTTCCAGATGATAGTAATCCATTTTACAAAGAATAACAGGTCATGTAAAGTCTTTCTGTAGTAAAGGTTACAATATCGCTTTCTGTTCTTATATTTGAATTACATTATGCTCACGTTCCCAGTTTTATTAAACATACCATTCTTTTTCTTTATTAGAGAAGTTGTGGGTTTACAGAACGATCATGCGTAATACAGGATTCCCATATACCACACTATTAACAACTTGCACTGGTGTAGAATCGTTAAAAATGATAAAACATTTTTATAATTGTACTATTACCTATAGCCCATGTTTTAATTTAGGGTTGGGTTCACTGTGTAGTATAGTTCCATGAATTCTTAAAAAATTTTTATTCTGTTCTCTATCCATTTTTCCCTCCTAAATCTGTAATGCTTCCCTGTACTCCCAACAGAAGCAGGAACCATTTGGAGAAACCTTCCCGAACAGTCTTTGTTTCTAACCCTGTGCACCTTTAACATACTACAAAGAACACCAACACCCTCCTTGAACACTAGGGAATAGTGTTAATTATCTTTCTGTCTTATAATGTGCCAACACAAGGCTGACATGAAGTGAAAGGCTATTTGTTGGAATGAAGTAAATAAGGGGAGGAAATAGAGGTTCAGATGGAGCTACTGAGCATTCTGTTTAAATAAAAGGGAGACTAGTTAGGAATTAAATAATGTACTACCACAACAGAAAAGAGGCTATGAGGAAGAGAGGTCTTACTAGCAGCAACCCCTGCAGCATCCATGATCAAACATGTTGGAAACATGGGAAGAATTCCCTTGGGGAAGAAGAAAAAGAACCACAGTCTGATGTAAGAGAAGCAATCAAAGTATGACTATTTTATTTTCTACTGAATCTCAAAATACATTCACTGGATGAAGTACATGAATGAACAAGATCTTAGGATAAGTCATCTTAAAGGCATTTAAAAAAAGCTGAAAGACTGAGAATGACTCCTTTAGATGATCTTGTACAAACTCTTGAATTTCAAGATTGTCTTTATGGTAATGACCCATATACTTATTTCTCCAGATCAAACCTTTTCTTTGAACTCCAAACTCATATATCCAACTGCTTAATTGACATCTCCATTTGATGGGCCACAGATACCCATTCCTCATCATCTCAAATCTAATCAACCCAATTGCTCAAGTCAGAAACCTATATGGCATCTTTATGTCTTCCTTCTTCCTTAACCCTCTTCACTACCAACTCCTAATCCAATCCACGTTGTTTTTTTCTACCTACTGTCTACTTAATTTATCTCCATTGCCATTATTCCATTCAATGGCACCATGAACTCTTCTCTGAACTAATGCATTAGAGGTGTCTTACTGCTTATTCTATTTTGCCAATCTATTACCTATAAGACCATAACATGTTTTGCCCCCTCTGTTTAAAAATTTTAAGGGGATTTGAAAAGTGGAAACTTTTTTTCATTGAATAAAAATGAAACACATTATAATGGTCCACATAGCTTTGCCTGTCTTTCCAATCTCATTTTTTATATTCTACTCCACACTCCACATTCTACTCACTAGGTTCACTGGCAGTTACCAGACCTGCTTAATTCTTTCCTATCAAGGGATTCAGGGATCAGGCTAAAGCCTATCCAGATAACTCATCCTTTTCATTTAGTTGGCCCCTGTTCATCCTTCCAGATTATACATAGTCTCTTTAAAGAAACCTTTCCAGACCACCTAATATATAAACGAATCTCTGTTTACCTCCTCTCCTAATATCGGCACAGTTTATTTCAGTGTTAGCACCTATCTCTATATCAAACTATGGGCATGCTGATTATATGTTTCCCCAACTGCATTCAACAAAAGCTGCAACTGTGCCTATGCTGAATTCTCCTATAAAACAATATTTAAAACAGCATATCTGGATCATATCAGGCATATAAATACCTAAAGAATGAATAAATGGGCTCATAGTTTAATCACTTTTAAGTGATTCCTGAGAAAATTATTTTCCTCTCAAGATAAAGACAAAAGAACACTTTGCAAAAATAAAATCTGCTATAGTCACCTCACCTCACTATCTTCCACTGTGACTTTTCCTGAGGGTGGTTTAAATGATGCAAGCATCTCTAATAAATCGAACAGAGTAGTTAGGTGAGGTTCTTGTAAAAGCAAAAGCATTGGAATGTTGTCCTTCTGAGGGGGTGGGAGACAAGATGCCGGCAGCTGAACACCTTCTCCTTTCCTTTCTCTCCTTGGTGCCCCCAAAGATACAAATACCATCTATAAAAATAGGAGAAATAGGGGGAAACAAGCAACAATTGTACATATCAAGTTATTCTTTTTAGAAAATATTAAATAGGTATAATTTCATTTACATATGTTAATATAACAAAAGCAATAAAAGCTGTATTTAAATTTTATTTTCAGCTATTCAATTAATGCCATAACAGTCAACAGAGGATTAAAAGTCAAAGCACATTTTATATGTATACCTGCATATCCTTAAAACCAAGCTCATGAAGTGCTTTTTCATCATAATCTGTTGTTAACTCATGTCCAGATGAAATCATCCTGACAGGTCCCATGAGGCCTCCTTAAAAACAGCAGAAAATTAAAGTGAACTTTTGTATTACAAGAACTTTCTGTAATATACACTTCCCTCAGCAATATAGGCAGAGGAATCATATTCTTTAATGCCTTAGTTGCATAAGAAACTAACATGTATTTATAACTGAATTCTCTCTCCTGTTGTTATTCACCAACCTTTCCCTGACCCAAACAAACCTATAAAGTAGAAAACAAAACTGATAAGAAGACAGTCAGATGCAACCTTCTAGACCTATGCTAAATTCCAATAAATTCAATAAACTGAGGCAATTTCTTTCTAGAATGCTCAAAAGCCCTTTTGTTGCTTACTTCTTCAACCTCATTTCCCACCATAATCCCCATGTCACTAACTATGCTTTAGTCACCCTGACTCCTTACTCCTTCTGGAAAACACCAAGCATGTTCCCCTCACAACTTAAGAAGCTCCACCCCCAGAATTCACATGGCTCGTTTCCTCACTTCATTCAAATCTGCCCAACTGTGGGCTTAAAAAGAGCTTGCCCCTAAACATTTAACTCAATCTAAAGAGCCTTTTTCACCATTTCACCATTAATCCCTCACTCTGCTTTTTTTTTTAAAGCACCTTCATATCATGGACATATATTTAGCTGTATCCTCTCAAAAGAAAAGTCTCAGTAACACAACAGTAGAGATTTTATGTTCACAGGTATTTATTTTCAGTAGTAGAAATACTGAACATTCAAATTAATTATTGTTCAGTGCAAGCAGTTTTTTTTTAACAAAATGCTTAAGAGAGTAGAAAAATTAAGTAAAATTATTAAAGGGATGAATAATTTAATTAAACTTATGAAAACATATTGTCAAGTTTTACTTAAATGTAGAAAAATCCCACTGGAGGGGAACCGAATGTTATTTTAAAGAGCAGTAAATAAGGTAGGGCTTCTGTTTTCCATAACGACACACAATATTTTTAAACTACCTTTTCCATCACACAAATAAGAAAATTATATGAGAGACTATTTCAAAGCCAGAGAAGGAAAATGTTTACCCCAGTGAGATTCACCTGGTAGTTTTACTGAAATACAAAGCTGCAAATTGTTGTATAGTTAAATCTGATTCTTTTCCTTCTCATTATTTCTAGGTCTAGAAATCTTGCCCCTCCCAAAGCTTCGATAAAAACTCAACTCTATTTTCTTTGAATTTTTTAATACTTTATTTTGTTTATACACATACCTTTAAATCCATCCTGAATGTTAAATTTAAAGAACTGGGACTTTCTTTCTCCAACCAAACAAGTCAAATATTAATATATTACTCTTGAGTTGATTCTCTGATTTAACTAAAAATTCCTTCACCACTATCATAATATTATGGCAGTTATGTAATGTTATAATAGCTAGGACAGAAGTCTGTCTATTATCCTTTTAGACTTTTCCCTCAGAAAAGAAGTTCTGATATCCATAGTTCATACAGGTAACTTCCAAGTAATTTTGACAAATATAAAATAAAAATTTTACTTTGGGTAGAATATAGTCAAATATAAATTAATGTGGCATTATTTTTAGTAGAGACATGCTAGGAATCTCCACATATTCAAGTATTCACATTTTATGTCAGATTCTTTTTTCATATATTTCACAAACATCTCACATTAATTAACTTTTTATAATTAATTATAAATTCTTTAATTATAATTAGTTTATTACAATCACTTTAATTTAAATTATTTACAATTAATTGTAAAGAACTGCAATTCTGGAAAGAATTTCTGCCTTTCAAAAAATTTAGATCTTTTTTTAAAAACAAAATCAATTTTAAAAATTAAAATCTTGACACATTAAATTTTTCAAGACAAAAAAGGAAATAAGAAATCTTAAAAACTTCTGGACTATGATGGCATTTTGAACACCACATCTAATTTTTACTCACAGTGACTCCAATAAAGTAAGGCAAAATAGTTTTAAAGACATAAATAGGGGAAAAACGGGAAGAGGCACACTAGTAAAGTTTGCAAGCTAGAAGTCATATGAACTTGGGGGATTGGCAAGCCATGCCCAAAAAACAAAAATCCCATGCCAGAGGTAAAGGAAGTTTATAATCTATAACCTAATTTACACTTATCTGGCAAAGGAACAGTATCAGTGCCCTCCCCAGCCCCGCCCCCAACACACACGAACAACAGTTTAGATATTAACACTCTAAGATACTTGTAATCAGAAACACAGAAAATCAAAAGTTGGGTTCAAGGGTAAATACATGAAAATAAATAAAATTGCTGAACGTTCCCCCAGATTATAAACTCATGATACAACAAGCTAAATGAAATCACATTAACACCTTTTTAGTATTTTTAGCTACAAGGCATATCCATAATCAAACTGTTGAAAATCAGCGTTAAAGAAAAATCCTAAAATACCAACCAAAGTAAAAAAAAGACACTGGTTACGAAGGAAGATCTGAAACAGAAACTTTGCAAGCCAAGAGATAACAGAAAAACTATCCATAAAATCTTGAGGAAAAAAAGACTACTGACTTAGAATTCTCACCTTCAACAATGTAGGCAAAATAAAAATTTTCTCAAATTCATCACCAGAAGACTTGTACTAAAAAGGTATTAAAGGAATTTCAATATAAGGGTGGTGGTGGTGGGAATGAAACCAGGTAGAAACTCAGATATATAAAAGAAATGAGTGCCAGGAAAAAAAAAAGTTCTGACACATGCTATGACATGGATGAACCTTGAAGCTATCATGTTGAGTGAAGTAAGACACAAAAGGACAAATATTGTACAAACTCATTATATAGGAAATAACTAGAATATGCAACAGAGACAAAGTATGTTAATATGTGGGGTAGAGGTGAGGGATGGGGAGATAATGCTTAATGGCTATAAAGTTACAGTTAGGGTGATGAAAAAGTTTTGGTAATGGATGGTGGGTAATGGTAATATAACACTGTGAATGTAATTAGCACCACTGAATCACATACTTGAAAATGTTTTTTAAATGGTTGTTATTTTGTATATATCTTATCACAATAAAAAAAAAAGAGCGAGGCATCACGGGTATTTAGAGAGAGCAATTTTTAGAATAAGAACATGTCTATTCAGGACCTGATTTTCCTACTTAATAACTGTAATACTTTTCACTGATTAATTCACTGAATGTGCATTTAATTGATATTACATATTTTAAGGGAGCACAGAAAAAAAGACAATACTTTAGAAGGTACATATAGTTTCACTTTTAGCAGGCTATAAGCATATCTTTGGCTCCTCACTCAAAGTTGCCGAAGATAGAACTTAAGAAATTTCTTTCTAAATACATATTCTGCCTATTACTTATAATTTCAGAACTTTAAATTATAAGTAAAAACTAACCGCTTTGCATGTTTTTTTCATTGCTGTTTCTCTGATTAGCTCATATTTTATGTGCTATAGAAAGATACTAAAAACGTGTCAGTGGTAATAGTAATAAATCAAATACACGTTTCAGGTCCACACGAAAAGTTTCTTAATATGGTATTTTTATGGAGGAAGGGGAGAGGTACAGGTAGTGTCTGAAGATGTATTATTTTCATATACTCATTAAAAAAACTACAATGAAATATATCAAAATGGCAAAAACAAAACAAAATTAAAAAAACATTTGGGTAAAATCAGATTATGAGGGCAGCAGATGTAGCTCAGTGGTTGAGTTCTTGCTTCCCATGTACAAGGCCCTGGGTTCGATTCCTGGTACCTCCTAAACAAAACAAAGAAAGAAACAAAAAAACCAACTCTCATGGGGAGTGGATATAGCTCAGTGGTTGAGTGCCTGCCTCCTGCCTCCCACATATGAGTCCTAGGTTCAATCCCCAGTACCTCCTTAAAAAAAAAAAAATTAAATCATGAATGGTATTTGGAAACTTCAATTTATCAATACTTCTAACATGGCTTGTCAATTAAATAAGCTCAAAAAATTTGACAGTCACATCAAAAGCTTACAACAGAGATTTTTTTTTTGGTGGGGGGTGGGGAAGGCAGTGTGTAGGGACAAATGGGGTAAAATATCTGCAAATAGTATCTGTATTAGTTTTAACCTCTTGCCTAAGAATGTAATCAAACCAAAGTGCAGCAAGGGCAGATCTACCAACCATGCAGTTCATACATAAACATGGTTGGTAGACCTTTAAAGAAGTAAAGGTTCAAAACTGGTATGTAAAACAACAAGATGGGGGGGAGGGGGAAGGGATGAAAATTTAAACTGTTGGACTTACCAGGAAATTCTCCCTTTCGGCTGCTTTGACCAAACTCCTGAAGCTGAGCTTGTTGGTTTATTTGTTCTTTCTGTAAATTTTCATACCAATGAGTTACTTCAGCCCTAAGATCAGCTACCTGGTCACTAGGATACATTTCAATAGTCATCTGAAATATGAGATGCAACCAATTTTAAAAACATAAAAAAGAACAGATATTTGGATGGGGAAATATTATCAACTTGGAAATCAAAACATGTAACTACCTTGTCTGGAAGTCCAGCTGGCTGGCATACAACCCTTAGTGGCAGGGACTGTTTGTCACTCAGTGCTTTCAAATGACTACTAATACCAGTGCCTTCAATTTGCCACTGTCGGAGATGATATGCAAACCTAAAACACGACCAAAAATCACGTGTAAAAAGTATTTAATTTTAAGCCATTTTAATGTTACAGAAGTTTTTTAATGTTTTGCAAACCGAAAAAAGTCCACAAAAGGTTCTAGCACATTCCACTTTGATATGTAGCACCAAGTTAACATCTAGATTCTTCATATTGTATCAAACTTAAATGTATAAATATAGCCAAGCATTCCTAACTAAGTACTGTCAAAGAAAAAATACCTGGAGGAAAACTCCCATTAAAAACAGTATTGTTTCAAAGAGGATTAGGGTACAGGGGCAGTGCTGGTAGGAGAGGCAGGAGGAATGAAAATAAACAAAGTAATCCAGTAAATAAAATGGAAAAATAACACTATAATATTCAGAAGAGGAAAAAAAAGATATTAGGAAATATTTCATAGATATATATTCTAGTAAATATAATTCCATATGTTATTCAGCCCAACAATTCAAGCCAATTTCTGGAATGCTGAAATTATAAAATAAATTACAAAAACTCGTATTTCAAAGGAGATGGTTATCTAGCATGACACTCACTAAATATTTATCAATCTTCTAACTAATTTTCAGTTGAAGACAGGATCCAGGATACCTGAATTTAGTTAAGGAAAAAATGATCAATGTCTAAAACTAATCAACAATTCTGGAAGAGAATGATAGCAAGTGAGGGAATGAATGAACTTGCTTTATTTCCTAGAAGGAATCCAATGGCCAGCTTCTGGGGTTGTTACTGCCAAGTCTGGATAAGAGTAGAAACAGATCTTTTACTGAGTAAAAGAGTAATTTGAAAATAATTTTTCCTGTTGCATATTTTAAGACCAGGGTTGCTCACACCCTCAATACTAATGACATTCTGGGCCAGATTTTCCTTGTGGGGATCTGCCTTGTGTACCGTAAAATGTGTAACAGGATCCCCAGCCTCCTACCCCAGTAGATGTTAGTAGTATTCTCCCTACCTCCAGACATTATCTAATGTTCCCTAGGGAACAAAATTGCCTCCAGTTGAGAAACACTATTTAAGATTACCACTTCATTTCTTTTTAAAAAGGAAACCCTTTGTAAAAAGATATTTTTATTTAATCTCAATATAAGAGTTACACAAACATACAATACTTTCATATTTTCAATCTATAAATGTGAGGCAATTTTAAGTCAGTAGTAGCACTAAGCACATTAATCATTTGACATTATGCAATGATATTAGACAAGGAGTTTAAATACTGCTTTCAGTTTTCTGAATGTTCAATTTCATTTTTCCTAGTTTCTACACTAATCACCCACAGAAAAAGCGTTTATATAATTTTTTAATGCAAACATTAAACCCTGAGTTTAAAAGATGGCTGTTCACAAAGATTTATATAAAAGATAAATTTTTTTCATGAGTTAGAAAAAAAATTTGTACAGCTCAGAAATGATTTTTGGACTCAAATTCATTAAATTATAAAAAGTACTATTGAATTCTAGTAAAGGTCATACACTTTTAAAGGCTTTTTAAAAAATAAAGAATTTTTTAAAAAGAGTGTTTTTAAAACACTTTTAACTTTGGGCAAGGATTAAAAGTTTTAACCAACAGGTCCTTTAGGTTTGTTGCCATGTAGACACTGCACCACTGAGAAAATTTTGTAAGATTATCATAGCATTAATAATAATTAACTCTGATAGGGAGAAGTACATTACAGGGGTATTTTATTTTCTATATTATAGCTTAATGGAAATGTCTTAATTTTATAATAAATGTGTATTAATTTTTTATTAATTTAAATAAACTGCATCACTACATTTGCTTATTTTTATTTTTAAAGTGGGAAAAGTTTCAAGACAGTGTGTAGTTTCTGTGCAAAAAAACTCAGGAGCGCCCTTACACATTCTTTAAAAAAACAAGGAATTATTTAAGTAGAAATTTCACAAATTTAAATCAGAAAAGTAATTTTGCAGCAGCCAAATGTTTAAATCATAGAACCATGTTATTTATAAGGAATGTGTAGAATATCTTTATTATTCAATATTCCCTGATATTTTAAATAAAATGTCAGTAAATACCCATTATATGACTTTTTCAATCTCAAACTCAGATCTGAAGTTGAAAGAAATTATTAATTTTAACATTTTTCCAACATAGTTATTTGTACTTTTACATTTAGCCATAGTTAATGATTTTTAACAAACAATTTCTTAATTAAAACTATCTACTCACCTTTCATTTCAGTCGATATATTCATAAATGTTAATTTGCTTTATTTCTGTATTACACAGGGTATGTCTAAATTAATAATACAGATATTCATTAACAGAATTTTTTGGTCATGTTTCCATGGTAAATGGAAATTCAAAATTAAAATACTGTCTCCTAGTCCAGGAAGAAAAAAAAACAGTAAATGAAACAAATGACTCAACTTGATTCAACTATGAGAGATTACTTGATGTTCTTGGTGAGAGTTTTAGTGAAACTTTTGTGGTTGTGTTCAGCCTTTTCAAGCACAGTAATTCTTCCTAGAATGGTCTAGATACTGATTGATATTCATGCACATCTGTTCAGAGTCTAAAGATATTTTAAGCTCTGGAATATTTATTGGGAACCTATATTACAAACTCCACAGCAATATGGTAAATATTCTGAACAAGAATTACTTCTATTTCTGACCCTTTGGTTTTGGCAAATTATGCTTTCTACCTGTTCCCACAAAAAAAATTTTTTTTTTAAGTTTTATGAATACTATCAGACAGGTCAGCCATTTTGAAATATTGAAATTAACTCTAAAAATGTGGTATAAAAACATTTACCTTCTTCTAAATGCTTCCAGATGTGTCTTCAGCATAAGGAGCCCTCTTTCTATAACCATGAGACTTGAGTGTGATTCCTGTTCAAGACTGCTAGAAGCTATCATAAGACTCTCCATACACTTACTAATAAATTCTTGTTCCTTCTCCAAACCTGTTTTACCTGAAAGCCAGATGTTTAAACACCTAGATTAACCTTATATTCTTGTTTAGCTAAATTATATGCATTTTAACAAAAACTCACATAAAAAATTACTTATTTAAGACTATTTCAAATCACTCACCATTAATATAATAGGAGTTAATATACTGGATAGCTGCTCGACTGACATCACCAGACTGTGCTCTTAAAGCTATCCCCCAAAATTGGTCCATACCACAGAGCTAAGGAAGAAAAGTATGGTCATCTGTAAATTTTATTATTTATCAAAATAATGTAACTAATCAGAAGACTGAAGTATCAAATTTAAAATTCATAAAAAACAAAACTTTAGTATTTTATAAAGTATTGAAAAGGTAATTCCTGTTATTTATTAATAATTTTTAAAAGTGACGGGTATTGTAAATGTCCTCAGTTATTGCTATACACCTGTTATAAAAAATACTTATTTGTAAAGCTACTAATTACATATGTGATGTTTAAATCAGAACTGTGACTATGCAGTGGGGAAAAACTCATCCCCCAAAACATGCTAAAAAAGGAACCAACACAACCAAAATGCATGCCATTAGTATGACAATGTGTCAACACTTTTCTCCACTTTACACTGCCAAAGTCACTGCTTCCAGACCATCACAGAAAATTAAAGTGATACGCTTCACCCAAGTTCTCACTTAAATTTATAACAGTAAGATGACATAATGTTTTCAGCAAAAACTACAAAAAAGTAGAATGTGAAAGCTCTCATAAGTTAGGCAGAGTGAATAAAGATATCATCTGGTAGGTGACTGAACAGCTATAGTATTATTAACACCTTTGTAAAAAACAGTATCACCTCAAAATTAAGAGCATGACTACTTTTTAGGTAAACCCAAACTGGTATCTGCAATTCCGAAATTCAAACTTAACACTGTGAGAAACAAAGTAGGAGAAAGGTAGCAAGATAACAGGGGAAGTATTATAGGTAGAAATCACATTATCTATTACTGTACAGATTAAAATAAATTTCTCTACCTTTTTCCTCTTAATACAGCAGGAGAATGTGTATTAGGAGGAAAACTAATGAGAAATATGAATGCATAAAAAGCATTTATATATCAATGGACTTTTTAATAAGGAAAACTTCTAAACAGCAGTCTATGCAAGCAGAGTTCAAACATAATGCATTCAACAAAACTAGGGACTACCTAACTAGGAAATATACTCTAAATCAGAGATAAGACTAGCAATTTTTGAGTATTCAAAGTCAATGAATTAATTACCATGTTGCCTGCTCAGAGATGATTTACACAGACTGATCATGAATAAAGGCTACCAATAGGTAACTGGTGTACAAGTGCCCAAGAACAACTAAAAACATGGGTATAATAAATAGCCAAAAATCCAGATGAGACAAATAAACCTACTATCTGGCATAAAATACTTGATTAAATATCTAGAAGCTTTCAGGAGACTGAAAAAAATCTCTCAGATGACTCCTTCTCTAAAAGTCAAGAAATGTTTTCTTTAAGCAAAACCAAGGTTATATTTTCAAAACAAATTTACTTTTTAAAACCAAAAGTTAAAGCTTGTAAAACATAATAATAAAAGTCTTCACAGTAAATTCGATGCTTGGTAGACTGCATAAAATAATTAGGTAATCCAATTTGAGGAATAACAGGAAAATTCCACAAATTGACCTAATAAAACGACAAGTCTAAATTCATACCTCAGAGTTTGAACCACCATCATAAGCACTGGTAGCCAAGCGAGCCAAGTTACAGAGATGCTGAAACAGGTTTAAGCCAGTCATGCTAATTGTTTCAGGTTTTAGCTGTGGCATCTTTAATATATAAAAAAAAAAGTTTAACTAGTTTAGTGTAATACAGTAACATTTTATTTTATTGAATTTACCATAGCAGATTTTAATTTTTATTGAAAACACTGCAAAAGGAAATGCAACAGCTCTGTGATTTTTAGTGATAATTTTAAGAATTAAGGTGATAATTTACTGGAAAAAAATTTTCAGGTCATAATTAAAACCTATCTGATAAGTATTTCAATTTTAGAGATGTACATAGACTCAATCGGAGGATATGAATAAAAACATTTTATCATTTATTGTATACTTACCCATATACTTAAAATTTTTTAAATTGTCTTTTTTTAAAGATACATAGATAACAAAAAATGTTACATTAAAAAATATAAGAGGTTCCCATATACCCCACCGCCCTGCTCCCCCACTCCTACCCCATCAACAACCTCTTTCATCATTGGGTATTCATTGCATTTGGTGAATATATTTTGGAGCCATACATTTTTGTTGAGATGGGTCACTACATGTACAATTTACACATAATAAATTAGGACCAGAGATTAAGATACCTGAAATTTTATTTAGCTTTATCTTAGATTTATGAAATGAGAATGGGGAAAGAAACATAAATTATCAAGAAAAATGGGATATTTCTAAATGGGATATTTCTAAAATAAGGAAAGCTAACAACTTTCTAATTGTGGTATCTGGTAATAAAAGAACAAAAATTAGAAGGACATCCTTCCTTTCTTAATAGTGCTTCCTTAAATGCCTTCCCAGGGATCTACAAATCTGGATATTGGCTTTTTGAAACCAAAGTCATTTAATGGCAAAGAACCACAGAAAACAGCTCGGACACTAACAGATGGGGAAACATACCTGAAAATTGAAAAATATTGATTTTAAAACCCTCCACATTTCTAATTAGTGTTGACCTGAAGAGTTATTCTAATTATGTTAGTTCAAACATTTTTGTAATTATAAATTAAGTATCTGTTTGGATAGAGAAACTATAAAGGACAAAATTATAGCAAAATTAAGAACTGCTGAAAACAGGACATTTGTCTATTTTTTCAATATCATGTCAAAATAGAAAAAAATGAACATTACAGAGTTCACATTTCAAGAGACAGAAAGGGAATATGAAAAAACACACAAATAATAAAACTATCAAATAAAATTACCTTCTCCAGGAAAAGATGTTTGTAGGTTTCCATTCCCATGGCATGTTGATCTTTACTTCGAACTTGATTTAAAAACCAATGGAGTGCATCATCATAGCACTCAGAATCTTCTACTAAACAATGCCATAAAATATCAACTTGCTCTAAACTTAATCCTAGATTTTAAAAAAATAACACATTTTATATTTTAACTATATAAAAAACCAATTACATATCTACTCTTAGGTGTGTATATGTAAATTTATATATTTCTATTTATATGAAATATGTATAATCAATTTATTATCACAATTACTCAATTCCTTATATTTGGAAAATTGTGTCATGGTACATAAAAGGTTTTGTCATAATTTAATATACTAGAGCATCAATATAGCTAGAAATAAAAGAAAATATAGCATTTTATGAAAAATATTTTGTAAGAAATTTTAAAACGTAGTAAAACATAACTATAGATAAATCAGCTAAAAAGTAAATTATATAAAGTATCCTTGAAGCTATTTGGTATGGAAAATCACTCTCCCTAAAATATGAAATGTCATTTATCATAATAAACATGATTATGGAGGTGGAGAGTAGATTACAAAAATTAAAGTGTCAGTCCTGAGGTTTGAGGATTAAGAATAGAGTATATACCATGTTCAAAACTTATTCTCTACAAAAACAAGGGATAACCAGTAAGCATTTTTTTGTAAACCATGAAAAGGAGGGTCCTTATGGTAAACAAAAGCAAAAGGGAATTGACTGCCTAAAAGGACTAAAAGAACCCAGTAATACTTATCCTGGGAGTCAATGCTATAAGATGAAACCTCTAGGGTACTTGGACTCAAGTATTAAAAGATTCCACTATAACAGAAGGAAGAGAGACTAACGCTTCAGATCAAAAGAGAAAGCATTATAGGTAATCACGAGCCTGAAAATGGCTAAATAAGATCACACAAAAGGTTAGAATAAAAGGATTACAGGGATTTCTAAAGGATATCATAGGAAGTTCCAAAGCCTGGTGTGGTTTCCTACAATCAGAAGGACCACAATGGATTGGCAGTATCGTAAGAAACTTCTGTTACTTGCCTTAGAAAATATTTAGGTAAAAACAAAATCAGACTAAGGAGTTTGATCAGGAAAAAATATTCTACCAGTTTTTCATAGAAACAGTTATGAGGTAGTTCGTTTGTTCTAAAAAGAACTTGTGCCCTTGTGATTCATCATTAATACACAAGAAACCATTTTTAGTGTATAACTTAAACACATTACGTAATTAAGACAAGAGAAAAGGAACCATGTTAATGACAGTGAGTTATATAATAAAATAGAACTGTTTTGTAACTGGCAAAATCACCAATCTACATTCAATAGACAATGTAAATGCTTTTGCTATTGTTATATGTTTTTAAATTACTGTAAGTTAATGGTATACTGAAAATCAGTATTAATATATCAGATGGAGTTACATGTAACTTTGGAGTGAGTACATCACAGAAACTGAGCCAATAAGATTAAGTACAACTATGATGTGAAAGAAGTGAAGTTTTCAATTTTATTCCATCTTGACAGTAGCCATTGTAAGCCCATACAGAGAATATATACTGTATAATATAAAGATATGAAACTTAATGAATAATGAAATTATTTAAAGCTGATAATATTTCCTTTGGTTTGACTTCTCCCTGTATAAGATCAGTATTGTTATATTTCATATTATTTATTTGTGGTATGTTCCCTATGATAATGGCTATGGTAAATGGTCTCATAACATGAAGAGGAAGTTTCCTATCAAAAACAGGTAGCTGAAAATGTTCTAAAATCATGGTGATGAATGCATAATTCTGTGATTATACTGGGAGCCACTGACTGTATACTTTGGATGGACTGTATAGTGTGTGAATAAAATATTTTAAAAAGTAACAGCTGGCTTACCTTTTTTTTTTTTTTAAGGAGGTACCAGGGATTGAACTCAGGACCTCATGCACGGGAAAAAGCACTCTCACCACTGGGCTACAACAGCTCCCCTAAGTGCCTTACTTTTGATATCAGTTGTTATAACAATCTCAGTGGCATTTTTTATAGATAGAACTTGAAGAAATAAATGCATGATTTATTTATTCCAAATATAGATAAGTACTATCAAGAGACATGATGACAATTCTCAGGTTAGCAAGACACTTCACTAGTTTGACTATATTAATCATAAAGAAAGAGAACATTCTTTTAATAAGGGGAGTTTGTTTAACATGGACACACAAACAAAGAGTGTGGAGAATGAAAGATGACATAGATAACACAGCAAGAGAAAAGGAGCTTTGCCAACAGAAATCACAACAGAATCTTTGTGAGAGAAGATTCAAACATGAAGATATGGATATAATCCAGACTCTGAATATATCAGATTAACCCCTGCCTCTTTTTTTTTTTTCAGGATGAATTGTTAGTTTCAGACTAAACAAAACTGGGGTCTCTATCTGGGGTCTCTATATGTCTCTACCATCTATAAAACCAAGCAATTCTGGAAAAGATGAGCCCTGATAACTCTGGCTGTTTTCAACCAAAGTAGCAAGATTCTTTAATCAAAGTTCTATAGATAGCAAAATTCTATAACCAAAGACAACAAAGATATAGTCTCCCTAAACTCACATGTTCTCCTACCTCATTGTATTCCTAAAATGAGCCCTTTATCAAAACACTAGCATTTTCAGAGATTGACACAAGAAAGAGAATGAGTCAGGGTCATGATCATATTTGCTATACCATACTGGGAAAATATTCAGTAACTAGAACATTAGGCATCAGGATGCTTTAAAATAGAGAAAATACGTTCACTATTGTAATGATAATTATAAGCTTGCAAGAAAATTCCAAGGGTAATGAGATTTTTTCAGTGCTATCAGGCCAAAGATTTGTAAACTAGTTTTTTAGAAATGAAACAATGGAAGGATTTATTTGAAAATACACAAAGGGATGTCAAATTATTTTTAATGTGTTTAATTACTGATATAATATATAAGTGTACTAAGACTAAATCACCAAAGGAATCTAAAGGCACAAGTAGATCTCTGGAATTTTCTAGGAGTTACTACAAATTTAAAAACATACTAAGAAAAAGTCTTACTGAAATGATCAGGTGATCCCAGAGTTGAAAACACACAAGTCAAGAACTGAAGTCGAACTTGAACTTCGGCACTATGGCTGTACCTATATTTTGAAAGTCATTAAAATAATTAATTTTAAGACCCTACTTCATTATTTTAAAGATTTAATGGACCTAATCTTAACTTATAGTAAAGAAACGAAATTTCATTTCAATAACTAAATACTTGAATAATATAACTTCAGTTACATGAAAATGTATTCATTAAGCCAAGTACTATGTTTCAGATTTATATTATTCAATAAATTACCAAAACCTCCAGTTATAAAATTTACTTTAAAATTAGATAATCCAAAAGTACACAGGAGCTCAACACGGGAGACAGAGAAATATGTCATTTGAAATTATGTAATAGCAAATAAAGTAGAACAGTTAGGTTAAACTACATCTCTATCTAAAAATTACATGTTTTATATCACTGCCCCTAAAGTGGTAATACTATATTCCTTAAGCAAGAAACACTAATAAAATACCATTTCCAAAAACCTAGTGTATAAAGAATATAACTACTACAAAACTGGCATTTTGAACATTATTTCAAATCTAAATAACTATAATTGATGTGTGTAAAATTCAGTGGTTAATATTAGAGATGCTTTGGAGGTTTATTAAGTGGGTGACCTCACATGGTTTCCTGTACTTGCATGTGAAAACCTATAAGAAGTTTTAAATAAAGATATACCACTATTATTAAGTTTCCACCAATTCTTACCCAGTTACTTAAATAAATGCAGAGAATATTTTCAATCATAAAATATAAGCCAGTTAACCATCATAAACTGATGATACTGATATACCAGTTTTTTAAAAAAGATTTATTTATTCCCCCCACCTTCCACCCCCGTTGTTTTACGTTGTCTGCTCTCTGTGTTCATCTTCTTTCTAGAAGGCACCGGAAACCAAAACCAGGACCTATCATGTGGGAGGGAGGAACCCAATCACTTGAGCCAGCTCCGCTCCCTATACCAGTTTTCAAATCTACTACACATGTCCAAAGCTTTCTAATACTAGTATTCAATTATATTAAAATGTTTTGAATCAACTGTGCTAAGTATATTTGGAAGCAAACACATAAAACACTTAGAATCAATGCTCAATACATAACAAAAGACAAAGATTTCTGGGAGGGAGGGTGGGGGAAATCCAGAAAACAATGACTTTGAACAGAACTCGAGAATGAAAGTTAACCACATCCAAAATGTTACATAGCCTATATTTAATAAAGAATAAAAAATAAAAGTAATCTCATAAAATCTATGAATTAAAATAAAAATTCAACCAGCTTTTCTCCCAACTAAAATTTTGTTGCATTTATTTACTATATGAAACAAAAAAGAGTAGGAACACTGAAAATTTATCTTTCAGAAGAAAGATAATTCATGCCAAAAGGTATTCAACCTACTTGAGAGGTACTTACAGTGCTAGTTTTTGTCTTCCTTCTCTTACAGCTTGAATGTAGTATACCAAATTATCAAAAAAAAGCTTCATCATGTTCAGTTCTTTTTCTGCCCACCTGGACCAATTAAAAGGAAAATTAATTTTAAAGGGGGTGGGGTGAGAGAATAAATTTCTGCTAGGACAGGGAAAATATTTTAAAATCTTCCAATGTGAAACTTTAAATTATCAAAAGTTAACAAATTCTACTAACCTGACCTCTTGAAGTCCATATACTGGTTACCTGAAGTAAATTTGAGAGGATGAGGGGTAACATTTTCCAATTTTAAACTATGGGTCATAAGAGTGAGTTTTAAGACATTTGTCAATTGTGAGTGCTTCTGTCTAGCACATAAACAATTCACAATAAATAAAAGTTTTGTTATTATCAAAAGTTTGTTATATATCAAAAGAGGAGCTCAAAACTCTTTTAAAAAATCTGTTTCATGAGATTTAGGACACGAGTTCTCATGCTGTAGTGGAAACCCTGGGAGTGTCCTTAAGTTAGCTTAATGACATTTAAGAAACAAGCTAAAAAAAAAAAAAAGAAAAAGAAACAAGCATAAAGTATTTCAACTCAATATACTTAGGCTCACGTATTAATAAGTACCTAAATATTCAGAGATTGCACTTTTTTAAGAAATGTTTCCCTTTGCTACCTCTAAAATAATCAGCCATTTATTCCTTAATATGAACTAGCTACAATGACACCAAGTTATTAGCTCACAGTGAATCCCTCTAGTACATTAGAATTCTGAAATTCAGCTGTTGAAAAACCATGGGAAAAGCCAATGAAAAAGGATTCACCTCACTGTACTTATGGGATGCTAAATATTTGCCCCCATCCTTCTCTTTAACATCTAATGTGGGAAGCAGATTTGGCCCAAGGGATAGGGCATCCGACTACCACATGGGAGGTCCAGGGTTCAAACCCAGGGCCTCCTGACCCGTGTGGAGCTGGCCCATGCGCAGTGCTGATGCGCACAAGGAGTGCCGTGCCACGCAGGGTGTCCCCCGTGTAGGGGAGCCCCACGTGCAAGGAGTGCATCCTGTAAGGAGCACTGCTGCCCTGTGCAAAAAAAGTGCAGCCTGCCCAGGAATGGCACCATACACACAGAGATGACGCAACCAAAAGAGACACAGATTCCAGGTGCTGCTGACAAGAATACAAGCGGACACAGAAGAACACACAGAGAGCAGACAACTGGGGGGGGGGGGATGGGAGAGAAATAAAAAAATACATCTTTTTAAAAACATCTAATGTACCCTTCTTATACTCAGAAATAGAAGTCACTAGCTTCATACTCTAATCTTAACCAACCAAAGAAAAGAGACTTTGTAAGATACTCTTAAAAAAAATAATAAAGGTTCAGGTTAAGCATACTCCTTTAAAATAATAATAAACTCACCAGGGTAAAATATGACTTAGAAGAATTAACTTCATCATATTTGGAACCATAGTGAGACATCACAAAATTTTTAAATGGTAGTCATTCTGGTCAAGCAAGTGTTTGTATCACCTAATCTTAGATTTGAGAAGGAAGCAGGTAAAAGAACCCCACCTTGACCTCACAAAGGAATCCATCAACAGGTCTAATTTTTACTTAAAAGGTGACTGTTTCTGACATCTCTCCAAAATGTCTATTTAGAATGAAGCAAATATCACATTTTCTTAGATTAATAAATTATTGTGGTAGCCAAATTTCTCCTAAAGACTACAAGAAAATCAGACCAATTTAATCAATTTCATATCAAGGTAGCACTTAGAAAGAATTTTTAACTTTTATTAATAGTAAGTTCTCTCAATTAAAGGGCTAAAGTGATGTCAAGATTATCCCCAACATGAACCAATTTAAGATAAGATGATCTCTGACTAGAATCAATTCCTAGTAATAGGACAATTTAAAGCATCCTAGAATATTTATGCTTTAATTTAATTTAGTGTGGCAATTCTACAGGAATGTTTTGCTGTGATAAGACATATTAAAAATTTTCTCCCTAAAATTGGAGCCATAACTGCTACAGTATACAAAGACTACAAAAGTCAGATTTTCCACTGTATTAATAAGGATATCATCTCCGTGGGGCTTTGTGACAAAGACAGCACTCTTAGAAATCCAAGAAAAGATTTAAATAACATGAAATTCAAAATTTCCGGGTGCAGCATGAAACCTGGTAAAAAATAATTTATTCAAAACCTTGACTGCTATTAACTATAATTTGCAAAAATTGTTAAACAATCTTATTTATTTTATTTACTTACATTGTAATCCAGTGTGTATCATAACTGCTCCCAAACTGCTGAAAGGTACCGAACAGTTTTGGAAGAAGACGAAGTGAAATTACCACTGATCTGAAACAGCAAAAAGATATTTAAAGAAAAAATAATTTTGACAATCTTCAGATTCTTTTTACAGAAACATAGCTATTTATAATCATTAAAATGCAAAAGAATTTAATGAGTTTTACTCATAAATATTTAAATTTTTAAAAATTTATTTTATACTTTGGGGCAAACATCTCAATTATTAAAATTCAAACCCAAGACTTTTAAAATGAAATACAATATAAACATCTGTGTATAAATGTCAACACCCCGAAGCTCACAGAGGTATTAAACTATTGGAAGCAAACCAAGTATTCATCAAAAGATGAATAAACAAAATGTGCATAAACATAGAATGGAATATTATTCAGTCATAAAAAGGAATGGAGTTCTGATACATTCTATAATAAGAACCTTAGAACATCAAAATTAGGGAAATAAGGCAGGCACAAAAGGACAAATGTTGTATGATTTCATCAATATGAAATATTTGGAATGCAAATTCATAAAGTCAGAAACTAGAACACAGGTTACGAGGCGCCAGAGTAGGGGTAGGAAATAGGGAGTGAATGCTTAATTGAGACAGTTTATTTTGGATGATGGAATAGTTTTGATAATGTGTGGTAGTGATGGTAACACAACATTGTGAATAAAATTACCACCACTGGACTGTAGATCTGCAAGAGGGTGAAAGGGAATAAAAACTTTAAAAAACCATAGGACTGAACACAACACAAAGAGTTAACCCTAATGTAAACTATGGACTATGGTTCATAGTAAAATTATAATGATATTGTTTCATCAGTAGTAACAAGGACACAACACTGGTGGAAAATGTTGATGATTGTAAAAACTGTGTGTGAAGGGTTGTATTATGAGAGTTCTGTATTTTCTGAAAAACTGAAATTTCCCTAATTTGCAAAAAATCAAATTGAAAAAAAAGAAGGGAAAGGCATTAAAAGGTACTTCTGTTCTTGAAAGTATTATTTAACAAATCAAGAGTGCTTCTAGGGGTTAATCAAGGGAAATGGAGAGCAACAGCTTAGGTAAGCTATCTACAACAGGGCATTCCAAACATTAATGTGCATTTGATTCATCTAGGGGAGTTTTATTAAAACGCAAATTTAAAAATCAGAGGCAGGGCCAAAGATCCTGCATTCCTAACAACCTCATAAGTGATATTCAAACTACTGGTTGTGGATATCTTTAGCAAAAAGAATCTAAAGGGCTTTTTTCATCACCATTACCCATATCATCATCATCTTTCCAATTTTCACTTGATATGATTTGCATTCAAGTTGAGAACCACTGCCTGAGAAGCAACATTAATAATGGAAGCATGCTACATCCCTCAAGTATGAAGGTGCAGGAAAGGAAAGGAAATCACTCTAAAACCTCAAGTTGATCTGAGCATGCTTATTCTCCAACAAGACCAAGTTTAAGAAAATATTTAAATATAATTCCCAAAAGTTTTGGTAGGAAACTAAAGCTGTAGAAGCCTCATAAAAGAAACAAGAAATATACTAATGACAAATTGAATTTCTTTTATCTCTAAAGCCAATATTGTTTTATGAAACAACGTACCAGAATCTTTTTAAAGGAGAGAAAAGTTGGCACCTTACCCACAGTGTTGTGTTTAAGTAATAACCAACACCACTTAATCTTTTTGAAAAAAGTACCAAGGACAGAAGTATGGAAAGATGGCAGAGTAGGATGCTCCAGGATTCAGTCCTTACACAAGAAAAACTACTAAACAGGCAGGAATTTTTGGGACTCACTATTTTGAGATTCCAGAGGCCAGTAGAACACTATACAACATCCAGGGAAGAGTGAGAAGCTGGTAAATTATGGTAAAGAACTATAAAATGCTTTCTCCTCCAGAATTACCAGTGCCTATCCCTTACATCCAGGGCAGCTCACCAAAGGGTCTAGTATGTGGTGACAGAAAAGGAGGCAAAAGTCTTCTTTGCTAAGAACAGAGGTTAGTAACTATAGATGGCTGCTCACTAATTTGGACTAGTAACTTCTGATCATGGGGGGGCTGGCTCTGAGAGCAGATATTGTCCCAACCCAACCCGGATAAATGCCCAGGAGAGGAGACTTAAAGACCCTATGCTCCTCAGGGCTGTGGGGGACAAGTTCAAGAGCTGCATTTCCTAGACCAGTGAACAAAGCACAGCTATGGAAGAAACTTCTCACATCCTACTAATCCCCTACCCAAGGTAGTTTGGAGGCTCTTTGTACCCCTTTTGTGGGTCCCAGGCCCTGTTTCAACTGAAAAACACCTCACTTGCATGACCATCTACCCCAACCCCCAGAATTTGCCCTCCTAGTGAAATCAGCTTGAGATAATATGAGGAGATTAAGAAGCCATAGGGGCCTAGAGTTTGAAACAAAAGCCTACAGGTTTAAAACACCCTAGAAAGAGAGGTCTGTCTCCTGGGAAAAGAGGGGGTGGGGGTATTCAACTCCCATAAACAGGGGAATTCTAAAACAAACAGCAAGCAAAAGCCCAGAACAGGGAGGAGCCTGAACACTACATTCATCTTGGGCAGACCTTCCTGATGGGGGGGGGGGGGCGCTAAAGGTCAAGAAAATTTGTCTTATTGCCAGCTGGTTAAAAAATTAACATCTGAGGGAATAAACAGCAGAATTAACATTTTAAAATATTTAAAAATCCAGGAAACGCCAATGGGGAACACTAGAATGTGGACACACTGAACGAAGGCAAAAAAAAGCTTAAAAATGCTAAAGGAGATGAAAAAAAAAATACAAAGAACTAAAGGATACCAGGAGAACAATGAATAAGCAATGAGAATCTTAGTAAAGAGAAGGAAATTTTTAAAAGGAACCAAACAGAACAACTGGAGTTGAAGACCATGATAAAAAAGGAAAAATTCCCAGAAATGTTTCTATAGCAGATTAGAGCTGAAAGAATGAATCACCAAACAAAAAGACAATGGAGGGAAACGGACTTTGGCCCAGTGGTTAGGGCGTCCGTCTACCATATGGGAGGTCCGCGGTTCAAACCCTGGGCCTCCTTGACCCATGTGGAGCTGGCCATGCGCAGTGCTGATGCGCACAAGGAGTGCCGTGCCACGCAAGGGTGTCCCCCGCGTGCGGGAGCCCCACGCGCAAGGAGCGCGCCCGTGAGGAAAGCCGCCCAGCATGAAAAGAAAGTGCAGCCTGCCCAGGAATGGCGCCGCCCACACTTCCCGTGCCGCTGACGACAACAGAAGCGGACAAAGAAACAAGACGCAGCAAATAGACACCAAGAACAGACAACCAGGGGAGGGGGGGAAATTAAATAAATAAATAAATCTTTAAAAAAAAAAAAAAAAAAAAAAAAGACAATGGAAATCAGTCAGGTTGAGCAGAAAGAAAAAAAATACATCAGAAAAAGCAAAAGTAGCCTTAGATTCCTCCAGGACACTATCAACTATACCAATATAGACAGCATTACAGGAGTCCCAGAAGAAGAGAAGAGGCAGAAGAAATATTCAAAGAAATAATGAGAGAACACTCCCAAACATAGCAAAAGATTTATGTACATCCAAAAAACCAGAGAACACCAAACAGGTAAGTATAAAGAAAAATATGCCCCATCATATACTCATCACACTATAAAACTCCAAGGACAAGGAGAGTTTCTGAAAGTTGCAAGAGAAAAGCAACATATTATGTACAAAGGGGCCCAATTAGAAAGTATACTGATTTCTCATCAGAAACCATGAAGGCAATAAGGCAGTGGACTGAAATACTTAAAGTGCTAAAAGAAAAAAGTGAAAACAAGAATTTTATATCTGGTGAGACATTCTTTCAAAAATGACGGATTAAGACATTCCCAGATAAAGAAAGGCTGAGCAAGTAGATCACCTCTAGACCTGCCCTACAAGCAATACTAAAGGGAGCTCTTCACATTGAAAGGACACTGGACAGTCACTCAAAGTGGCATAAAGAAATAAAGATCTGTGGTAAAGGTAACCATTTGGGTAATTATAAATGACAATACTATCATACATTTTCATATGTAACTCTACTTCATACTTCCTAAAGGTGCTAAAATGCAAATTCATAAAAAGTGTAACGATAAACCTATGGTTTTGAACTTTCAGTGTATGAAGATGTAAATGGAAACAAGTATGAAAAAAGGTGGGAGGATGGAGGGATAAAGGAAAAGTGTATATATATGCTGTTGGAGTCAAGTTGGTATCAAACCAAATATGACTGTTATATATTTAGGATGTGAAATTTTGACACCATGGTAAACACAAGTAAAATATATGAAAAATATACCCAGACAGAAATGAGAAGGCACTCTGTATGGTATGTATAACACAAAAATTCAAATAAATATAAACACAGACATTAACAGAAGAATTGAGAAACAAAAACTTAAAAGGCTTACAAAGGCTAAACAGCAAATTAGCAGAAGTATTGTATTATCAGCAGTGACTTTAAATGTAATGGATTAAACTCTCCAGTCAAAAGACAGAGACTGGCAGAATGGATAAAAAGCATGACCCAACTATTATATGCTCTAACATATGCTCTCTTTAGGAGACTCACCTTAAATTCAAAGACACAAATAAGTTGAAAGTCAAAGGAGGGAAGAGAGCTGGGGAAGCTATACTAATAGGAGATAACTTTAAGTCAAAAATAGTTACAAGGGATAAAGTTGTTCATTATATACTAATAAATGGTCAATTCAACAAGATGATGTAACAATTATAATGTATGTACTAACAGCCTTTGTAAAAGAAAGGAGGAACTATACATCTCACCTTATATATAAATCAACTCAAAATGGATAAAAGGGAAGCGGATTTGGCTCAACTGATAAGAGCGTCTGCCTACCATATGGGATGTCCAGGGTTCAAACCCAGGGCCTCCTGACCCATGTGGTAAGCTGGCCCACGCACAGTGCTGATGTGCATAAGGAGTGCCATGCCATGCAGGGGTGTACCCCACATAAGGGAGCGCCAAGCATAAGGGGCATGCCGTCGCAAGGAGAGCCGCCCCACGCAAAAAAAGCACAGCCTGCCCAGAAGTGGTGCCGCACACATGCAGAGCTGACGCAGCAAGATGATGCAACAAAAGAGACACAGATTCCTGGTACCTCTGACAAGAATTCAAGAGGACACAGAAGAACACACAGCGAAAGGACACAGAGAGCAGACAATGGGAGGGGGAGGGGAGAGAAATAAATAAAAAAAATATTTTTTAAAAAATGGATGAAGATCTACATATAAGAGCCAGAAATAACAAACTCCTAGAAAAAAATGGGTAAGCATCTTCAGGACCTTATGTTAGGCAATGGTTTTTTAGACTTTACACCCAAAACATAAGCAACAAAAAGGAAAATAAATGGGATTTCATCGAAATTAAAATCTTTGGTGCCTCAAGGGACTTTGTCATGAAAGTATAACAAGAACCTACACAATGGGAGAACGTATTTGGAAACCACATATCCAATAAAGATTTATGAGCCAGATTATATAAAGAAATCCTTCAACTTAATGACAAACAATTCAATACAAAAATGAGCAAAAGACTTGAATAGACATCTCTCCAAAGAAAGTATACAAATGGCCAAAAACCACATGAAAAGATGCTCAACATCATTACCTATCAGGGAAATGCAAATTAAAGCCACACTGAGATAACATTTCACATGTATTAGCATGTCTACTATTAAAAAAATGGAAAATTACAAGTGTTGGACAGGATGTGGAGAAATAAGAACACTCATTCATTGCTGGTGGCAGTGGAAAATGGCTGCACCTAAGTAATAATCCGCTGTAAAAAGGAATGAGGTTCTGATACAAGTGACAACATGGATGAACCCTGAGGACATCATGTTGAGGGAAATAAGCCAGACATAAAAGGACAAATATAGTACGATCTACCTAATATGAAAAACTCAGACTAAGCAAACTGTTAGAGCCAGAATCCAGAGTACAGGTTACAAGGGAACAAGGTAGGGATAGGGAATGGGAAGTTAGGCTTAAAATGTACAGAGTTTTTATTCAGGACAATGGATAAGTTTTGGTAATGGATTGTGAACATAATTAACAGCACTGAAAAATATAACTGAATGTGGTTAAAAGGGGAAATGTAGAATGTATACAAGGTAAGAGAATAAAACTCAGAGTCAGATCTAGAATAAAGGTTAGCAGGGGATAGGGTGTTGGTAGGGAATAAGTGAGTTAATGCTTAAAATGTACAGAATTTCTATTTGGGAAGATGGAAAAGTTTTGGTAATGGATGGTGATGGTAATACAACATTGTGAATGTTAATTAACAGCACTGATTATTTATTTGATTGTGGTTAAAAGAGTAAATTTTAGGTTACATACATGTTACTAGAATAAATTTTTCAAAATAATCCATGGAACAATATGACACAAACAATGAACCCTAAGTTAAATCATGGAATACAGTTAATACTACAATTATAAAACTGTGCTTTTATCAACTATAATAAATGTGCTACACCAAGGCAAAATGTTAATAGGGTGCTTTATGGGAATCCTGTATTTCATGCATGATTAGGAGAAATTATAGAGAAAAGAGAATTTTCTTTTCCTTAATAACTTCCACATTAAGTTGGACTATAAAGCCCTATGTGATCTCCCTCCATTCTTCCCAAAGGTCTAATTTCCTTCCAACTTTCTTCTTTGCTGTCCCTTTGATATACATCGTAAGCATTTCCTGTCCCAGGACCTTTGCTGTTGCCTCTACCTGGTAGGCTCTCCTCATTCTCCCCCCAACAGCTGCCCTCCCCAATTTGGATTCCGCACCTGCTCATTGTTGTTGTTGTGAATTTTTCTTGCACTCACTATCTGCTTTTTTTTTTCTTTAGGAGGTACCAGGAATCAAACACAGAAACTTCCAGGTGGGAGGTGGGTGCTCAAAGGCTTGAGCCACATCTGCTCCCTATCTGGTATGTTCATTACGTAAATATCTGTATGCATGACTACTTCCCTCCTTTTCTTCAAGTTTTCACAATTATTAACAGAGAGGCTATCGTGGTCAACACTATATTAAATAGCACCTTTCCATCACCCCTGGAATCTCTTTCTTACTCTTACCCTGATTAATTTTTCTTCATTCATCTTTACCTAATGAATATTTATTTAGTGTATCATAGTCATTAAAAATCCCTGGGATTTTGTGCATGTTGAATATTTATTTGCTTAAATAACGAACCAGCAAAAGAAGTTAAAGGCAATATTTTTAAGGGGGGAAGAAGTCAACAGTGTAATATGTTATGTAACATTTATGAAGGATGAGCACAGGAAAAAAAAGTATTTCCAGATGATGAAAGAAATAAAATGTTAGTAGAAAGAGGACCAACACCACATTAGTATATATTAAGGAATATACAGTTAGTATAGAGTTGGAGGCAGTAAGTGCCTGGTATCCACCAAGTGCAAAGAAGTGTTTTTTCAAATAAATGAACAAATACTGTTTTTTCAACAAATTGCACACTGATGGTGTTGGAGAAACAGACCATGGGGGACCAAGAGAAAACAATTTTAGGTTCTTACCAAAACTCTTTATCAAAACTTGAGAAAGATTAGTAACCATTTTTTTTCTAAAACTTGAGATAAAAATTGAATAGATGAGTATTTATTCATCTAGGTCTTTACAAACACAAAATCAATATAAGAAATCACAATGTAAAATGTTATCTTAAATTACAAAAACAAATCAGTTTTAAAATACAGGTAAAGACTGGAAAGAGGTATCGTATCTTATTTCCTTTAAGAAGAAACGATGGGTACAATGGAAAGAAATGTAACCTTCTAAGACATAATGACTTCAAATGAACCATTGATGCACATGTGTCTAGAGGTGTCCGCCATAGATCTTGAGGCTGGAAGTGATGTCAATTTTTGAATCCTGCACCTTGTTTTTGTTTCCTTCTCTCCAAGCCACAGCCCCCCCAAAACTGAAGCTAGAGCAAAGGCTTGGAAATTCAAGGCAGCAGTACTGAAAGGGACACACAGCCACACACACACACACACACAAAAACTGCATGTCACCCATCCTCTGGTGGCCAAAGAAGCTGCACCTCAGAAGCCAGAACAAATATCCTTGGAAGGGTGCCCCCAGGACAAACAAGCAGGACCACTATGCCATTATCAAGTTCCCCCTGACCAATGAGTCAGCCATGAAGAAGACCGAAGACAATAACACACTAGTGTATACTGTGGATGTCGAGGCCAAGAAGGACCAACCAGATCAGACTGTGAAGAAGCTCTATGACACTGATGTGAAAAAGGTCAACACCCTAATCAGGCCTGATGGAGAAAAGAAAGCATATGTTCACTTGGCTCCTCACTATGATGCTCTGTATGTTGCCAACAAAATTAGGGTCATTCGAACTAAGGCCAACTGGCTAATCCTAAATAAAAGTTTTTTGATCATTAGAAAAAATGAAACTGTGGCAATTCTTATAGTTTTCTATTTCCTGAAAACCTTATTAAACTGATCTTTCTTGCAGTCAATGGTACTAAGGTTCTACACGTTGTTTAAATTTTATTAGTTCCCAAGCTGTCTACAATGAATATGTCTCAATTTTATAACGTAATATAGAAATAGGCATATGATGACTGTCATTAGAAAACAGAAGCTAGATATCCAGCTGAGTTTATCATGGTGCCGTTCACATGAAAAACTAGAATGTAGCTTAACGGTTACACCCACACATATCCTGACGGAGAAATGGGAATACTTCACAATTTACAGCATAAATACTGAATTATCAAGGAGGGATCTCATATTACATGACTAAAGAATGATGTTTTAAGCATTTTTCCTAAGATTATCAGAAAAACGTCAACTTTTCCAATTTTTCCCCACTAAAAAAAATCAAATCTCAAATAACATAGAAGACACAAATTTTTAAAGTGCTATAAATTTAATACTTTATAAGAAATGGCCAAATCCAGGTATAAAGAGGTTCAACATTAAAACATTTTGTTTAAACTGGTAAATAAAATTTAAAAAGAAAAATATAAAGCATTGCTTTAAGACCGAAAATCAATGATACATATAAAAAATGGAAAAGATCATTTTACTTACTTCATGACAGTATCAATTTTTATCTCAATGGTAAAGGAAAACTTATGAGATCAAATCTACCAACTTGCTTCAATTCAGAGTATATTGTAGAATTTCTCTTATAACTACTATGAGATGGTACAATGACAACTTTTTTGCCCCATGTTATGTTGAAACTCACAATTGACAAATTCTTCAAGAGCGAAAATTTCCATTACCCAAACACACAACTCAGGGTAACAATATGTTTAGGATAAAATATTTAATTATCAATAGCAGCAAGATTCAACAAAAAAGATTTTACCCAAACTACCCTAGTTCTTGGCTTGATTCTAAGAGTTTCTATTGTAGCCAAAACCTTATTACTAGGCAACAAAACGTGGTTTTCCTGTATGAATTACTGAAGCGACTTTAAATTACATAGGTAGAAGGGAGACCTTTACTGGCAATCTGTAAGATATATGTCATCTGGATGATTTTTTCTAATCCTGGATGACATATTTTAAGAACACTGATGTGTTATACAGAATTCATTCAATCATTATAAATTAATGTATCTATCAAAAGTTGCCATAAAAATCATATATAATATAGTTTTCACAGAGGGAAAACAAAGCAAACTATTATTTCTTAAATATATAAATGTTTAACTATCTGACCATTTATTAATTACATGGGAATATATTTATGTAAATAGGACCCCTGTTACAGGCACTTTTTTTTTTTAAAGTGCACATGCTCTCCTGATAATCTAACACGTTGAAAACATTATTATTATTTTACAAGGTAACATAAGAACTCTACCAAACCTGATGAAAAACATTCCTTTGTGTTCCTTCTTCTTTTGCTGTATTTGTAGTTTGTTTTTTTTTAACAAGCGTGGCTCTGGGATTCTCACATTTAAAAAACTTTTAAATTTATTTTTAAAGACGATTTCAATTACCATGCAATCATTTTACTCAAGAAATGTTTGGTACATGTAGTCAAATAATTTTAACACATGGGTTAAAGTTCCTACAGTGCTCAAGAAAGGCCAAAAACAGCAGATGGGACAGGTTCCCAGACACAATCTCAATTCAGTTCTTGGGAGGCCAGCAAATTTCAGGCACAGGCCAAGGCACAGGAAGATGTTGACCTGACCTCTAGTAAACAAAGGTTATCCAAAGGGTGATAACCTAGACTCCACCACCCTACTCACTAGGGCAGCAGTCTCATTTCATGTGTCTTTGTTAACAAATACCAAAAGCTGAAAAGTAATGGGAGCTGCAGTCTCATGCTTTCACTTTATACCAACTTTCTGCAAACCAGTCGACTATGTGTTTCTGTATGTATGTAACCTTTAACCTTTCTGAAAGTTTATTTTGTACTTTATAAAATTATCTGCCTTAAGCTAAATGTGCACATGGCATACGTTCTGTATCACAAGGAAATACTACATGCATAAAAACAATATATTTTTTTTACATCTACACTGATTCTGTAGATGGAATTAGAAGTGATTTATGGGAGACAAACTTTCTTTTTCATATTTCTGTGCTCCCTAAGAAGTAATAAACTTATATTACTTTGCAAAAAAAAGTTAAGTTCATTTTATAAAATAAATTGGAATGTGACCATAGATAAACATAAAACTGCTGACAAGTCTATAAACCACAGCAAGGAAGGGACTGGGGAGATAACCAAAAGATTTACATAGAGAAGACATGAAAGAGAAAAACACAAAACCTCCTTAAGGACATAAAAACTTGCCATCATAACAAAGTAGACCTATGGTATTTTTTCTGTCACATCAGGACTATGGTAAATGAGTTATGGTTTCAGTGGTGCATTGGTTTCAATGTAAGGAAGAATTTTCCTATTACTATCAGCATCCTGGTACAACATTCCTCTCTTTCTGTAATGGTAAATTCAAGGGGAATTGGTTTAGAGAAAGGATTCTTGAGGAGGTTTCTCAACCCTGGCACACTGACATTTTGGGCCAAATAATTCTTTGCTGTTGAGGGCTGCCTGTGCATTGTAGAATTTTTAGCATCGTTCCTGGCCTCTACCCACTAGGTATCAGTAGCATCATCACCTCTACTCCCTCCCCCAACCCTTAGTTGTATCAACCAAAATTATCTCTAGACATTGTCAGATGAGAACTGGTTTATTGTGAAAACCAGACCAATGATGCTTAAAATATGTTCAATATTATTTTTTTTCAATTTGTAAAAAAACTTCACTTAAGTTCAGCTGTGATATAATCCAGGTGTTTCATACTTCACAAGCCAAAAAATACCACTACTCTCCGAGTATTGTGACATATGACTAATGCCATTAACAGGAAGACTAGTACGATATAGCAATCCTTTGAAAAAAACTGAGGGCAAAATAACTTCAACAGTAACAGTGATGTAAACTAGATGTCAATAAACCATTAAATAACCATCATTAGGGTACAGGGATTGCCTTAAACAAATAAAAAATGTTTCATCTGCAAGTAATTTGGGGGTGGACAAACTAAAGTTCAATTAAAAATTACAGTTTGACAATTTTCCATCTTATCCAGATATCTCCTTTTTTTCCCTTTAAATTTTCCTTAAAAGAAATATTATGTTAATTGAGGGAAAGGAAAAGGAAAATAAAAAAGAACAAAAAGTAAAATACAACTCCTTCCAGAAATGTAATTTCTTGCTTGCAATCTTTTTCTTTTTAATACACAAGCCTATGACTATATGCCCGTATCATTAAAGAATCTTTGAAATCAGGATTCTTAGTGGCAGCCTACTTCATCTTTCATATCTTCTATAAAGAAACAAGCAAAAGTACACAAATCTAAATGCACAGCTCAAGTTTTTATAAGGTGAACATATCTGAACAACCAATACCCAGATCAAGAAATAAATCATTACTTTTAGCATCCCAGATGCAGTCACTGTGCTCCCTTACAGTCAGGAACAACCCAAGGCTAACGATTATTCTGACTACTAAATATTATAGATTGACTGTTTATAAACTTTATATAAATGCAATTACGGCTTTTATCACTTAACATTATGTTTGGGAGATTCATCTACATTGTTTTGTGTAGCTGTAGTTAATTCACTGTCATTACCACATAGTATTTCATTCTAGAAACATTCCATGATTTAGTTATACATGCTACCTTTTTTTTGGCATTTGGATAGGTGTACCAAGGACATTTACCTATTTTGAAGACTGCTGCTATGAGCATTATGGAATGTATCTTTTGGTGACCACCTTGATGTATTTTGTTAGGCACATACTTAGGACTGGAACTGCTGGGTCACAGGGTATGCAAATGCACATATGGTGTTTATAAGTTGGTACAACCACTTTAAAAACTGCTTAGTGGTTTCATCAAGATTTTAAAAGAAAATAAACATTTCACAATTAACTGCTATAAACACTGTGTAAATGATGAAGTATCATCCAGCCATAGGAGCATTTTTTCCAAAGAATATATGCCAAGTGAGGCAACTGACCCACTAACAGATCTATTAATAGTTTCTTATACCTGTATGAATAAGGAATATTTCCATTGGGTGGGGTTTTTCAAATAATAAACCCCTTTAAAGAACCTAATAGAAAAGATAAAATATTTTATGTACTTTTTTAGAACTTCATAGGGAAAAAAGTATTTTGAACCACTTAAATATTCAATAAAATCACACATTTATAGCAGGACTGGCTAGATGTAAGCTGGAAACCATATATTACATCAATAACCTAAATGTCAATACCAGAATTGTGTATTCACTATGTCAGAGAATGGGACATTATCAAAGTGGAGTAACTCAAGGAAAACCAAAATTGTGTTGAAGGAACAGCACTGAAAATCAAGAAATAAGTACATAAGTATGAGTCAGAATTTAAATAATTAGTACATAATTCTTTATGTAGTAGGAAGTCAAGACACAAAAAACTCACCCATATGTAAGAATACCATTACATCAAAATGTTAGTAATATTCCAGCTTAAGTTTAATTTACCTTATTTATCTTCTTTTATATATAATGACAATTCAAGAACATTTAACTGTAATTTTTAAAGACAGTAACCCCTACTGTGTTCCCAGACTGGAGAGGAGAATAATTATTGTTACTGTTCTTTTGTTTCTTATTGAAGAGTGATGACCTATTAAGAAAACTACAAATTCTAAAAATTTGATTGCTAATGGTACATTATATGCTATGAAACTACCACAATCAAGTTATTTAGGATACACACAGTCTACAGTGATACCACCTGAACGCACCCAATCTCATCTGAGGAATACACACACAGAACTTTGACTACCACATGAGAAATTTAAAATTCCTATTTACCTGTTGTTTCCTAAATTCTCAAGGCAACCTTCAATGAATCTCATTCGAATCTGTCTATCCGTAAACCAACATACTAAGGAACAGAGAAGTTTCTCTGCTTCATTTATTAATCCTTCAGAAAGATTAACCTAAAAAAACATATAAAGGCATAAAAAAGTTAATGTTTGCATTAACATTATGCATGTTAATGATTGTATTTTGCTGTAATTATGTAGACTTTTGGTTCTTATTTAACAACTTACTGCATCATCATCTTGGACTATATCCCACAACAAAGTGTTTCCTTTCTTGCAAACGTTATCCAAATTAATGTCTGTCACAGCATTACTGTTGAATTGATGTTTATGAACAGCAGGTCCTGAAGGGGCAAAACATAACACACTATAGAGGAATGCAACTGACTAAAAATGTGAAGTCTATTTTAACATTCATAAAGTTAACAAATCCAAAGAAAAGTAATACTCTTCTTAAGAGAGATCACAAAATGAAAACAATCCAGCATTAGCAAAATACTTTTAAGGATGGCAAAAGACAGTATTATATAGAGTTAGGGAAGATTATTAAGTTTTTCACAGTCTCTTTATAATTCACCAAATATAATTAATACATATTTTTCACAGGTTGAGAGAACTGTACATAAAAACTTGGAACCTAAATTAAGCATGAAGACAATTTGTTTTAAATAATTCTGTAGTCAAGGGGCATTGCTCTAAATGACTTTCTGTACAGTCTCTTTAAGTCCCTACATTTAAAAAAATACCTATTTTTATTGGAGATGAATTACATAAAACATTTATTTCAAATATTCTATTACAATAGGTCAGACTTTAAGTGTCAAGCTAAATAAATTCTAACTAATTCCATTATAGTGAACAAAAATGCTTTTCTTTTTATTTTATATTCTAACAGCTTTACCATAAAATTTACCCAGTGATTTCGGTAAATTTAAAAATGTGCATGTCTCACCACAATCCAGTTTCAGAATATTTTCACCATCCAAATAAATTTCCTCATGCCTATTTTAGTAATTCCCTTACCCCATTTCCCAGGCCCATTCTGTTTTTCTGACTAAATTTGCCTTTTCTAAAAATTTCATATACAAATAATCATACAAAATGTAGTCTTTTATGTCTTGCTCCTCTTAGCAAATTTTATGACATTCATTCATGTTAAAGCATATCTGAATAGCATGTTCCTTTTAATTACTGAATAACATTCCATTATATGGAAACAGTACATTTTATTTATATATTTACCAGTTGAAGGACATTTGGATTATTTCTAGTTTCTGGCTATTATGAATAATGCTACTATAAGTTTCTGTGTAACAAGTGTTTATATGGAAATATGTTTTCCTTTCCCTAAAATAAATACCTTACTTAAGGAACTGCTGGGTCATATATGGTAAATGTATATTTAACATTTTAAGAAACTGCCAAAACTGTTTTGCAAAGTGGTAGTACCATTTAATATGCCCAGCAGCAGTGTAGGAGAGTACCAGTTCCTTTATATCCTAGCCGACACCGGGGATAGTCATTTTTTTTTATTTGCACCATTCCCATAAGTATATAGCAGAATTTAATGGTGGTTTCCATCTGCATTTTCCTAATGACTAATGACTAGTGACTGTTTAGTTTCTTAGGTGAAATCAATCATTTGCCTGTTTTTAATCAGATTGTCTGTCTTACTTTTGAGTTGTAAAAGTTCTTTATACATTCTGTAAACAAGCCCTTTATTTGATATATGATTTGCAAATATTTTCTCCCAATATGTGGCCTGTCTTTTGTGTTTTGGAGTTTACATTTTAAAAATAATTTTATTGAAGGTTAATATATACATACATATTTTGATTATGTTCTCTCATGACCCCTAACAATCAATCTCCACTCTCAAACCCTAAGCAATCATTAATCAGGTTTCTACCATGATAAATTAATTTTGATGCGTTGAGATATAATACACACAGCATACAATTTATGAATTTACAGTGTACAGTTCAGTGGTTTATATTAATTTGAAGAGCTGTGTAACCACCATCGCAATCAACTTAATTTTTTAAAAACATTTTATTTATTTATCTTTCCCCACTCCCTCGCTGTCTGTATTTGCTGTGTCTGTTCATCTTGTTTCTTTAAGAGGCACCAGGAACCAAACCCAGAACCTCCAATGTGAGAGGGAGGCAACTAATTAAGCCACCTTCATTCCCTCCTTGTGTCTCCTACGTTTTTCCTCGTGTCTCTTATTGCATCATCTTGTCACCACAGCTTGCCACGCCAGCTCACTGTCCTGCTTATCCTCTTTAGGAGGCATTGGGAACCTCTGCTCCCCGCTTTGTTGTGTTTCCCATGATGCTTTTTTCTTCTTTTGTTTCTTGTTGCATCATCTTGTTGTGTCACCATGCTGCACTGGCTCATTGCACCAGCTTGCTGTCTTCTTTATGAGGCACCAAGAACTGAACCATGGGCTTCCTGTGTGGTAGGCGGGAGCCCAATTGCTTGAGCCACAACCACTTCCCCACAATCAATCTTAGTACATTTTCATCACCCTGCAAAGAAACTCTCTTATCTTTTAGCAGTCACTCCCCATTTCTCCATTCTTCCTTGCTAGTCTTGGGCATCACTAATCCACTTTTTGTCTCTATATAGATTTCCTATTGTAGACATTTCATATAAATGGAATCAAGTAATATATGGTTTTCATGATGTCCTATTACTTTTAGGTATTAAGATTTCTGAATATAATGTCTAATACAGGCATACGATTTCTAAAATATAAACCTGTAATTTTCCTACATGTTATTGTTATTACATATTTTCTTTTCCAGATGAACATTTTTTTCTGGATGGAGCAGCAGCCCTTATTTACACTCACGAGGAATGTAATTATGAATTACATTCATAATTGCAATCTCTTAGAGAAAACTACCATACGAAAATTGTTTGGGCAAAAACATTTAAGTATCTTAAATATTAACTTTTGAATCTTTTTAACAACAGAATATAAACTACTCCTGATTTTAAGAAAATACTGTATTTTACTTACTACAAAATCTTACCTTGACTAAGATGTTCATGGTAAATAGATGCTAAGTTGGGAAGGTGTTGCTGAAGATGAGATGTTAGCTCTGCATGTGAATTAATCTGAACTAGCTCTTCTTCACATCCAGATTCTTCACCATCAAAATCAGCCATATTTTTTTCTGATTTTGCACTGACCTGGGAGCTACTGCAACTGACATCATCTGCACTTAGCATATCATCAACCATATGTCTGTAACAGATGAGCATGAAATTAGTAATCTGAAGTTTAAACACACTTTGTGAATCACAGAAAATTCCTCTCCTAAAATAATGGGCACAAGTACTTATTAACAAAGCTTCATCTGTTTTGAAAATATGGAATATTCATAAAGGACTCCCATGATTTTATGCATATTTGTTTTTTAAGTTCACAACTTTTACTATACATTTATTGTTGATGTATATTCATATATGAATGCCATATTTCAATAAATTATTTTTAAAATGAAAAAAAGAAGGGGAATATTTAGAGCTTTACACAAACTAAAAAACCCACAATAGCAGAACTATTAATTTTACAATACGTACATTATTATCGGACCATAAGATACTTTACTATTACAACTTCAAAGAATAATTTTAGGCAAGAGTAGTAATACTTTTTACATAATAATTTCATAAACTCAAATGCATAATATATGAAACCATAATATTTGCATTTATTTATACAACTACAGAATCAAATACGATCATTACTAGGAAAAGATTTCAATTTAAGGGTGCAATTCAAATGTAGTTACATTAATTGGAGATCTTTTAACTCAAACATGTATTAAAAAATTACTTCAAAAAGATAATTTGGGGAAGTGGTTGTGGCGCAATTGAACGGGCTCCTGTCTACCATATGGGAGGTCCTGGGTTCGCGTCCCAGGGCCTCCTTGTGAAGGCAAGCTGCCCCTCACACGCGGAGAGCTGATGCAGCAAGATGATGCAACAAAGGGAGACAAGCAGAAGAACGCACAGCAAATGGACAGAAAACAGCAAGCAAGCCACAAGGGGGGGAGGGAATAAATAAAAACAAATCTTAAAAAAAAAAAAAAAAGATACTGTGCAGGGTGTTATGAAGGATATAAGATGAAAAGATGAACAATAATATGGAGAACGAAAGTTCAGGGTTGATTTAGGGACTCACAAGGAGTACCATAATACCTGAGCACTCAGGTTATATAGAAGGGGCTAAAATAAAAAATTAAATCATTAGGTCTTAAGGGGTAAGGAGTGGGTGTGGGGCGTTAGAACTAAGAGAGATAAGCGGGGGTGGGGAGACAGGGAGAGAAATAAATAAATAAATCTAAAAAAAAGAGAGAGAGAGAGATAAGCAATATACCAAGTGGAATATACTCCACTTGTTATGTAAACTAATTGTTTTGTCTTTGGTACTAGCCATGCTGGGGAGAACTTTGAACGTATATATCTATGAGGTCAGAGCTTAAACCAGTGGTTATCAGGCAACTGTGGTCCCCAGGGAACATGTGGCAATTTTTGGTTGTTACAACTATGGGGGTGCTACTGATGTCTAGGATGCTGCTAAACATCTTACAATTCACAGAGCAGCACTCATATTGTTGCAAATTCACAACAAAGAGTTATCTGGCACAAACTGTCAATAATATTAAGGTTGCAAAACCCTGCTTTAAACTCTTATTATGGGGAACTGATAAAAATAAAGTAAAAGCAAAGAAAACAAACAGGGAATATATATCGAAATGTAGTTCCCCTAAACAATCAAAATGACTTTTGGAAGCTCTGGCAAATTGTCAAGACTAAGAATCATCACCCTGATGAAGCACATAATCATACTTTATGGGCAACTTAAGTAACAGTACTTATAAAAACAGTAATAATAAATAGCAGCTAACATTTACTGAGTACCTATGAGATGCAAAATCATATGAACCCATGAAATTCTCACAATAAACCCATGAGATAGGTACTACTGTTCCCATTTTACTGATGGGAAAGTTGAAGAAAAGATCATTTAAGTACTTTGCCTAATTACATACCACCAGAAAGTGACAGAATCACTTACTGCTGAATAACACAAATTTCACCGATAATGAAAAAGCTTTATACTGGGTGTTGGGGAATGAATCATGTTTCCCACCAAAAGAATGTTCAGGTCCCAAAACCTGGTTGAGTGAAACCATTTGTAAACAGAACCTCTGAAGATGTTATTAGTCAATGTGTGTTCAAACTGAATGAGAGTGGGCCTTGACCCAATATGGCTGAAGTCCTTAAAAGCAAACAAAATTGGACACAAAGAGAAGCCACGGGAAGCAGCTAGAAACCATAAGTAAATAGAACCCAGAAGAAAAAGGAGAAGATGCCATCACATGCATGGCCATGTAACGAAAAAGCCAAAGAAGCCCAAAGACTGATAGCTAGGCAAAAGATACAGATGCTGGGAGGAAGTAAGCCTTGTAGCCTTGAAAACTGTTTATGTCAATAAATTACTGTTGCTAAGTCAAGCCATTGCATGGTATTTGTTTTAGCAACTGGAAAACTAAAACACTGGGGTATATTTTCATCAATAACCTAAAATTAGAACATGTACAAAATTCCTTTTTCATGATTACATTTTAATGAACACTTCCATGAGCAATCTGATATCTGCCTTTAGGAAATTACTATTAGGTGATGAAGAACTAGATCTGTGCAATCCAATATGAAAACTACTACCACGTGTAATCACTGCACACATGGCTGGTCCAAACTGAGATGTAGTTAAGTTTAAAATATATAGGGAGCAGGTGTAGCTCAGTGGTTGAGTATCTGCTTCGCATGTATGAGGTCCCGGGTTCAATCACCGGAACCTCCTAAAACAAAACAAAACAAAACAAAATGAAAATCATAAAAATATACACTGGACATTGAAGACTTATTACAAAAAAAATAAATACATGATATGTCATTAAAATTGTTATAATGGAGAAGAGCAGCAAGATGATGACGGAATAAGGAGCTTCAAAAGTCAGCTCGTCCTATAGGGCAGTTAGTAATCACCCAGAGCTATTAAAATCACATCACTCTTTAGGGGGCCCAGGAGACCAGAAGAGCACATGGCAACATCCTTGGAAGAATGGAAGGAGGAGACTGCCCATCTGCAGTGAAGATTTCTTGAGTAGAGCACTCCATGATGTGGTGGCCAGTGCCCATCCTCCACTGGCAGTGCAAGCCGCCTTCGGAGTTATTCTATAGCTGGAGTTGGAAGCTCCATTTCCAAAACGGGGTAGCAAGAGATGGTTGGGCATGACTTCAGCTACCTATCAGTAAATTCAGCTGGCTAAAGTATAATCCTAAGAACAGCTAAATTCTGAACCTGTCCAAGTTGGAAAGAGGCCAGCATATACCATTTTAACTCCACCCCCGGCATGAGTATAAACAGGGCTGACTGAAAATAACAGTGATGGTAAAGACAAGCTTCTTTCCATCCACCTAGCCTAGGCTCCAGTACTACCTCCGGAAGGGAGGAAGCTTGGGGAACCTGCACTAGCCTCTTCAGGCAACTGCAAGCGTTTCTGGCTGGCAAAAACAGGATAGTTGGACACTTGGAGCACCATCCCCGCACGGACTGGTCTGTTGAGAGCCTGAGGCCCCATTCCTACCCCACCCCAAAAGGACAGAAGGGGTTTGAGTTTCCTCAGGCTCTCTGGGCAAATGGCAGGCTCTTTTGACCTGCATGGACTAAACTGTTAGGCCCTAAGACTCTACCTCTAGCCCCCAATAGGACAGGAAGGCAGTGGTGTTTCCTTAGCCTCTCTGGTCAATTGCAGATGCTTTCAGCCTACACAGACTGGATAGCCAGATATCTGTGGTCCCACCTCCATCTCCCAATAGGATAGAAGGGGGCTGATGTTTCCTCAGCCACACCAGGCAACTGCAGGAACTTTCGGCCTGCACAGATTGGTGTGTTGGGCACCTGTGAGTTCATCCCCAACTCTTAAAGAGCAGAAGGGACAGTACTCTCTCAGCCTCTAAAGGCAACTGCAGGTGCTTTTGGCCCACACGAATTAGATTGTTTGGGCACTCTGGAGGGTCCATTCCCACCTCTGGAGGGAAGGAGGGGGGCTGGCATGACATTAGTTTACCTGGGCAAGTACGGTCAGTTTTGACCTGCATGGCTTAGTCTGCTGGCCATAACTGCAGCTCCATTTCTGCCCCAAGTAGGGGAATAAGGGACGTGAAGCTTCATTAGTCTCTCTGTACAACTACAGACGGTCTTGGCCTGCACAGCCTGGATTCCTGCATATGGTTGCCGGCCGCCCAGACCCACAACAGAGGAGAAGGGTGGGAGAATGCTTCATCAATCTCTGGGGCAACACAGGCAACTTCAGCCTCCACAGCTTACAGTACCAACTATATCCTCAGCTCCTACTACACAACCGGCAAGGCAGAAAGAACGAGAAAGCCCTAAACTGAAGAGAGAAACTGCACCCAGAATAAATACATCTCATACACCAACAAAAAAATTACAACCCATACCAAGAAACAGGAAGATATGGCCTGGTCAGAGGAACAAGATAAGCTTCCAGAGGACATAAAGGAGTTGAGACAACTAATTATAGATGTTCAAACAAATCTCCTTAATAAATTCAATGAGGTGGCTAAAGAGATTAAGGATATTAAGAAAATACTGGTCAAACACAAAGAGCAATTTGAAAGCACACATAGAAAAACAGCAGATGTTATGGGAATGAAAGGCACAATAAATGAAATTAAAAACTTTATTTAGGAATAAACTTAACCAAGAATCTAAAGCACTTGAATTCAGAAAATTACAATGCATTGTTAAAAGAAATTTTTAAAAGCCTAACTAATTGGAAGAACATCCCATGCTCATGGACTGGAAGACTAAATATCATTAAGATGTCAATTCTACCCAAATTGATATACAGATTCAATGCAATCTTGATAAAAATTCCACCAGCACAATTATCAAATATATTTGGAAGGGTAAGGGGCCCAAAATAGCCAAAAACACCTTCAAAGGGAAAAGCAAAGATGGCGGACTCTCACTTCTGGACTTTAAATCATGTTACTTTGCTACAGTGGTAAAAACAGTACAGTACTGGCATAAAGATAGACACACAGACCAATGTAACTGAACTGATAGTTCAGAACAGACCCTCACATCTATGAAGGGACTTTTGACAAGGCTGTTTGTCAAACCCATCCAGCTGGGGAAAAACAACCTATTCAACAAATGTTGCTGGGAGAACTAGATATCCATCGCGAAAGAAATAAGAGGACCCATATCTCACACCTTATACAAAAATTATCACAAAATGGAGCAAAGATACAAATAAAAAACTAGAGGGAAAAAGATGTGGCTCAAGAAATTGGGCTTCCACCTACCACATGGGAGGTCCCGGGTTTGGTTCCCGGTGCCTCTTGGAGAAGGAGCGCTGGAAACAGTGGGCAGGTGCAGAAAGCTGATGCAACAAAAGAAACACAAAGAGGAAAGACAACAAGGGACACAACAAACCAGGGAGCTGTGGTGGCTCAGGTGACTGAGCGCCTCTCTTCCACATGGGAGGTCCCAGGTTCAGTTCCTGGTACCTCCTAAAGAGAAGATAAGCAGACACAGAGAGTACACAAACCGCAGAAGGGGTGGGGGTGGGGAGGGTGTATAGATAAATAAAAGAATCTTAAAAAAAAAAACAACAACTAGAATCATGAAGATCCTGGAAGAAAACATAAGGAAATATCTTCAAGATCTGGTGGAAGGTGGTACATTCTTAAACCTTACCATGAAAGCATAAGCAACAAAAGAAAACATGGATACATAGGACCTCTTCAAACTTAAACACATTTTTGATTCAAAGGATTTCATTAAGAAGGTGAATCAGCAGCCCACTCAATGGGAGAAAATACTGGGAAACCACATATCTAATAAGGGTTTGATTTCCTTTCTAAATAAAGAGATCTTACAAATGAATAATGGGCTAATGACTCAAATAGACATTTCTCCAAATAAGAAACACAAATGGTCAAAAAGCAAATGAAAAAATGCTCAATAGCACTAGCTATTAGGAAAATGCAAATCAAACTGACAATGAGATACCATCTCACACCTCACAGAACGGCCATTTTTAAAAAGACAGGAAACGTAAGTGCTGGAGAGGATGTGGAGAAATAGAGCACACTTCTTCACTGTTGGTGGGACTGTAAAATGGTGCAGCCTTTGTGGAAGACAGCCTGGCGTTTCCTCAGGAAGCTACATAAACAACTGACATATGATCCAGCACTTCCTCTACTGGGAATATATTCAGAAGAACTGTGAACTTGTGACACATACAGACATTTGCACACTGATGTTCACAGCGGCATTATTCACAATTGCCAAAAGAAGGAAACAAACTAATTGTTCATCTATCAACGAATGGATAAACAACACGTGGTATATACATATGACAGAATACTATGCTGCAGCAAGAAGAAATGAAATTGGGACACATGTTAACATGGATTAATCTTGAAGACATTATGCTAAGTGAAATAAGACACTAAAGGACAATATTGCGTGTTCTCACTAATATGAATTAAATACAAAGAATAAACCCATGGAGTTAAAACCTAGAGCACAGGTTATTAGGAGATAAGAGAAGGGCTGTGAAGGGGTACTGATATTTAATGTATGCAGAAGTTTTAATTAACTTGACTGTAAAAGTGCGGAAATGGAAGGAGTTGATGGTAACACATCATAGAGAACAGAACTAACAGAGCTGGTTTATAAATGTGATTGTGGCTGGAAAGGGTAGTCTAAGGATGTAAATGTCAACTGAAAGAAAGCTGTAAGAGAAAATAATCCAGGGACAGGAACACTGAGGTGGATGAAAACTGTGGTTAAAGGAACAAATACAAATATGTCCTTCTATGAACTGGAAAAATGTACATCACTATTGCAAGGTGGTAAGAATGTGGAGAAGCACTGAAAAAATACAATTAATGTAACCTATGGACTATAGTTAATAGTAACACTGTAATATTCTTGCACCAATGCCAAAGATCTACTATGTTAGTAACGGGAGTATGGAAAAAATACATCAAATGTATGCTGTAGACCACAGTAATTGGTAATAGTCTAAAGATGTTAACTCATAATCTTTAACAAATGTTCCACAGCAATGCAGTGTAGTAGTGGAGGGGTGTTGTATGGGCATTTTGCACATGTACAGGATTATTTTGTAAGTTCACAACTTCTCTAATAAAAAAATATTTTAAAAATTGTTATATTACATATGGAAATGATATTTTAGATCACTGGTTTAAACAAAATACATTAATAAAATTAATATCATATATTTCATTTTGCTTTATAAATATGGCCATTAGAAAATTTAAAAATGATATATTTGTAGATTAAAATTATAATCTGCATTATATTGCTATTTGACAGCATTGATATGAATAAGATATCATTGAATAAACACAGGCAGTAATTACTTTCCTAACAGAAATATAAGCTGGATATTTACTTTCAAGAAGGGCTTACCCATCGTGGTGGTGGTGGTGGTGATGGTGGTGGTGGTGATGATGCTGTGGCCCAATAAACTGCCGACAATTAAATAATTCATTTCCAATAGCCTCACCAAGAAAGTCCCCAGTTCGTGTGATACAAGAATCCTGAGACCCTTGTGCTATATGAGCAGCATTTATTTCCCCTGAAACATCATGTTCTGGGTCTTCAGCATGTGAACAGGCATCCAGCATCCGGATTCGATTATCTACTGATGGCAACGAGTCAGTATTAAAAACCAGGTCTTTTCCTGTTCCATTGCTTGTCCCACTTCTTTCTGATTGGCCTTGGGAATTTCCCAAGCAAATGCCTGCTTGACTTTCTATCTTTCTGTTCCGAAGATCTGTACCACAACTGCCTTTAGTAGGATTATGGCCATTATCATCATCATCATCATCTTCTTTAAGGGCTTCAATATCTGCAATGTCTTCTGACTGTACCTCACTGCCAGGGCTCCCAGCTGACTGGCTTGCATGGCTAGAATTCACCTCATTGCTAGATCCATCACTATGGCCACTACTGCTACCGGGACCACTGCTTCCATCTTCACCACTGTTGGCAGTTTCGTCAGAACTTCCCTGCATGGATTCCTGTTTTAGAAACAAATATATATTCAAATAAATATTTGAAACAGTAAGAACAATTAAAACATTAAAACACTGTACTTTTTAGAAAAGTTTCTATGATCATGTCATATTCCTTTGAACAACACAAAATGGAATTAGAAACTCAAAGGAAAGTAAAGAAACTCAAAAATACTTAATGGTACTGTTACGAAGAGTAGGGAGATATAAGAGCATAGGTTATGTTACATCGCCAGTTCAAATTACAAACATGGCAGAAAATCACAAATCCCTTTTAAAAAGTGGGAAAAACTATTGCCATACCTCTGTGTCTGAAAGTCGCTGTTGTACATGTTTGGTTCTATTGATAAGCTGCTCATCCATTTCAATGTCACTACCTCCACTCTGATGGGTATCACTGTTATCACTGCTTTGAGGACTAGCTGCAGGAGACCCTACATAAAACAATTTAATGATTTTACTTATAATTTTTATAAACATTTATCTAACAGAATGACATTTTCCTAGATTCCTTGAAAAATTTGCCATGGATTTAAGCAAGTAACCAAAGATATAATCTGGAAATATAACATTTGCCAATTAATTCTAAAGAGGATCTACATGATTTCAATAAAAAGTCAAGAAAACGAATGGTTTTATGGAAAATGGGTAAGATGTATAATGAGCTAAGGGTTTACATCTTCTGAAAACTAACTTTATGGCTCTAATACAAGTATAGTAATATATAATACCAATTAAATTAGAAGATCACCAAAACAAAACTGTAAGTCATAATGCCATGCATTTCTAAGATTTAACTTACAAGGTGATGGAGCTGCTCTTCTGAGCTCTTCTTCCTCTGAAGGAAAAGAAAAAAAGAGGAGGAAAACATTCTAAGTGACTGAGCTACTTTTCCATGGCATATCATTTGTTGATATTACATAATCAACAGAGATACAGGTATGGAAACCTCCAATAATGTAGTCTCCACCATATGTTGTAGCTCTTGTGGGTGCCTACATAGAAAAGTCTAAGAAAAAGAGTAGTGTATGTCAGGGGAGAAATACTGGGGTAAATGTAGATAATGTTTTAGAAATCCCTTGAAACCTATATATACATATATCAAAGATATCCATGAAAGCAGCTGACATGGTAGAAAACTATGAAGCAAAAAGCACACATATAGAGAAAACTGTATTACTTATGTTCTGCTCTTACAATTATTTCTGAAACGAAGCTTTTGTTCTGCTCTGTTTTCTAAATGAAAGCTCCAAAGCGTTTATGAAACAATGTTTTTTTTAAAAAGGAAAGAACACTAAAGATGAGAATATACAATAACTACTCAAACTTTATCACTGCTCTCTATTTTAAGAAAAAAACGAAAACCTTAACTAACCTCTGTATTAACACTTTCATATACTCTACGGCTCCCACACCAAACTTATGTTAAAATTAAAACTGAACTGAAAATACTTGCAGAAAATATTTCAAATTTAAGATTAATAAACTGTGGACAACTTACTTCAAAATGCATTCTGCTGTACTAACCTTTCTTATTTCCAATGGGAAGATTCGTATTTAATAAAGATGCAAAAGAACTCTGTTTGGACAGCTGAGCCTTAGCTGCTAGTGCGTTATTCCATAATGCTTTAATTAGCATGGATGCTAAATACAATGTCTTGGGGGAAAAAAAAAAGGAAAACGTGAAGTTAGAGGCTTGTAAGCAACATCGTAATTCTAATTTAATATTCTTTTTGCTCAATTGAAATGCTAACAGTAACAACAAACAGTAACCAACGACAATTTAAAATGATCTGAATCAAAAATAAATTTTCAAAACAAAACTTACAAAACCCACCATTATGTTTTAAATGTTTTACCTGTTCAGTATGAACACTTGGCTCAAGAGCTGAGACCAGATTAAGGAGATGTCTAAGTGGTACTGGATCCAAATTCTTGATGAGTGAAGGAAATAAATCATGTATGTATCGACTACAATGTTTCAGCTAGAAAATAAAAGCAGATACAAGGGTGAAAAGAACTGTTCTCCCTAAATAATTGACAAGCAAAAAGCTATATATTTAAAACCTAAGAAATTGACCAATGCACTAATACCTTTCAGCATATTGGAAAAATGCTGATTACTAAGTACTACAGAGGGCAGTGCATAAAATATAGTAGAAATTCATGTGACTCTACCAATAGGTTCCAAGACCCTTTCCATTAATTGAATAACATAGATAATAACAAAACCCATTATGTAATAAGTATTTCTTATATGAACATACCTACCACACATTTTGTATAAATAAGACACTCTAGTAACAAGACACAAAATGATAGAAATTTTAATTCTCTCAGCCTATTTTTTTGATTTCCAATTGCATATATCTGAAATCACCTGTAATGAGTTCATGTAAAACAAGATCCTGCTATAGTGAAAATAAAATTTCATATATATATATAACAACTTTATCTTTAATATTTAAGTTAACTTAAACAAATCACAAGTTTTATTTTCTAACAAAAAGGGAAGCCTGCCATGAATATAGTTTCTAGAATTCCAGTACAGAAAAGGATTAAGGAGGTATGGCATTCTTCCTATTGGAATAATGAAAACAAATATTCTAAAATTGACTGAGGTGTTGACAGCACAAGTCTGATGACGATGAGAGCCAAAGAGTATACAGACTGAATGGCCTATACAAAACATGGGACTGTAAACATAATGAATCCTGTAATGGAAGATGGGCAGTGGTTAACAGAATATGAAACTGTTCTCTTTGAACTATAAACAAATATATAGGGCGGCGGACTTGGCCCAGTGGTGACGGCGTCCGTCTACTACATGGGAGGTCTGCGGTTCAAACCCCGGGCCGCCTCGACCCGTGTGCAGCTGGCCCATGCGCAATGCTGATGTGCGCAAGGAGTGCCCTGCCACACACAGGTGTCCCCCATGTAGGGGAGCCCCATGTGCAAGGAGTGTGCCCCATAAGGAGAGCCATCCAGCGCGAAAGAAAGTGCAACCTGTCCAGGAATGGTGCCGCACACAAAGAGAGGTGACACAACAAGATGATGCAACAAAAAGTAATACCGATTCCCGTGCCGCTGACGACAATAGAAGTGGACAAAGAAGACGCAGCAAATAGACACAGAGAACAGACAACCAGGGTGGGGGGGGAGGGGAGAGAAATAAATAAATAAATCTTTAAAAAAAAAAACAGAAAAAAAAAGTATATAATACTAATACAGGGTGTCATTATATGGATGGCTGGGAGAAAAAACACACCAAATTTAAGATATGCGCTATAGTTAGTGTTAATGTTTTGACCATGCTTTTTCATAGTTTGTAACAATTGTTTCACAAAAATTCAAGGTGTTGGAGGTGGGGTAATGCATGTCTGATGATATGCATGTTTGTTTTATAAGTTCCCAACTTATATTATACACATATTGTCTACAGATGTACAAACCTGAATAAAAAAACTTAAATAAAAAAAGTTAAAAAAAAAATTCCACTTAAAGTACAATCAATTTAAAAAGAGGTTAAATAATACATAAAAAAGCAAGCAATTACAACTTAAAATAATTGGGAGAAAACTAAATATTTTAAGCGTATTATATTATGCATATTAAATATTTATAAAGTATATTATGGCACTTTTATTTTACTAGAATACACAATAGATTTTTATCACAAAGGGCTACATAATAATAAACCAGGACACAAAAAGGATTCTTTTGATATAATAACCAGAAATATATATGTACACAATGGGAAACAATACTTGTGCTGGTATGACTACTAAATATACAATTTCATGTAGAATAAATGTATTTTATTCATAAAACTGCTAACTGCTAAATCAAGGTAAAAATAACAAATAAAATATCAAAGGACAGGTAAGTAATTCCCAATTTGGGAGCTCTCAAAAGTAAAAGCTGTGATGCCCTGATTATTTTGAATAGTTCAATAAGTCTGTAAGAAAACGCAGATTTTTGTTCTTTGAAACACTGATTTTTATATTTTTCATGCCAAAACCATACAAACTTCCTTCTGCTCCCTTCCCAATTAAGGAAAATATGCATTACCTAGTTCTGAAACAGAGGGTGGACTAAAGGTAATAACACTGAAGGAATTCTATGTGGGTATGATTTCTTATAAATTATTATTTACTTCAAGTTCAAGTCTACAATTTAACTCAGTGCTGCTATATGACCTTTTTTTTTTAAAATTACAACTGCTCTGGCTAGAATTTATAGCACAATGTTGAATAAAAGTGGTGACCATGGGCATCCTTCTCTTGTTCCAGATCATAGAGGGAAAGCTTTCGGTCTTTCACCACAGATGTTAGCTGTGGGATTTTCATACATGCCCTTTATCATGCTGAGGAAGTTTGTTTCTTTCTTCTGAAGAGTCATCAAGAAAGGATGATACATTTTATCAAGTGACTTTTTTGCATCAATTGAGATTATCATATGGTTTTCTCCCCTTTAATATGTTAATGTGGCACATTACATTTAGTGATTTTCTTATGTTCTGGCATGCTTAGTATAAATGACACTATATCACAGTGTATAATTCTTTTAATGCACCGTTAAATTTGATTTGCAAGTATTTTGTTGAGGATTTATACATCATATTCATTAGAAAAATTGACCTCTAATTTTCTTTTCTTTCGGTATCTTTAACAGGCTTTGGTATTAGGGGAATGTTGGCTTCAGAATGAGTTAGGTAATGTTTCCTTCTCTTAAATTTTAATGGCTGTTCTAATATATAATATATATATTAATAAAAGGGTTAAACCACTAGGAAGAATTAACAAAGTGCAGTTAAATCAAAGATCTAACTGTACACCTGAAAGAACTAGAAAAACAGCAGCAAACTAATCCCAAACAAAGCAGAAGGAAAGAAAGAAATAAGATTAGAGAATAAATGAAGCTGAGATTAGAGAATCAACAAAACCAAAAGCTGAATGTTTGAGAATATTAGTAACATTGATGACATTTAGACAGACTGACAAAAAAAATTTTAAAGAGAGAGAAAAAGCAAATAGATAAATTCAGAAATGAAAGGGAGAAGGTTACAACTGACCCTATGGAATCCTAAGAAGATATTATGAGAAACTGCATGCCAACATATTAGACAACCTAGATAAAATGGTCAAATTACTAGAAATGCACAGCCTACAATGACTCTAAGAATATAAGAACTGAACAAACCAGTCACGTTTAAAAAGAATAAATCAGTCACCAAAAATCAACAAAGTCTAAGACCAGATGGCTTTACAGGTGAACTCTACCAAGCATTTCAAGAATTGAAACCAATCCTGTTTAAACTCATCTAAAAATTTGAAACGGAGGGAAAATTACCAACACGTTTTCTGAAGCTAACATCTACCAAACCTAGATAAAGATACAAGAAAACTCTACAATGTCTGTATAATTCTATTAATACATTCCCAACAATGAACAACCATTCCTATTTCTCATATCCTCTCCAAAACTTGTAGTTTTGTTTTTGTAATAGTAGCCGTTCTAACAGGTGTGAAATGCCATCACAATGTACTTTAAAAAAAAAAAAAAAGATTTGTTTGTGCTCGCTGTGTGCTTTCTCTGTCCAGTTGCTCTGTGCCATCTGTGTCTGCTCATCTTCTCTTTAGGAAGCAATGGGAACAGAACCTGAGACTTCCCAAGTGGGAGAGAGGCACTCGATCACTTGAACCACCTCAGTTCCCTGCTTTGTTCTCTCTCATTGTCTTTCCCTTCTGTGTCTCCTTGTTGCATGATCTTTTTGAGTCAGCTCGGTGCACCAATTTGCTGTCTTGCTCGTCTTCTCCAGGAAGCACCGGGAACCAAACCCGGGACCTCCCATGTGTAGGCAGAAGCTCAATCGCTTCAGACAAATCTGCTTCCCCACATTATACTTTTTATTTGAATTTCCCCAATAGTGAAGGTGAATATCTTTTCATGCATTTTTTTCACCACTGGTATTTCCTCTTTGGAAAATGCCTTTTTCAGACATTTTCTTGAGGTACCAGGGCCGGGAATTAAACCAAGGACCTCATATGTGGGAAGCTGGCACTCAATCACTGAGCCACATCGTCTCCCCTGAGTTGGTTTTTTCGTTTGTTTGCCTATTGTTTGTGGGGTTATTTTGCTTTTTAAGTAGACACCAGGAACCAAACCCAGGACTTCCCATGTGGGAGGTACGTGCTCAATCGCTTGAGTCACTTCTGCTCCCATTTTGCATTTTTTTAAAAACATTTTTTTCTCCCCATTGTTTGCACTTGCTGTCTGCTGTGTGCTGTCTGTACCTGCTTGTCTTCTTTTTATTAGGAGGTACCAGGAACCAAACCTGGAACCTCCCATGTGGTAGGCGGGCACCCAACTCCTTGAGCCACATTCATTCCCTTTTGTCCACTTCTTAATCAAGCAGTTTTTTTTAAAGATTTTATTTTTTATTTCTCTTCCCTTCCCTTCCCAGCCCCTGCCCCCCATGTTGTCTGCTGTGTCCATTTACTGTGTGTTCTTCTGTGTCCACTTGCATTCTTGTCAGCAGCACCAGGAATCTGTCTCTCTTTTCATTGCGTCATCTTGCTATGTCAGCTCTGTGTGTGTGCAGCGCCACCCCTGGGCAAGCTGCACTTTTTTTGTGCTGGGCGGCTCTCCTTATGGGGTGCACTCCTTGTGTGTGGGGCTCCCCTACGCAGGGGACACCCCTGCGTGACATGGCACTCCTTGTGCACATCAGTACTGCACGTGGGCCAGCTCATCACATGGGTCAGGAGGCCCTTGGTTTGAACCCTGGACCTCCCATGTGGTAGGCAGACGCTCCATCTATTGAGCCAAATCTGCTTCCCCAAGTAGTTTTGTTATAAAGTTACAGCATCTCTTTATATATCATGTATATTATACTCTTATCGAATGCATTGCAAATATTTTCTCCCATTGAGTATGCTGCCTTTTCACCTTATTGACAAAATCCTTTGCACTGTAAAAGTGTTTAATTTTGAGGAAGTCCCATTTATCTATTTTTTCTTTCATTATTCATATTCTTGATATGATATCCAAAACCCTTCCCACCACCAAATCTTGAAGATGTTTTCCTACATTATCTTCTAGGAGTTTTATGATCCTGGCTTTTATGTTTAGGTCTTTGATCCATTTTGAGTTGATTCTTACATAGAGGTATGGATATCTAGTTCTCCCAGCACCATTTGCTGAAGACACTGTTGTATCCCAGTAAAGTGGATTAGGCTTCTCAACAATCAGCTGAGTCTTTAGATAAGACTACAAGGCATGGGATTGTATAAAACAGTGAAACATAAGGTGGAATAATGGTTAACAATACAAATATGAGTGTTCTCTCTTGAACTATAACAAACATATAATACTAATACATTATGTTAATAATAAAGAGTGTATGGAAAAATGTACCAAATGTGCGCTATAGACCACAATTAGTAGCAATAGTCTAATGTTTTTTCATAATCTGTAACAAACGTTCCACAAGCATGTAAATTTAAGGTGTTGGCTGAGGGGTGATGTGTGGGAATTCTGTTTTCTATGCTCACAACTTCTCAAATAAATAAATACATATTTCAAAAAATTTCAGTTGACAAAAGCGATGAGGGTCTATTTCTGAGCTCTCACTTCTATTCCATCGATCACTATGTCTATCTTTATGCCAAGACCATATTGTTTTGACCACTTTAAGCTTTGTAATTTAAGGTGAAGAAGCGTGAGTACTCCAACTTCATCCTTTTTAGGATGTTTTTGAATATTCAAGGGCCCTGCCAAATAAATTTGGTAATTGGCTTTTCTATTTCTGTAAAATAGGCTGTTGGAATTTTGATTGGGGTGGCACTCAATCTATAAATCAATTTGGGTAGACTTGACATCTTAATAATATTTACTCTTCCAATCCATGAATAAGTACTGTCCTTCCCTTTGTTTAGGTTTTCTTTGATTCTTTCAGCACTTTTATAATTTTCTGGGAACAGGTACTTTCCATTCCTGGTTAAATAAATTTCTGGGTATTTGATTTTTTTGTTATTATAAATCGCAGTTTTTCCTTCATTTCTTCCTCAGACTCTTCTTTAATCGAGTATAAAAACACTATATTGATTTCTGCATTCTGATCTTGTATCATGCCACCATGCTGAACTCATTAGTTCTAGTAATTCTGTCACAGGTATTTCAGAATTCTTAAATTCTAGAACCATGTCATCTACAAAGAGTTTTGCTTGTTCTTTTCTGTACCTTTTATTTCTTTTTCTTGCCTAATTACTCTAGCTAGGATTTCTAGCACGATGTTTATTAATAGCGGTGAGAGTTGATAGTCTTGTCTTATTCCCAATCTTAAGAGGGAAAACGTTCAACCTTTCCCCATTGAGTAAGATGCTGGCTGTGAGTTTTCACACTGAGGAATTTTCTTTCTGTTCCTATCTTTTGAAATGTTTTTTTATCAAGAAAGGATGCTGGATTTTGTTGAATGCCTTTTTTTTGCATTGATCAAGATGATCATGTGGGTTTTTGCATTCAATTTGTTAATGTGGCATATTACATTAATTTTCTTGAGTTGACCCATTCTTTCATACCAAGAATAAAACCCACTTGACCAAGGTGTATATTTTAAATATGGTGTTGGATTCAATTTGCAAGTATTTTGTTGAGAATTATTACATATATATTCATTAGATTGTTCTACAATTTTTTTGTATTTGTAGTTATTTTTATCTGGTTTTGGTATTAGGGTGAGGCTGGTTTCATCAAATGAGCTGGGTAACTTTCCCCTCCTCTTCAATATTTTGGAAGAGTTTAAACAGAATTGGTGTTAATTCTTCTCAGAACACTTGGTAGAATTCACCTGAAAAGCAATCTGGCTCTGGACTTTTCTTTGTTAGAAGATTTTTGGTGAATGATTCAATCTCTTTACTTAAGATTGGTTTGTTGAGTTCCTGTATTTCTTCTATGGTCAATGTAAGTTGTACATTTCTGTAATTTGTCCATTTCATTGAAGCTGTCTAATTTGTAAGCATAGTTTTTCATATTCTCGATCATTTACTTCTGTCGGGTCAGTAGTAAGTCTCATTGCTGATTTATTTGCCCTTTTTTTTTTTTGTCAGTCTAGGCAAGGATTTCTCAACTTTGTTGATCTCAAAGAACCATCTTCTGGTTTTGTTGATTCCTATTGTTATTCTGTTCTCCATTTTATTTCTGCTGAAATCTTTCTCATTTCTTTCTTTCTACTTTATTTGCCATTCTTTTTATAGGTCCTCAAGGTTTTCAGTTTAGATTTTAGTTCTTTCTTCTTTTTTAAATATAGGCATTTAGGCTATTTATTTCCCTCTCAGCACTGCCTTCGCTGCATCCTATAAGTTTTGATAAACTGTGTTCTCGTTTTCATTTCACTTGAGATAATTACTCATAGTTGTACACTATAGAGGGACTGTATGGTTTATGAATACATTTCAGTAAAACTGATTTTTAAAAAAAGAGAGATGAATCAAGTTTCCTCAAATTAATCATTATCACAAAAATAAAAATGTTTTGAAAGAACAAGCCAGTGCCAAAATTCATAAAGGAAAATAAATATATTTTTAAAAATTGAAATAAATAAGGAGAAAGGAACAGCCCTGACATATTTTTAAATATTTCAGAGATAAAAGGAAAAAAATTTTAGGATAGACTCAGTCAACAGAGAACCAAAAAGTATTTTAGGAGTATAAGCCATAAGTCTTCTGTTAAAATTACTAAACTCTGCCACTGTAACTGTGAAAACAGCCATAGACAATATGTAAACAGAGCTGTGTTCCAATAAAACTTTATTTACAAAAACAATGGCTGGCCCATAGGCCACAATTCACCAAATCCTAGTATAAATCATGACTAAACATAACAATGAGTCAGAATAGAAAGTTCAGAAATTGTCCATATCAAGATAAAGTGGTATTTCAAACCAGTGAGGAAAAGGAGGTACTAAACAAATGGCAATGGGAAAGTTATTTAGCAAAAAAAAATGGGGGACAGGGTGGGTAGTTGTATCTACATGCAATACCTTAGGCCAAGTTAATTCCAATTGGATCAAGATTAAAATATAAAAGTGCAAGAGAAAAGTACAAGAAAAACTATAGGAGAATTCTTAATTGTGGGAGTGGAGAAGGCATTTTAAACCTAGACAAAAAAGCCACAGGCCACAAAAAAATCTAATTTCCTTCATTTCAACCAGTAACATAGCAAGACACATCCAAAGCTCCATTCGAAACTATGCTATGCCATGGTCTAACACATCCCTACAATGTGAATAACATAATTTACCTCATTGGGAAACAAAGCAATTAGAGTATATGGTGTAGCAATTCGATATTACACATGAATTCCAAAAAGAAATATTGGGTTATGTTTGTAAACCGGTCTTTTCCTCTGGGCATGTATCAGTGTACTGGATTCAGGTTTTACTTTTACTTGATTAAATAATGATCAAGGCTTTAACTGGGCCATGTCAGTAGGAAGCTGACTCACAGAGAAACTGCACCACAGAGAAGGGAAGTTGGAGTTTTGATGCTGATGTCTTGAGCTGCAGTCCCAGGAAGTAGAGGAGCTTGGTTGTGAGGAAAGAGAAGAAAGCCCCTAAGCCTAGAGAGACACAAGACCTGGGAAGAGAGGAACCCTAAGCCTGGAGAGAAGCAAGTCCCAGGAAGAGAGAAATCCAGAAAGTCTGAACCCTGGCAGATGTCAGCAGGCATCTTGCTCCTATATTTAACAAAAGACTTTGGTGAGGGAAGTAACTTATGCTTTATGGCCTGGTAACTTTAAGCTTCTACCCCAAATAAACACCCTCTTTAAAAACCAACCAATTTTGGGGATTTTGCATCAGCACCCCTTTGGCTGACTAACACACATGGAAACATTCAATAAATGTGACGTTAATATTACCTGTGCTGCAGCCCAAATACAGTCAATATGTTGAGTACTCAGTCGCCCTTCTGCTGCCAAAAAATTCAAAATCACTTGGCACTGTTTGATAATCTGGAAAAGAAAAACTTATCACAGTTAATTTTTTAAAATAACATTCTCTCTCAATGAAGCAGAGAGAAATCATGTGATTTTCAACAAACCTCAATATGTAGATTTGGTCCAAAAATATGCTCTACCACATTGTTGCTAATAAGCCAGTCTGCAAGTTCTTTTGCAATGGACCTAAGTCAAATAATAAAAAGTTAGTACATTAAAAAAGTATAGGTGCATCTACCTTCCAAATATTACCATTATCCTTTCCCATGTGTAAAAGGGACTCAGTTGTAAAGTTAAATTTGTGCAAAAAACAAATTATGAAGAGGTGATTACATACAATTAATGTTCAGAGTACTGCAAAGCATAACTAAGATGCAATAAAAGAAATGCAAATATGCCCTAATTTAAAAACAAGTTACAAATAACTGAAAATTTAGGATTAACAACTTCTATTAAGCAAACAGGTGATAATACCAAGGGAAACACCTAATTAGCAATGTATTTTCCTATTCAAGGACTCTGTTTTCCTACTTTTTACTTTCCAAAGTGGGAACTGAAGCATTCAGGAAAAGTTTCTCACTATGCTGTCTACGTTAGGATAGCATCAGGAAGGTAGGTTACCAAAGGGTGAATAATGGAATAATCACCCCCAAACCAAACTGCAAGTCTCCTGCCTGATACAAACAAATATTTGACTAAGTTTGTCCCTAAAGAGATCAACTGGTTGTGCAGAGGAACTTAGTTACCAACGTATCATCCTTCATTTTATTAAAAATAAACTTCAAATTTTAGAAAAGATTTAATTATCCATTTTTTAATAATAGCTATTGTCTTCTAAATTAATAACATATTAGCCTAAAAATTAAGCTATTTAATGAATCTAAGTTAGTTTGGTTTCGTCAGTTATGTATTTGCTTTGCTTTTAACAGCATTCTGATATATGTGACATACAATAAACTGAGTATACTTAAAGTGTACAATTTGATGAGTTTAAATGTAAGTAAACATTCATGAATCCATCACCACCATCAACCATCAAGATAATGAACATATTCATCACTCCTAAAAGTTTCATTGTACCCCTTTGTACTCCATCCTTTTTCTAGCTCCCTTCCATTTCCTAGGCATCCACTAAGCTTTCTATCACTACAGAACCATTGGCTTTTTCAAGAATTTTATATAAGTAGAATCAAAAGATAGGTACTTTAAAAAAGAAAATCTGGGGAAAGCTGACATGGCTCAATGATAAGGCCTCTGCCTAACCATATGGGAGGATCTGGGTTAGATCTCAGGGGCCTCCTGGTAAAAAAGAAGAGGAAAGTGTGTCCACAAGGCAAGTCAAGTGCCTGTGTGGGTGCCCACACAGAGAGGCGAGTGCCCATGTGGCGAGCCAAGTGCCTGTATGAATGCCTGCATGGCGAAGAGTGCCGGCGTGATGAGCCAGTGCCCGTGCAACAGCCTGTGTGGTGAGCCGAGTGTCCATGTGAGAGCCTACACAGTGAGTGAGTGGCCACGTGGCGAACCAAGTGCCCACAAAGCAAGCTGAGTGCCTGCGTGGTGAGCCAAATGCCTGTGTGGTGAGCCAAGTGCCCACGTAGAGAACCAAGTGCCCATGCAAATACCCACATGGTGAGCATTCGCAGTGCCTACATGGCAAGCCAGTGCCCGCGCAAGTGAGTTATGCAACAAGATGACGACACAACAAAAGAGACACGAAGGGGAGAGTCAAGGTGAAGAGCAGCGGAGACCAGGAACTAAGGTAGCTCAATTGACAGGGAACCTCTCTCCAGTGTAGAGGGCCCCAGGACCAAATTCCAGTGACTCCTAGAGGAGAAAGATGAGAAGGCAAAAAGAGAAATATGGAAGATCACACAGCAATGGACTCAGCAAAAACAGCAGGGGAGGGGAGGGGGAAGGGGAGGAAAAATTTTAAAACATTAAAAAAAAAAAAAGAAAAAGAAAGGTGTATTAAAAAAAAAAAAAAAGGGCGGCAGACTTGGCCCAGTGGTTAGGGCATCTGTCTACCACATGGGAGGTCCGCGGTTCAAACCCCAGGCCTCCTTGACCCGTGTGGAGCTGGCCCATGCACAGTGCTGACGCACGCAAGGAGTGCCCTGCCACGCAGGGGTGCCCCCCACATAGGGGAGCCCCTCGCGCAAGGAGTGCGCCCCATAAGGAGAGACGCCCAGTGCGAAAGAAAGTGCAGCCTGCCCAGGAATGGTGCTGCACACATGGAGAACTGACACAACAAGATGACGCAACAAAAAGAAACACAGATTCCCATGCCGCTGACAACAGAAGCAGACAAAGAGGACGCAGCAAACAGACACAGAGAACAGACAACTGGGGTAGGGGGGAAAGGGGAGAAAAATGAATAAATAAATAAATCTTTGAGAGAAAAAAAAAAGAAAAAGAAAATCCGGCTTCTTTCACTCAGCCTAAGATTCATTCAGGCTGTTACCATGTATCAATAGCCCATTCCTTTTTACTGTTGAACAGGACTCCATTGTATGGCTATACCACAAGCCACTGAAAAGGTCATTTACATTTGATATTATCTAATATAGTTAAGTCAATTTATTGACAATAAAACAGAGTATAATATTACCATAGCTAGCCCCAGACCACTAAAAGTAATGGGCAGAAAATGGTATAAAAGGCAACGGTTGTAGCTCAACCAATTGGGCTCCCATCTACCATACAGGAGGTCCAAGATTCAATGTTGTAGTGTCAGCCCATGCTGGAATGTGGCCCAGCGCAGGAGAGCCACCCTGTGTGGGAATGCCACCTTGCGCAGGAAAAGCCGCTCGCTGCAGGAATGCCAGCTGATGCAGAGAGCTGACGCAGCAAGATGACACAACAAGAGACGCAGAGGAGAGAAAAGAAGATGTAGCAGAACAGGGGAGCTGAGGTGGCGCAAGAGTGTAATTGCCCCTCTCCCAGTCAGGAAAGTCCTGGGATTGGTTCCTGGAGCCACCTAACGAGAACACAAGCAGACACAGAACAACACACAGCGAAAGGCCACAGAGAGCAGACAATGACGGAGGGTGGGGCGGGGGAATAAATTAAAAAAGAAATTTAAAAAGAAAAAAAGAAAATGGTATACAGAACCTAAAAACGCATGCACAAATAAATGCACATATGAGATTTACCCAAATACATATGTACACCTTTAACTAGACGTGTATATATATTTATATATATATTTCCATCTGAGTAAAAATCCTTCATGCAAAATACAAGGTCAAATATAAACTAGACTATAATACTTGGTTTGTGTGAGATGTAAATGAAGTATAATTATAAACCATATTACATGCAATAAATTCTAAAAGTAGGAGGACTCAGTAACAAAATGTAAACAGTCCACACTAAAGTTCTTTAATTACAATGATTCAACATATGCATTATGAACATTTCAATTAGGTCACAACATTATAAGGTGTTAGTGGTGGGGCAGTGTACGGGAATCCTGTATAGTATGCAAGATTGGTTTATTAACTCACACCTCCCCCCCACCCCCCTAAAAAATGCTATTACAGTAGAAAACAAAAACAATCTTCCATTACCCAGAATGCTCTAGAAAATGGAGTTTTTGGTTTGTATTAGATTTTCTAGTTGCACCTGATAGGCTTCTAAGAACATTTCCAGTCATTTTATTGAAAAGAGCAATTGAAATTAAAACAAAATACTAACTGAACTATATATAACTGTATTTCAGAAATTAAACTTTTTAAAGCATTAATATATACATCTGAACGGACTTTGGCCCAGTGGTTAGGGCGTCCGTCTACCACATGGGAGGTCCGCGGTTCAAGCCCCGGGCCTCCTTGACCGTGTGGAGCTGGCCCATCCGCAGTGCTGATGCGCGCAAGGAGTGCCGTGCCACACAGGGGTGTCCCCCGCGTAGGGAAGCCCCATGCGCAAGGAGTGCACCCCGTAATGAGAGCTGCCCAGCGCGAAGGAGGGAGCAGCCTGCCGAGGAATGGCACCGCCCACACTTCTGTGCCGCTGATGACAACAGAAGCGGACAAAGAAACAAGACGCAGCAAAAAAAAAAAAGACACAGAAAAACAGACAACCGGGGGAGGGGAGGGGAATTAAATAAATAAAAATATATACATCTGAGAATGAGAAAGATTCTAGAAAAATAAACATTACTACTACTACTTGATGAAAAAGCTTTTTAATAAAGATTTAATTAAAAGATTTAAACAGTATTTGCAGCAAAAGATTTGCAGAACATCCTTTTGTGATATATTCATAAACACTAACAAAATAAAACACTAAAACTTCCATTAATATATGCGCAAAAAAACCAAAATCACAAAGGAATATAAACCTAGAAAATAAACTGTGGCAGGAACTTTTGGCTGCCAACCCGCTAACAACCATCACCCTCCTCCCTGTTGAAAGAACTCTGATTTTATTCAGGTATTGGGCCAGTTGCTTCAGGAGAGACTGGGTACTTCAAGACAATCACAGTAACCCCACTCCACTTGCTGGTGAATGTTTTGTATCAAGAAAGTAACCCAATTCTGTCCTACTTAGGGAGCTGCTGTGTAATGTTTGATCTTCACACATACACCAAAAATGGTACACAAGTTCGTTATCACATTCAATTAATTTTTTGTAGATTTGAAATTACTCAAAGATCTCAGGTGAAAAGGAGAAAAGATCAGTGAAAACAATACTTTTCTGTCTCTGTGTGAGATAGTTACATGTGGTGCTTCAAAAGCCAACACAGTCATGGAAGGTAACAAAAGGACAAAGGCAAAATGGAGGAATGGTTAAGTGGAAAGACAGAAATAAGCAGTCTTTGAGGGTTCTGTTCATCTGCTAAATTAACCAATTCTGAAATCAACCTCTATCCAGACTTCTTATGTGAAGAGATGGAGTTTTCTAATTGTTTAAGCCATCTTTAGTTCAAACTGAAAGCATCCTGAAACACAATATAAAGAGGATGTCCACCTTGCCGGTAATAAAAGTAAATAATAATGAGCAAAAGAATCCAGACGTGAACAAATACACACGCTATATAATAAACTTTATGTAAAGGTAAAATATGACAGGAAAACATTATCTATAGTGATAAAAGTTAAAATAGTGGTTACCTCTGAAGAATTAGAGATTGAGCTAGACAATGATTAGGAAAGGGAAAAGTGAGGGGACTTTATGGTCATAATATTCTATTTCTAGATATTGGTGGCAGTTATACATTAATTCATTTTATAAAAAGTTAAGCCACTCATTTACTATGACCTATACATTTTTCTACTTGTGCATTGTATCTCAGTAAGTTTTAAAGAAATATATACAGAATTCATTCAAACAGGTATTTACTGAGCACCATTTTGTACCAGGCCTGCTCTTGGATACTGGCATAAATCAGAAAATAAACCAGTAAAAATTCCCTGCCTTTAAGGAGTTGAGCATTTTTCTTTTAATATAAAAAACATACAATCACATGAAAGGAAAAATAACTATAAAATGTCATCAAATGAATGTAGTGATGGTTTAATGTGGAGTAAATTATTTTAAAATATAATAAAAATTAAAAAAAAAAACATATTCAGTTTCAACTAGACTAACAGGAGAGAGGATTGGAAGAGAGTTCAGAAACGAAGATTATATCGGCAAAAGTAACTAAAAGTGTCAAAAGTGTTGAAAATAAAATGACAGACAAAACCCAAATATTTAGGAATAAACTTAACCAACATTGTAGAGCATTTGTATTCAGAAAACTACAACTCACTGTTGAAAGAAATAAAAAAGATCTAAAAAATTGGAAGAACATTCCATATTCATGGATAGGAAGACTAATATCATTAAGATGTCAATTCTACTCAAATTTATACACAGATTCAGAGTAATTTTTATAAAAATTGCACCATTTTTTTATATAAATGGAAAACATGATTATCAAATTTTTTGGAAGGGTAAGGGGTCCTGAATAGTTAAAAACATTTTAAAAAGGAAAAGCCAAGTTGGAGAACTCTCACTTTAGTTCTTTAAATCGTATTACCTAGTTATAATGGTAAAAACAGCATAGTACTGACATAAAGACAGACACACAGACCAATGGAACCAAAATGATGGTTCAAAATCAGGCCCTCATCACATCTAGGGTCAAGAGAGTTTTGACAAGTCTGTCAAACCCACCCCAGCTCAGACAGAACAGTCCACTCAACAAAAGGTGCTGGTAGAACTAGGTATCCATTGCCAAAAGAAGGAAAGAGGACTTCTATCTCACGCCTTATACAGAAACTAACTCAAAATAGACAAAATCTAAATATAAAAGCAAGAACCAGAAAGCTTCTAAAAGAAAATGCAGGAAAATATCTTCAAATCCAGGTGGTAGTTGGTAGACTTTTAAAGGAGATAAGAAGACTAAGATGGACTACTGATGCTTAATGCATATGAAAGTTTTAATTTACTGTAAAAGTGTGGAAATGTGTAATTTTGATGGAACACATTATAGAGAATAACAGCTGGTTTACACTTGGGAATGTGGCGGAGAAGGGTCGTCTAGGGATGTAAATGCCAATTGACAGGAAGCTAGAGAATAATCTAGGAACTGAATAACACAGTAAACCCAGAGGTGGTTGAGAACTATGGTTGATGGTATGATACAAGAGTGTCCTTTGTGAGCTAGAGCAGATATACATCACTATTGCAGGGTGGTGGGAATGTGGAGAAGCAGAGAAAATTACAACTGGAATGACCAATGGACTGTGATTAATAGCAATAATGTAATATTCATATATCTATGCCAAAGATACATTGTGTTGATAATGCAAAAAGTATTCCAAATATACACTATGGACCTGGTAATAATCTGATGATACTAACTCATAATCTGTAACAAATGTGCTACGATGGCGTGGTGTGTTGATAGAGGAATATTGTATGGGAATTCTGTACTTGGGCATGATAGTTTTCTAAGTTTACAACTTCTGTCATAAAAATACATTTAAAAAATAATGATTAGGTGGGTTGGGGGGAAAATACACCAAATGGAAGATAAGGACTACAGTTAGTAGTCAAGATTTTAACAATATTCTTTCATAATTTGTAACAATTGTCTCAGAACAATGGAAGGTGTTGGTGGTAGGCTGATGGGACCCCTGTATGACACCATGCATGTTTGTTTTGGAAATTCACAACTTTTACTATACACTTATTGTTTATGTATGTTCATGTGTAAATGATATAAAAAATAATAGGTTGGGCTGGGGGAAAATACACCAAATATAAGATCCTTTGGTTAGTAGTAATATTTTGAGGATACTCTCTAATCATTAAAAATGTTTCATAAGAATGCAAAGTATTGGTGGCAGGGTGAGGTATGAAAGCCCTGTATGATGTTATGTATGTTTTATAAGCTCACAACTATTACTATACACTTATTGTTTATGTATGTTTATGAATGATATAATTCAACAAAAGAAAAATGAAAAATAAATAAATAAAATGGGGGACCCAGAGATTTCCATAATGTCTGAGTTAACTAAACCTATAAACTGAGCAACTACAAAATTGGAGAATGTTGTCATGAACAACCACTTCAGGGGTCTGGAAACAAAAAAGGCATAAAACCAAATTCAAAAGTGTTTATTCAAGAAAAACTACTGAACTTCAAAAGAACACAATGTGAATCTGTGACATTTTAACATGAGGCTGCTTCCACTTCTGCTCCTTTTCACATTGCCATCCCCTTGCCAGCTCTTTGGAGATACTTTTAACCAAGGTGGTCTGTTGCTAGAAAGGGCTAACTTCATTTGAAGCATAGTATGGAAAATCCTATACCTAGAGCCACTGCCAAAAATCATAGTGACTTTAGTAGCAAACAATTAGGTACAGTCAACATCGCTGCTAGTGAGGTCACAATACTGAATGGGGCAAGCAACAGATTAGCAGACCAACAGAATTTCAATGGGGCAATCCAGGAAAACAATACAGTCATAAAAGGCCTTGGTCAGTAGCCCCTATTTCTGGGGGGTCTTAGAGACTGTGCATACTCATAATCCAGAGTTGTTACTCTATATCAAATGTCCAGTTTTCCACAAAAAATTATGAGACATGTATAGAAGCAGGAAACTGTGACTCATACTCAGAAGGCCTGGATACTAGACTTGTCAAAGACATCAAAGCATTTATAAATATGTCCAGAGAAAACTAAAGGCAACTATGTCTAAAGATTAAAGGAAGCAAAAAATAAAAATAAAAACTAAAGAAAAAAGATTAAAGGAAGCAATGACAAAAATGACTCTGAATATTGATTAAAAATAGTTATAAAAAAAGCAAATGAAAATTCTGGAGTTGAAAAATACAATAACTAAAATGAAAAAGTTCGCTAGAGTCCAACAGCAAATTTCAGAAGGCAGATGTAATACTCTGTAATAAAAGGAATGAAGTACTGATAAATGTTACAACATAAATGAACCTCAAAAGCAGTAAATTAAGTAAAAGTAGACAGATGAAAAAGAACAAACAATGTTAATATTCTATTTAAATGAAATGTCCAGGATAGGCTAATCTAGAGGCAGGAAGTAGATTAGTGAGGCTGTGAATAAGACTGGGGATTGATTACAAATGGGCAAAAGGATCTTTTTGAAATAATGGAAATTTAATTTTGGGTTGTAATGATAGCTGCACAAATCTGTAATTTTTCTAAAAATCATTGTATATTTAAAACAGTAAGTTATACCTTAATAAAACTGTTTTAAAAGACAAGACAGACTCAATTCATAGCTCCAAATATACTTATCACATACTGTTTCTCTTCTTTGCTCCAATTTTCTCATACTGTACACATCCTCTCTCTCCCAACCTAAACTCTGTCCATAACCCAGTATTCTTCAAAACTTTTCCTCTACTCCCTGTTCTCGCAACCATATCTTTAGGATGTATATTCCTTGTACTTTTTTTTAGTGGAATTCCTTCTTATTCTCTTTCCCCTCTATCAGCAACCTAAAGACTTAAGCATATTATGTGTGGGGTTACTGCACTGACGATTCCAGGACTTTCTGCATGTGTGAGCAGGGAAGTACTGCACTGTTACAGGGTTCTCTAAAGCACTTCTGCAGGAGGATGCTGAGGGGTCAAACAGAAATTCAGGATTGTAGCTTGTCATGTATTAGGTATAGTCTATGTAATTTCCTGATGGTATGAAAAAACACAATATAATCCAGAATTTATAAAGCTTTGACCAATTCTGGGCAACACATTTTAAGAGGAACACTGACAAAGAATGTTGCCAGAGATGAATAACTGGTCTGGTAAGAAATCTAAAAACCATACTAAATAGGGAACTATTGGAGGAATGAGAACTCTTTAATCTGGAGGAAAAAAAAAAAAGAGTAAAGAGATATAGTCTCTAGTTTTCAAATGAAGGATTGGGCTCATCTAAGAGATTGGTTCCAGAGGGCAGAACTAAGATCAATGCATAAAAGTAATAGTAAAGTGCAAACATGACTCAGTCATATAATTAGGAATATTCTAATACCATAAAGCTACTCTAAGTCTGATCAAGCAGAAGATAAAATATTCATGTTTGAGATTTAAAACACTGATGTCTACACTGCATGTAAAACTAAATAAACACATTTCTAAGAACTTGAAAAATACTAAGCTATTTTTCATATGAGTTTCATTAACTTGTTTTTTTCCCTCCTGTATTAAATGTACCTTCTGAAAACTATCAGTAACATATTCTTTAGTACTGAATTCTCCTGTATAAATAGTATGCTTTCAGATTTTGTGACAAATATCAATAATACCTGGTTTAAACTGCTTTAAAAAAAAAAAAGAGAAAAATGTTTTAGAATATTGTTCTAAAAGTATTAACAGATACACAAATGAAACCATTAGGAAAAGTACTTCTAGTCAGTATTTCAAATCTAATAAAGTCACAATTATATTCACCATATAAACAGATGCAAATTTAAATGTTATACTATGTATAAATCAATGCTTCTACTTACGTTTCTGTGTCTGAAACCAAGGACTCATTATTGCACACATCATTGAAGGTATGAAGTTGATTCTATGATTTAAAAAAATTTTTTTCCAAAATTATTCTTGTACAGGTATAAAGAAACATGGTAAACTGACTGATACATGTAGATCATTATCAATAACCAGAACAAATTAAAACCAAAAAAAGATAATCAAAACACACACGTGTGCAGAAACACAAAATTCCCAATTAGTATGACTATTTGTCACATTTAAGAACTAAATAAATTCATTCCACAAGTAATATATGTGCTTTACTACACTCTACAAGCACATTAGAGAATACAAAGCTGAATAAGGGGAAAAAAAAAAATCTAATGCAAGGTAGCATTAAAGACAAAATTTCAGGAAAAGCTGCTTAGATAAACACATTTAAGATTTAATGTACCTGGGTAATTGTCAACGAGTATTATTTTTATTTACAAAGTCTAGTACATGGGTAAAAATCTAACTATTGATACTTCATAAATACCAAGAATTTTTAAAAAAAGTTACCTTTCTTAAAAGTTCAGAGCCTGGTAAATTCAAACATCATTTAACGCAGAATAAGTTGATTTAAAAATTAGCACTCCTGTCCCACCCCCCCACAGCAGTTTGATATTACTGATGAATTCCAAAAAGAAATACTGAATTATGTTTGTAAACTGATTTTCCCCTCTGGGCATATTAGATTATATTGGATTCATAGGTTTACTTGATTAAGTAATTACATAAACCTTTTGAGCCAGTAGAGCATTAAGTCCCCAAACTTTGGTGGGTGGGGACTCACAGATAAAAGGTGCAAAGGAAAGAGTTGGGTCTTTTAATGTTGGGAGTTTTGATGTTGGAGTTTGATGCTGAAGCTGGAGCCCCAGGGAGAGAGACAGAGCCATTCGCCTAATAGTCTACAGCTGACCTTGTGGAGAGAGGCAAAGCCTAGAGAGCCTCATAGTCTACAACTCACCCTGTGGAGAAAACAGAGGAGATGCGCCCAGAGGAACCCAGGAAGCCTGAACTCTCACAGATGTCGGCAGCCATCTTGCTCCAACACGTGGAAATAGATTTTGGTGAGGGAAGTAACTTATACATGGCCTGGTATCTGTAAGCTCCTACCCCAAATAAATACTTTAAAAAACCAACCAATTTCTGGTATTTTGCATCAGCACCCCTTTGACTGACTAATACACGCTCCCTCCCAAAAAGGTACATTCCAAGGTCTCCAAAAATATACATTCCGATGAGCATGTACAATAGTGGAAAGTAATATGTAAGTCTAATATTTTGGGGATTAGTTCACCAGTACCATTTTACACATGCCATCTCTGATTAAAAGACATAATACAATTAAGACAGCCTAATCTGGATAAGTTTTGCTCACGTGTAGCAAACTCAGATAACTATACTACAAAGCAAAGCAGGAAACAAAGAAGTAAAACTAACAGGGACTGTGCAAATCAGAGAAATCCTATCTGTACTTCTATTAAATTATCATTATGCTGGAATATAGACCCAAGGATGTATGAGGCCTTCTGTTTTTTTACAAGTGAAGATTTTATTTATGTGAATTCTCCCTATTTAAAGCAATACTTAATACTGTACAACACTAACAAAAAATTTCTGTCAAATCTGGTCTGCAGTCTAATCTGTGGTCTCTGCTTGTGGAAAATCAGTTAACTGTTTACGATACCCTCCATTTGTCTCTGAAAATACTGCTTTGTAAATGTAGAAAAACAAAACAGAATAGTTAAAAAAAATTAAAAATTAAAAAAAAAAATTAGTGAACGAACTGGATGGACCATGACATCAAACAGATCTAAGGTACAATCCTTACAAACCTAGGCTCAGTTTCCTCACTTTTAAAATAAAGTAACAAATTACTTGCAAGAACCATACAAAGTTATGCTTGTAAACTGCTTAACACAAAGGCCTCCCAATAATAAATATTCAGTAAATAGTAGGTATTATAATAATCTGGAAGGTAAATAAAAACGACCAAAAAGAAAGCAAATACAGCTTACTGTTATCTGACTCAGTCCAGCCAACCTCATAGTTAAAGTAGGTGACATAAAGTATTTAAATGCAAGATCAAGGCTTTCTTTATCAAAACATAACGTGGTATCCAATGGTTCTTTCACTGTGCTCCACATCAAATCAGCCATGTTGCGAGCTGCACTCTGGCGTAACTCCTGATCAGAGAGCTTGCATAAATACCTGAGTGATTCAGAAATAAAAAAGAAGACCACTCAGTAACTCAACAATATTCCTTTGCTCCATACCTCCAAAATGTTGGGTAGAATAGAACCTGGGATCCTTAGACTTAACATTCCCATTTTAAACTACTACTAAGTGATGCCAAAAGGATTATAACTTAGAACAATGTGTCCTTTTCTGAGAGTCCAACTTGAATCAGAAACTGCAAGCAACCAAGTTATTTAAAATAGGATTTTGCACTTCAGTAATGCTTTATTATTCTCTAGTACCCATCATGCATACAATTCCAAGAATGTTGATGCCTGACTTTATCCTGTTTGAGTAAAATTTCAGCTGACTTCATATAAACAGTAAAACGCCTCTTCACAGCCAAACTTCTCTAAAATGAATACATTTTTTTTTTTAAAGATTTATTTATTTAATTAATTTCGCCCCCTCCCCTGGTTGTCTGTTCTTGGTGTCTATTTGCTGCGTCTTGTTTCTTTGTCCGCTTCTGTTGTCATCAGCAGCAGGGAAGTGTGGGCGGCGCCATTCCTAGGCAGGCTGCTCTTTCTTTTCACGCTGGGCGGCTTTCCTCACGGGCGCACTCCTTGCACGTGGGGCTCTCACGCAGGGGACACCCTTGCGTGGCACGGCACTCCTTGCGCGCATCAGCACTGCGCATGGCCAGCTCCACACGGGTCAAGGAGGCCCGGGGTTTGAACCGCGGACCTCCCATGTGGTAGACGGACGCCCTAACCACTGGGCCAAAGTCCGTTTCCCTAAAATGAATACATTTTAAACATGATCCCTTTTTGGCTTCCAAAAAACACAAACCTCTGGTTCTCCTCTTACCTCTCAGGCCCTGCCTAATTTCTTTCGCTGGCTCCTCCTCATCTACCCAACTTTCATTACAGTCCCTCAAGATATAATGGATTGCAAAATGGACACAAATTCCTCCCTTTACCATATGCAGAAGCCTATACAATGTGACATTGCTACTTTTCCCATCAAGAGGGGGGCGTCTATTTCTCTCTTCCCTTGAATCTAGGCTTCGCTAAGTAACTTGCTTTGGTCAATGGCACATTATTTTAAGCCATTAGGTTTCACATAGCGAAAGCAAACTGATACAGGGCTCCATCCAAGACTCTTTTCTATCCCCTTTCTACATTCTCTATCCAGGTGACCTCATTTCTTCCCATGCTTTTAAAATGTTTTCTTTATGCTGACAACTCCTGAATTATTGATGTTCTAAACTACAGGCTCGTCCTCACAACTTGTCAGTACTACTGAGATGTCCCACAGGTATCTCAAACTATACCCTTTAAGTTCTCCCAGTCTTAAACAAAGTGAAAAATTGAAATGAGGGAGGAATTGTCAACCAAAATGCTCCCTTTTCCTCATTTCACGTAATCACCAGTTTTGTCAATTTTATTTTTGCTTATCGATCCAATTTTCAAAATCACCATAAACAACCTAATACAAATAACTGTAATTTCCTTCAAAGACCAATTCAAGTCTCCCAGCTTCTATGCCAGCCCCCTATAATTTATAACCCACTTAAAAGACGAAAGTGATCTTTTAAAAAGCATGACTCATCAGCTTAAAACTCTTCAAAAGATTCCCACTAATAAAATTAAATCCCAAGCCCTTGCAATGGCCAAATAATCCAACCCTACTTATCACTCCAACCTCATATCACAATTATATCCTTTTACACATTATGCTCCACTCCACCCATACCAGTCTGCTTTTAGTTTAACATGTAATACTGCTTCCAACTTCAACATGTGCCATATGCTCCTTCTACCTAGGATCATCCTAAGTCCTTCTGATCATCACTTGATGAGCTGATTGATGTCCTTCAAACATCACATTTGAGAAAGGCCTCATATGCTCTATCATAAACCAACTTTGCACAACATTCATATTTTCCTGACACTTTTCCCAATAATCAGAACAGTTTCTGGAAAATAGGCACTCAAATATTTGTGAACAAATGAGAAAAAAAGTATAAAAACTCATATGTTATCAAGAAATATAATTCTTAGAACTCAGTTCACAATCTGAGAAGGTTAATCAGTACAATCCTTTTCCTCACCCCATTTACTTCTTAGGTGGAGACTTAGAAAACTCAAATGTGACCACCTCCTCCTCAGTGAGATCTTTCCTATCCTCCTATTCAAAACTGTAATCCACCCACCTCAATCCAACCTTTGCTGTGCTTTTTCTATAGAACACTTATCACTTTCTGATGTGCTACTCATTAACTTATTTGGTTTGTTTTCCCCTACTAGACTACACAAGAGAGCAGAGATTTTTTAAATCCATTTTTTTCTCTGTTACATTGCCAGTGCCTAGAACATAATGGATAATATATTTTCATTGAATCAATAAATAGTGTGGAATGCCATGCAACCATTAAGTTCTGATTCTTTTCATATACAGTGCTTTGAAAAAAAAAACCTGTAGCATAAATTGCTTAAAAATAATCATTAAATATAAATTCATATATGTGCATTTAAAAAATACTAATTTTACAACAAACGGTTAATTGAAATTTTCTCTAGAAAATGGGACTACAAGAGACTTTGATAGAATATAGTTCTATACTATGTTATAGATTGCTTCAACATGCATTATATGTGGGTGGTTCTGGGTTTGATTTCTGGTGCCTCCTAAAGAAGACAAACAAATAATGAGCAGACATCAAGCAAAAACAAAAAAAAAACAGAACAATGAGCAAACAGACAAGGGAGCCCTGGGGTGGGGGGGAGGGGGAAAGCGGAGGAGGCACTTACCTGATAACATAGGTCCTAAAAGGTATAATGTGCTGCATGACAGCAGGGATATGTAGCCATATTCTAATCTATAAGGAAACATAAAGACACATTAATGCATAATGAATATATGAAATGCCTACATCTACACTTTAATAAAAACAAGGATTTAGCATTTTGCCACCTCTGAAATGACATGTATTTTATTATCTATTTTGGAAAGGATAAATTTATTAGAAATAGAATCACACACATCTGGTAAGTAATTTAAGCTAATACATTTTGACATCATTTTTATGTAATTTTACAAGCAAACAAATATGAGAATATGCTTTCATAAACTATAACAAGTATATACTAATACAGGGTCATCAAAAAGGGGTGGGTTGGGTAAGGTATTGGTGATAATAGTAATGTTCTGATAATGCTCTTCCATAGTTTGTAACAACTGTTTCACAAGGCAAGGTGTTGCTGGTGGGGTTATGTATGGGGGCCCCCTATGATGATACACATGTTTGTTCTTTAAGTTCACAACTTTTACTATACACTTATTGTTTAAGATGGTAACGTATGAACGAAAAACTTCAATATAAAACAGTACCCAGAAAAAAATATTAGCTTCTGAGCTATCCAAATAATATCTACTTAAAACATGTTACTCTATACCTCTTTTGTATGGCAGCAATCCAAATACTACAGAACTAAATCAGTTTTTTAATAAACCATCTCATTCTTCTTTTAAAAATATCAAATTACCTATGGTTTCTAGTCATTTCAATGTCCATGTAAGGCAAATTTTTCAGTCATGAATTATTACAATGAAACAACTATATAGTGAAATAAGCTCTTATGATAAAAATCCTTCTCATCTATAATTTTAAATGTTATAATAAATCCATTTCTACACCTTTTTCTACATGATGTTCTCATGCATTTTGAAATCTAAAATGCTTATATTATAGTAGCTTTATTCTCCTGAAAATTCTAACCAAATCAAATGTAATATCATACTAAACCTTGACAGGTAAGATACAAATTAAAACAAGTTCAGAATAGAGAATATAGGACTTCACTCTAACAAAAAATATCTAGGGAAGCAACTAGGCTCCTGTATACCATATGGAAGGTCCAGGGTTCGATTCCTGGGACCTCCTGGTGAAGGCAAGCTGGCCCGAGCAGAGCGCTGGCCCACATGGAGTGCTAGCCCTCGCAAGAGTGCTGGCCTGAGTAGAGAGCTGGCGCAGCAAGATGACATAACAGAAAAGAGACACAGATGAGAGACAGTAAGAGATGCAGCAGACCAGGGAGCTGAGGTGATGCAAGAGATCAATCGAGCACCTCTCTCCCACTCCAGAAAGTCCCAGGATCTGTTTCTGATGCCACCTAAAGAGAAGACAAGTACACAGAGAAGAATGGATAGCAAATGGACAAAGAGAATAGAAAATATGTATGTGTGTTTGGGGCGGGGGGGGGGGGGGGGGGCCTAAATAAATCTTTTTAAAAAATCTACAAAAGTCCTATAGCAGATGTCATCCTAATGGTGAAATATTGATCCTTTCCTGCTGAGAGAAGGAACAAGACAAGGATGTCTTTTATTATTACTTCTATTCAACTTGAATTGAAGGGCTCAGACAGTGTAATAGGGCAAGAAACTAAATAAAAGGGACAGGACTGGATATGAAGCATTAAAATTAACATTACTCTGAGATTATATGATCATGTAAACAGAAAAACCAAAGTAATTTTCAGATAAACTTTTGTGGAATTAAATGAGTTTAGCAAAATTGCTGGCTCAAAAGTCAATACAGGGGAAGCGGATGTGGCTCAACTGATAGGGCTCCCGCCTACCGTATGGGAGGACCTGGGTTTCATCCCTGGGGCCTCCTGGTGAAAAAGAACAGGAGAAAGCATGCCTGCGCGGTGAGCCAGTGCACATGCGGGGAGCCAAGTGCCCGCCTGAGAGCCCACGCAGGGAGCTGAATGCCCATGTGGTGATCCAAGTGCCCATGCAAATGAGTCACACAGCAAGGTGATGATGCAACAAGAGAGAAAAAGGGGAGAGTCAAAGCAAAGCGTAGCAGAAACCAGGAACTGAGGTGGCACAATTAACAGGGAACCTCTTCCACATCAGCGGTCCCCAGGATCAAATCTCAGTGAATCCTAAAGGAGAAAAAACAGGAAGAGAAGACAAAAAGAGACAAATAGATACAGAATATCACACAGCGAATGGACGTAGACAGAAAAACAGCAGGGTGGGGGGAAGAGGAGGGGGGAAAAAAGAAATATATTTAAAAAGAAGTCAATATAAATGAATAAACATACACAAAACACTGTGTATTTATTTTCTACATACTAGGAAAAAACAGTAAACAAACCTTTTTAAAAGACACCATTTACAACTACATCAAAAATATCAACTACCCAGGAATGATCTAACAACGATGTATAAGATCTCAATATAGAAACAAAGAAAACGATAAAATTATATGAGAGAAATTAAAGTGTAAATAGACATTTACTGAATTTATAAATTAAAAGACTCTATACTGTAAAGATCACAGTTCTCCCCAAATGTATTTACAGATTCAACACAACCTAAAAAGGTTTTTGTGTGCAACTCTGAGCTTGAGAAATTAAGAGTGTGTGGAAACAGTACAAAATTAAGCAAATAGAATAATGCAATATGCTAGAGCCCAGATCCAAGCACATAAGGACACCCAGAATTATGACAAAAGCTGTAAATCAGAGAAAGGAAGAAAGGACTGTCTTTGTGATGTTAGAATCAGAGGGTATCTAAACTGGAAAGAAAATGAATCCTGATCTCTCATATATACCATACGAAAAAATAATTCCAGTTGAATGACAGACCAAAATGTAAAAAGAAAAACAATAAAATTTCATTGTGGTTTTATGTTTTTTAATGTTTTATGAGACTGAGTACCTTTTCATAAGCATATTAGCCATTTCGATATTTTTTGTGATATGCCTGTTCAAGTCTTTAGATTGTCTGCTTTTATCTTTCTGATTTATGGAGATTCCTTAGATATTTTAGATGCAAATCTTCTGTCTGACATATGTATTGTAAATATAACCTATCATTCTGTGGTTTTTCATTCTCATATTTTAAGAACCATAGTTCATCAAGCAATGTGTAATTTATTAAACTTTTTCTTTATAGTTGATCACTTTATTTCTGGCTATAAACAGTTTTCCCTTCTCTAAGGTCATCCTTCTGAATATGTAATTTACTATAGTAAATCAGGTACTACCTAAGGCTAGTCCTTATCTATCTTACCCTTAAAGTGTTTTTTAGTTCATGGGCTTTTTCTTTTCAAAGAAAGGGTTGTCTTATATTCAGTTTTTTTCACAGTTACAACCTAGGAGTTTTCATTCCTATGTAAAAGCCTGTTTAATCAGAGATTACCAAATGGGGATTCCAGCCTTACTGATGCTGAAATTGTATGGCTAAACAAACTGCCTATTTTTAGAGAAAAGAAAAGGACATATAAAAATAACAGGATTGTACTTTACATAAGAAGAAAATATGTTCTAGATCAATTTTTACGTGGCTAGAAAAGGCTGACATTTTAAAGCCCCTGAAGTTTCTAAAAATAAAAAGGGAGATCTATTTTTAATTTTTTACAAGAAACCACTAAGTGTTTATATAAGCCCCAGGCAGGGTGATACAAACTCCCCAAAAAGTCAGAAACAATGCTGTAAGTCGAAATGCTTTAAATGGCACTAACCCTTTAAGAAAAACTCTAAATACTGTAAAAACTGTGAAGAAAGTAAAGTACAGGTTCATATTAACCCTGATTACAAAAGAACTTTATTTTAAGCTCTTAATTGCACGAAAGTATTAACAATATTAGAGAAACTAATATGCAGAAAGACAAATCAAAAAATGGCTTCTGGGGAAGCGGACTTGGCCCAGTGGTTAGGGTGTCCGTTTACCACATGGGAGGTCCGCAGTTCAAACCCCAGGCCTCCTTGACCTGTGTGGAGCTGGCCCATGCACAGTGCTGATGCGCGCAAGGAATGCCCTGCCATGCAGGGGTGTCCCCCGCGTAGGGGAGCCCCACGTGCAAGGAGTGTGCCCCATAAGGAGAGCCACCCAGCGCGAAAGAAAGTGCAGCCTGCCTAAGAATGGTGCCGCCCACACAGAGAGCTGACACAAGATGGAAGCAACATGAAGAAACACAGATTCCCATGCCACTGACAACAACAGAAGTGGACAAAGAAGAAGACACAGCAAATAGACACAGAGAACAGACAACAAGGGTGGGGGGGAAGGGCAGAGAAATAAATAAATAAATAAATAAATAAATCTTAAAAAAAAAAGAAAAATGGCTTGTTGTAAGGAAAAAATGCCATGTGAGTAATTGCCTCCTGAAAAGAAGACAAGTACACAACAGACAGACACAGAGAGCAGACAGCAGGCACAAACAAAAAGGGGTGGGGGGTTGGGGAAAATAAATAAATAAATAATAAATCTTTAAAAAAAAGAAAGTACATGTTGGGGAGCAGATGCAGCTCAACTGGTTGAGCGTCAGCTTCCCAAATACGAGGTCCTGGGTTCAATCTCTGACCCTAGTACCTCAAAAAAAAAAAAAAAAAAGACAAAGGTTATATTCTCAGGAAAGAACAGAGATTACAGTACAGTACTCAACTATATTGTTAATTAAAACAGTATTACTAATTTAACATCTAAAATGTGTTTAATGGCCTCCAAGTCTACTTCTGGAATACAACAAAAAGAAAGAATGTGGATTGACACCAGTCCAGCAATTAATAGTCATAAAAAGGCTGAAGAGAAAGATGAGAGATTCTAAACCTAACCTTTTATTTTTGGTGATGGATAAATTGTAAAGATACCGTAATAACTAATCTTTCACAAACATTTCATAATAAGACTTTTAACCAAGAAATACCAAAATTAATTCAAGAAATACTTTTACTTAACATTCCTAATTAAAGTAAACTCTTTATAAACTTATTGAAGTATAACACTCATACATGAACAGATATAAACAATAAGTGTATAGTGATAGTTGGGAACTTACAAAACAAGCATATAACATCATATGGGATTCTCATACATCACTGTACCACCAATACCTTGCAGTGTTGTTAAATATTTTTAACTGATGATTAAAGAGCATCCTCCAAATATTACTAACCAAAGTATTTTCCCTAACCCACCCTATTATTTTTAAATCATTTATAGATGAATATACATAAAAGTAAATATATACTAAAAGATGTGAACTTACAAAGCAAACATGCATAATGTCATACAGGAATCCCATACATCAACCCTCCACCAACACCTTGCCTTGTCCTGAGATATTTGTTACAAATTATGGAAGAATATTGTTAAAATCTTGCTACTTATTATAGACATTATCGTACATTTGGTGTATTTTCCCCCAACCCACCCTAATATTTTTTTTTAAATATATTTTTATGATAGAAGCTGTAAACTTACAAGACAATTATGCACATGTGCAGAACTCCCATACAATACCTCTCTATCAACACAACACACTGTGGTGGAAAATTTGTTATAGATTATGAGATAATATCATCCAATTATTATCAGGTCCATAGCATACATCTGGTACACATTTTACATACTCCCCCCATTATCAACAGTGTACATTTTTGGCATAGATGCAAGAATATTACATTATTACTGTTAACGACAGTCCATAGGTCACTCCAGTTATATTTTTCCCACGCTTCTCCACATTCCTGCCACCCTATAATAATGATGTACATTTGCTCTAGCTCACAAAGGACATTCTTGTATCGTACCATCAACCACAATTCTCAACCACCTCTGGGTTTACTGTGTTATTCAGTCCCTAGATTATTCTCTAGCTTTCTGTCAATTGGCATTTACATCCCCAGACTACTATTTTCAGTCACATGCCCATTTATAAACCAGTTGTTACTCATTATAATGTGTTAACATTAATACTGTACATTTCCACACTTTTAGAGTAAAACTAATTAAAACTTCTACATATATTAAACATCAGTAGCCCATCTCAGTCCTCCTATCTACTTTAAGAATCCACCAACTACTACCAGGGCTTGAAAATATTTTCCTACATTTTCTTCTAGAAGCTTTATGATTCTTGCTTTTCTATTTAGGTTTTTTAATCATTTTGAGTTTGGCTTTGTAGAACAGGTCAGATAGGGGTCCTCTTTCCTTCTTTTGGCTATGGATACCCAGTTCTCCCAGCACCATTTGTTAAATTGATTATTCTGCCAGAGCTGGGTGGGTTTGACAGACTAGTCAAAAATCACTTGACTATATATGTGAGGTTGTTTCTAAACCATCAATTCACTTCCATTGGTCTGTGTGTCTGCCTTTATGCCAGTTATCACACTGTTCTTACCACTATAGCAAGGAAATATGATTTAAAGTCCAGAAATGAGAGTCCTCCAAATTTGCTTTTTCTTTTTTAGGTGTTTCTGGCTATTGAGGACCCCTTACCAAGTAGAACTGACATCTTAAAGATATTTTGTCTTCCAATCCGTGAGCATGGAATATTCTTCCAATTTTTAAGGCCTTTTTAAAATGAGTATTAATTTTCTGAATACAAGTGCTTTATATAGTTAAGTTTATTCCTGAATATTTAGGTTTTATCTGCCATATTTTATTTTCAACACTCTTTTGACAATCTCTTTTACTGATGAAATCTTCATTTCTAGATGCTCTTCCAGGTCTCTCTCTCATGTCTTTTCAGGCTATAGCACACCCTTTGCATTTCCTGAAAAGCCGGTCTCTTGGTTATAAACTCCCTCAGTTTCTGTTTATCTGTGAATATTCTAAACTCACCCTCATTTTTGAGAGACAATTTTGCAGGATCTAAGATTTTTGGCTGGAAGTTTTTCTCTTGCAGTTATCTTAAATATACCATACTACTGTGTTCTTGCCTCCATGGATTCTGGTGAGAAATCGGCACTTAATCTTATTGGGTATCCCTTATATGTTATGCAGTGCTTTTTTCTTGCTGCTCTTAGAATTCTGTCTTTGGCATTTGACTTCTGATTCGTATGTGTCTTGGAGTTAGTCTATTCAGATTTATTTGGATGGGAGTGCACTGTCCTTCTTGGACATGGATATCCATGTCCTTCAAGAGGGCTGGGAAATTTTCTACCATTATTTCTTCAAATATGCCTTCTGCCCCTTTTCCCTTCTCTTCTCACTGAGGGACACTCATGACACAAATGTTCGCACGTCTCTTGCTGTCATTTAGTTCCCTGAGACCCTGTTCAAATTTTTCCATTCTTTTCTTCATCTGTTCTTCTGTATGTCCACTTTCAGAGGCCATTTCTTCAAGCTCAGCAGTTCTTTCTTCTGCCTCCTCAAATCTGCTATTACATGATTCCAGTATATTTTTAATCTCATTTATTGTGCCTTTCATTCCCATAAGATCTGCTATTTCTCTATGTATAGCTTTCAAATTCTTCTCTGTGCTCATCCAATGTTTTCTTTATATCCTTAATCTCTTTAGCCATCTCATTGAATTTATTAAGATTTCTTTGAACATCTGATTAGTTGTCTCCTTTATGTTCTCTGGAGGCTTATCTTGTTCCTTTAACTGGGCCTTATCTTCCTGTTTCTTGGTGTGGACTGTAATTTTTTTGTAGGTATCTTGGCATCTAGCTTACTAGACATAATTATTTTGGATGCAGTTTTTCTCTTTAATTAAGGGCTTCCTGCCATTTCTTCCTTGCTGGTTGTGTGGTAGGAGCCAAGGATATAGTTGGTGCTTTAAGATGTGGAGGCTTAAGCTGCCCTTATTGCTCCAGGACTGATGAAGCTCTTCCCAACTTTCTCATTTGCCAGGGAGTAGGAACAGAGTTACAGCTGTGTGGAATAATCCAAGTCATGCTGGTGTAGACTAGTTAACCAGAGAAACTGATGAAATTTCATGCCCCTTTCTCCTCCGCCTGGGGTGGGGATATATCTACAGATCTGGGTAGCAATCTATGCAGTGTGGGTCCAAGATGACCACAGTTGCCTCAGTAGACTTCTGATTATTCAGTCTCTGCCAGTCAAATATACCTGCATTTATCTGGAGAGGCTGGGGCAGGGTCTGCCAGCTTCCTTCCTACCAGGGGTGGGGCTGAAGCCTAGGCTAGGGCTGTAGGCCCATCTGAGTGAAAGAAACCGGTCTCTACCATCACTGTGATTTTCATTCAGCCTGGCTTCCCCTCATGCTGGGGTCGGAGTCAAAATGCCAGCTACCTGCCTCTTTCCAACTTGGACAGGTTCAAACTTTATTCTTAGGGCTATATTTTAGTCAGACGAGTTTCCTAATCAGTAGCTGAAGTCGGTGGCCAACCATCTCTTCCTCCCATTTTTGGGAAACGACGTTTCCAACTCCAGCCAGAATAGCTCCTGAAGCAGCTTACACCTCCAGGGTAGGATGATCACCAACCTCCACAGCATGGCCTGTATTTTCCCGGAGAGGCTGATGGAGGTTCTGCAGATTCCTCCCTGCCAGAGGCAGGGCTGGGACTTAGGCTAGAGCTGCAATCTGATCTGGATGGAAAGAAGCCAGCCTGTTCCTCCAGTGGAGGATGGACACCAGCCTCCAGGGCATGGCGTGCTCTACTTATGAATCTTCTCTGTAGATGGGCAATCTCCTGCTTCCATTCTTTTAAGGATGTTGCAGGATGTTCTTCTGGTCTCCTGGAGCTCCCAACAAGTGCTTTAGTTAGCTCTGGGTGATTACTAACTGCTCTTAGCAGGAGCTTGTTCTAAGAGCTCCTTACTCTGTCACCATCTTGCTTGTTGTCCCCTCTGATAAACTTTTATGATTTTGCCTTCTACAAAATTACTACAGTGTAAAATATACAAGTCAAAACAAAAGTTTAGATTTTTTTCACCAAAGAAAGCCAAAATTAATAGAAGTTCGTATCAAACAAGTAAGTTAATCAGAATAACAGAATCAAGGACTTAATAACATCTAAAATAAATAATAGCTACCAGCCTCTAATTACCTACTATATATCAGGTACTACAACCTCTCAATAATCTTCTGATATCATCATCATTTCTATTTTACAGATAAAGAAACTGCGTTTTGAAGTTTTATGTACCCCAGTAAAATATGTTCTTAAATCTAATATATTCCTGTGTGTGAACCCATTTTAAGCAGGACCTTTTAATGAGTTTACTTCAGTTAAGGTGTGTGTGGCCCAGCTCAATCAGGGCAGGTCTTAATTTTATTACTGGAGTCCTTTAGTTAGTAGAATAGATTTAGACATGAGAGAATCACAGAAGCAAGTAGCTGAAATCAATGAAAACTGGAAGAGAAGAGAGAGACTATGCACCTTGCCATGTGACAGAAGAGCCAAGGATCACCAGCAGCCAGTTCTACAAAGCCGGTCTTTGGTAAGATAGCATCACTTTGATGATGCCTTTGATTTGGATTTTGAGTCTCAAAATTAATAAACCCCCATTGTTTAAGCCAATTCATTTCATGCTATTTGCCTGAATAGCCTAGAAAACTAACATACCTAGGCTCAGATTCAGGACTTGAAGGCAAGTACAAATCCGAAACTTACATTCTGAATCCATATGGTATACTGCCACTTTATGTACTATTTTCAATCTATCAGAATCCATGGAATTTTGGACCTAAAAGTGGCCTTGATGCAATTCACTTATTTCAAAAATAGAAAACTTGAGGTCAAGAGATACTCAACTACTTTGCCTAACACTAGTTCTCTTTCCAGGGTACTACTTCCTTGCAAAGCAAGTATCAATGGAAATAATGTAACAAAGTATTGAGCTAAGTCCTTTCTCACCCAATATTTAAATTTTATATGCATATCTAAATTAAATAACCCATACTAGTTACTACATAAGGGAGTTCAGCTTCATAGGAATTCAGGCTTTGGTAAAGTTATTTTTTGCTGAACCAATTTTTAAAATGATGAGCGAAACAGGTTAAAGACTGTATTTTAAAATACAAACAGTTGAAATTACCTCTTCTTCCCATACTTACCATGTTCCAGAGTAAATGATATTCATAATATTTTCACAGTATTTCCAAAATATAATCCAGAAAAAAGATCTAAATTGTACATTCAAATCACTCAATCAAAACTTGACTATTTCTGGAAATAAAATTCTTGCTATTGAAATATTAGACTTTGTTCCAAAGATTAAAATCAATACTAAATACTTACATTAGACACAACTGTAATAAATGCATGTGCTATCAGAAATGGCAAAGTTTCAGGAGTTCCATATTCAAAGCAATCCTTCATAAGAGAAAGCCCATTTTTCCCACAAAACAAACATACATAACGAAGTAAATGCAATGGTACTTCTACATCCTGTGAAAATAGGAAGAATATATCATTATTTTAAACTTACAAGGAATAATTCTCATTTTATTATCAATACTAGAAAGATACTGATCAGGCATAAAAATAAATTCAAAGCCACATATGAATAACAAAACCAAACATGAAATACTCCATACAACTTAAAGTGAAGATAGATAAGCACTTACATTCATATCACAAAATGCCCCTAATATGTTGCTTTCTTGGGTTGATATATCCTAAGTTAAAAAAAAAAAAAAAAAAAAGTAAATACAATTAGGTCACAAGCACTAAATGATAATCTAATATGTGCTACATATTATTTTCCTTTTTTAAACAAAACTATTTACCCTTTTCTTTAAGAATTGGGGTAACTTTTATAAAAATAAATTATAATTTAGTTGCTGTTTTTGAAACTGTGCTCTGGAATTCCCTACAAGTATACTCAAAAATTTCACAAACCATGATGTGTTTCTCACACAAAATATTTAAACTATCTGAAAGCACACTCATTCACTGCTGCAGAGCATAAACTGGTTCAACCTTTTTCCAAGGGCAATTTTGGCAGTTATCTATCAACATTTAAAATACATGTTCCTTTTGACTTAGCCATTCATCTTCTGGATATTTACCCTAAGAAAATGATCAGAGAAATGCTGGAAAATTTATGTACAATGGTGCTCACTGTAATTATTTTAACGTTCCCAAACTGTAAACAACTGAAGTATCCATTTATGGAAGTTTTGTTAAATAGTATCATAGCCAATTAAACTCTTTAGCATCATTAAAACTAGTAAGGTATACGGGCAAGAAAAACCTTTTAGGAATGATGGAAATGTTTGAAATTGGAATGTGCTGATAGTCAAGCAACTCTGTAAATTTACTAAAAATAATTATACTTGAAGCAAGTAATTTTTACAATGTGTAATAATACCTTAAAAAATAAGTGGATTCTTATGCACAGGCATGAAAAGATATATTACATTTAAAATAAAACTCAAGAACATAATCTGATTTTCTTGATATAAATATATGAAAATACGTGAACAATTTGGTAATTTTTCGTGACAGGATGATGTAGAAAGAAGGAAGTTCAAGAGTTTTTAAAGTCTATACTTTATATACATTTTGTTACTCTAAAAATGCTGTATTCATATCAGAATGCTTTATACTTCCATCCAAAAAGTTAGTTGCCAAAGCAACCATTACTTGCTGTAACCTGTTTTATATATTTAAGTTCCACTGCTGAAATAAAACTTGAAAACCACTGATAGAGAGCAATCACGCATAACTCTTCAGAACATTTCAAAGAACCCAAAAAGTGTCCTTAGAAAAGCCAAAACACTTGTCAAAATGTACGAAAGCTCCTATGTCTGTTCCTAAGCTTCTATCACGAAAGCCACACTTGGAAGTTGAAGTTATTCCAAACAGATCCCTTGTCTTCAAAGTCTTGAACGAAGAACCCCAGTGGGCTATCTCACCCTGTAGCACAGCCCACAATCCATTTCTTTTTTAAAAAAGATTTATTTCCCCCTTCCCCCAGTTGTCTGCTCTCTCTGTGTCCATTCGCTGTGTGTTCTTCTGTGACCACTTCTACCATTATCAGCGGCACTGGGAATCTGTGTTTCTTTTTGTTGTTATCATCTTGTTGTGTCAGCTCTCGTTGTGTGCGGCACCATTCCTGGGCAGGCTGCACTTTCTTTCGTGCTGGGCAGCTCTCCTTACGGGGCACACTCCTTGCGCGTTGGGCTCCCCTATGCCGGGGATACCCCGGCGTGGCAGGGCACTCCCTGCATGCATCAGCACTGTGTATGGGCCAGCTCCAAACAGGTCAAGGAGGCCCGGGGTTTGAACTGCGGACCTCCCATGTGGTATGTGGACACCCTATCCATTGGGCCAAGTCCGCTTCCCGTGCAATCCATTTCTTGGATTGTGTACTTACCTCTTTTCTTGTTTCTTAATAAACTCCTTACTCCCTTGCCTATTCCTATGGCATCTCCTTGAATTCTTTTAGGCAACATAGCCAAGAACCTAGAAGCCCAGAACCCAGAGAGTTTTGCTAACATATTTGGCAAGCCAGGTCAGGCACCATTGGCCCCAAGAGCTAACAGGTAGGGCCCCTCCCCAACATTAGGAATCGTGAGGAGGAAAGTTCTTAAAAGGCCTAATACCCAGGGCCCTATGTGTACATCTCACCTTGTAAAAGGGCCGACAATCTGTATCTCAGATTGGACACTTATCTCTATTCTTGTTTCTTAGTAAACTCTTTACTCCCTTGGGGTAAAAAAAAAAAAGAGCCCCTATGGTATTGTTAAATACAGATTCATGGGCCAGGTGAACCATGTCTGAATATTAAAACCAGAAAAACTCCCAAGAAAATTTTATCCTTTGCATATAATATATTACTCATGGACTTGGCAGCATTTATTCCAGCTACTCAGAGGAACCGTTTGCCGAGTCACTAGTTCTTATTTCTACTCTGGACATATGAACCTATTCTAAGACTGTTGCTACAATCTTACTTCAACTAGTATTTAAATAGAGCTCATATAGATCAGTAGATAAGTACACTAGGAATATGAGAAGTCTCACTAAAAGCTGCATCAAGAACATTATTTTTCTTTCAAATATTCTAATTTTAGAACATTCCTGAAAACGCTTTTAAAGAAACCTATTAGGAACTTTAAAAGTTTTTCTTCAAAACTTCACACTTACTAAATAATGAGATGATGTCACCCTATTTCTAAAAGTATGTAGAAGAATTTGCCTATTATTTGAAAAGATAAAACAAGAAATAATTGAGTATATATTAAAATAATTCTCTATATAATTAAGGAAATGTTCCATGACCACACTTTGAAGAACTGATGGCCAATGGAAAAAGAGATAAAATTTTTGCTTTAAGGCATTGGTTTTGGAATAAAGATAGTAGTGATGGCTGCACAACTTTCAGAATATAATAAAAACCCCTACACTGTACACTTTAAAAAGTGAATTTTATGATATGTGAATTACCTCAAAAAGACAAAAGAGTCAGTGGAAAGATGGCAAGAAGAAACCCGTCTAAGTTTAAATTTGTATTTTATTTTACAAATCACTAATCTATCTGATATCATACATACCTTGAACAGAAGAGCTGCAGATTCTCTCCTTTCTACAATTTTTACACTCATTCTTACTCTATTTAGAAAAAACTCAAAACACTAGCGCAAAATCCATTTCAAGATAATTCAACCCATCAAAAAAAATTTTTAGTCTGGATTAATATTAACCTACTTCCAGTTACCTGATCTTTAATGTTATCAACTTTGATATGGAAGAAAGGAAGACATAAGGAATATTATTCAGTATTGGCAGTGGATGAAGTTACTGTTTTAAATGACTGAGAAGCAGTGTAAAAACAAAGACAACCATCAGCAACATGACATGCAAACCTGAACAAAACCTTTAAATCAGCTGCCTCTTCTATAAAAAGGATGTTGGCTAGGTTTTAAAGTCACAGTGATTTAAATACCAACATCACTTTTCTTATAGAGTTTCTACAAAGTTGTGCCTCTAATAAAAAAATAAAAATTAATGGATTTTTACAAAAGCTCACTTTATGTAAGAATTGATTTTATTTTCCTAAGTCTAGACATTTGAAGTCAAATGTTCTTTATACAAATACTAAGGTTTCAGAGCTAAAAGTCAGGATTCTTCTCATTTAAATAATATGAAAAAGATGGCTAAGTACCAAGGAAAGAATGGATAGACTATATACTCATAGAAAGGTGGAAGAATCTCTCTAGTAGGCCCTACAGCTCTGCATAATATTAATTTGCTTTGAGATGTCTGTTTATGTGTACAAATACACACATTTATATATGCACTATATAATGTATATGTATCAGCCCAGGCTTAGATATGAGATCCTTTGAAAGAGCTGACTCTTAATATATTTAATTAGATGGCCAATAGGGCAAAGTAGAAATCTTAGTGTATTTATAACAGATCAGTGCTAAGATATTAGAAACTTGAGAAACAACTATCATGAACAGAAAATTAAGGAAGCCATATACATGCATAATATAAAATTCTATATAAGGATGTTCTTCCTTTATTGTATCCAAGAGTGTTTTTATTAGAATTTAACCTCAAAGACCTCATGAAACCACTGCTTTCAATCAGTCACATGGATTGCACCTCAAGAAGTCAGTTATAATGAGGTACATTGTTCCAAAAGAAAAACAAGCCAGACACAAAAGGGCAAATATTTTATGATCTCACTAATAGAAATTAAATATAATAAGCAAAGTCATAGAGTTAACAGCTAGAAGACTGGTCACCAGAAGATAGAATGAGAACAGAAAATGGAGAACAGTGTTTTAATTTGTGCAGAATTGGTAATAAGGTTGACTGTAAATGCTTGGAATTGGCTAAAAGGTGATGATAGCACATTAGAGTGCATGTAATTAGCAGTGCCAATATGGGGGTATGATGTGGCTGAAAGGGAAAGTTGAGGGTTGTATGTTTCACTAGAAGAAAAGCTAAAGGTCAAAACATGGAACAGTATAGCATAGTGAACGCTGTTGCAGATGATGAGTGTGATTAATAGTACAAATATAAAAATATTATTCAAGGAAGCAGAACAAGTGTAATATTACAATATTTACAAAGATGTTAATAGAGTGGTATCTGAGCTAAAATGCAACTAAAGCAAACTATGGACTGTAGTTTTTCATCAATTGTAAAAAAGAGAATTATCATAAGTGACAAAAACCAAAGTATTGCTTACTGTTTGACTCAAGTTACATAAAATGAGAATATAAATAAATTTAGAAATGAAATTAGATTAATGGATATGTATGTAGATAATGGATAGCTAGGTGATTGAAAGGTAATGGTTAAAGACTGGAGGGGGTCTCTTTGGAGTAATGAAAATGCTCTAATATTGGTTGTGATGATGAATGCACAACTCTGTGATTATATCAGAACTCGCTGAATGTACTCTTTGGATGGACTGAATAGCATTTAAATATTTATTAATTAAAAAAAGAGTTGGTAAGATGAGGCATGTTATTGCAAAAGGAACAGTATAAGGGAATGTGATTAACAATATCTAGAGGCCACCATTTTTGAAAATCAGTATTTAAAAAACACAACTGACAAGCAAATTGATTTCAGGAACAATATAATAGATTTAGTACTATTACAGCTATATTGTTAAGAGATTTTTGTTGTTCTTAAGAGATGTTTACCTAGAGCATACAAAAAGATGCTGGACACATTAGCCATTAGGTAAATGCAAATCAAAATCAAAATAAGAAACACTTCACACCTAGAATGGCTAAGAAAATGGAAAAGCTGGAATTCTCATGCATTACGCTGGGAGCAACCCCTGTGGAAAACAAGTTTGTCAGTTCCTCAAAAAGTTAAACAGAATTGCCATGTGACCTGGCAAGTCCAATGCAAAGTATATAACCAAAAGAAGTGAAAATAACTCAAAACAGGTACTTGTATACCAATGTTCATAGCAGCAGCATTTCTTATAATAGCCAAAAAGTGGAAACCCAAGTGTCCATCAACAAATGAAAGGTAAACAAAGAAAGGTATACACATAACAATGGAATATCATTTAGCTAAAAAAAGGAATGAAGCTCTGATACATGCCTACAACATGGATGAACTTGAAAACATTACACTGAGTAAAATAAGGCGGATATAAAGGGGCAAATATTATATGATTCTATTTATATGAAATATCTATAATGGAGAGATTCATAGAGGCAGAAAGTAGATTAGAGGTTACCAGCAGTGGGGGAGGGGATAGTGTTAAGTTAGTACTTAATGGGTACAGAGTTTCTGTTTGGGATGATGGAAAACATTAGGCAATGGATGGTGGTGATGACTGCACGGCATTGTAAAAGTAATGCTTCTGAATTGTACACTTAAAAATGGTAAAAATGGCAAATTATACATACAGACACACAATAATTTTTTTAAAAGATTTTAAAGTCATAGAAATTTTTCTGAGAAACTGTGTATGAATTCCACACATCTAGGTCCCTAACCAAACTATTTTCAGCATCTTTCAATTCCCAATTTATGACATTGAAACATTATTCATATGATGTTCTTAATAAATTTTGTAAAAGTCACACGAATCAACCCTTTTCTTTTGCTGAAAAAGGATTCTGAGATGACATTTTTTAGAATGTTTAGTAAGTATCTCATGTGATGTAAGAGATTCTTTAAACGTTTCTATATGGGAAGATAACAGACTAAGAATGCTAAAAGATGGAGCACAAGCTGATTTAAAGTATTCCTATGGGAATTTCTAACAAGAAAAATATCTTCCTTCTGGACTATATTTTTCTATATTCTCAATTCAGTGTGAAAATATCCTCACTAAAGGGAAATTATTTTCTAGATGAAGAAACAGAGGTCTAGAGAGGTCAGGTATGAATGTCACAAAACAAACAGGAGAATACAGCCAGACTTTTTTAAAAAATCATATGGTATATTCTTTATTGGCCACAACTGTTCCCATTCCAGGATGCATATATTCTGCAATTAAACTGTGCTTCTCCTCCTCTCTAGAGATAGAGTCTACTTCCTCTTCCCTTTGAATCTGGGCTGCCCTTACAAAGAGCCTCAGTCAATAAATGTGGTGGAAGTGATACTGCATAATTTCATAGGCTGGACTTTAAGAAGACTTACCAGCTTCCACTTTTACCCTCCTGGAGCACCAAAGACTGTCATGTAAGGAAGCCAGCCTAACTTAGTGGAGAAAAACAGGAGGCTCGGGCACCAGCACCAACTGACAGCACCATCTTGGACCTTTCAATTCATCTGGCCCTCCAAATAAATGCAGCTGTGTGAGCCCAGGCAAAATCAGCAAAGGAATGTGCCCAACCAATTAAGAGTTCATGGAAACAATAAATCACTGTTGTCTTAAGCCACTAATATAACATATCACCACATAACTGTCTCAATTCTCACTCTATTTAGAAAGAAATCCCATTATCTAAATAAGTCTAAAGTGGGTTACTAAACTCCTGGAAAGTCTTGTAAAAATATCACTAATGGAAATAGTAAAGCATCTTGACTTACAAAAGTATAGTTTACCAAGTTTGCCTTAATAGGACTGCACTGAGCAAATGTTCAACACAAATTGTTACAGAAATGTTCTGAAGAAAACTGGATTTTGTTAACAGTGATTTTCATAAAAATTTCCATAAACAATAACTCTTGATTTCATATTTATGCATATGTGAGAAATAGAGTGCCAAGGTATCACGTGGTATTACCTAAAATGCACAGTATCAATTTTTACATACCTCTATTGTAGGATGAGTGTTATGTTTGTAAGCAGTATATAAGGGAAACTGAATTTGAAAAATTTTTGCCACACATAGTAAGAGTTTTTCCTTTTCATCTGTACTCCAAAAACTAAAAGGGTCAGAACTCTTTGAAGATTCCTCCTCAGTCAGATTACAAATTCTTGTAGGGTTTGATTTTTTTTCTACTGGTTTTTGTCTTTCTGCACTTCCTTCATTACACTCTCTTTCTATATTCAGTGGTTCTTCAGCTTGATTACTCTCGTCTTGCCACGTGGAATCTATGTTAATAGTAGTACAATGCTTACAAAGCTGGTCCCGGAGCACTTGAACTTGGGCAATTACTAAATTAATAAGTGCACACACTACTTGGTTAAAAATTTCCAAATGCTTATATTCCTTGAAGCAGCAGAGACATTGCCTGTAAGAGAAAAAAATAAATAAATAAAAGCTTTCTAGAGAGGCAACAATTATATTTTTCTAATAAGTGATATAAAAAAGCCAATAAGCAGTATTAAATACTTTTTTTTCTCCTAGACTTGAGTTATTTCCTCCTTTCCTGCTAGGAAAGCATCACGACAACCTATAAAAAATAGCATCACACCAACTATTTGTATATATTAATAATACATTAATATATCAATAAAATAACTGGTATTTTAGTTAGTATAAGGTCACCATATGAGATTTACAGCTGCTATCCTCAGTTTTATGTAGCTCCTATCTATATAAGGAGCTATTTCAGAACAAGAATTGTGGCGTATTCTTTGCTTCTCTAAGCATCGAGTATTCAACAAATGTTTAGAAAATATTAGGAAATTGGTTATAATAAAATATCTTACTAGTAAAGCTAGCTGGTTACTGAACTGGGGTTTTGCTGTCAACTAATAAAACTGCTACACCTTAAAGCCTCTTGGAAGGGCATTCCTATCCTATTCAATAAGATAGTATTTGCGAACACCACACAAACACACAAATTAGCTCTAGTAAAAAATAAAAATAAAAATAGTAAGAGTAAGTATTACACATAAATCCAGTTTTCTTAGACAGCTCACTGAGTAGTACAATGCCTAGCACATAATCAAAAGGGTCTGGTAAATAAAAAATAAATCATGCAAATACGCAAAACACACATGTATTTGGTTCCAATATCTGTATACAACGGCAGATGAGAGTTAAACAACTATTACTTACAGTCTACACCTAGTAATATTATCAAAACAGCTAAATAGTAGGCTAGATATAGCACCAGCTCCCTGTATGACCACATAGAAATAATTTCATCTTTCCTGGTATGATGGATTTGAAGTATGGCCACAAATTCTATGGTAGTCGTCTCTCCAAAAGGTGAAGCCCAATTCTCCCTGAATGTGGACCAGGCTTACTGACTCACTTCTAATGAATAGAATGTGGCAGAAATGACAATGTGTGACATCTAGGACTAGGTCATAGAAGACATTGCCACTTCTGCCTTGCTATCATTTGGATCACTCGCTCTAGGAGAAGCCAGCTGTTATGTTATAGGGACACTCAAAAGCCTGTGGAGAGACTCATGCAGGACGGAACGGAGGCATCCCATTAACAATCAGCACCAACTTGTGAACAATGCAAGTGAGCCAATTTAATAGCAGATCATCCATACAAAGATAAACCCTTTAGATGACTGTCACCCAACACCTTGACTACAAGATTTTGAGAGACCTAAGCCAGAACTAACCAGCAAAACCACTCCCAATTACTCAGTTCTGATAAGAAGCTTCTTACTTTAGGTTTAGAAAAAAACCTGAAAGTGAGAGATTATGCATTTTAATATTTTTCTTCAGTAAAAATGGAATTTGAATTCCCAGAAAGACCTAGAGTCAGATGTGAATTAGGAAAGTCAAAGGTTCAGTGACCTTTACATTAAAAGTTCACTGTGAGGGAAGTGACCGTGGCTCAATCAGTTGGGCTCCCATCTACCACAAGGGAGGCCCTGGATTCCTGTCCCAGGGCCTCCTTGTGAAGGCAGGCTCACCCGCACACCACGGAGAACCACCAGCCTACAAGTGCCGCAGAGTGCCGCCCAGCCCGCAAGCACCTCAGAGTGCCGACTCAGCAAGGTGACGCAACAAAAAAGGGAGACAAGTAAAAACACAGAACAGCAGGCAGCGAAAGGACAGAGAGAGCAGACAACAAGCAAGCTGTGTGTGTGTGGGGGGGGGGATTAAAAAAAGGTTAACTGTGAGATAACTTACCAGAGGGGGAGTGAGCGTAGGGAATGGGAAGTTGAAATTTAAAATGCATAGGGTTCCTATTTGTAATGACGGAAATGCTTTAGTAATGGATGATGTCATGGTAGCACACTGTGAATGCAATGCACTGAAATACATATCTAAATATGATTAAAAGGGGAAATGTCAGACTGTATACATGGTAACAATGAAATTTTTTTTGTAAATCCATAGAACTACACTACACAGTGAAGTCTAAGTTAAACACAGGCTTTAATTAACAGTACAATTATAAAAATGTAGTATCATTAATTGTAACAAATGTTCTACACCAATGCAAGTTGTTGATCATGGAGTGGTGGTACAGGAATTCTGTGCTGTATGCAAGATTATTTTATGAACTCACAACTTCTCTAATAAAGGAAAAAAAGGTCACTGTTAGGAAATGGGAATTAAACTGCATGGTAACTGGCTAAGAATCTTCAAAAATAAAAATGATCTGTGTATTAAGAGAAAGCTGGGTTGGTGTTCTTACAGACCCAAAATATACAGATTCAAGAAGACAGGAGACTTTAATTGGAAATGGAGATATCTATATATTTAAATATACTTTTTAATACATTATGCTCACTTCTGAATGTCCAGATATATGAATTGTCAATACAGCATTTCAGCCTACAAACCATAACTACAATGCCGGGGGGGAAGGGTTTTTAAAAAAATAATTAAAAACTAAAAATATCACACCTTCAGTTACGCCAGCTTGACTCTGTTCCAAACCCATACACCAATACATTAAAGGAAAAACAGACATAATTCCATAAAGACAAAACAAAAAAGGTACCATGTCAACTAACTTCAGATGATTATAAAAGAAGGGAAAAGTGAATTAAAAGTGGAAGAAATATACTTGGAAGTGGTTACAGACGGATTGTGATAGTTTGAAGTTATTTTACAAATCTTAAAAAGAAAAAGATTATGTTCTTGAACTAATCCATTCCTGTGGGTGTGGGACATTCCCACTCCCCACCCCACCCCCGGTACTAGGGGCTACATTGGCTTCTCTGAGTTAGTTTTTCCATTTGTTTTGCTTGCTGCTTTTTTGTTAAGACTTATTTTATTTATTTCTCCCCACACCCTTATTTGCATTTTGCTGTGTCTGGTTTTTTTTGTTGTTGTACGCTGTTCTTTTTTAGGAGGCACTGGGAACCGAACCTGGGACCACTTCCCATGTGAGAGGGATGCGCCTAATCACTTGAACCACCTCCACTCCCTGTTTTGTTGGGTCTCTAATTATGTTTTCCTTTGTATGTCTCTTGTTGCATCAGTTCGCTGTCTTGCTCATCTTCTTTAGGAGGTACTGGGAACCAAGCCAGGACCTCCCATGTAGGAGGTAGGCAGCCAACTGCTTGAGCCACATCAGCTCCCCCGTGGGACCCTTTTCATTAGACTATATCAGTAAAGCATGACTCAAGTTAGGTGTCTGTCCTCTTATTGGAGCTTTATTTAAATAGAGAGAGAGAGTATATAAAGAAATCCTACAATTGTAGGATTATTGCTACCATGCTGCTCACCTCCATTCCTTAGATGTAAGTATCCTGTGAGTTTCATTTGGATGTTCCTCCAAATGAAGATTGAATGTTAAACAAAACTACCATATGACCTAGCAACCCCACTTCTAGGTATATACCCAAAAGAACTGAAAGCAAGGATTCAACATGTGTCTGTGACGCAGACCTTATGAGCATGTTCTAATTTCTGCTGCAGATCCAAAATCTTGAATGATAAAAGTTTACAAGAAAAATGTTAAAAAGACTGTGACAAATTTCCAATTAGGGAACAACCATATAAACATCAACCTAGTGGTGTTAACATACAAATTTGATCTTTGAGGTAAACTGTGTGACTTGATTTTAATTTTAAAATAAATTACTTAATTTAAAAATATGTAATACATTCACATGTGTGTGTATGTATGAATGTATGTATGTGTATATGAATAAAAGAAACTACATAGTGGAAAAAAAAAAAAAAAAAAAAGCAAGGATTCAAACAAAATTTGCACACCAATATTCATAGCAGCATTGTTCACAATAGCCAAAAGGTGGAAGTAATCCAAGCATCCATCAACAGATGAATGGATAAACAAAATGTTGTATAAACATACAGTAAAATATTATTCAGCCATGTTTTAGTTTCATAGGTTGCGCAAAGCATATACTATGAAATAGGTTGGCTTCAACAATGGGAATTTACTAGCTTAGAGTGTGAGGCCAAGAAAATGTCCAAATCAGGTCATCATTAAGGCAATGCTTTCTTCCTGAAGACTGGTCACACTGGTGATCCTTGGCTCCTCTGCCAAGGTGTTTCTACTGGTTACTGCCTTCTCTTCCAGATTTCATTGATTTCAGTTTCCTGTTTTTGTGCCATTTTTTCTATATATATACAGAAATATATATATATTCAAATACATATATGAATTCATTCTGAATATGTATATATATTCATTCTTTCTAAACAACTCCAGTAATAGGATTACGACCCATCCTGAACGAGGTGGGTCATAACTTAACTGAAGTAGCTTCATCAAAAGTTCCTATTTACAATGGGCTTGCACCCACAGGAACGAATTAACTTTAAGAGCATGTTTTTCTAGAGTGCATTTAGCTTCAAACCACTACAAGCCATAAAAAGTAATGAAGTTATGATACATGTGACAATATGAATTAACCTTGAAGACATCATGCTGAGTGAAAGAAGCCAGACACAAAAGGAAATATATTGTATGATCTCACTGACAATGAAATAATTACAATAAGCAAACTCATAGTCAAAAACTAGAATACAAGTTACCAGGGGCCAGGGTGGGAATAAGGAATGGGGAATTAATGCCTAAATTGTACAGAATTTCTATTTGGGGTGATGGAAACATTTTGGTAATGGAGGGTAGTGATGATAATTGTGATGGTAATTAACAGAACTGAATTACATATTTGAATGTGGTTAAAGGGGGAAATTGTAGGGTGTATAAATGTATAAATGTTGAATAAAAAATTATTTTAAAAACTTAGGACTGTACAACACAAACAGTGAACATTACTGTAAACTATGGACTACAGTTAATAGTACAATTATAATAATATTCTTTCCTCAATTGTAACAACTACGCCACACTAATGCAAGGTGTTAATAATGGGGAGGAGGTACTAGAGGAATTCTGTATTTTCTGTATGATTTCTTTTGTAAACCTACAGTTTCTTTAATTGAAAAAATTATATTTAAAAAAATTACATGGGGGAGTGGATGTGGCTCAAGCAGTTAAGTGCCGCTTCCCACATAGGATTCTCCAGTTTCAGTTCCCAGTGACTCCTAGAAGTAAAAAACAAACAAGCAAACAAACAATAAAACCAACTGAGGGGAGCCGATGTGGCTCAGTGGTTGAGTACCAGCTTCCCACTGATGAGGTTCTTGGTTCAATCCCCAGCCCTCGTACATTAAAAAAAAAAAATTTATATGGAGAAAGAAATATGTGGAATGGACTCACGTGGAGTTGTACATATGCTCAGAAACAGCCAAATAAGATTCTTTGCCAAATCTGGCAGTATCCCTTGCTCTTGGTGGAAAGAGAGCAAGCCTGGAAGAGGATTCTCCAAGGCTTACAACTGCAGCTTCTCCCCAAAAGGCTTAATATGTTGCTGTGAAAAGAACTGACCTTTATTATAAATTAGAGAATATTCAAGTTTTCTCCATAGAGAAAGCCTTCTTACTCCCACTCCAGTATACTGTTTTGAGTTGGAGAGAAAGGCCCAGGGAAGGGCCAGCAACCTAGAGTTGAAGAGAACTTAGGGAGTACATATGGTGTGAACTTGTCTACCCAATGGCTTACTGATTAAAAAAAAAACTGTTGCCTGCAACTGGTCCAAGGGAGGCCTGCTTGATACTGGCAGGACCACACAGTGGGCTCTTCACATATTAAATGGCCTCAGAGACTCATTCAGGTGATTATCAGGACTAACAGATAAGCACCAGAATGAAATGCATCAAATTACAAAGAGAAGTTCACAGTCTTTACTATACACTTATTGTTCATGCATGTTCACGTATGAATGACAAACCTCAATAAAAAATAAATTTTTTAAAAAAATTACAAAGAGAAACCTAACTCCACAGAGGCCAAAATCACTGGTGTCAACATGAACTGCATTTTTCGCTCTCTAGATGCCAGCTAACTTGGGAAGCCAAATCACAGCTTGCCATTACTTTATTTATTATCCACAAGCCATCCACATCAGAAAGACCAGAGATTATCAAAATCTATCACTTTAATTAAGAGAGATCCAGGTGTCAAACCAAATTGTAGCCAAAGATGGCTTGGTGTACAGAGCATCTGAACAAAGAAGATTCAATGACTCAAAAGTTTGATGCCCTTATCCTGAGAAAAGCCCAACTCAGCAAGCTCACACAGACTTGTCTAGCCAAGGAGATCAGCAATCCCTTCCCTTCCACTCCCTACAGAAACCCTCAGAGTTTGGTGAAGGATTCCTCTCCCCTGCACAAAGCAAGGACAACACCACTGGCCTTTCTCATTTTCTTTGGCTGGCCAATCCTGCCTTGATGACTAGTCTTTCTTAGAGGCATCAGTTCATTTCATCAGGCGACAGTGCAGTCCTGCTGGCCTGGGAACCTTCTTGTCTCTTTCAAGTAGCTTCATTTGTTCTACTCTTACCCAATACCCACAAAACTAGTTTACTTTCCTAACTTCAGAGTCAGGGGATGGAATTCACTTTGGACCCCTATGTATTGATAAGAATATCCACACACGGGGGAGTGGATGTGACTCAGGTAGTTGGGCACCTGTCTCTCACATGGGAGGTCGGGGGTTTGGTTCCCAGTGCCTCCTAAAGAAGACACACAATGAGCAGACAATGAGCAGACATTGAACAAAAACAACAAGCAGACAATGAGAAAAAACAACCAGCAGATGAGAAAAAAACGAGCAGACAATGAGCAAACAACAAGCAGACAGAGTAAAAATGAACAAAAATAACAACAATGAACAAACAGACAAGGGAGCCACCTGGGGGGGGGGGAGGGAATAATAATTAAAAAAAAAAAAAAAAAAGAATATCCACACACAGAATAAGAACCTGAGGCAACTTTTGAAAAAAACACACTTTGGACTTGATCTGTCCAGATCACCAAAGTTCGACTGTTTACCACCATGGCAAAGGAAGTTTTTCCCTAGCGTATTAACTAAGATACAGGTTAGGCTGCTCCAAAAGATACCCAAAGCATCTGTGGTTTAAACAAGATACACACAGTCTAAGTATAAACAATCTAGGGCTGACACATTTTGTTGCTCTGCCATCATAGGTATACTCCTTCTCTGTGTGGGCTAGGAAGTCGTAGGACAATGTCCACAAGTCTGTTGCTAGCAGCAGGATGGAGGATGAGGGAAGTTCAGTGTAAGACACTCCCTTTAAGAGCATAACCTGGAAGGTGCACAGGTCACTTATGCGCATCCCACTGGCCAGAACTCAGTCCACATCCTAGCTACAAGGCAGATTGGTCTTGCAGTAGTCTTTGGCAGGATAGCAAAATCCTCAGCTGAAAATTCTATTTCTATGTAAACATGGGAGAACGGATAGCATCTCAACCCATGACCATTCTTTCTCCTCTCTCTACAGGCTGGTATGCACAATTAGATTAAAAATATGCTGACTTAGAGTAAAGAGGCCACATGGATTCAAACATCAAATGAATAAATCAAAATGCCACATTCACACAATAACATTCTAAAGTTCAGGACTAGGAGTGTGCACTGATCAGCACACGGGTGTGGGGGGCAGGTCTGCTTGAGAAATGGCTTCCTGTGGGAGAAAAGTGGTAAAATATGACTGGAAAAGGAGTTTGGGGTTCCCTGAATGGACAGACTGAGGAGAAGCCCTCCTTGGGGAGAGGATCCCCTTTCTCCGTGTTGATTTTAAATTTTGTTTACATGCACAAGTTTACATAAATTGTCTTTCTCCATATACAACTAGCAGATCCACAATATTGGGTTTTCATAGACAAAACCGTGAGATGGTATCCATTCCTGAATGAGGATCAGCTCTATATTCAGAGGTCATGGACCAAATCCTATATCCTGATTGCCTCTAAAAGCAACTCATTTGATTATCATACTTCCTTCCACCTTCCTCCAATTATCAGCGAAATGCCCTGTACTATTTTTAGCTGAAAAGAGAAATCTCTGAGCTACTGAAAAGAAATGAAATGAAAATGAGATATAATTACGTTTAATTGCAACCAAAACCATAGGGTTGGTTGGTAAGAAATGTTGCAATACTTTATTGGTCTGCTTCTGATCTACCACATTAAACATTTTTTATTTCAAATCCTTTTCCACACCCCCCTTTGACTACATAGTCATCCCAACCATTATTCCCAATGGACAAGAGGGCATTTCTTAGCAGCATCCAGAGAGAAGGGAGAGCTTTCATTAACATACCGTTCCCTTTCGGCAGTGGAGAGGGGAAATTTATAGTCCACTGCTTTACCTTTAGTTCTAAGTCAATTTTCTTACCTAGGACGCCTCACTTAATAATTAGCTCAACTCTCTCTGTGGCTTCATAGAGGAACATGCCACCTTTCAAAGTACAGGAAACAGTTCTAACTCAATTTTCTTACCTAGGACACCTCACTTAATAATTAGCTCAACTCTCTCTGTGGCTTCATAGAGGAACATGCCACCTTTCAAAGTACAGGAAACAGAGGTAGTAAAGTGTCTATTCAGTTTGAGAAAACTGAATTCCCCAAACTTTATTCCCTGGGCCCAAATGGATTCCATTAGCCTGAGATGTTCTTTCAACAACAAAAAAGGAGCCTTTCCCATTGTAAAGTCTATCTAATAAAAATGTTGAATCAAAGAACAGAAGAAACTAGCTCCAGCGGGGGGGGAGGGGGAAACTGTCATTTTGACCCAGCCATTTGAGAGAGGACTTGAGGATTGCTAGCATACAAAGCTTAAGCATGAAGACCCCAAGAGAATGGGCCCATGGAGCAGCTCAAGGCTGAAGACACACACAATATGCCTGATCAAAGAGCGAGAACCTTAAGAGCTCTGTCCCCAAAAGAAGATTTGAACAACCAGCAAGAACTGACAGAAATATCTTTTGCAAAGCTCCAGTGCACAGAGGATCGCAGTTAACAGGGCAAGCACTGAATTAAGAAAAAGGCCTTTTAAAGGCAATAGGATTTCACAGTACCCTGGCTGGCCCCTCACTTATCCCTTCACTGATTCTGCACAGAGGAAGCCTCTGTCTCCTGTTCGCCTGAAGAACTCACTGTCTCAAACCTGGCATGTAGAAGGCAGATTACCTTGCTCTCCTTGCAGAACACTGTAGGAGACCAGTCAAGATGTGCTGCTGCCTGGGGCAAGTGAATGTTGGCTGTATGACATACAGTGAAATGCCCAGAACTGTGAGGAAACTGCTTTATGAAGAAAAAGGGGTCATAATTATCCATGCAAATAGGGGATTTCCATGGGCCACATGCCCATGTCCCAAAAAGATGCATGCACAGCAAGGACAAGAAGGGTTCCTACCATTTATCCTAGAGCTATACTCTAAAACCATCACACTAGTAAGCTCTGCAGGAGAAATACTCTGGCAGATCAATCTGTGAAAACTAGGAAAGATATTTTCTTCTTTTTTTTTTTGGTAGTTCCTGGCATTCAAGGAAAGCTCTGTCTTATAAGCTTAAGAAAACAAACAATTGTGAGTCTAAATTCCAGCAAAAACATATTAACATATCAAAATTTCCAAGTCACAACAAATACTTACAAAACGTACAAAGAAACTGGAAGCAATGGCCCATGCTAAGGAGAGGATTAAAGCAGTAGAGAAACCATAAATGAGGATAATCAGGCCTGAAACATTCCAGACAAAGCCTTGTAAAAAATGGTCCTAAATATGCTCAAAGAGTTAAAGGAAACATGGGTGAAGAACTAAAAGATATTGGGGGAAGGGAGTTCTCCAGGGCATGTATATGGGGTATATACAAATGTTCAGATATTTGTTGAGTATTGTCATAGTAAGTAGAATTACACCTGACAACTGAGGCAGTGTGAGCTCTGTCATATTCCCCAATGGAACAGCAACAATACCCCAAGTGCAAGGGCAAACAGAGGTGAAGAAGGATGGTCCAATGATGAGCCCTTGATACTGATGGCTCCGAATATGAGCCTGTGTGCCTGAAATATGAACTAGGCCTAGAGGGGAGGGGTGCCTAAGAGTTACCTCCTCAGAGCCTCCATGTTGCTCAAATGTGGCCACTCTCTAAGCCAAACTCAGCATGTATATGCATTACCTTACCCCCAGCATGGGACATGACTCCTGGGGATGAGACTCCCGGGTGCCAAGGAATTGCTACCAATTCCAGCCAGTGAGGCAACTAGAAAAAGACCTTGAATAAAAGGGGGAAATGGTAAAGACAAATGAGGTTATATAATTAAGACACTTCAAAATTAGTCAGGAGGTCGTCAGAGGGGTCATGCTTATGCACGTTTCAGCAGGATCCCAGAAACTGGTGCTCCTGAGGGCTATAGAGACACACAAGTTCTATGGTCATGGCAGGTAGCTCTGGAGTTCAGTGCCTTGCCAGTGGGCCCTACTTCAGAATTTGTGCTCCTGAGTTTGATGGAATTGGACTCAGATATGGCCTTTCTATACATGCGTCTTCTGTCACTTTCACTGAACCTGTGGTTGGCGATGGGGTGTATACCCAGGAGACTCCAATCTCTAGAATGACCATGTGCAAGCTGGGCCCTGAGCCTCAGTACACTTGCAACACCTACTCTCTGGTTCACTGGACTTCCCCATTTCAGCTAACAGGGAGGTGAAGATGGTCAACCACCACACCAGGGAATCGAGTGTGTCTACAACTGCAAGCAGGAGAATCGCATCTCGATTTAGAGGTGGAATGGACATCACCATCCCAGGGTCCACAGGATGGAGGAATAAAATGAAGATTAGAGTGGACATACTGGTTTTCTACTAATGAACTACTATGACTCTAGCAATGGAAGAAACTATCATTGATATGGAGACAGTGGCCACAGAAGTTGCTGAGGGCAGGGAGAAGGAAGAAGTGTGATGTGGGGGCATTTTCAGAACTTGGGAGTTGTCCTGAAAGATACTGCAGGAACAGATGCAGGACATTATATATCCTGCCATAACCTAATGAATGGACTGGGGGAGAGGTAAACTACAATGTAAACTATAATCCATGCAATGTAGCATGGATTATATTCACCAAATGCAATAAATGTACCACAATGATGAAAGAGGCTGTTGATGTGGGAGGGATGGGGTATATGGGAGCCTCTTATATTTTTTAATGTAACATTTTTTGTGATCTATGTATCTTTAAAAAGAAAAAGAATTAAATAAAAATTTAAAAATTAAAATAAAAGTATAAAAGTTATCAGAAAAAGATGAAAACAAAGAGAACATTAATATAGAGATGGAAATTTATTAAAATGAACAAGAGAAGTGGATGTGGCTCAAGTGACTGTGCTCCCGTCAATAATATGGAAGGTCCCAGGTTCAATTCCCGGGGCCTCATGGTGAAGGCAAGTTGGCCCACACCATGGAGAGCTGACACAGCAAGACGACACAAAGGCAGACACAGAGGAGAGACACTGAGAGACACAGAAGACCAGGGTGCTGAGGTGGCTCAAGCAATTGAGTGCCTCTCTCCTACACCTGATGTCCTGGATTGGTTCCCGGTGTCTCCTAAAAGAAAAAGACGAGAAGACAAGCAGACATGGAAAGAACATGCGGCAAACTGATACAGAGAGCAGACAGCAAGCACAAACAACAATGTGGAGGGCCAGTGCGCTAGTGACGTCACTGCCATCCGACCTCTTTCCAGTAGACTGGGAGTGGAAGGCTAGTGAGTTGGTCGTAATGGCAGGTGAAGAAATTAATGAAGACTACCCAGCAGAAATTCATGAGTATTTATCAACATTTGAGAATTCCATTGGTGCTGTGGATGAGATGCTCAAGACGATGTCTGTTTCTAGAAATGAGTTGTTGCAGAAGTTGGACCCACTTGAACAAGCAAAAGTGGATTTAGTTTCTGCGTACACATTAAATTCAATGTTTTGGGTTTATTTGGCAACTCAGGGAGTTAATTCTAAAGAACACACAGTAAAGCAGGAACTGGAAAGAATCAGAATATACATGAACAGAGTCAAAGAAATAACAGACAAGAAAAAAAGCTGGCAAGCTGGACAGAGGTGCAGCTTCAAGATTTGTAAAAAATGCCCTCTGGGAACCAAAACCTAAAAATGCATCAAAAAGTTGCCAATAAAGGGAAAAGTAAAAATTAATTTTTTGGTTCAAAAAGTACATAATTTTTATTGTTTTCCACAAAATAGGTGATGACTATGTGCCAATGCAAGGTGTAAATGGATTCCTTTTTAAATTCATGTATAAATTTTATACTTTAGATTTCTAAAGCTATACACTTTTTCCAGAAAGATTAAGTTATCTTCATTGATTTCCCTATAGAGAGCGATGAGGTTTTTAACATTGTGGTATATTTTATATTCATAGTTTACCATCTTTTTTTGATGAGACTCTTATTTTCTTATATAGGTCATTATTTCATGTATCATATAAAAACAACTGTGAAATTTAAGTCTAATGTTCTTTGCAAATATTTTGTACTATTTAAATGAATAATGATCTTATGAAATATGCCCTCTGAAGACTGAAGTTATAACTCCATGTGTTTTCTCTATATAGTATTAAGAAGGAATGAAATAACTTAAATGTCTTTTTTTTTTTCTGTGTAGGTATTTCATCATGCTTTCATGATTTTGGGAATTACTGCTTTTTTATATTCAAAGTATGAAATTAAAACTTTAAGATTATACTTTAATTCTCAGAACTTTGCCTCTATGTCTCATTTAAAATAAAATGCATTCTATTTTTATTTTCTTTTAGATGGAAATGAGGTTGTATGTAGATGGCTGAAAATTGGCATGATTATTATACCCTCTTAATAAAAGCTGTAAATGTTGTATATCTAAGCTGTTTATTTTTCTCTGTTGTGTAAATTTGCCCTTCAACTTAGGAAGATAGATTATGGGAACCATCACAAATAGAGAAATTCTTGAGTTTTTGTTCTTTTTTTTTTTTTTAAGATTTATTTATTTATTTCTCTCCCCCCTACCACCCCAATTGTCTGTTCTCTGTTTGCTGCGTCTTCTTTGTCTGCTTCTGTTGTTGTCGGTGGCACGGAATCTGTGTTTCTTTTGGTTGCATCATCTTGTTGTGTCAGCTCTCCGTGTGGGCGGTGCCATTCTTAGGCAGGCTGCACCTTCTGTCGTGCTGGGCAGCTCTCCTTATGGGGTGCACTCCTTGCGGGTGGGGCTCCCCTACACAGGGGCCACCCCTGCATGGCAACGGCACTCCTTGCGCACATCAGCACTGCGCATGGCCAGATCCACACAGGTCAAGGAGGCCCGGGGTTTGAACCGCAGAACTCCCATGTGGTAGACGGATGCCCTAACCACTGGGCCAAGTCTGCCGCCCGAGTTTTTGTTCTTGATGCACATTGTTTTAGGTAACTACCCACAGTTCTGTTGCTCTCATGTTTTTAGATTTTTTTGATTATATGTCTTTGAGGCTAGCTAAATCAAGTACATATAAGTGTTTTGGAACGCTTATATGATTTTACTTAAGTGAGGGAGAAATCCAAAGGAGACTGCATTATGTTTATATTTTGATTTATCTTTTGGGAATATTTGTAATAGAGAATTCTACATATCAAAATTTTTTTAATGTCTAAGCCCATGAATTTTAATTATATGCCCTTAATGCTTTCAGTCTTTGAATACACACGATCATGTGTAGGGAATGCCAAGTACAGTAAAGTACTTTAACTTCTGAAAAAGGAGTTGTTAAAATTTTCTGTGTGATTAATTCTCCATAAGTAACCTTGAATAAATGGATTTCTTGATTAATGGTAGCAGATACTGGAAATGGTCTTAAAATGTAATGGATTTTGTAAAGCATGTTGAACTCTTTCTATGACATATGAAGAGGAAGTCACTGATAGAGACAAAGTCTCTTCTGGCTTTTATGTCAGACAAGTTTTGAGGTGGAAGAACATTTATAGTTATTTCACTCCTTTTTTCACCTTCATCCTCTCAAACTTCTAGTTTTTTTCTTTAAAGTAATTTCATCAGAGAAATATTATAAAGATCAAGTGCCTTTGTGTTATTTCTTCTAAAGACGCTTGTAACTTACGTCTCTATATTTTTTAATTTCATGAAGAAAAGATTCAATGAGAAATGTCATACAGTTGCAGAAAATCATTAGTCAAATTAGAGGCTTGTGAAGGTCCAATTCTACATTCTGTTAAATTGGGGATTGTTAAATGAATACTTCATTCAATGTTTATTATTAAAATAGTTGAGTTTTTAAAAAAATGTGTGGGAGGGGATTTAAAAATAAAACTTTAAAAAAAAGGAACCTAACAAAGCAGAAGACCACAGTAATAGAAATTGAAAATTTTCTAGAGGGGTTCAACAGCAGATTGGAGCTGGCACACAAGAATCTGCCATAAGACAAACAACATTATTCCGGCTAAAGAGCAGAAAGATGAAGAAAAGTGAACAGATGAGAAGCCTGTCAAACATATCAATATATGAATTCTGGGAATCCGAGGACAGGAAAAGGATAGAAAGGGGCAAAGAATATTCACAGAAATATTGCCTGAAAATTTATGAAATATAATGAGACATGAAGATATATATCCAAAATGCTCAATGAACTTCAAAAACCATTAATCCAATAGAAACACACCATGCCATGGTTATAATCAAAGTGTCAAATGTCCAAAGATAAAGAAAGAATTCTGAAAGTCACCTAAAAGAAGCAACATGTCACATACAACAGAACCTCAAAAAGACTAAGTGTGGATTTCACATTAGAAACCATGGAGGAAAGGAAACAGTGGGGTGTTAATGCCAAAAAACTGTCAACCAAGAATTTCATATCCAGCAAAACTGTCTCTCCTACATAGACCAAAGCTGAGGGAATTAGTCACCACTAGACCAGACCTACAGAAAGTGCTAAAGGGAGTTCTGCAGTCCAAAAGGAAAGGACGCTAGACAACTGACTGAAGCTACATGAAGAAATAAAGGTAATCACACAGGTGAATAGAAACACCAGCAGTATTATATTTTTTTGTTTGTAACTCCACTTTCTACTTCCTATGGGATCTAAAAGGCAAATACATAAAATATAATGAAAAAGCAGTGATTTGGCACTGAAAGTATAAACATGTCATTTGTGACAAGAACTACTTAAAAGTGAGATGCCAGACGAATATAAGAACACAGTTTGGGTACACAATTGAAGTTAAGTTAGTATCAATGCAAAAGAGTGTTATAAATAAGATTTTAAATTTAAGTCCAATGGTAGCCACCAAGAAAATATCCGATAATATGCAAACTTAGAGACAGAAAGTACAGGTTACTGCAAGTGGGAGAAAGGTACAAGAGAAATGAATGCAAAATGAGTTTAGAATTTCTGTATGGAATGAAGAGAAAGTTCTAGGAATGGAAAACAGTGGTAGTTAAGTGTATTGCAACACTGTATATGTGAATAATCCAACTGAATTGTATTCTTGGAAGGGAATGGGATGGGAAAGTTCACATTGTATATATGCTTCCACAATCATAAAAGAAAGAAGAAACTGTGATAATGACAAATTCAATTCATGATAGTGGAAGGAATTTAATAATGGAGGAGAAAATGCTCAAAAGGGCATTACTGGAATAGAAAGGGGAAAAAGGAATGTAGAATGTTATCTTTTTATCAATGCTGAATTTTCTTAACCTTCGAAACTACACCTAAGGTGATTATATAAGTGAATATTCTTGTTCTTAGGAAATGTATGCATATGTATTATGTGTTCAAAGGATATGATGTGCGATCTGCTCTCACACATTCAGGAGATAGGTAGGTAGATATATAGGTAGATGATAAATAGAATGATATGGCAAAGATGGCAAAATGCTAAAATTGGTGGATCTTATTATCTGGGTGGTGAGGGTATGCTGCAGTACTCTGTATGAGATTTGTATTATTTTTGCAACTCCCCTGCCAATTTCAAATTACATACAAATAAAATGGTAAAAAAAAAAACAACCCAAAATTTTAACATGGAGATTTTCATCATACACAAAAGTAGAATGAACAGAATAATAATGGCCCTCATGTACTACATATTTGGCCACAACAAATACAAAAGAAAATCCAGTCCTACTCCCTCTTTACCCTCCCTTCAATTCCATCTCATATTCTGTTGAAGCAAGCTCCAGGCATATTATTACACCCAATAATATTATGCCCCCCATAAAAATAAGAAATAATTATAACCATACTACTATCATCACACCAAAAATCATTAATTCCTTAATACAACCAAATGTCTAGTATGCATGTTTCCAATGGTCTTATGTCATAAATGTGCTTTGTTCTATTTAGGACACTAATGAAGTACGAATATTTAGATATTTAGGGGAAAAATGCTTTACTTGTGAGCTAATTTCAGAAAGGCAATGCTTTAAATAGTGGTGAACGTCACTATCTCACTGGTCTAATTTCTTGAATCCAAAATAAAAAACAGCCTTAAAGAGTGGACCATATACATGAATCTATTAAAAAGCAGGAGCTTCTGGAGGACTTCTGGGAAGATGGAGGATTAGAGAGACAAACACTTCTCTAGCAGAAAAAGAGCTACAAAACTGGCAGAAATGGCCTGGAAAAGAAACCAGGGGAAGGGTGCATACAACTCAGCAAAGAGAGGGGAAAAGAAAAAGAACTGATGGGAAAATTCTCCTCCCTCCTCAAGTTCCTTAGAAGCAGGTCTGGAACCCTTTACTGGATCCTGGCCTGGATTTGAGCAACTGAACAGGGAAAACTCTAAACAGCTAGAAAAGATTGAACCAGCAATCAAAGAACAGCATTGACACACAGCCTCCTAACACTGAATCCCTATGCAAGAGAGCAAAACTGGGCATCATAATAAACTCATTAACATATTCAGATGCCAATGTATCAGCATAAAAAATTAGAAATCATATTAAGAAAATAGAAGATACAGTTCAAGGAAAGGAATATATCACAGGATTTGGATAACTAATCAACAAGGTTCATACAAATCTGCTAAATCAAATCAATGACTTACAAGACAATATGGTTAAAGAATAGCAGAAAGGATAACCAATAGAGTAAAAACTCAGACAAAAATAAGATATGACATATGAAAACCAAAGAATTAAATGGTGGAAGTAAATAATGCATTTACAATAATATTGTTGAATGTGAATGGATTAAACTCCCCAATCAAAACATACAGGTTGACAGAATGTATAAAAAAAAAAAAAATGAGCCATCCAGATGCTGCCTACAAGAGATTCACCTTAGACCCTAAGATACAAATTGGCTGAAAATGAAAGGTTGGAAAAAGATACTCCACACAAAACAATAACCAGAAAGAGCAGGAGTAGCTACACTAATATCAGACAAAACAGACTTTTAATGCAAAGGAGTTATAAGAGATACAGAAGGCCACTATATATTTTAAAAAGGGATAATCCACCAGGAAGAAGTAACAGCCATAAATATCTTTGCACCTAACTAGGGTGCCCCAAAATACATGAGGCAAACTGAGGCAAAACTAAAGGGAGAAACAGACACCTCTACAATAATTGCTGGACACTTCAACACACCACTCACATCATTAGACAGAACTAGACAGAAGATCAACAAAGAAACAGAGAACTTGAACAACATGATAAATGAACCAGACCTAAGAGACATATACAGAATGCTGCACCCAAACTCACATTATATATTCTTCTCAAGTGCTCATGGGTCTTTCTCCAGGATAGACCACATGTTAGGTCACAAAGCAGATCCCAATAAATACAAAAAAAACTGAGGAGGGGATGTGGCTCAAGCAGTTGAGCACTTGCCTCCCACACAGGAGGTCCTGGGTTCAGTTCCCAGTGACTCCTAAAGAAAAAAGGAAAAATAAGCAGACCACAAGCAAAAAAAAAAAGGCAAACAACAAGCAAACAGACGGGGGAGCCAAAAAAAAAAAAAAAAAGATTAAAATTATATAAAAGACCTTCTCAGATCACAATGGAATGAAAATGGAAATCAATGACAGATGGAAAGAGGGATATATGCAAATGTGTGGAAGCTGAACAACATAATCCAAAATATTCAGTGAGTCAAAGAAGAAATTGGAAGTGAAATTAGTAAATATATTGAGACAAATAAAAATGAGAACACAATTTATCAAACATATGGGATACAGTGAAGTAGTCCTGAGAGGGAAATTTACAGCCCTAAATGCCTCTATTAAAAAAGAAGATGCTAAAAATAAAAATTTTACCTCATCTGAAATATGAGTATAGATAATATTACATGTATAGTACTGTTTTTCTTTGAAAGGGAACAAATGCTGTTAATGATATACAATGTCAATATCAGGCAAAAATACAACCAAAGCAAACGTTATATACAATAGTGTATAGTCATATATTAACAATATTCCATTAAAGGTAAAAAAAGGAAAGATTCTTAATGAAAGAAACTAGACAAAAGGTACTACATATGGTTTGACTATCTATACAAAATACGAATTAGAGAGAGAGAAACAGAATAGCAGCTATATATGGCAGGGGATGGAGAGAATGAGAGATGATTATTAAGGTGTAGTGGTTTTGTACTTTTTTACAATTACTATTATTATTATTGGAGTAATGAAAACACTAATATTAATTGAAGTGATGAACGTACAACTCTGTGATTATACCAAAAACTACTGACTATACACTCTGGATAGACTGTATGCTTTATGAAAATATATCAATAAAATTGATTTTAAAAAGTATCACCTTTTGACTGGTTTTACAGCAATTAAAAATGATAAAACATAATATTTGGTAACACTGGTCACAACTAACTATGAAAAAAGCAGATTATAAAACATATAGTAAAATCAAACTTTTGTAAAATTTTAAACTGTACCGCTTACAACCTCAAATCAAGGATACAAACCAGGTTTTTAGTCATTATTCTGAGTGTCCTGAGTGGTGATATGTTTCTTTATTTTGAACTTTGATTATATGAATTGTCCCATATTCAGTTATAATAAATATTTGATTTAAATAAGAAAAAATATATAAAATATTAAAAAATCACTGCAACGCTTACCAATATTAAATTTTTATCCTCATTTTATTTAAGTGAACATTCTCTTTTACCTATATTCCAGTCAATATACTAGAAAAATGTCAATATACTTGACCACTGATAATCTTCCCATAATCTTATGAAAGGTATTAAATACTTTTATCCCATTTTATATGCATTGCCATGAGTTCATTAGCTCTTAAAGGTCCATTTATGGACTACCATGACTTAACCCCAAGTCAAGAAATACTTTTGTAGATTAACTATACCTAGGCTCATACTGGAGTATCTATATGTCAGTGTCTATTTATCAGGTAGCAGCCCAAAATCTAAACCTGGAAACTTGTCTCTGACTTACCCTCTCCTAAAATGTGCCCTGTAGGCAGAACCAACTTGTGAAGAAAGTCTATTTCATTGAGAATAGAAAAAGCATACAGGGAAGCGGATTTGGCCCATTGGATAGGGTGTCTGCCTACCGCATGGGAGGTCCAAGGTTCAAACCCAGGACCTCCAGACCCATGTGATGAGCTGGCCCACACGCAGCGCTGATGCATGCAAGGAGTGTCGTGCCACGCAAGGATATCCCCCGCAGAGGGGGAGCCCCATGTGCAAGGAGTATGCCCCGTAAGCAGAGCCACCCAGCACGAAAAAAGTGCAGCCTACCTAGGAATGGTGCCACACTCATGGAGAGCTGATGCAGCAAGATGACGCAACAAAAAACGGGACAGAGATTCTGGGTGCTGCTGACAAAAGAATACAGGCAGGCACAGAAGAACACACAGCGAATGGACACAGAGAGCAGCAACGGGGGTGAAGAGTGGGGGGGAAGGGGAAAGAGAAAAAGAAAGAGCACACAAATTCCTATAAACCAGAGAAACTCCTAAAACCAGGAGTAAGCAAAAATTGAGTATAAGATGCAGGCTCAGAAAAGACTGAGAGGACTATGAACTTCCCACTAACCTTGGGCTGATCTTGACTAGAGGGTTAAAGTATGAAGGAGACCACTGGCCAAATCAGAGTCACATAGCAAAGAACGTAAAAGGTGTTTTTTGCATTGGGTGGTTTCTATTTGTTAGCACCTGGCACTCACCGGATACAAACTTAAGGAAGAGACAACATAGGAATCAATACCAGAATTAACACTTCAAAATATTAACATATACTTGTGTAACAAAACATTACAAGATAAACAAAGAAACAGGAAATGATGACCCATTCACAGGAACAAGATAAAAATCCAGAAACCATAATGAAGATGACCAGACTTTGGAAATATGGGAAAAAATCTTTTTTAAAATGATGTTCAGGGAGCAGTTTAGCTCAGTGGCTGAGGCCCTGCTTCTGTTGTACAAGGTCCCCAGGTTCAAGTCCTGATATCTCTTAAAAAAAAAAAAAAGTGCTCAATGTGTGCAAGGGATAAAACAAAGCACAGAGAAAGAAAGAACTAAGACCTTAAATCAGAGACCTAACCTCACCACTGGAGGATCTAGAAAATGAACTAGCTAAACACAAAGGGAACATAAGGAAGGAAATAAAGATTAGAGGAGATTTAAATGAAATAGGAATCATTAGGGAGAATGAAAAAAACTAAAAATGGGTTCTTTGAAAGATCAATATAACCAACAAACCTTTAGCTAGACTGACAGAGGGCACAAATAACTAAAATTAGAAAATAAAAGGAAGACATTACTACAAACCCTGCTGAAATAAAAAGGACTGTTTAAACAGCTGAACACCAACAAATTAGATAACCTAGATAAAATGAACAAATATCCAGTAATATACAAACCACTTACACCAAATCAAGAAGAAACAGAAGATCTCAACACACCAATAAGTGGTAAAGAAAATGACTCAGTAATCAAAAACCTCCCAACAAAAAAAAAAAACCAGGACCAGGTGGCTACCCAGGTGACTTTACCAAACATTCCAAGAAGAATTAACACCTATCTTGATCAAACTTTTCCCAAAAATAGAAGAGGCAGGAAAACTACCTAATTCATTCAATGAGGCCATCATCCTCATACAAAAGCCAGACAAAGACATTACAAGAAAACCACAGACCAATATTCCTTACGAAGATATAAAAATCCTTAACAAATAGGGAGGCGGTTTTGGCTCAACTGAGGGTGTGTCCGCCTACCACACAGGAGGACCAGGGTTCAAACCCAGGGCCTCCTGACCCATGTGGTGAACTGGCCCACACACAGTGCTGATGCGCACAAGGAGTGCCATGCCACGCAGGGGTGTCCGCCGCGTAGGAGAACACTATGCGCGAGAAGCGCGCTCCGCAAGGAGAGCCGCCCAGTGCGAAAAAAGCGCAGCCTGCCCAGGAGTGGTGCCACACACATGGAGAACTGACACAGCAAGATGATGCAACAAAAAGAAACACAGATTCCTGGTGCCGCTGATAAGAATAGAAGCGGTCACAGAAGAACACACAGCGAATGGACATAGAGAGCAGACAACTGGGGAAGGGGGAGAAAGAGGAGAGAAATAAATTTTTAAAAATCCTCAACAAATATTTGCAAACCCAACTACACATTAAAAGAATTTCATCAGCAAGTGGGATTTATCACAGGTATGCAAAGGGAGTTCAGCAAGAAAATAAATTAATGTAATATACCACATTAAAAGAATGAAGGGGGGAAAATCCACATGATCATTCTAATTGATTCAGGAAAGACTTGACAAAAATTTAGCACCCTTCTTGGTTAAAAACACTTGGGTAACTAGGAATAGAAGAAAACATTCTCAACATAGTAAAGAGAAGATATGGAAAACTCACTGCTAGTATCATACTTGATGGTGAAAGATTGAAAGCTTTTCCTCCACAATCAGAAAGAAGACAAAGACTCCCACGGTCATCACTGTTATTCAAACTGTACTGGATATTCTAGTCAGAGCAACTACATTAGAATAAAAAGTTAAAGGCATCAAAATCAGAAAGGAAGAAGTAAAACTCCTTGGGATTTTTGAAGATGACATGGTTCTATATTTAAGAAATAAATAAATGAGATTTCATCAAAATTTAAAACTTGTGCAAGGATCTCCTCATGAAAGTCAAAAGACAACCTACAGAATGGGAGAAAATACTTGGAAACTGCCTATCTGATAATCCTCCTTCTAGGCATATACCCAAAATAACCGAAAACCGGACAAACTGATATTTACACGCTTATGTTCATAGTGACATTATTCATAAATATTCATCTATAGAAGCAACCCAAGTGCCCATAAACAGACAAACAAAAAAACCAACTGTGGTATATACCTACAATGGAGTATTATTCAGCCATAAAACGGAATGAAATTCTGATACATGCAACAATATGGATCACCCTTGAAGACTTCACGGTGAGTAAAACAGCCAGACTCAAGAGGACAAAGATTGTATCATCTCACTGATACGAAAATTAGAATACCCAAATTTGTAGAGTCAGAGAGTAGAATACAGGTTACTAGGGGTGGGAGTAGGAGTAAGGAATGGGAAGTTAATGCTTAAGTGGTACAGAATTTCTGTTTAGGTTGATGAAAAGTTTTGGTAATGGATGGTGGTGATGGTAGCACAACACTGTGAATGTAACACTACTGAAATATATATGTGAATGTAGTTAAAGGGGAAAATTTTAGTCTTGAATTTTAATGTTTTAGTGTTTAGTGTTTTTAGTGTTTTAGTCTGTTCTGTTACCAGAATAAAAACTTTTAAAATAAAAAATAAGAAAAACAGGTACAGTGAACCCTAAGATGAAGTATGGACTATAGTCAATATTATAATTTTAATAATATTGTTTAATCAATTGTAACAAAGGTACCATACTAATGTGATATATTACTAATGGGGGGAAACATATATGGGAACTCTATTTTCTGCATGATTTTTCTGTAAAGCTATTTTTCTAATAAAAGAGAAAAGTATTTAAAAATTCATGAAGTAGTGATTAAGAGTATGTATCTATGATAAGAGTAACTTGCAATGAGAAAATTTAACACTGACCCCAGCTCTACCAATAACTAGTGGTGAAACTTTAGGAAATAACTGTATTTCTTTGGATTTAATTTTATTCAGCAGCACACCCATACATCCTGAAATTAGAAGCATCTACTTTTTTCTAGTATAGCATGTTTCCACCTAGCTATAGTTAAAATGAATTCTGAATTATGGCTCACATCTGACATTTCTCAGTAAATCACTTTACTACTGTGATGATTAGGCTAATGTGTCAACTTGGCCAGGTAACTGGCCCAGTTGTTTGGTCAAGCAAGTACTGGGCATTTATTATAATGCAAGGACATTTATGGACTTTAAACATCAGTGAGTTGATTGCACAGATGGCTGATTACATCGACAATCAACAAGGAGATTGCTGTAGGAATAAAAGACATTTTATCCAATCAGTTGAATGCCTTAGAAGGAAAGTGATTCCACCATTCAGAGAAGATTTTCCAGACTCTGGACAGCCAACATCTCCTGGGAACACATCAAGGACCTTCATCGGAGCCCCTGGTTTGCAGCCTGCCTGTGGAATTTGGCCTCGTATATCCCCACAGTGACGTGAGAGAATTTATAAAACCTCATACTATTTATAGATATCTCCTGTCAATTCTATTTCCCTAGAGAACCCTGACTAATACAGCTTGGTACCAGGAGTAGATCTTCAGGAACAGAATCTTAAACATGGGACTTAGGAACTGGTTCTGGGAGTTTTACAATCGGCTCTCTACTCTATTTGGACTCAAAGGTACCAATGATTACCTTTCCAATAATCAAGAGGACATTTACAGTCCATAGCGTAGGTTGGCAATGGAAACAGGCAAAATATCACCACTGGATTCCCCTACTTTCATACTTATTAAGAGACAGACTGAGTGAGTGTGTTCTCAACACATTAACAGAGTATTGTGGAATCAAAAGGTACAAAAATAATGGCTGGCTCCTCTGAGATACTCTGGATACAGTTACAAAAGAAAGTGACGCACTAAAGGCTTCAAATTTGCAACTTGAAATGCTGCATAAATGATGTGAAAGTTTTGATGTTTATCTGAAAGAAAATCTTGTTTCATGTGGCCACAAACTTAAAAACTCTGAAAACCAGACTCAGACTCATTGTACGAGTAGCAGAGTTACAAAGGAATAAAAAAAATCTCAATCTGGGTTATCTGCTATTAAAGTGAAGGCATTGATTGGGATGGTGATATATGGGTTGATGGTGATAATGGTGGAGACACTGGCACCCTAAATAATGCTGAGATTTTGCCAGATTAACCTGTGATGGCCTGCTCCAAGGAGTCCAGACCTCCTTCCAGCCATGAGGCAGGTACCAGTCAACTAAAGCCTATACTGCCCAACCTCCTGCCTGCCCCAAGGAGTCTGGAAGTCTTCCCAGTTCTGAGGAAGGTACCAGGCAAACTCCAACACCCACAGCCCAACCACCACCCTGCCTTGAGGAATGTGCCTTCCAACCCCTGCCTGAAGCCATTAATTCTGTCTCAGCAGATGAAAATGCAAAGGAACGCCCCGAGGTCAGGAGCTTGCAAGGCATTTCTAATCCTTCTCCTTACTCATCCCCAACACCCCTCTTCCCTAACTAGACTGAACTCACAACAAGCCCCCAAATGTGAAGTACAAAGTGCGAATCCATAAGGAGGTACACTATATTCTAAAAGAACTACATGAGTTTTTCAACTTACATGAACAGAAATCGGGGGAGTATGTGTAGGAATAGATATGTTTGGAAATGGAATGTGTGTTGGCATGGGATAATGGTGGAAGGAATATAAAGTTGGATCAGGCTGCATTTATTGATATAGGCACACTAAGCATAAATTCTGGATTCGATGCTGAAGCTCCAGGGATTAGAAAAGGTATTAACAGTTTGTTTGGGTGGCTAATTGAAACATGGATCAAAAGATGGCCTAGAATGTCTGAGGTTAAGATGCTCCAATTTATCCTGGTATACAGCAAAAGAAGGAAGTCAAAGGCTTAGAGAGACTGGAAATGCTAGAATGGATTTATCACTTAAGACCTGCCCAACAAACCCAGGAATATCCAGAGGACACACCTTTAACCAGGACTATGAGGAATAAAATTGTAGGATTAACTAACTCCATCTTCCCTGAAGAGCACTGTGGTCGCTCTTCTTCTCTGCAGTCCAGATTACTGTATGAACTTCTGTAACGGAAAAAGAATCCTTAAAAATTATGGGGATGGGGAAGTGGATGTGGCTTAAGCAAGTGGGCACCAGTCCACCATATGGGAGGTCCTGAGTTTGATTCCCAGGGCCTCCTGGTGAAGGAAAGCTGGTCTGCACAGAGTGCTGGCCCAAGGAGCGAGCTGGCCCGCATAGAAGTGTTGGCCCCAGCAGAGAGCTGGCACAGCAAGATGACACAACAAAAAGAGACACAGAGGAGAGACAGTAAGAGATACAGCATGCCAAGGAGCTGAGGTGACACAAGAGATTGAGCACCTCTCCCACTCTGGAAGGTCCCAGGATCAGTTCCTGATGCCAGCTAAAGAGAAAGACAAGCAGATACAGGACACACAGCGAACCGACAGAGAGCAGACACTGGGAGGTGGGGGGCGGGGCTGTTAATTGCTGTCAAATCAACAGTATCTATCTTCTAGAGTTTCTAGAATAAGCAAATCAAAATGACCAAAATGTAACATAAAGGGCATTTAAAGCAAATCCTGTTGTTTTTCCATGCAGATACATATATATTTTTCTGTATGCCGTGATTTAATGTGTCAAATAACTATATTTCCCCCACTGATGACTGAAACCCTACTCTTTTATTTCTTTGTTTTCAAGAACTCCTTCTTTGGCTTTTTAATTTCCGTTATTCATTCTATAAAGGCAACCAATATTTATAGAATAGTGATGGTTCCAGACAATGTATAGGTTACTAAGGTTAGAAAGATGAATAAGATCCTTTCCCCATCCTAAGGTGGTAAAAATACTCCTCAAAAGAGTATCATTAGGACGTGGATGTGGCTCAAGCAACTGGGCTCCTGTCTACCATATAGGAGGTCCAGGGTTCAATAACCAGGGCCTCCTGGTAAAGGCAAGCTGGCCCACGCAGAGTGCCACCTTGCTCAGGAGTGCTGCCCTGTGCAGGAGTGCCAGCCAATGCAGAGAGCTGATGGAGCAAGATGATGCAACAAAAAGAGGCACAAAGGAGAGACAATAGGAGACTTAGCAGACCAGGGAGCTGAGGTGGCACAAGAGGATGACTGCCTCTCTCCCACTCTGAAGGTCCCAGGATCAGTTCCCAGAGCCACCTAATGAGCATACAAGCAGACACAGAAGAACACACAGCAAATGGACACAGAGAGCAGACAATGGAGGAGGGGGGAGAAATAAATAAATCTTAAAAAAAAAAAAGTATCATTAAATTCCTAACGCCTGAGAAAGAATTAGTTTTATCCATTCCTTCTTGCAAAAGAAACAGAGGAATAAAAAAAGGAGGAAAGTACTTGCACTCTGGATAAACAAAAAAATCTTAAAAAAAAAAAATTATGGGATGATCAGTTCTCAGGCCAGTAAAAGTCAAGGATCAGCAGCTAATCACCAAAAACAAGACGGGCATGACTACCCCAATGAAAGGCAGACTCAAAATAGCAATCAAGAGTCTTGAGTCCCACAGAGCTATGGCATTAGCTAAAAGATCATGGGGTACCTAGAAGTGAAATACATTGTCAGTCTACTAAACTCCTACTTGATCTGTACAAGCAGAAGGGTTCTAAGTTGAGTAACAAAACCCTAACTCAAATTACAGACACAGAGAATCACAGCTCCTTAATCAATTTCCAGACTTGAGACAGTTTATAGTCCCAGAGTCCCCTGAATGAGAAGAAGGCCAGGTCCCCTTGGAGAAGGATCCTGTTACACTGTCAAAAATTTATACTGTTACTCTTCCTCCCAGTTTTCCCGAAAGAGACCTATGGCCTTTTACCAGAGTAGCTGTGCACTGGGGAAAAGGAAATGATCAAACATTTTGGTGGTCCACGAAACAGAGCAAGGCCTTATGGAGGTCAGGTGATTGATGGAGTTTTAGCTCACATCTATTTCACAGTGGGTCCAGTGGATCCCCAGATCCATTCTGTGGTTATTTCCCCAGTTTCAGAATGCATAATTGGAACAGACATAACTCAATAAGTGGCAGAATCCCCACCCTGGGTCCCTGACTTATGGAATGAGGGTTATTACGGTAGGGAAGGCCAAATGGAAGCCACAATTGCCACTACCTAGCAAAATACTGGACTCCTGGAGGGACTGCAGAGATTAGCGCCACCATCAAGGATCTGAAGGATGCAGAGATGGTGATCCCCACCACATCTTCATTCAACTCTCCTACTTGGCCTGTGCAGAAAACAGATGGATCTTGGAGGATGACAATAAATTATTGTAAACTCAACCAGGTGGTGATTTCAATCGCAGCTGCTGTCCCAGATGTGGTATCACTGCTTGAGCAAATCAACACATCCCCCGGTATCTAGTATGCCGCTATTGAACTGGCAAGTGTTTTTTTCACAAATGCCATTCGTAAGGACCACCAGAAACAGTCTGCTTTCAGCTGGCAAGGCCTGCAATATACATTCACTGTCCTGTCTTGGATATATCAATTCTCTAGCCCTATGTCATAATATTGTCCACAGGAAACTTGATCGTCTCTCCCTCCCATAAGACATCACACTGGTCCATTATATTGATGATACATGTTGATAGTATCTAGTAAGCAAGAAGGAGCGATGACTCTAGACATCTGTGTGAGAGAGGGTGGGAAATAAATTCAACAAAAATACAGGGGTCTTCCATCTTGGTCTAATTTCTAGGTGGCCGGTGGTATGGGGCATGTCAAGATATCCCTTCTAAAGTGAAGGATAAGCTCTTGCATCTGGTCCTTCCTACGACTAAAAAAGAGGCACTACACTTAGCTGGTCTCTTCAGATTTTGGAGACAACACATTGCTTATTTATGTGTGCTACTCCAGCCCATCTACCAAGTGACCAGAAAAGCTGCTACTTTTGATTAGAGGCCAGAAAAAGAGGAGGCTCTACAAGAGGTCCAGGCTGCTGTGCAAGCTGTACTACCACTTGGGCCATATGATCCAGCACATTCAATGGTGCTGGAAGTGTCAATGGCAAATAGAGATGCTGACTGGAGCCTTTGGCAAGCCCCTACAGGAGAATCATAATGCAGACCCTTAGGATTTTGGGGCAAAGCCCTGCCATCCTCTGCAGATAGAACTACTCTCCTTTTGAGAAACAGCTTTTGGCCTGTTAATGGGCCTTAGTAGAGACTGAACCCTTAACCATGGGCCATCAAGTTACCATGAGACCTGAGTTGCCTATCATGGGCTGGGTATTGTCTAACCCATCAAACTTTGAAGCTGGGTATGCACAGCAGCATTCCATAATAAAGTGGAAGTGGTATATACAAGATAGGGCTTGAGTGGGTCTTGAAGGTACAAGTAAGTTACATGAGGAAGTAGTCCAAATGTGCATGGTCACCCACCTCGTGCCATGTTACTTTCTCTTTCCCAGCTCACAGCTCTGGCCTCTTGGGGAGTTCTTTGCAATCAGGTGATGAGGAAGAGTAAACTTGGGCCTGTTTTACAGATGGTTTTGCACGATATACAGATACTGCCCAAAAGTGAACAGCTGCAGCACTACAGTCCCTTTCAGGGACATCCCTGAAGGGCAGTGATGAGGGCAAATCCTCCCAGTGGGCAGAATGTTGAGCAGTGCACTTGGTTGTTCATTTTGCTTGAAAGTAGAAATGGCCAGAGGTGCGTTTCTACACTGATTCATAGGCTGCTGCCAATGGTTTGGCGGGATGGTCAGAGACTTGGAAGGAAAATGATTGGAAAATTGATGACAAAAAGGTCTGGGGAAGAGGTATGTGGAAAGACCTTTCTGAGTCAGCAAAAAACATGAAAATATTGGTGTCCCACATGAATGCTTACCAGAGGATGACTTCAGTATGGAAGGTTTTAATAATCAAATGGATAAGATGACCCACTCTGTGGCTAATGCTCAGCCTTTTCCCCCAGCCACTCCTGTCACTACCCAATGGCTCATGAACAAAGTGGCAAAGGAGGTTGGGATGGAGGTTATGCATGGGCTCAGCAACACAGACTTCCCCTCACGAAGGATGACTCGGCTATAGCCACTACTGAGTGCCCCAATTGCCAGCAGCAGAGATCCACACTCAGCCCCTGATATGGCACCACTGCCCAAGGTGATCAGCCTGCTTACTGGTGGCAGGTTGATTACACTGGACTTCTATCATGAAAGGGGCAGCAATTTGTTTTAACTGGAATAGACACATACTTCAGATATGGGTTTGCATTCCCTGCATGCAACGCTTCTTCCAAAACTACTATCCATGGATTTACCAAATATCTTTCTTTTTTAAAGATTTATTTCTCTCCCCAATCCCCGTTGTTTGCTCTCTCTGTCAATTCGCTGTGTGTTCTTCTGCGTCAGCTTACATTAGCAGGTGGCATGGGGAAACTGCGTCTCTTTTTTGTTGCATCATCTTGCTGCATCAGCTATGTGTGTGCAGAGCCACTCCTGGGAGGGCTGCGCTTTTCTCATACTGGGCACACTCCTTGTGCGTGGGGCAGCCCTACACAGGGGCGTCCCTGCACGGCACAGCACTCCTTGTGTGCGGCAGCACTGCGCATGGGCCAGCTTACCACATGGGTCAGGAGGTCCTGGGGATCGAATCCTGGACCCTCCATATGGTAGGCAGTTGCTCTATCAGTTGAGCCATGTCTACTTCCTCCAAATAACTTATTCACCACCATGGTATTCCACACAGCATTGCTTCTGGCCAAGGAACCCATTTCACAACAAATGATGTGTGGGAATGGGCACATGCCCATGGAATACACTGATCTTCCCATGTTCCCCATCACCCTGAAGCAGCTGGATTGACAGAACAGTGGAATAGCCTCTTGAGGACTATTATAGCACCAACTAAGTGGCAATACCTTGCAGGGCTCGGGCAATGCTCTCCAGGAGGCTGTGTATTGTCTAAATCAGCATCCTCTCCATGGTGCTGTTTATCACATGGCCAGGATTCATGGGTCCAGGAATCAAGGGGTGGAGGTAGGAGTGGCACCATTCACTATTACCCCTACTGATCCACTAGGAAAATTTTTGCTTCCTGTCCCTGTACCCTGAAGCTCTGCTGGTCTACAGGTTTTAGTTTCAAAAGGAGGAGTGCTTCCACCAGGGAACACAACAGTGATTCCACTGAACTGGAAGGGAAGACTGCCACCTGGACACTTCGGGCTCCTCATGCCTCTGAATCAGCAGGCAGAGAAGGGAATACTATACTGGCTGGGGTGATTGATTATGACTATCAGGAGGAAATAGGATCATACCTATATAATCAAGAGTAAAGAAGAGTTTGCCTGGAATACAGGAGATCCTCTAGGGCAATTCTTAGTACTGACATGCCCTGTGATTAATGTCAATGGAAAATGCAACAATCCAATCCAAGGAGGACTAACAATGGCACAGAATCTTCAGGAATGAAAGTCTGGGTCACCCCATCAGGCAAAGAACCACAGCCAGGTGAGGTGCTTGCTGAGGGTGATGGAAACATGGAATGAGTAGTGTAAGAAAGTGGTGATAAATATGAACTTTGACCACATGACCAGCTACAGAAACAAGGACTGTAACGGTCACAAATATGTCTTCCTTGTCTTGTTATGCGTATGACTGTATATGTAAATAAAACAAGTATCTTTGTTTTCTTCCCTTATTTTTGCCTCATCATATGACATGTTGTATTAAGTTCATGTCATAATATTTAAGGGATGCCAATATTATCCAAGGACTTGCACCCTATTCTGTAAGGAATTAATGCGTTTCCAGCTGCATACAGGACAGCTGAATATTGTTAGGCAGAAATATATATAGATGTATGTCTGTTACTGTTTTCTTTTTAGAGACTAAGTATGATTAAAGGTGACATGTGTGGCTGCCAAGATGACAAGGAGTGGACTGTGATGGTTAGGCTAATGTGTCAACTTAGCCAGGTAACTGTGCCCAGTTATTCGATCAAGCAAGTACTGGGCTAATTATAATACAAGGACATTTATGGACTTTAATCATTAGTGAGCAGACTGCATAGACAGCTGATTGTATCTACAATCAAACAAGGAGATTGCTGTCAGCAATGAGTGATATTTTATCCAATCAGTTGAATGCCTTAAAATTGGAAGTGATTTCAGCATTCAGAGAGAGTTTTCCAGTTTCAGACAGCCAACACTCCTGAGAACTCATCAAGGATCTTCATCAGAGGCCCTGGTTTGCAGCCTGCTTGTGGAATATGGACTTGTGCATCCCCACGGTCACATGAGAGAATTTTATAAAATCTAATACTATTTACAGATTATCTCCTGCTAATTTTGTTTCCCTAGAGAACCCTGACTAATACAACTACTAATATTAATTTTAAAACATTAGCATATAAGTATTATTAAGCATGCATTTATCAGTGTCGCCTAAAATGAAAGGAATTAGTCACCACTGCTAAAATTCAGATAGTTGATACTTGAGAAAGAAATGCAATGATGATAGTACCTGCTTTTAGTAACTAAAACCTACAAACCTTTTAGGAACAAATATACCTACCATTTTTATTGACAGAAAGAAAATGAAAAAGGATACCATTGTACAGTAAATGATATCTGAAATTAAATTATTCTGGTAAACCCTTTATGATCAGCTGGATTATGTGCCTCAGGACATTAATTTATGTATCACCATATTTAGTAAGCTAATTAATCATTGTTTACAGTGCTTCAAACATTCTTTATTTTAGAAGGAGTGAAAAGTTTCAAATTAAGAGGCACAAGGGTGAAAAGAATATTTTCCACAAGATGAAATCACTTCAAGGACCAGGAATATGTAGGTCCTTGTTATAAACTTTGTTTATATATGAAGTTCAACTATTGTGTTTCCTAAAACTTTATTTTCTATGTTCTCATTTTATGTATTATTTAAAAGTCAATCTAATACACATAATTATTTTTGCAAATGAACAAAGAGCAAGTGGCTTCCAGAAGGATCAGAGGGTCTCTTAGGTTCCCTATCAAAACAGCTTATCCTTTAATTCCTCAAAATAATTGTCCTTCAGAATTTCAAACATTCCTACATTCCTAGATAATGAAGGCAGGATGAAATAAAGAAATTGGCTTTATTCTGTTTCAAAAACAGAACCATGATTGGACTCATGAACATGGAGATGGGGAAATTTAATAGATATGGATAAACTGTCATTCAATGATTGAAAGTACCCAACATACTAAAAGGAAAATTTTATTACAAATAATGACAATTTAAAATATAAATCACAAAGTTAAACTTTAAAATACTTAAAAATGCATACCTTTGTGTCCAGGAATTAATATAAGCAAATATTTTGAGAGTATGTTCCTTTCTGAGCTGCAGTCCATCACCACCTTCTAGATCTGATACTGAAATAAAGTAAAAAAAGAATTTTTAAAAATATGAAGATAAAATAATTTGAAAATACTACTTCAAAATATAGCCTAGATTTACAAATGCAAATATTTCAGGTAATTTCTCTTTTGGTTTCAAAAATAACTGTTAGTTTATACAATTAATGACCAATTTGAGAAGAGACTTTTAACAGGTATCTTTATCAGAGGGGAAAAAAGCCACATTTCTGGTTATTCTGGCTATTTTCTTCTCAATCCCAAATCTACTCTTCTTTTCTGTGCTTTGCAATGCTTGAACTAGACTCTGCAAGCTACAGGTTTTCATTTTCCAAGCTGGCTTCCTGGGAAGATCTTCTCAAAGTCAAAAAGGCACTAGAGTAAGACTGTTAAGCAGAAGGAATGGCCAAAGCCCAAAGACTCATAAGCCTACTATGTCTGAAACCAGTTTCATGGCATCTCTCTTAAAGGTACCAGTAGTAGCCAGACAGAATCACTTCCTTGAAGTCTGTACACTATCTTCATTCACTGGGCTCTACTATAAGCTACTAGATTCTGACAACTCCAACCTCTTTCTCCTTTGTTTCCCCACCAAGAGGGGAGATTAGCTGCTTCCTGCAGTTAACACTACCATCTGAGTTTTCTAAAGGCTCCCTTTATGACCTTTCAAACCTCTAACATCTGTGTAATTATTTCCCTTAATTAAATCCCCTCTTCAAATCCCTTTCTGGACCCTAACTGACATTCTGGGATTTCATAAAATAGTATGTACTACTACGAAAGGAACCTAAAGTTAAATACAGAAGGATGTTTTATTTTAGGCTTTGCAGGCCATACAATTCATCACAGCTATGCAACTCTGCTATATTGCCATGAAAGCAGTCATATACAATACATAAAGAGGACTGCCATGTTACAAAACAAGATGGCTGTACCAATTTGGCCCAAGGCCATAGTTTGCCCATTCCATTTTAGATAAATAGAAGTCAATGAGATAACATAACCCATAGCATTATAAATCTTCACTAAGAGTCATCATTTATTCATTTAGTATTTGTTGAGCACTGTACGTTCTAGGTACTGGACATAAAACAGGTGAATGAAACAGAGATAGCACCTGCCTCACGGGCTTCAGTCAAGTGAGAGAGGAAGGACAAGAGGTAAATGAATAAAAATATTATGATAAATGTCAAGAAGAAACCAAGTAAATAGTATAGATAACCCATCTTAGAATAGGGAGTAAAAAGGAACTCACACTACAAGGGATACCAAGAACACTAGTTCAGGGAAGAGGATTTGGCTCAACTGATAGAGCATCTGCCTACCACATAGGAGGTCCAGGGTTCAAACCCAGGGCCTCCTGACCCATGTGGTGAACTGGCCCACACGCAGTGCTGATGCACGCAAGGAGTACTATGCCATGCAAAGGTGGCCCCCACGTAGGGGAGCCCCACGTCCAAGAAGTGCATACCACAAGAAGAGCAGCCCTGTGCGAAAAAAGCACCACCTGCCCAGGAGTGGCTCCGTACACACAGAGAGCTGACACAGTAAAAGGACACAACAAAAAGAGACACAGATTCCTGGTGGTGCTGACAAAGAACACAAGCAGACAAAGAAGAACACACAGCAAATCGACGCAGCAAGCAGGCAAGTGGGGAGGGGTGGGGAGGGGTGGGGCGGGGTGGGAGAAGGGAAAATAAATAAAAACTTTAAAAATCTTAAAAAAAAAAAAGGAACACTAGTTCAGAGAGCATCAAGAGAATAAAGAGCTCAAAGCAAGATGATTCTGAGGATGGAAGAGGAAAACGGAATTTAAAGAGTAGTTTCTATTTGATTTAAAAGAAGAATTTTTCAATGTTTCAAGCTTGCAGAGGAATTATAATAGAGAAAGACAGAAAGCAAACTCACAAACTTGAAAACTAATTATAGGAATGGAAAAAATATGCAAGTTAGGAAATGTAATGAAAGTATACTACCTAGCTCAGCAGTAAACAATATTTATATAGTCCTAATAACAAACACACAATATTGATTCAAAAGAAAAGGGGGAAAAAAAGGCATGGCAAGGAGGAAGTCAACAGACCAGTACAAAAAATAAATATCAATAAATAACAATATAATTTTGTTATTTAGACACAAAGAGGTAATAGCTGGGTTAGAAAACCAAACAAAATACAAAGTGATTACCTCTAGGAGAGAAAAGAGGGCCTGCAGCAAAACTGAGTTTAAGTCTTGCAAAACTTTTTTAAAACAATGCATATATACTACTAAATATTAATAAAAGTTAAAACAGAAAAGGAATTGGTCCCATTACCCAAAAGTTACTTCTTATGAACAAAATTCATACTATACCTATTTGGAGCCTGGCATTAAAGATTTGAAACATCAAATTATTTGTATCCCTTATTCGTAGGTATAATTTGTGAGAATACACTGTAGGGAAGCGGATGTGGCTCAAGCGACTGAGCTCCCGCCTACCATATGGGAAGTCCAGGTTCGGTTCCCAGTGCCTCCTAAAGAAGATGAACAAGACAGCAAGCTGACTTGACAGGCTGGCAGGGTGAGCTGATGCAACAAGACGACATGACAAGAGATACACGGAGGAAAACTTAATGAGAGATACAACAAAGCAGGGAACATAAGTGGCTCATGTGATTAAGCACCTTCCTCCCACATGAGAGGTCTTGGGTTCAGTTCCCGGAACCTCCTAAAAAAAGAAGACAAGCACACAACAAACAGATTCAGCGAATGCAAACAATGAGAGGTTGGGGAGAAATAAATACATCTTTTTAAAGAAAGAACACACTAGCTCAAAAAAAGTAAACTCGATGGAGAGGACACTTAAGAAAAAATAATAATAATATTAGCAGGGAAGTGGACTTGGCTCAATGGATAGAGTGTCTGTCTACCACATGGGAGGTCCGTGGTTCAAACCCAGGACCTCCTTGATCTGTGTGGAGCTGGCCCACGTGCAGTGCTGATGTGCACAAGGAGTGCTGTGCCACGCAGGGGAATCCCCTGCATAGGGGAGCCCAACACGCAAGGAGTGTTCCCCATAAGGAGAGTCACCCAGTACAAAAGAAGTCCAGCCTGCCCAGGAGTTGCACCACACACAGAGAGAGCGACGCAGCAAGATGATGCAACAAAAAGAGACACAGATTCCCATGCTGCTGACAAGAACAGAAGCAGACACAAAAGAACACACAGTGAATGGACACAGAGAGCAGCCAACTGAGGGTGGGGGTGGGGGAGAAATAAATACAAAATAAATGTATCTTTTAAAAAAAGAATATTAGCAGAATGACTGAAGAAGTCATAGATGGAGGTGAGTAAGATGAAAAGTACTGTCCATTAGAAAGTAAATGGATAATTAGGCTAGTAAATGGAATCTCCATTCATCGAAAGGTCTAATAATCAAATTGAAAACACTGGGGAAAAAGGCAAGTTACAAAAGGACACACAGTATGGTATCATTTGTTATCTTTTAACATAAAAACATTATGTGTTGTTATGAACTCATATACAACCATATTACAAATACATATAATGCAATGGCACAGCAACATCAGGACAGTGGTTACCTGTAGGGGAAAAAGATAAAGAAACAGGATAAAGGGGTGTGTTCTCAGCAACATCAATTTTTATTTCTTGAAAAAAGTTAGTATAAAATATTACATCTATAATATTTCAATTACATATGTACCTTATTTTTAGGATTTTTCTACAAACATTTCATAATTAAATTTTCTATTATGCCAGATTTAACATACCCTTTTAAGCTCCTCTCGCTCCCAAAACTCCACTAAAATGACATGAGAAAATAAAATATAAACACGTAAGGGCAGAAATAACAGAAGACAGAAGTGAATTTGTGGAGAAAACAATACCTAAGTAAACCAGAGCAAACTAAAAAATCAGGCCGATAATGGAGAAGAATAGAAACAGGCTGGTTTTGTACCATCAAAACCTCAGAAAGGCTCAGGAATTGGAAACACTCTAAATACAGGAGTGCAAGTAGAGATTAAAAAATAAAAAATTAAAGTCTTACTAAAAAGCACCCCCAATCCACACAAGCAAGATCCCTAAAAGACGAAGTTTCCTCTCTAGAGATGTTGAACCAGAGATCAGGTCTTGGGTAAACCAGGCAGCTAAAAACTAAGGGTATCATATTGGTAACTGTGAAAGTCTCTGTATAGGCATTTCCTATTATACACTCATATAAAGCATTCCTGAGAAACCATCAAATGCAAAATCTGGCACTAAAAAAAGAATAAGACTAACAATAAAACAAGATTAGACACAAACTACTCAAGACCTATGAAACTTTATAACCAGAGCACTGGACAAAAACCAGTAACCTGATTTGAAAAATATATATATAAGCAGAGTTGAATCTTTACGGGAATTTTTTGCACTTACTAGTATCAATCAACTCTTTTCAGCTTTAAACCATGAGGTCCACACTTCCTTCTTCAATATGAAAATGCTTGAAGACATTCAGTTTCAATAAAAACAATTTTCAAAAAAATTAGACAGGAAATACTTCAGCAATTTCTTCACTTTCACCAAATAGCTTTATATAATAGAAAGCATAGTTCTTGAAGCCACTAACCAACTAATACATATAACAAGAGACCTTTTTTTTTTTACTTTAGTAGGTACTGGGATTTGAACCTGGATCCTCCTTGTATACAGGAAGCAGGTGCTGAACCATTGAGCCACTCCCACTCCCTGCAAGAAAGCATTTTTTAGGCTCATACAAAAAGATTAGGGAAAAAAAGCAGTACTGAAGAGGAAAATGGGCAAAGGATATGAAAAGAAAATGATACACACAGCTCAAACATACTGATGAAATGCTATTTTTTTCTTACAAGAGTGACAAAAAGTTTGATAACATCTACTTTGCTGGCAAAATTGTAGGGAAATAGACACTTCAACGTATCAGTGAAGACAAATTGGTAATATCTATAAAATTACAAATGCACTGAACTTCTGAGTCAATAACTGCACTTTTAAGCTCCTTTTACCTATAGATATGAGGACACACATGATTGACATTCATCACAGCGTTTTTTGAAGACTGGCAATAACCTACTATCTATCAATAAAAGACAAATACCTATGACAATGGAAAACTGCACTGGGAGCAAAAGAAAAAAACAACATGCTCTTTATAAACTGGTTTGAAGTAATCCCTAAATCTTAGGTGGGAAAAAAAGGGAAAAAACTATTTTTAACTTCATGAGTTTATGATAAAAAAATTTTTTTAAAAAGAAATCAGCTATTTATCACCTGTAGAAAATGTTGGGAAGCGGACGTGGCCCAGTGGTTAGGGCATCCATCTACCACATGGGAGGTCCACGGTTCAAACCCCAGGCCTCCTTGACCTGTGTGGAGCTGGCCCATGCTCAGTGCTAATGCACACAAGGAGTGCCGTGCCACACAGGGGTGTCACCCGCATAGGGGAGCCCCACGCGCAAGGAGTGTGCCCCATAAGGAGAGCTGCCCAGTGCAAAAGAAAGTGCAGCCTGCCTAAGAATGGCACCACCCACACGGAGAGCTGACACAACAAGATGACGCAACAAAAAGAAACACAGATTCCCGAGCCGCTGACAACAACAGCAGCGGACAGAGAAGACGCAGCAAAATAGACAGAGAGAACAACCCAGGTGAGGGAGGGGGGATAGCTGGGAAGGGGAGAGAAATAAATAAATAAATAAATCTTTAAAAAAAAAAAAAAGAAAATGTTAAAGAATTCACTATTTTTGAAAACTGATAAAAGGGAAAAACAGACATTTATCCTGCCCCTTCCTGTGTAAACAGTACTACAAAGTAACTAAACACATAACAAAAGGAAGCTTCTCTCAGTAGACAGTCAAGCTAATAAAGAAAGAATGATGAGATTAGAATATTACTATTTTGCAACTCCTAATGACATAATAATCCATGCAACTGCCATTGGTATCACCAAAAAAGGGGATGGGGGACACAATGTGACATTATGTGGAAAAAAATCAGACCTAATCTTATCAAGCCTCTAGATCGAATCAAATTTCAGGAATATAGGAGACACACAAACATGTTAAATAACTCCACAGTGATAAAATCAACAAAACCCAACTGGGAAGCTACCGACTAAATGACCTACAAAATCAGAAGTTTCTTCAATAAAACAAGAGGAAGAAGAAAGCGAGAAAAGAGGAGTGGGAGTATATGGGAAGTTCATATTTTTTAACATAACATTTTGTGTGATCTATGTATCGTTAAAAAAAAAAAGAACTTACAGAGTAAAAGTCTTAAACAAAATAGCAATTGAAATAGACTGACTTTTGATTCAAATGTTGGAAAAAAACTTTTTTAAGTTTTTAAGAGAAATTTGAACTCTAAAATTTTATATTACTCTTAATTGTTCATGGCAATAACATTGTGGTTATGCATTTTTAAGTGCAGTTGGTTATTTGTTGTACATCATTCTATAAAATCATTACAAATACTGAATCACTGCCCACATGAGAAATATAAGGGTAGGTGTCCTGCAAGCCTATAGTCACATTTTAAACCTTATGTTCACACTGTTTCATCAACTGATCAATACATAACCTTATTTTATGTATGTTTTCTGTTTAAAGACACCTTACATCTTTGGCTTCCTCTTTAAATTTGTATGCAACAATTCCCTAGAAGTTCTGTTTCACCAGGCTATTAGAGACTACCTCTATTTAGCTCAATCTACAAACAGCATATTTGCCTTCTGAACATTTTAAGGCACCTGAAAAAAGCTTTTCAAATACAGGTATTTTCTCTTTATAAAGCAACCAGTCTTCTTGTGCTTAGGAAAACCTGACAGCACTTCAGCACTACACTGGAAGCCATTTTAAAAAGCAAAATCACCAAGAGAAAACACAAGAATATGAAAAATATGGACATTAATACACCATGAAAAGGACACTTGTTTACAGCATACAAACTGAAACAAGAAGGCACAATGTCACATTGTTCAGCCTCAACTGGTAACATACACCTCCAGTAACAAGTTTTTCACTGCTCTGCACATGTCCATGAATGACCAGATAGACACCACAAATAGTGATTTGAGGTTACAAATAAATTTTAGCAAGTAGGTGAATTCGTAAATACGAAACACATGGAAAATGAGGATCAACTATATTTGTCTTTTAGAGAATTCTGCTGAAATACAGATACAATGTAGTATCTGAACTTGCTTCAAAATAATCCAGTGGAGTGGAAGAAAAGGATGGGTTGTGTACAGATGGAACTAAATTTTCCATGAGCTGAAAACTGTTCATCAGGTGACAAGCCCATATTTCTACACCAACTCTGTTTAAAACTCTGATAAAATGAAAAAAGTACCAGACACACCAAACAAGACCACACACTGGGTAACCAGGAGGAAAAAAGACAGAAGATCAGATATTAACAATCCTTGACATTATAGTATCTAACTACTATGTTCAGGACATTAGATGATAAGGTAGACAATTTTAGTTATCAGACCTGTATATTATAGTAAGTTATTACTATGTTTAAGACATTGGTTGAGTAGGTAGAGAATTTCAGCACAGTTCTGAAGACTTTAAAGTGAATCAGGGTGAAAAAAAAAGGGAGAGAATCAGGGGTAAGCAGATATGGCTCAACCCCTTCGGCACCCGCCTACCACACGGGAGATCCCAGATTCAGGTCCCAGTGCCTCCTAAAAGACGAGTAGACACTGCCTCCTGCCACAAGGAGCTTAGATGCCACCTCCCACCACAACAAGCACATGCCACAGGCCAGCAGATGCCACACAGCTGATGTGGTTCAGACTGATGGGCAGTTGCCTCTCATGTGGGAAGTCCCGGGTTCAGTTCCAGGTGCCTCCTGGGGAAAGCGAGCAAACAATGAACAGACAGATGAGAAAACCATGTGGGCAACAGAGGAGATAAAAATAAATAAAATAAATCTTAAAAAAAAAAAAAAAGATTCAGAGAACAGATATGGCTCAAGAGGTTGAGTGCCTGCTTTCCACATGGGAGGTCCTGAGGTTTTGTACCCAGTGCCTCCTAAAAACAAAAACAAACAACAAGGAAATAGAGGTAGCGCAAGCAATTAGGAGCCTCCCTCCCACATGGGAGGCCCAGAGTTTGGTTCCCAGTGTCTCCTAAAAAAAAAAAAACATGAAGAGACAGTGAGAGCAAACAATGGGGGGAGGTGAATAAAGAAATAAAATCAAACAAAAAGAACAACTCAGGGGAGCCGAAGTGGCTCAGTGTTTGAGCTCTAGCTTCCCACATAGAAGATCCCAGGTTCAATCCCCCGCCCTGGTACCTCAAAAAAAGAAAAAAAGAGAGAGAGAATCAACAGGGAGCAGATGTACTTCAGTGGCTGAGCATCTGGCTTTGCATTAATAAGGTCCTGGGTTCAATCCTCAGTATCTCCTAAAAAAAGGAAAGAGAATCAAAAGTTTTAGAACTGGAATATACAATAACTAAAATTAAGATCTCGATACATGGTTTTAACAGTAGATAAGACACAGCTGAAGAGTGAATTAGAGAAATGGAAAAGAGATCAGGAAATATATTCAGAAGCGAAGTATTGAGATACAAAAGAATGGAAAACACAAAAGACATGGAAGAGTATGAAAAGGTCTAAAATATATCTAATTGAAGTCTCAACAGGAGATGAAATAATGAGGCAGGAGGAAAAATTGAAGAGATAATGACTTAAAAAAAAAAAATACACAACTCAAGCCAGATTCCTAAGCAAGATGAAATATGAACATATACTAAAACTGATGAAGACCGAAGACAAAGAGGGAATCTTAAAAGGAAAGAGATGAAGAAAAGTGTATCTATAAAGACGCAATATAGGAAGCAGATGTGGCTCAAGCAATTGGGCTCCCATCTCCCATATGGGAGGTCCAGGGTTCAATTTCCAGGGCCTCCTGGGGAAGGCAAGCTGGCCCGCACAGTAAGCTGGTCCATGCAGAATGCTGGTCCATGCAGGAGTGCTGTCCCATGCAGAGTGCTGGTACAGCAAGATGATGCAACAAAAAGAGACACAGAGGAGAGACAATAAGAGACACAGCAGACCAGGGAGTTGAGGGGTGCAAGAGACTAAGCCTCTCTTCCATCCTGGAAGGTCCCAGGATCAGTTTCCAGTACTGCCTAAAGAGAAGACAGACACAGAAGAACACAAGCAAATGGACACAGATAGCAGACAGCAAGCAGAAAAAACCGAGGGGAGGGGAATGGATAGATAGATAGATAGATAGATAGATAGATAGATAGATAGATAGATAGATACTTTTTTTTTTTTCAAAAAAAAAAGAAGCAATAGTAAAACTTATGAACAGACTTATCAGTAGAACCTAGGCAGGCCAGAAGACAAAGGCATCACTTGCTGAAACAAGCAAAGTAACTACTAACCTGCAATAAAATACTGTATTTTAGGGTTTACTTCTCTAAAATGTAATTTTCATTTTAGAAACCAACCAAACTTAGGAATAAAGTCAAGAACAGGCAACACTAAAGAAAATGACCCCAGATAAAACCTAATGCAAAAAAGAATGGGGAGCAACAGAAAGAGTATATTTAGGAAAATCCAAATGAATATTAACTGTATAAAACAATAACAGCATATGTTCAAAAGGTATAAAGAACTGATACAGAAAAAAATCAAAGAATAATAAAAGAGAAAAAAAACAACAAAAAAAGAATTGATATATACCACAATAGTACAAAAACTATGAGAAGTTAATGGAATTAAAATGTTCCAAGGCCAAGCTAATCAAAGTATGTTCCAAGGAACGCCAGCATGAACATCACCATCACCTGGTAACTGTTTAGAATGCAGAAACACCAGGGAATATGCACTTTTAACAAGATGACCAAGTAATTTATAAGTATATAAAGTTCCAGAGACACTGGTTCAAGATCTGGAAAGCAGTAAAAGAGACTGAGATGTGTGAAATTCTGATAAGCAGGAAAATAAGTATGAGTTTAAGATGAATGATTCAGTTTGAGTTTTGTTGAATCTGAGAATGAAACCAAACATGCAAATGTCTACTACTTTAACAGTAAGTTATTAGACTGAAGCTCAGCAAACTGGTCAGAAAGGGGAAATATACTTTGAAAGTCATCTGGAATGTGATGAAATCATGTGAGCAAATGGAATCTTCACTCCTACTACACTATTTCATAAAATACAAAGCAAAGGACTTCCCATACTTAAAGGATTGGAGGAATAACAAATCCCTAGGTAAGAAAGTGAAAAAATTTAAGATTAAGCAGGCCCAGCGATACACAAACTTTTTGGACTTAGGAACCCTTTGCACGTTTAACAATTGAGGAGACTCAAAAGAGCTTATGTTTAGGTGATTTATATTTATCAATATTTACTAGTATATTTATCAATATCTACTAACATTTAAAAACTCACTACATGCATGTTTTCCTTTTATTAAAAAAGTAATAAGACAAATACAACTGTTTCACTTTTTTTTTTTTAAGGTAATAGGGCCAGGGATTTAATCCAGGACCTCATATGTGGGAAGCCAGTGCTCAACTGCTGAGCCACATAGGCTCCCTGTTTTACCCTTCCAAATCTCCTTAGGCAGGGTCTGGCTTAATAGAAGATAGCTGGATTCTCATTGACTGCTTCTTCACTCTGTCTGTAGCCATTTATTATTTTGGTTGAAGAATTTGAAGAAAATTCATCCTTAAAAGATCTGAAGTTAGAAGAGAGGTGTATTTTAATAGCATTTTCAGGTAATTTTGGATAGCCTTTTTTAATATAAAAGTAAAAGAATGATAATTTCTTAAATATTAGTTTCAATGTGGAATTTGTACCATTAATGTATCAGTACCCTGATACATTAAAATCCATCTCTCTATCTTGCCTTTTGAAACCATCTTTTTCACATGCATGATTTTGTAACATCATACACTGATCACCTATCTGGAATATAAGTTTACTAGGCTATGCAGATCTTTCTGTTGTTAAAACATTTCATTACACAATATCAAATATCGACTTTCATTAATATCCCCAACAATCTCATGAGAAAAATCTTTTAAGTATTGGGCACCTGTGAAGGTAATAGCTCCAGATACAAGTTTTACCAAATTAAATTTCTAACCAAAGCTCAAATGTTACCTTGGCAATTAACATTGTCACTTTTTCTTAAAGAGACAGGTTCATTTCATTCAATCAAGAAAATGCCTGCCAAATACTCACATCTGGAAAACCTTGTGAGTCATTCTTACCAATAAATATGAACACAGTGTTCTATGAAAAAAGCAGTTTGTTCAGCCCACAAACCATTCATATGAGTGCTCTTCTTCAAGAAAATCATCTAACTGCAGAAATGCTTTCTGTATACTTCTCACTTCATCACATGGAATATGAAAAACACAAGTACACAAGATTTGGGAATAATAAAACTAGTAATCTAATCTATCAGTAACATTAAGCGAATTTATTTTTTAAACAGCAAGTCATCCGTGTTAAAGAATACAAAAACCAGAACAGGAAAAGTAGATTTGGCTTAACTGATAGAGCGTTCGCCTACCATATGGGAGGTCCAGGGTTCAAACCCAGGGCCTCCTGTCCCATGTGGTGAGGTAGCCCATGCACAGTGCTGATGCGCACAAGGAGGGCCGTGCCACGCAGGGGTGTCCCCCCGCGTAGGGGCGCCATGCACAAAGACTGCACCCTGCAAGGAGAGCAATCTTTCTTGATAAAAATACTTCAAAAAATAGTAAAAAATGGAAAATTCCTCAATATTATAAAAGGCATATATAAAAAACCCACAGCCAACAATGCATTCAATGTGAAAAGGTTGAAAGCTTACCCTCTAAGATTGGGAATAAGACAAGGATGCCCACTGTCACCACTGGTTATTCAACACTGTGCTAGAAATTCTAGCTAAAGCAGTTAGACAAGGAAAATAAATAAAAGGCATCCAAACAGAAAAAGACATACTCCTATATTTGGAAAACTGTGAAATATCTGCAACAAAGCTACAGAGCTAAACGAGTTCAGCGAAGTGGTATGATACAAGATCAATATGCGAAAATCAGTAATGTTTCTTTACACTAGCATTGAACAATCTGAGGAAATCAGTGGGGAAATTCCATTTACAATAGCAACAAAAAGACTCATATCTAGGAATCAATTTAACCAAAGAAGTATAAGACCTATAAACAGAAAATGACAAAACAATGTGTTAGAGGTTCCCCCTCACTAGGTTGGCAATAGTTTACAAACTGTGACTCAGTTCCTCCTGACATGCATTGAGGGAAGACAAGCCCCCTCCCCCATAGCCTACGTGTCTGAAAGCATGGCACTTCCCCAAAGGCTGAACAAGGAAACCACATGGAGATAGGAGTAAAGTGAGATAGAGAACTTCACCCCCTCCAGATCAAAGCACCACCTGCCCCTCCAGCATTCCAAGAAAACATAACTCCCTACTCTCTAGCTATACAAGGGAAAATTTTCACCTCTAGGGCTTTCTATTGGCCCCTATACCTCACTCGGACCCTTGACTGCCTCCCACCAACTATTATTTCCCCACCTAGGAAGGTACTGTATAAATACATATTCCCCCTGGCTAAAGTCTGTATTCATCAGATCCCCACCATAGGGAGAGTTTCCAATAAACTTTCTGCCTGCGATCATCAGTCTCCATATCCAAGTAAGAGCCACTTTCCTCCAACACAATGCTAAATTAATTAATTTATTTTTAAAAAATCAATGAAGACCTAAACACATGGAAAGACATGACAAGTTAATGAATTGGATGGCTAAATATTGTGAAGATGTCAATCCTATCAAAACTGATTTATAGATTCAATGCAATACCAATCAAAATTCCAACAATCTACTTATCAATTACAGAAATAGAAAAGGCAATTTGCCAAATTCATTTGGAAGGGAAAGTTCACCTAAATAGACAAAAACATTCTAAAAAGAAGAGCAATATGGGAGAAATTTCACTGCCTGACACAGAAACACACTACAAAGTTACAGAGGTCAAAACAGCACGGTGAGGGAAGAGGATGTGGCTCAACTGATAGAGCATCCACCTACCACATGGGAGGTCCAGGGTTCAAACCCAGGGCCTCCTAGTCCATGTGGTGAGCTGGTCCGCGCGCAGGGAATGCCGTGCCATGCAGGGGTGTCCCCTGCATAAGGGAGGCCCATGTGCGAGAAGTGCACCCCACAAGTGCACCCTGCCCAGGAGTGGCACCGCACACACGGAGAGCTGATGCAGCAAGATGATGCAACAACAACAAAAAAGAGACATAGATTCCCGGTGCCAACAAGAATGCAAGCAGACACAGAAAGAACACACAGCAAATGGACACGAGAGAGCAGACAATGCAGGGGGGAGGGGACAGGGAGAGAAATAAGTAAAAACACACAACAAAAAGAACAGCATGGTGGGAAGTGGCTGTGGCTTAATCAGTTGGGCTCCCTTCTACCATATGGGAGACCCTGGATTCGTGTCCCAGGGCCTCCATGTGAAGGCAAGCTGGCCTGCACTGTGGAGAGCTGGTGCAGCAAGATGATGCAACAAAGGGAGACAAGCAGATACAGAAAAAACGCAGTGAATGGACACAGAGAAGAAACAGCAAAGAATGGAACAAGCTGCAAGGCGGGGAATAAATAAATCTTTAAAAATAAATAAATAAATAAATTGGGGTATTAAAAAACGAAAAAATATAAAAATTAAAAAAAAAAAACAAAAAAACACAGCATGGTAATGAATGAATAAGGCAAACCTGCAGTGAGAGGAAAATCTGAGGGCATGATGATACAGACAGACCCCTGTAGGGCAAAAGAACCTCAACTCTCTCCAAGGGAGCTAAGAGCTACCAAAGCCTTCAAATACCCTCTCTTCTGCTACCTCTGACCTCCAAAAAGTAATGCTACTTCTAGCCTTCACAGGGGGCCAAAGCAGCTTTTTTTCTCTTTATGTGGTTGGGATATGTGATTTTACTGTCAGCATGGTATTCCGACGAAAGGTAAATGGTGTCCAACATTACTGGAAAAACTTTAAAAAACAACATGGTATTGGATTAAAGATAGACCCATCAGGGAAGCAGATGTAGCTCAGGCAACTTCATTCCCACCTACCACATAGGAGGTCACTGGTTCAGATCCCATCACCTCCTAAAGAAGACAGCAAGCTGACGTGATGGGCCAGCTAGGAGAGCTGAAGCAACAAGATGATGCAACAAGAGACATGGGGAGGAAAAACAGGATGAGAGACAGACTAAAGCAGGGAGCAGAGGTGGCTCAAGCAATTAGGCACCTCCCTCCCACATCGGAGGTCCCAGGTTCAGCTCCCAGTGCCTCCCAAAGAAGCAAGGAAGACAGACAGACAAAGCAAGTGAAAAACAAAAGGGGGGAAGGGATAAATAAATAAAATAAATCTTTAAATTAGAAAAAAAAAACCCACAACCACAAGAATCAAACAAAAAAGACACATTGAATTATGAAATAGAATTGAGACTCCGGAAATAAACCCTCACCTCTTTGGCCAACATGGTTCCGACAAACTTACCAAATCTATATTAACAGGACAAAACAGTCTCTTCAAAAAATGGTGCTGGGAGAACTGGAAATGCAAAACCAAAAGAATGTAAAAGGATGCCTATCTCTCTTCCAATTAAAAATCAACTCAAAAATGGATTTAAAAAAATAATCAAAGACCTAAATATAAAAGTCACAATCATAAAACCTCTAGAAGAAAATGTAGGGGAAAATCTTAAAGACCTTCTGGCAGGTATTGATTTCTTGAACCTTACACCCAAAGCACACACACACACACAAAAAAAATAGATAAATGAGCCCTCCACAAAATTAAATACTTCCACAACTCAGAGACTTTGTCAAAAGAATGAAAAGAAGTTCATGCAGAGACTTCCAGGAAAATAATGGACTATCAGGTTGATGCAAAAGGAAATGTAGTTTCGGACCAGGAATTTTAAATCATTATAACTAGGTTCAGAGACATCTTTATTAATCAAAATAGGAACCATTACAATCAACACATTTTGCCAGTGAGAAATAAGTTTGTTTATTCCTGTAGTGTAAAAATCTGTACTTCAGGATTCAATGAACTCTTGGAAACCATTTTCTGCATCCTGCTGGTTGTGAAAAACATTTTCCCTGCAAACAGTTATTATGATGCTTGAAGAAGTGGTAGTCAGTTGGTGAAAGGTCAGGTGAACATGGCACATGATGCAAAACTTTGTAGTCCAATTTGTTCAACTTTTGAAGTGTTGGTTGTACAACATGCAGTCGGGCACTGTCATGGAGTAGAACTGGGTCCTTTCTGTTGACCAATGCTGGCTGCAGGCACTGCAGTTTTCGGTTGTCTCATCGATTAGCTGAGCATACTTCTCAGATGTAATGGTTTCACTGGGATTCAGAGAGCTGTAGTGGATCACATCAGCAGCATACCACTAAACAGTGACCATGACGTTTTTTTGGTGCAAGTTTGGCTTTGGGAAGTGCTTTAGAGCTTCTTCTCAGTCCAACCACTGAGCTGGTCATCACCGGTTGTCAGATAAAATACACTTTTCATTGAGTGTCACAATCCAATTGAGAAATGGTTCACTGTCATCGCAAAGAACAAGAGAAGACAAGGATTTTTAAAAATTTTCGGTCAGCTAATGAGGCACCCACTTATCAAGCTTTTTCATCTTTCCAATTTGCCTGAAATGCCAAATGACTGTGGAATGGTCATTGCTGAATTCTTGGGCAAACTTCTCGTGTAGTTTAAGAGGATCAGCTTCGATGACTGCTCTCAATTGGTCATTGTGAACTTCCAATGGCCAGCCACTATGATCCTCATCTTCAAAGCTCTCGTCTTCTTCTTGAATAACCACAGGACTATATGTTCATTAGCACTTCCGGGGCCAAATATGCTGCTGATATAGAGAATTGTCTCTGTTGTTTTACGACCCATTTTGAACTCAAATAAGAAAATCACTCGAATTTGCTTTTTGTCTAACATCATTTCCATAGTCTAAAATAAATACAAAATAAACAGCAAATAATAAGTCATTAGCAAAAAAACATAAAGTAAGAAATGCACAATAAAATGATGTATAACATAACCACATTTAAGAAAGTATGCCAATATTAAACGGCAAATTTCAACAATGCAAAGTCACAATTACTTTTGCACCAACCTAACAGAAAGACCGAAGACTCGGGATTCTCTTTTCTTCTGAAAAAATAGCTAGAGGACAGGCTGAAAAGGCCTGGAAAAGGATCTTCTAGGGTTTAGGACACCAGGCAAAGCCTGCACAACATCCAAAAGAGAGAGACAAAGTAGGGGAATCGCAACAGCAAAACTGAGTTGAAATCAGCGCCTGCTAATGCTGGTCCCCTCTCCAACACTGAAAGACACTTTAGAATTCTCAGGCCTCAGAACTAGAACTGGCTAGCTGCAGACAAAGGAGGTGGGGGCGGGGGGGGGGGTTTGCCCAGGGATCCATTGCCCCAGGAAAGGGGAGAGAGAGGGACATAAGCTAAGGCTGACTCAGCTTTTGACCCACAAGTTTGGACTACTGTGCCCCATCAGCCCTTCAAGATTGGGTGGGACCACGCTACTGTTTGCCTTGGGAGCAGGCATGGGACTGGAGAGATCTGACCTCTCTCACCATCTCCCTCTCTCTTCTAGCCGGGACTGACTGCTAAGGATGCACCTCGCCATGAAAGGAGAGAAAGGGACAAAGCCTAAGGCTAACTCAGCTTCTGACCCATAAATTAGGTCTGCAGTGTCCCACAAGCCCTTCTAGGTCAGGTGGGGCAGCACAATTATTTGCCTTGGGGGCAAGGAATAAACTAGAGAGATCCGGGACTAAACAGCTCTGAACCTGTATACTAACCCAGGCTGTTTTTGAGGATGCAGAGGGGAGTGAAATTATTTCCTACCTGAGACAAGGGAGAAGGCTAGCAGCAAAGGCTAGAGAACTGCCTCTGGTATAGTTTGAATTACGATGCTCTTAACCTCCAGGCAGAATCCTCTATCACATTTAATCAGTCATGTTGCAACAAACACAGGTCAACCAAGCACTGAAATGAGAGGGCTGTCAAAGAGTGCCATCTGCTGGCAGACCAAGGAAGTGCATGTGAGGAAATTAAAAATAAGACAGGCATTTTCTGGCCTTTACAGTCTCCCTCCCCAAGGCCCTAGGAAGCAGGTCTGCAACCCACTACTGGGTCCAGAGACCAGTTTTGAGCAACTAACAGAGACAATCCAAACGATTCAGGTCAAACCAAAAATCAAATAGCAGCAGTAACACTCCCACCACTAAACTCCTATGAGAGAGAGAGAAATTGTGCATCTGAGTAAACTACCACCCTAATCAGATGCCTAGACATCAGCAAAAAATTATAAGCCAAACTAAGAAAATGAAAGACATGGCCAAAGAAAAGACATATATCAAAGCCCCAGAAGAAACGCAGAATTTGAGACAACTAATTAATGAGATGCACAAAAATTTCCAAAATCAAATTAATGAACTGAAGGGCAATATGGCTAAAGAGATAAAAAAAACATCAAGAAGACACTGAGAAGGGGATGTGGCTCAAAGGACTGGGCTTCTGTCTACCATATGGGAGGCCCTGGGTTCGCTTCCCAGGGTCTCCTTGTGAAGGGAAGGTGGCCCTCGCCTGCGGAGAGCTGACAGGCTGCGCCTGCAGAGAACTGACGGCCTGCACCCCCCCTGAGAGCTGGTGCAGCAAGATGACACAACAAAGGGAGACAAGGAAACGCAGAAGAACGCGCAGCGAATGGACACAGAGAGCAAACAGCAAACAAGTGGCAAGGGGGGGATAAATAAAAATTTTTTAAATAAAAATTTAAAAAAGAAGACATTGAACAAGCACAAAGAAGAATTTGAAATCCTAAATCGAAAACTAACAGAACTCACAGGAATGAAAGACATAAGAGGTGATGTCAAAAACATCTCAGGCATACAAAGCAGATGCAAAATGACAGAAGAAAGAATATGTGAAACCAAAGATGGAGGAGCTGAAATTGAAGAGAGAAAATAATGGGAAAAAAATGAGCAGGGGCCCTGGGAGATGAATGACAACACGAAACGCAACAACATACAAGTCATGGGAGTTCCAGAAGGAGAAGAAAAGGCAAAAGGGGCAGAAAGAGTATTTGAGGAAATCATAGCTGAAAATTTCCCAACTCTCACAAAAGAAATGAACTTAATGTCCAAGAAGCACACTGCACCCCAATCTGAATAAATTCTAACAAACCTACTCTAAGACACATACTACTCAGAATGTCAAATGTTGAAGATAAAGAGAAAATTCTGAGACCTGCAAAGGAGAAGCGAACCATGACATACAAGGGACACTCAGTAAGACTCACTGCAGATTTCTTACCAGAAACCATGGAGGCAAGAACACATTGGTATGATGCACTTAGGATACTGAAAGAGAAAAACTGCCAGCCAAGAATTCATTATCCAGCAAAACTGTCCTTCAAACATGAAGCTGAGTTTGAAATATTCACGAACAAAGAGAAACTAAGAGAATCAGTAAAAAAGATTCCATCTTTGCAGGAAATTTTAAAGGAAGCCTTACAGCCTGAAAGAAAAAGACAGGACAGAGGGGCTTAGAGCAAAGTATAGAAGAAAGAATGACCAAAAGAGTAAAATAACAAACAAAAATATGATAAGACAAACAAAAATATGATATGAAAACCAAAGAAAAAAATGTGGAAGTAATACATTTATGTAACCAGTAAATGTGAGTGGATTAAATTTCTCAATCAAAAGATATAGGCTGGCAGAATGGATTAAAAAAAATAAGCCACCCACATGCTGCTTACAAGAGACTCACCATGCACCTAGGGACATGAGAGGTGATTCAAGCATCCCTCTCACATGGGAGGCCCAGGGCTCAGTTACCAGTACCTACTAAAAGGGAAAACGAGCACACAATGAATAGACAGTGGGCTCAAAAACAATGAAGGGGTGGGAAGAAATAAATAAAAATAAATATTTTTTAAACAGAGGATATTATGAGAAACTGTATACCAACAAATTAGACAACCTAGATGAAATGGACAAATTACTAGAAATGCACAAACAACCTAAAACAGACACTACAAGAAATACAAGAACTTAACAAACCCAATCACATTTAATGAAATTAAATCCATCATCAAAAATTTCCCTTGGAGCTGATGTGGCTCAGTGGTTGAGTGCCAGCTTCCCACACACAAGGTCCAGGGTTCAATCCCTGGCCCCAATACCTCAAAACAAACAAAGAAACAAGAAAAACAGAAGTCTTCATTTCCTTTGGGAAGGAGATGTGGCTCAAGCGATTGGACTCTGGCCTACAACATGGGAGGTCCCAGGTTCAGTTCCTGGTGCCTCCTGGAGAAGATGAGCAAGATAGCAAGCTGGCACAACAGCGAGCTGATGCAAGATGATACAACAAGGAGAAACAAAGAGGAAAGGCAATGAGAGACACAACAAACCAGGGAGCTAAGGTTGCTGTGGCTCCAGCAATTGAGTATCTTTCCCACATGGGAGGTCACAGGTCCAAATTCTGGTGCCTCCTAAAGAGAAGATAAGCACACAGTGAATGGAGACAGAGAGCAGATAGTGAGTGCAAACAAGGAGGGGGGTAGTAAGAATGAATAAATAAAATAAATCTTTAAAAAAAAAACAATCTCCCAACAAAGAAAAGTTCAGGACCAGATGGTTTCACAGGTGGATTTTACTAAGCATTTCAAAAAGAATGAGTACCAATCCTGTTTAAACTCTTCCAAAAAATTAAAGCAGAGATAAAATTACCCAGCACATTTTATGAAGCCTTTATCACCCTAATACCAAAGCCAGATAAAGACACTATAAGAAAAGAAAACTACAGACCAATCTCTCTAATGAACACAGATGCAAAAATTCTCAACAAAATACTTGCAAATCCAATCCAACAGTATATCAAAAGACTTATCCATCACAACCAAGTGGAATTTATTCCTGATATGCACAGCTGGGTCAACCTAAGAAAATCAATCAACATAACACATCACATTAACAAATCGAAGGGAAAAAACCATACTGACCATCTCAATCAACACAAATACAGCACTCGACAAAACCCAGCATCCTTTTCGATAAAAACAATTCAAAATATAGGAGAAGGAAAATTGCTCAGTATGATGAAAGGTATATATGATAATCTCATAGCCAACACCATAGTCAATGAGGAAAAGTTGAAGCTTTCCCTCCAGGATCAAGAATAAAGGAAACGGATTTGGCTCAACGGAGCGTCCACCTAAAACATGGGAGGTCCAGGGTTCAAACTCAGGGCCTCCTGACCCATGTGGTGAGCTGGCCCACGCACAGTGCTGATGCGCACAAGGACTGCTGTGCCATGCAGGGGTGTCCCCTGCGTAGGAGAGCCCCACGCATAAGGAGTGTGCCCCGTAAGGAGAGCCGCCCCACATGAAAAAAGTGCAGCCTGCCCAGAAGTGGGGCTGCACACACGGAGAGCTGATGTAGCAAGATGACGCAACAAAAAGAGACAAAGATTCCCAGTGCCACTGACAAGAATACAAGTAGACACAGAAGAACACACTGCGAATGGACATGGAGAGCAGACAACTGGAGGGGGGAGGAAGGGGAGAGAAATAAATTTTAAAACCTTTAAAATATATAATATATATATATAAAAACTTCACCACTGAAAGTCAAGTCAATTAAAAAAAAAAAGAAGACAAGGATGCCTACTGTCACAACTGATATTCAACATTGTGCTGGAAGTTCTAGCTAGAACAATTAGACAAGAAAAACAAAGGCATCCACGTAAGAAAAGAGGACATAAAACTGACTATTAACAGGTAACATGAGCCTATATTTTAAAATTCTGAAATGTCTACAGCAAAGCTACTGGGCTAATAAATGAGTTCAGCAAAGTGGTAGAATACAAGATCAATATGCAAAAATAAGTCATGTTTTTATACACTAGTACTGAACAATCTGAGGAAGAAATCAGGGGGAAAATTCCATTTACAATAGTAACAAAAATACTCAAATACCGAGAAATCAATTTAAGCAAGGAAGTACTGGACCTACATGGAGAAAACTACAAAACACTGCTAAAAGACATCAATGAAGACCTAAACAAACAGAAAGACAATTCATGTTCATGGATTGGAAAACTAAATACCATGAAGATGTCAATCCTACACAAACTGATTTACAGCTTCAATGTAACACTAATTAATATTTCAACTGTCTCCTTTTTCATTACAAAAATAGAAAAGGCAATACTAAATTCATGCGTAAGGGAAAGCACACCTAAATATCCAAAAACACTCTTAAAAAAAAAAAAAGTGCAATGTGGGAGGAATTTTACTGCCTACCTTCACACATATTACAAAGCTACAGTGGTCAGAACAGCATGGTATTGGCACATCGATCAGTGGAATAGAATTCACAGTCCAGGGAAGCGGACTTGGCCCAATGGATAGGGCGTCCGCCTACCACATGGGAGGTCCGCAGTTCAAACCACGGGTTTCCTTGACCCATGTGGAGCTGGCCCACACACAGTGCTGATGAGCGCAAAGAGTGCTGTGCCACGCAGGGGTGCCCCCCCCGTGGGGGAGCCCCACACGCAAGGAGTGCGCCCCGTAAGGAGAGCCGCCCAGTGCGAAAGAAAGTACAGCCTGCCCAGGAATGGCGCCGCACACACGGAGAGCTGACACAACAAAAAGAAACACAGATTCCTGTGCCGCTGACAACAACAGAAGCAAAAAGAACACACAGCAAATGGACACAGAGAACAGACAACTGGGGTAGAGGGCGGGGGGGAAGGGGAGATAAATAAATAAAATAAATCTTTAAAAAAATAATAAAAAGAATTCACAGTCCAGAAATAAACCCTCACTTCTATGGTCAACTGGTTTTTGACAAACCTACTGGTACAAAACAGTCTCTTCAACAAATGGTGCTGGGAGAACTGGATATCTATAACCAAAGGAATGAAAGAGGACCCCTATCTCACTCCCTATACAAGAATCAACTCATATGGATCAAAGACCTAAATATAAAAGCCAGGGCCATAAAACCACAAGAAGAAAATGTAGGTAAACATCTTAAAGAACTTGTAGTAGGTGATGGTTTCTTGGACCTTAACCCCAGAGCATGTGCAACAAAAATAGTGACACATGGGACCGCCTCAAAATTAAACACTTTGAACCTCACAGAACTGTCAACACGGTAAAAAGGCAGCCAACTCAATGGGAGAAAATATGTGGAAATCACGTGTGATAAGGGTTTAGTATCCATGATACATAAAGAGATGTTACAACTCAACGATAAAAAACCAAATGGCCCAATTATAAAAAGGGTAAAAGACTTGAATAGACATTTGTCCAAAGAAATACAAATAGCAAAAAAAAAAAAAAACATGAAAAATGTTCCACGTCATCAATGATTAGGGAAATGCAAGCCAAAGCTACAACATACCATTTCACACCTATGAAAATGGCCATTATTAAAAAGACAGAGAGAGAAGCAAATGTAGCTCAAGTATTTGAGTACCCACCTATCACAAAGGAAGTCCCAGATTCGGTTCCCAAGTGCTTCCTAAAGATAAGCAAGACTGAGTGCTGCTGCTGAGGGGAGGAGACACAACACAGAAATGCAATGTGGAGACAAAACAAGCAGTGAGCAGATGTGGCTCAAGCAATTGGGCGCCTCCCTCTCAGATGGGAGGTCTCAGCTTCAGTTTCCATTGCCTCCTTAAAAAAAGAAGACGAGTAGACACAGAGAGCAGAGACCAAGTGTGAACAACAAGGTGGGGGGAGATTAATCTTTTTAAAAAAAGAAATACAAGTGTTGGAAAGGATGGGGAGAGATAGCAACATTTCTTCACTCTTGGTGGGAATGCAGAACTGGTACATCTACTGTGGAGAACTGTTTGGCAGTTCCTAAAGAAGTTAAATATAGATGTCCCATGTGACCCTGCAATATCACTACTGAAGAACTGAAAGCAGTGTCACAAACAGGTATCTGCACACTGATGTTCACAGCGGCGTTATTCACAACTGCCAAAAACTGGAGACAACCCAGGTGTCCATCAGACTGATGAATGGTAAACAAACTGTGGTGTTTTCACACAATGGAATATTATGCAGTTGTAAGAAAAAATGAAGTTCATAAAGCCCTTGACAACATGGATGAACGTGTAGGACATTATGTTGAGTGAAGCAAGCCAGACACAAAAGGACAAACATTTTATGGCTGTGCTACTATGAATTAAATATATTACATAATGGCACAAAGTTACTAAGTTAAATATGGGTCATCAGAAAATAGAATGAGGTTAGAGATTGGGAAACTGAGGGTTAACTTGTGCAGAATTGATAAAAAGGATGTGTGTTAATCTTTGGTAATGAATAAAAAAGGTGAAAGCCCAATATAATGGTGATAATCAGGAGTACTATTACGTGGGTCCGAAAGTGGTTTAAAGGTAAAGTCTAAGATCATGTATATGTTACCAAAAGGAAAACTAAAAAAATGTAATATGGAATGTATACATAATAAAACTGCATATGAAATATGAATATAGATAAAATTGTGTATTTAAGACCATCTTTCTTTGAAACTGAACTAATATATGTTAACATTACAAGATGTTAGTAATAGAATAAAAAACACATTATGCTAAGTGAAAGAAACCAAGTACTACATATTACATGATTTCATTTATATAAAATGTAAATAATTCAATTTATAAAGATGAAATGAGATTAGTGGTTATACAGGGCTGCGGAAGGACTAGTAAGGGGTGTTGAGTGTTTCTTTTTGGAGTAATTAAATTGTTCTAAAATTTTTCACAGTGATGAATGTACAACATTGTGATTATAATCAAAGCCATTGACTATACACTTTGGACGGATCGTACGGTAATGAATATATTTCAACAAAACTGCTTAATACATAAATAAATAATTGTGCGAGAACAGCCGGAAAGAGCAGCTATATACAGGAGGGGCAGTATAGACAGACTGAGTTGAAGAACTTTCTTGTTTGTTTCCTTATTATTATTGAAATAATGAAAACATGCTAATAATGATTGAAGTGATGAATGCACAACTATGTGATTATTGCAAATACCAATGATTGCACACTTTGGATGAACTGTATGCTTTATTAATATATATCAATAAAATTGATTTTTAAAAAATACATTATGCTTCTTTAAAGGGATCAATCAGTTAATGCCCCTATATATATACCTAATGCAATTTCAATAAAAACTGCAATAGAGTTGGGGGAGAGGTGTGGGTATAGGGAAGGACAGAAGAGTTGTGGCAAACCAAAGGATTCTAAAGCTTTAATTCAAGGCATTTAAAGTTTTCACTAGCTATTTGGATCCACACTAACAAGTACGAAGATATATTGTAAAGGTACTAAATTAAAACCACAAAATTAAGCAATGAGAAACTTGAAAATAGACCTCCAAGAACATCACTAAGATGGCAGAGTAAAACTCCAGGGCTCTATTCCCCCACACCCCCCCGATGCTTTAAGCAACAAACAAAAAAACCAGAACCATCTTTCTCAGAGCGCCAGAAAACAGTTTTGGCTGGTCTTAAGTACACTGTTAAGACATGCTCAGCTCTGGAGAAGAGGACTAACATTCCAATATGCAAAGACTAGGAAAGGTGCTTTGTTTGGATGGTTAGCTCCTGGTAACAACAGCTCAACAGAAGCTTAAGGAATAGAAACCTCAGAGGCTATCCAGTAATAAGAGATTAAATTATTTAAATATCCGCTGTGCATGTAAAAGATTACTAAGCATACAAAGAATGAGGGAAAAAAATGCCCCATGGAAATAAGCAAGAGAAAACATTCAAAACCATCAACAATGATTTTGAACACAGTAGATAAACTCTTTTTTTCTTTTTAAGGTCTTAAATATACTGAAAGAGGTGAAGAAAAACCAGAACAAAATTAAAGGAAATCAAGACAATGACAGACAAACACAAGAAAAAATTTTAAAGAAATTAAATAATAAAAAGGAGCAAACAAATACTGGCGATGAAGACCCCAGTAACAAATTCCTGGGGAGCAGATGAAGCTCAAGTGATTGAGTGCCTGCTTCCCATGTACAAGGTCCTGGGGTCGATCCCCAGGACCTCCTAAAAACAAACAAATTAAGAAAGCAACTATCATTGGGTAACAGGCATAGCTCAGTGGTTGAGTGCCTGCTTCCAAAGTACAAGGTCTCAGGTTTAATCCCTGGTACCTCCTGAAAACAAACGAAGAGACAAATGAAAAAAAAACTCTCAATGGGATCAGATGTAGTTAAGTGGTTAAGAGCCTGTTTCCCATACATGATGTCCTCCTAAAAAAAAAAATTCCCTTGCAGGCTTCAACACCAGAATGTAGATGGCAGAATAAAAAATTTACAAACTTAAAGATAACACAAAAGTATGCAGTCTGAGGAGCAGAAAGAAAAATGATTCAAGAAAAGTAAACAGAGCCTAAGAAAACTGTAGACTATCATCAAGCTTACCAATATACACATTATGGGAGTTCCAGAAGGAAACAAAACAGAAAAGCGGGAATAAAGAATATTTGATGAACTAATGGCTAAAAACCTTCCAAATTTAACAAAGGACATAAATAAGCACATCCAGGGAAGTGCACTTGGCCCAATGGATAGGGCGTCCATCTACCACATGGGAGTCCTCAGTTCAAACCCTGGGCCTCCTTGACCCGTGTGGAGCTGGCCCATGTGCAGTGCTGATGTGCGCAAAGAATGCCCTGCCACGCAGGGGTGTCCCCCACATAGGGGAGCCCCACGCGCAAGGAGTGCGCCCCATAAGGAGAGCCACCCAACGTGAAAGAAAAGTGCAGCCTGCCCAAGAATGGCGCCGCACACACAGGAGAGCTGACACAACAAAAAGAAACAGATTCCTGGTGCCACTGATAAGGATAGAAGCAGTCACAGAAGAATACACAGCGAATGGACACAGAGAACGACAACTGGCCGGGGGGAAGGGGAGAGAAATAAATAAATAAATAAATCTTTAAAAAAATAAGCACATCCAGAAAGCTCAGTGAACTGCAAAGTGGGTAAACTAAATGCACCCACACTGAGACACATTATAATCATACTGTCAAATGCCAAAATAAAATTAACAATCCTGAAAGCCACAAGAAAGAAGCAAAACAGGCAAGTCTCAATTCAGTTAATTTCTCATCAGAAACCAGAGAAGAAAGAAAGCAGTGGAACAACATATTTAAAGTGCTGAAAGGAAAAAATCTGTGAACCAAGAATTCTATATCCGGCAAAACTGTCTCTCAAAAATGAAGAAGCAGAAGCAGATGTGGCTCAAGTGATTGGGCTCCCACCTATCACATGGGAGGTCCATGGTTCAGTTCCCAGTACCTCCTAAAGAAGACAGTGAGCTGGCTTGACAGACAGGCACAGGAAAGCTGACACAACAAGATGATACAACAAGAAATACAAGGAAAACATAATGAGAGCTACAATAAAGCAGGAAACAGAAGTGGCTTAACCCATAAGGCACCTCCCTCCCACAACAGAGGTCCCAGGTTCTGTTCCCGGTACCTCCTAAAAAAAACAAGACAAACAGACACCACAAGTGCTAACAAAGAGGGGGTGGGGAGAGATACATAAATAAAATAAGTCTTTAAAAAAAGATGAAAATAAAAACAAAAAACAAAAACAAGGGAGAGAAGTCTCAATATGAACTAAATATGCAGAATAAACACATGGAGTTAAAACCTAGAGTATAGGTTACTAGGAGATAAGAGGAGTGCTGAGGATGACTACTGATGATTAATATATGTAGAAATTTTAATTAACTTGACTGTAGAAGTATAGACATGTATAGAGTTGATGGTAAGACATTATAGTGAGTAGCTGCTGATTTATAACTGGGAATGTGGCTGGAAAGGGTAGTCTAGGGATGTAAATGTCAACTGAAAGAAAACTAGAGAATAATCTAGGGACTGAATAACACAGTGATCCCAGAGGTGAATGAGAATGGTGATTGACGGTCCAGATGCAAGAGTGTCCTTCTGTGTTCTAGAGCAGATGTATATCACTATTGCAGGATGGTGGGAATGTGGAGAAGGATGGGAAAATACAAATGGTGTGACCCATGAACTGTGGTTAACTAATACTCATGCATCTATGCCAAAGACATACTGTGTTGATAATGGGAGAGCATGGAAAAAGTGTGCTAAATGTGAGGGAGCAGATGTGGTTCAAGCAATTAGGCACCTACCTTCCACATGGAGGTCCCGGGTTTGGTTCCCAGTGCCTCCTAAAGAAGACAAACAAGCAGACATTGCGCGCAGACATCATGCACAGACATCAAGCAAAAAAACAATACAAGAAGGGAGGAGATGTGACTCAAGCAGTTGAGCGCCTACCTCCCATATGGGAGGTCCCAGATTTGGTTCCAAATGCCTCCTAAAAAGAAACAAGTAAAAAAAACAACAAACAGACGAGCACAAACAACAAGCAAAATCAACAAGAAACAGTGAGCAAACAGACGCGAAAGCCATCTCAAGGGGGGGAAAAAGTGTGCCAAATGTATGCTACGGATTATGGTTGGTGGTAACAGTCTGATGATATTATCTCATAATTTATAACAAATGTTCCACCATAGTGTGGTGTGATGACAGAGGGGTATTGTATGGGAATTCTACACACGTGCATGATTGTTTTATAAGTTCACAACTTCTGTAAGTAAAAATATGTTTTGAAAAATAATAATGGGGTGGACTGGGGGGAAAATACACCAAATATAAGATATGGACTATAGTTAGTAGTAAGATTTTGACAATAGTCTTTCATAATTTGTAACAAATGTCTCAACAATGCAAGGAGTTGGTGGTGAATTGACATATGGGACCCTGTATGATGTTATGCATGTTTGTTTTGTAAATTCACAACTTTTACTACACACTTATTGTTTATGTATGTTCATGCATGAATGATATACTTCAATAAATTTTTTTTTAAATAAGGGAGAGAGAAAAATAAAGGCGATATTAAGACACTGCCAGACAAAAGCTGAGAGATTTAATCATTAGAATGGACCTAAAAAATAATAATAAATGGAGTTCTTGAGGCTGAAATGAAGGATGCTAGACAATAGATCGAACCTGCATGAATACAGATCTCCAGTAAAGGTAAACTACATAGACAAACATAAATGCCAGTGCTATTGTATTTTTAGATTGTAACTCCACTTTTTATTTATATGAGACCTAAAATACAAAAACATAAAAATTGAAGATTTATGGGTCAGACCCCACCACGATCAAAATGGTAGAGTAAGATGTTTCAGGAATCCCCACAGAAGCTATCAGCAAGAAATAGCAGAAACATCTTTCTCAAAGCTCCAAAAAAGTTAAAGGACTGCAGTAACAGGGAGAGTATCAAATCAAGAAAAAAACTATTTAAAAATAGTAGAACCGCGAGGCACCCTGTCAGGCACCAACTCCCAACCCTCACTGGCTTCCAGCAGAGACAGACTGAAAGCCCATTGAGGATCCCTGGTCCTGGTTCCAGGGGGACCAGAGATACTCTTGTGCACATACTAAGACCTTATATGTCTGGTCCCAAATGCCGGCTGTTGGCCTAAGGGATCTGCCAACTCAGAACTTGCCCTGTGTGTGGAAAAGAGTTCACAGAGCTCTCCTACAGAATACTATGGGACATCAGTCATGTCTCACTACATGGGGTAAGGGATTGCTAAATCAAGGGATTGCTGTCTATAGGGCTTACAGTACCTGTGAAGGCGAGCCCCAAAAAGGAATGGAATTCTTATATATGCTACAAGGATTAACCTTGAAGATATGTTGAGGGAAGTAAGTCAGTCAGATATTGTATGACTCTTACTTATTTTCTAGAATACGCAAAGTCTCAAAGACAGAAAGTAGAGTTAATACTAGGAGTTGGGAAGAAGGGGAGTGGGGAGTTAAAGCATAAAGAGAGCAGGGTTCTGTTTGGGGCGGAGAAAAAGTTTTAATAGTGGTACCACATTGTGAATGTGATTAATGCCACTGAATTGTATGCCTGGAGTGGTGGTAATGGGAAATTTTAAAATTTTAAGTTATATATTTAATACACACATATTACCACAGTTTTTGAAAAGAGAGAAAGATTAAAGAGACATTAACAATTAAATGTGATACATTATTCTGGACTGGCTATAACAACTAATAATGGACAAGAAAAGGCCCAAAAGGACCCTACTGAGAAAATGAAAACACTGGAAGAAATAGATGCAATGCTTTCTATTAATGTTAAGCTTCTTGAATCTGACAGCTGTCCTTAAGGTGGTTACATAAGGAAGTGTCCTTGTTCTCAGGAAACGTAGAGAGAGAAATGGTAAAAGAGGCACATGATACATGTAACTTATGCTCATATGTTTGGAAAACAGGGAGGGTAGGAGAAAGTTTTAACATATGAGGCAGCATGTTAATAGCTGGTAAATCTGGGTATCTGAGTGTAAAGAACATCTAAGTTTTTTGTATTGTTTCAGTATTATTTTTGTACCTTTCCTGTAAATTTGAAATTATTTCAAAATAAAATGTTTAAAAAAAATAGACCTCCATGAATTTGATATACGCAGAGGTAGAATTTCAAAGCAGTGGGAAGAAGATAAATTATTCAAATATGCTAAGCCCACTAAAAATACTTTGGAAAAACTGTTAGATCCTACTTCCTATCCTACACCAAAATAAATTACAGATAGATTAAACAAATCCATACTATTAAAAATCTTAAGTGAATATCTGAGGGTGTAAATGGCCTAAATAAACCAACAGCTTGCTGATCTTTTGTACTCACTATCAAAACTGAGGAATCAAATACGTTGATACAAATAATGCACTAAGTCTCACTATCTATACTGACAGGAACCGAATTATTTAGGAATGACTGTATCTGTTTTTACATAATATACGGATTTTTAAAATAAAATACCTAATTTGAATTAACATGCACTCATATGCCGCTGTTGGTGATAGTAATTATTATAGACATTTTGGAAGGCAATCTGGCAATTGGAAGCTTTAAAAACCTTTATAGGAGGTTGGGGGGGTATAGGGGACCTCATATATTTTTTAATGTAACATTTTAAAAAAAAAAGAAAAAAAACAAAAACAAAAACCTTTCTATATGTTGACCCAGAACATGACCAGTTTTTTTTTCTCAAGGATTTTTCATGCTTTTTACAACCATAAAACAATAGATAAATATTACATATTCAAAAGACTGAAAAAAAATGGCTGTCATTAAATTTTGGTCTCAGATATATAAGGATAAAATGTAAACAGTAAGTATAAACTCAATTTTTATACATATATACAATAAATAACTAAAAGGATATACACCAAAATTTTAAGTGGAATTACAAATGTTTCTTTTTATTCATTCATGTCATTGATTCCAACTGTTTCTAAAATGATCACAAATATTAAATGTATAAGAGCAAAAAAAATTTTTTAGGCAAAACAGGGGAAAGCACAGCAGGATTAATGGTCAACAAGATGGCAGAGCAAGCTGCTCCAGGACTCAGTTCTCCCACTGAGGATTTAAACAGCAAATAAGAGCTAGGAGAACCATCTTTCTCAAAGCTCCAAAAATAGTTAAAGGGTTACAGTAACAGGGCAAGCACCAAATCAACAAAACAGTAGGATTTCATGCACCCTCTCTGGCCCTCTCCCATCCCTTCACTCCCTCAGGGCATTGGCCCATGCTCCCAATGCAGGTCTCTTGTCCCAGTATGGAAAGGAAGAGAGTAACCCTCATGCACATACTATACTGGGCCCAAGCATGCTGTCTTTGCCATTCTGTCTGGTGGCAGACAGAATGTCTGAACCAGGACACTCATCACAGGCTCACTTGCCCTGCTTGTAGAGGCAACTCAAAGAGCTCTCCTATTGGCCAAAGCACGAGAACACTAAAATCACAACTGACTGAGACAAGTTTGCTGGCGATGGGATACAGAGCACAGAGCCCAGGGATGTACAGAGCCCAGAGCCCACTGTCCTAGGAAAAGCGGGACATTCAGATTCGTATAAATGGGAATTTCTATGGCCACATACACAGGACAAGATGCATGCACAGTAAAAACCAAACAGGACTCTGTGCTTTTGTCTCAGACTATTCTCTTAAACTTACTTGTAGGACAAACTAAACTCTGGTGGTCATTCTGGGGAGATAGAGAAATACAAAGCTCCAGGATTTAGTCCTTCCACAAGAAAAACTATTAAACAGACAGGAACTGAACTGTCTAAGACAACTATTTTTGAAAATCCGGGGTCCAGTAAAACACTATACAGTATCCAGGGTAGAGCAGGAGGAAGAGGCTGATAAATTATAGTAAAGAGGAATAAACTGTTCTCTTCCTACAGCAGTTAACAACACCCATTCCCCAGTTTGCCATGGGTCTAGCCCTTGGCTAGCTCACTGGTGAAGGAAACTGACACAAAAATCCATTTCCTCAAGATCAGGGGTGGACTCCGTCAACCACTAATCATGACTTTTAATTATAAGTGGCTTAGGACTGCTGAAGGTCCAGCTCTGAAGGCCTAGGTCTGAGGGAAGCCAATGTTACACCCCACCAGGCAAAGGCAGCTGTAAGTACTTAAAGATGTTATACTTCCTCAGTGCTACTGGGACAGTTAGTGGAAGGATTGCATTTGCTGGGCTGGTCAAGAAAGTGCAGTCTTAGGGAACTGTGGACTGTGGAAGAAGCTTCTGGCAGCCTTCCCATCTTTGCCAGTTTGGAGCCACTCTGTGCCCCTTTTGTAGGTGCCTTGTTCTAGCTCTATAAGATTAACCTGGCAGAAGCAAATGTGGCTCAAGCAGTTGGGTGCCTGCCTATCACATGGGAGGTCCTGGATTTGGTTCCCATCGCCTCCCAAAGACGAGCGAGACAGCAAGCTGATGCAACAGGCTGACAAAACTAGACAACGCACCTAGACAAAGCACCTAGATGACACAACAAGCAGGGAGCGGATGTCACTCAAGCAACTGGGTGCCTTCCTCCCACACAGGAGGTCCCAGGTTTAGTTCCTAGTGCCTCCTAAAAAGAGAAGAGCAGACACAGAGAGAACACATAGCCAGTGAACAGAGAGCAGAGAGCAAGCATAAACAACAGGGTGGGGGGCAGCGGACTTGGCCCAGTGGTTAGGGTGTCCGCCTACCACATGGGAGGTCCACGGTTCAAACCCCGGGCCTCCTTGACCCGTGTGGAGCTGGCCCAAGCAAAGTGCTGATGTGCGCAAAGAGTGCCCTGCAGGGGTGTCCCCGCATAGGGGAGCCCCACACGCAAGGAGTGTACCCTGCCCCATAAGGAGAGCTGCCCAGCGTGAAAGAAAGTGCAGCCTGCCCAGGAATGGCGCCACCCACATGGAGAGCTGACACAACAAGATGACGAAACATAAAGAAACACAGATTTCCATGCTGCTGACAACAACAGAAGCAGACAAAGAAGGCGCAGCAAATAGATACAGAGAACAGACAACCAGGGTGGGGGCGGGGGAGATAGATAAATAAATAAATAAATCTTTTTAAAAAAACAGGGTGGGGAGTAGAAATAAATAAAATAATCTTAAAAAAAAAAAGGCCCAATGTCAGCAAAGAATAACACTGAAAAAAGGCCAATCTAACAAGGTGATACCTTAAGCATATACCTACTGGTTCATGTCATGCAAAGCCTCACAGGTCAATGTAAGCCATTCTACTCCCAGTAACTATTCAATCCAGTTAAAGGCACAGTTCAATCTTCTATCTACCTTGAAGCCCAATGTAAGCCATTCTACTCCCAGTAACTAGTCAATCCAGTTAAAGGCACAGTTCAATCTTCTATCTACCTTGAAGCCTTGTCTAATTTACTTTGGCCAGAATTCATTTCTCCACAGTTCCTTTAACAGTTTTCTCATGAGTTTCCCAACTCCAAAGCCAGGCTAATCTTTAAAAAAATTATTATTATTTAAAAATACATTGAATAAAAAATAAAAAGACCTAAAAGGGGCAGAGATGTGGCTCCAGTGGTTGAACACTGACTTCCCACATAAAAGGTCCTGGGTTTGGTTCCCAGTGCCTCCTAAAAACAAGCAAGCAAGCAAAATCAAATGAAAAAACCAACTCAGGGGAGCTGATATGCGTCAGTAGTTGAGCACTGGCTTCCCACATATGAGGTCCTGGGTTCAGTCTCCAGACCCTGGTACCTCAAAAAAAAGAATTTATTCTAATCCTAACCTTCCTATTTATTAGCTAAATAACAATGATGAGACTTGAAATTATTATCACTGTGTTATACATAATCCTAAACAGAACTCTAATTGCACTAGCATGGCACTATTATCTCCTGTAATTTGGGCAAACACTTGAAGAAGTTTATGTTGTCTTAGTTTTTTGAGCATTACATAATAACATTAATGGTTTTCAAGCTTATTTAAAAAGCAGCTATACCCTTTTCTCCCCAAAAGAAATCTTACATGAAAACCCCATTTATAAAAGAAGTGAGCTATTAATTTTGAAACAAGGACAGAGGTTCCAAAAACCCCCTCACTCCCTTGAAATAGGGCCAATTCCATCCCAAGAACAGTTTAAAACCCAATGAGCATTACTGAAAATCTTCAAGAGGAAAGATCCTGTGGCTTGCCACAACAGTGTCCATCCAGGTTGAATTAAACAAAAATGCTCATCTTTTCCACTAGGATATCATCAGATTCTGTTCAGTGCTTGATATAATCAAAGAAATATCATATCTATAGTGGCATCTCCATGGTTTACCATAATGGTTTCAAGATTAATAAGATTAATAAGAACAAATTGGAAGCTTGGTCTCTTATTAGTGCCATGCCAATTCTATTACCCTTTTACTCTTTCCTAAGTAATTATTAATAGTGGCAAACTCCTCTTACTGTTTTCAAAACGAAGAAAAAGCCACCTGTTATGGGTTGAATAGTGGTCCCCACCCCCCAAATAAAGACAAGTTCAAGACCCAAACCCTAGTCCTGTGAATGTGAACTTATTGGAAAATAAGATCTTTGGGGAAGATGTGATTAAGATGAAGCCAAACAAGATTAGGGTGGGTCCTAATTCATTATGACTGGTGTCCTTATAATGAATGAACTGAGCACAGACAAATCCAAAGGGGAACACCTTGTGACAAATGAGAAAAAGGCTTAAGTCTAAGTATTGCTGGCCACTGCCAGAAGTCAGGAAACAGCACCGAAGAGAATCTTCCCTACAAATTTCAGAGGAAGCATTGCCCCTTATTTCTGGATTTCAGACTTCTAGCCTCCAGAATTATGAGGTAATAAATTTCCATTGTTTTATGGCACACAATCTATGGTACTTTGTTACAGCAGCTCTAGGAAACTAAGACACAACCTAAGACAATATTTGCAGATATCTGCTCTTTAGAAATTTAACACCTAAAGCTCCTTTTCCTATACTGAATGTAATCTGCCCCAACTAGATTTTAACTCTTAAAACCACTAACAAAGCTCTCATTATTTCCTCAATCTTTAGATTACAGTCTCTCTTAATAAATGATTTATCCTGCCAGTTTCTCTTCTCATAAGAGAAGATGAAAACAAAGTAGTACTAGAGGAGAACAATGATCCACTGACTATGTCATATTATACCACTCTACCAACCAGTGGGTCCACTGTCACCCTATTTATCTTCTCAATCTGAACATAACTTCAAAAGTCCTACTGACAGGGAAACGGACTTTGGCCCAGTGGTTAGGGCGTCCGTCTACCATATGGGAGGTCCGCGGTTCAAACCCCGGGCCTCCTTGACCCGTGTGGAGCTGGCCATGCGCAGTGCTGATGCGCGCAAGGAGTGCCGTGCCACGCAAGGGTGTCCCCCGCGTGGGGGAGCCCCACCCGCAAGGAGTGCACCCGTGAGGAAAGCCGCCCAGCGTGAAAAGAAAGAGCAGCCTGCCCAGGAATGGTGCCGCCCACACTTCCCGTGCCGCTGACGACAACAGAAGCGGACAAAGAAACAAGACGCAGCAAATAGACACCAAGAACAGACAACCAGGGGAGGGGGGGAAATTAAATAAATAAATAAATCTTTAAAAAAAATAAAAATAAAAATAAAAAAACTAGTAAGTTGTAAGGAGAGCTGCCCAGCACAAGAAAAGTGTAGCCCACTCAGGAGTGGTGGCGCACACAAAAAAAAAAAAAAAAAAAAAGTCCTACTGACAAGCACTCTTCTCAAGATTCAGTTTATCCTGTACTCTTACACCTGAACATTCATTGTAGGTTACTGTGCCTCTCTCAATAATCAGAATATGGTTCATGAATCTACTAGCAAAGTTACACAGTATAAAAAGTACCTCTCTATTTTGTCTTATGATGGTTTATAACCTACACATTAAACACTTATATTTTTTAAAACAGCCCACAGACCTAGGACTATTGAAACTTTAAGGTTAAAATGAACATTTTAAGACTATAAAGCCATTACACTGAGGCTCTGATGTTGAAAGGATGTTTATTTTTAAACTTTATCATACTGCCAGATTTCCTTTCAGATACACTGTATGAGCTACATGAGCTACCCAGTAATCTGTCTTCAGAGACTTTATCTAAGGAGATAATCAGACAACTACAGAAAGACTCTTAACCCAAATATCTATCAACAGAGGCCTGATTAAATTAAATCATGACCAAATAATAGAACACTAACTAAAATGAAGCTGTTAAAAATTACTGTCTTAACATAAAGATGCCTACATCTTATGAATAAAAATACTATAAAACAAATTGAGTTTATTGATACAGAAAATACTGGCAGTGGTCTTGGCCCAGTGGTTAGGGCGTCCGTCTACCACATGGGAGGTCTGAGGTTCCAACCCGGGGCCTCCTTGACCCGTGTGGAGCTGGCCCATGCGCAGTGTTGATGCGCACAAGGAGTGCCCTGCCACGCGGGGGTGTCCCCCACATAGGGGAGCCCCATGCACAAGGAGTGCGCCCCGTAAGAACTGCCTAGCGCGAAAGGAAGTGCAGCCTGCCCAGGAATGGTGCAGCTGACACAACAAGATGACGCAACAAAAAGAAACACAGGTTCCCATGCCGCTGACAACCAACAGAAGCAGACAAAGAAGACACAGCAAATAAACACAGAGAACAGACAACTGGGGTGGGGGGAAAGGGGAGAGAAATAAATAAATAAATGAATCTTAAAAAAAGAAAATACTGTGTGTGAAGAGATGTCTACTAAAACATGAAGCGTAATCTTTGGTAAATAATGTTTGAGATACTTCTAATTTTCTAATTATTTTCTGTACTATTTGCTTTTCTCTAAACAAACAGGTATCCTTTTTAGAATGAGAAAAAAACAAAGCTCCCTTTATTCTTTTGAAAGAGACTAAGCAATCTGGTAGACAAATAAGTAGTCAGTGATAAGTATTCTTAAGTTTTCTCTTGCCAGGCAACATTACAGATGTTCACATACTCAACTGTTGCACGAATCTAATGTAGATTATACTAAAGCATTCACAGAATGCTAGGGATTAAGGTATTCTAGCGGATATAAGCAACACAGGTTCCTAAAACAGGCTATGGGCAGAACAGGAAGGGAAACCTGTCTTCTAGATTATACCAAATCTCCAACACAGGAGAATTCATTAAGGTGCAATATTGGAATCAAAACTCTTGGTTGCATGCTAACTCAAATGGCCGTATGAGAGGAACAGCCAGCTCTACAAGAGCACTACCTAGCTCAGGAACCTGAAAGGCACCAGGGTACTCTGTTCTGTTTTGGAGCGCGCTTCGATGTCAATCATTTCTGAAAATTTGCTCCAATTCTGTCTGCAAACAGCTTCCTACACTTGTTCAATGTTTCTGCCACTTCCCTTCACCCCCCCATTACCATGCCAAAGTACTCACTTTAAAAATTTGCTGCAAAAAGCTTTATTGTTTACACTTGATCCACTGCCAAAGCACTCACTCCTGTTTAGCTGCTCACAGCTAATGGCTCTTTACTTAAAATAATCTGACTGGAAAAAATGTGATTGACTAACAGCAGCCCACCAATCAATTGAATGAAGACTCTATCTCTAATCCAAATCACCAATGGCTAGGGATTAAGGTATTCTAGCAGATATAAGCAACATAGGTTCCTAAAACAGGCTATGGGCAGAACAAGAAGGGAAACCTATCTTCTAACAAAGGCAGGAAAGTGCAATAGAAGGCCAGGTTTATAAAACATCAATTTACAATTAACTAAATAAATTACATTTGGTAATTGTTTTCAATTTCTATGGAATTGCAGAGAAAAATAACATTAACACCTGCTAAACATTAAAAGGCATTAAAAGTTACTTTCCTTAAATAAATAACTTATTTAAATAAAAGTAAACCAAATCTCACCCCCCATGTGGACACAGTACTAATTTTTGCTCTTTTGCATTGCCTACTAATTGACTAGGATGGAAATCTTTTATCAGTATATACCTACTGGTTCTTGAATAAAGGAGATGAAAAGCATTATATATGATAGAATCTGCAGCTGTAACATACTTCATCAAGAAACTTGCATTTCTAAATTACTACTGACTACAGGCCCAAAAACAATGATTTACATAGGCAAGCACATTTTCTGGTAACATAGCTTTCCATTAATTAAAATGCTTACTAAGCACCTATTCTGTACAAGATATATCAGGACTGCTAAAAGAATAAAACAAGGCCTCCAACTTTAATGAGTTCACCCTCCAACAAGAGAAGCTGATGTTAATTTTTTAAAGAGGGGCTATAAGCATTTATTCTAAACTAAAGGTTCTAAGTCATCTTTTAAAAGATTATGGAAGAAATTCAGAAAAGCCACACAAAAACAAGGAGAAATGCAGCTAGAAAGATAAGTTAGGGACTGAATGTTGCTCAAGCAGTTGAGCACCTGCATCCCACATGGAAGGTCCCAGGTTTGTTTCCCCACTCCTCCTAAATCAGTAGTTGATCACAGCTTCCCATGTAAGAGGTTCGCAGTTCAATCCCCAGCCCTTAGTACCTAAAAAAAAAAAAAGTTAAGTTAGGGCCCAACTTGGCTATGATATATATATGCCCAGCTAAGGAGTTACGATTTATCCTTCAAGCAATGAGGAGCTATGATGGTTGAAGAAGGTAACATGATAATCATATTATATATTGTATTTGACAGGCAACTCTGGAAAAAAACTGAAAAATATTTTAAAAATAAAACCTATAATTAAAAACTTCAAAAATAAAAGACATACAAAACAAGGAAAAACAAAAGTGTATAGCAAATATAACCAAGGATTGATATACTTAAAAAGTGAATAGCTCTTACAAGCTATTAAGACAAAACATTAAAATCTGAAAAGTGGGAAATGAACAAAATCATTGAAAAATAAAAATGGCAAAATATTAACGTGTATAAACTTGATAGTAATATATCATTAAATTTTTACCAAAATGCTTTTTAAAGTATAAAAATTCAGTAAAGATGAGAGTACCCAAGTTGCAGAGACACTGGTAAAGAATGGAAATCAGCATCATTACCTTTTCTGAAAGTAAATGAACAATGTGAAAAGACTTAAAAATGTTTACACTGAGACCTGCCCCAATCAAGATGGCAGCCTAAGATATTTCAGGGCTCCATCTCTCCACAGAAGCTTTGAACAACCAGCAAGAATGGACAGAAATATCTTTCTCGATGCGCCAGAAAACAGTTAAAGGATTGCAGTTAGAAGATGAGCACCAATCAAGAAAAGACCACTTAAAAGCAACTGGATTTTTTGGTCCTCTAGTTGGCCTCTCCCCACCCTTTATCAACTTGGAGGGAAGCAAAGTAACCCTCGTGCACATAATAAGAGCCTGTATATCTGGCCCAATTTGCCTAGTGGTGGCCTAAGACTATAGCCATCCCAGAACTTGCCTGCCAGAATAAGGCATTTCAGAGAACTCTCCTACAGAAAGCTGTAGGAATGCAGTCAAGCCGTGCTGCTTGGGGCGAGGGATTGCTGGCTGCAGGACAAACTTTGCAGTGCCCAGGAAAGTGAGGGATCTCTTTCCTAGGGAAGAAGTGACATTTGTATCCATGTAAAAGGGGTAATTCCTAGGGCCACCCAAACGTGCCTGAGACAAGACACATGCCCAAAAAGGACCAGAGAGGTCCCTAAATTTTGGCCTACAGCTATTACCTAATCTTACTGTATGGCTGAGCCCTGAAGGAGAGCACTCCCATAGGTCAATCTGCAAAGACTAGGAAAGTAGTTTTCTTTTTTTCTTAGCTCCTGGCATACAAGGAAAGCTCCATCAATAGCAAGGTACAAGTTTAAGAAGAGACCTCAGATTTTAAACTCCAGCAACTGCACATTAACATCTCAAAATGCCAAGGTTTCAACAATAGATTACAAACACCACAAAGAAACTGGAAGCAATGGCCCAGGCAAAAGAGAAGATTAACGTTTTTAGAAACTATTAATGATGAGGTCCAGACCTGGAACATATCAAAGGTTTTTTTTTTTAAAAAAAATGGTCTCATATATATTCAAAGAAGTAAAGGTAAACTGAACAAAGAACTAAAGGAAACTAGGAAAACAGGTAAGCACAAAGAGAATATCAAGAGAGTTGGAAATTATAAAAGGAACCAAATAGAGTCTAAGACCATAGTAACACATTTAAAATCCCCTTGAGGGTTTTAAAAGTAGATTGGAGCTGGCAGAAATTAGAACCAGTGAACGTGAAGATAAGACAAGTGAAATCACTGAACTTGAAGTTAAGGTAATTGGAATCTGAGGAACAGAAAGAAGAATGAATAAAGAAAAGTGAACAGAATCTGACGAACACCATCAAAGCACACCAATACATGCATTGTAGGAGTCCCAGAAGAAGGAAGCAAAAAGAATATTCAAAGAAAACTTCTCAAATTTAATGGAAGACATGAATATACACATTTGAAGATGCTCAATGAACTCCAAACAGGATAACCCAAACAGACCAAGATCGTGCCATGTATAATCAAACTGTCTAATGCCAAAGATAGAGAAGTCTGAAAAAGCCACAACAGAGAACCAAGTGTTACATTAAAGGGAGCCTCAATAAGACTGTCAATTTCTCATTGACAACCAGGGAGGCAAGAAGGCAGTGGGATGACATATTTAAAGTGCTAAAAGCAAAAAAAAAAAAAAAAAACATCAAAAAGAAAGGTATATATGGCAAAACTGTATTTAAAAATTGAGGGAAAGACTAACACTTCCCAAATAACAAAAGCTGAGGGAGTTTGTCACCACTAAACTAGCCCTAAAGAGATGCTAGTGAATTCTGAGAAAGTAGCCTACCCCATTTTGCTACCGTCTGTCACTTATTAATCAAGTCATTATTGTAAAGTTTAGGTCTTTATCTTTCTAAAAACCAAAAAATTCTTACAACAGCAGCAATTTGCACAACATAAATACCTGAAAAGTAACTGTACAGATACTATCAAGGATACTATCACTAATAAATATACAAGAGATACTGACATGTTTCATCAATGTGCTAAGGCTAGTTATCAATAGTAACTGTTAAGGGAAAATGTAGATAGCTTGTAAGTTATTTATTCTCAACTATATATACACACACGTATGGTGCCTCACAGTTTGTTACTTTATAAAGATATTTGAATTGAAATTGTGAACACTATTATCTTTGAAAGCCAGTATTTTAAACATTTAAAAGGATATATACTTCGCAAGATTTATTTGATGAATAAAAACTCATACTTCGGGACCTGTATATTGGCAGTAAAATCAAACCTTCCAATTTTAAGAATCAATTCAAATTTTAGAGTTAAATGTCTACTAAAAAACTGTTATGGCTATAATTTCTTCATACATTTATTACCTATGTACTTATCCTACCTAAAGAACCCTAGCAATGTGCAGTTGATCAAAGGGTTCTTTCCAACAAACAATATTAACATTGATTCTCACTCAACTACACTAATCACCACTGTTAAACTGCTACTACAATTACCATGGAAATATGCCCGTATTTTTTAAGATACAAAAAATACAGTAAATATTTTACTTTGCCTACCAGTGTATTCATAATAACGTCTTCCATCTAAACACATTTCATAAATTTTATACAATATAGCATAACTGGGAAGTGGATTTGGCTCAGCAGATAGAGCATCCGCCTACCACATGGAAGGTCCAGGGTTCAAACCCAAGGCCTCCTGACCTGCGTGGTTAGCAGGCCCACGCGCAGTGCTGATGTGCACAAGGAGTGCAGTGCCACACAGGGATGTCCCCCGCATAGGGGAGCTGCACCCACAAGGAGGGCGCCCTGTAAGGAGAGCCACCCCGCACAAAAAAAGTGCAGCCTGCCCAAGAGTGGCGCCACACACATGGAGAGCTGACGCAGCAAGATGACACAACAAAGAAAGACATAGATTCCTGGTGCCGGTGACAAGAATAAAAGTGGACAAAGAAGAACATACAACGAATGGACACAGAGAGCAAACAACTGGGTGAGGGGGGAAGGGAGAGAAATTTTAAAATAATATAAATCTTAAAAAAAATATATATATATATATATATATATATATATATATATCGCATAACTATTAAGAGCATGGACTTTTGGCCTGATCTGGGATTAAGTACTGTTCAAATCCTGGCTCCACCAAATAACAGTCATATGACCTGATACAAATTACATAAAGTCAAATCCTCAATTCTGTCATCTCATAAGGGAGATAAAATACCTACCTCACGAAGTTTATTAAATAAGATACACATGAAGGAAAGTACCTGGCATTAATTGCTCAAAATAGCATTCTGCTTTAAAAATGAAATGGAAATAGAATCAATCTGAAAATACAGGTAGCAGAGTACCTCAATCCTAGCTCAGATTTGACTATTTGCTTACTAACAGACAAGATTTCTGGCAAGGCACTTAACCTTTTTGAGGTTCAATTTCTTCAACTTTAAAATTTGGGTACCAATCATTTCCCCTGCCTATCTGGAGGGATAATTAAGAGAAACAAATAAACTGTTTTAAATATCTGATAAACTGTAGTTCACTAAAGAAACACACCAAACACCAATTTCTTTATGCTCTCAAAGAAATTTACCTTAGAGCAATAATGACCTCAATTTTCTAGTCATTTAGCTAGGGTAGTAGCTGAGAATATAACAACCACAGGCCTTTAACTTCTCACAACATACAGAAATGTTTCAGGGGAAATGGACTTGACCCAGTGGTTAGGGCGTCCGCCTACCACATGGGAGGTCTGTGGTTCAAACCCCGGGCCTCCTTGACCCGTGTGGAGCTGGCCTATGCGCAGTGCTGATGCGCGCAAGGGGTGCCACGCCACGCAGGGGTGTCCCCCACGTGGGGGAGCCCCACGCGCAAGGAGTGCACCCGTAAGGAGAGCCGCCCAGCACAAAAGAAAAGTGCAGCCTGCCCAGGAATGGCGCCGCCCACACTTCCCGTGCAGCTGAGGACAACAGAAGCGGACAGAGAAACAAGACGCAGCAAATAAACACAGAGAACAGACAACCGGGGGAGGGGGGAAATAAAATAAATAAATAAATCTTAAAAAAAAAAAAAATGTTTCAGACTTACCTAGGAACTGGTTCATATAAGTAACTTATAAATACAGCGAATATCCAAATTCGATAGAACAAGCGTAAGAATTTACATTTAAAATTATTTCCTAAACTGAATGCAACCCCACTAACTGACAATAACAAAATTCACTCAATATATTTCGAGCTCTTTAAATTCATTCCTTTCCTAACTAAACACAAAAGCATTTGAAAGAAAAATGGAATTATATTGTTGAGATTGGTTATTTTAACACTACAGCCAAATGCTACTTTGAAATGTAATGTCAAGTTTCAGGATATCTGTCAAGACCCTAAAAACAAAGCGGGTCATGGACAGGCTCTTAACCTGGAGGCAAAACTGTATGTCTGTATATGTGCGTATGTTTCCATGGTGAGAGTTCACAGCTTTGGGTTCTCAACAGGACTAGAAGTATATATAACTGGTAATACTAATACCCTCACCAAAAGCAAAACAAAGGAAAACTCTTTACAATCTTGTTTTAATTCTTCCAAATTTAAAAAATATATTCCAAATGAATCCTAACCATCAAAAACTCAGAGCTTATCCGACATATCATACTATTCATGATGTCATATTCATATTCATATCTTTTATTTCAAATGTGAAATTCTGAGATTATACACTTATAGTGTGTTCAAGCAGACTTCTTTAAGCGTGCTGCTCATTGTAAAGGTGACAATAGCTTTGGTGGGGTTTTTTTTTTGGCTCTGAAAATCTAATTTTGTCTTAACAAATTGAAATATACCACCCAAAAATACACAGAACTTTATTTCTTCTCTTAGTTGGTTAAAATATCCTGGGGAATTAAATAGAGAGATAAATACGGACACATTATTTTGAAACTTTAACTCTGTCTTAATGTTGAACTGATACCTCTGCACACTCTATACAGAAAAAAAGAACTTACTGGATAATTATTATGAGCAAGATTACAAGCCATATAACCTACTTCAACAAGTGTTATCACACCTCAACCAATATTCCATCTAGTCAAGGATAAATGTAACTACGATGAAATATAGTTAATACCACCTGACCTCAAAGACTTAGGTTGAGGAAAAATGAAAACAATTTTAATACAACTAAAAAAAAAGAAAAAAAGAGTTGTAATAGCTTGGTATAAACTACATATAAAATTGATGAAGTAATTTTTAAGAAATGAAAGGATCACTATGAGATTAGTGCGTAGGAGACAAATTTTTTTAACTGGGCATTAAAGAAAATATTAAGAATCTGCCTAATTTAAGGACAATCATCTGCTACTTATTCACAAATAGAAAATCCTTATCTCTTCATTAAAAAGTTTTCTTAGAGGGTGTGCATGGCATGGCCAGATTTTGTCACTCTAGTTCAACTAACTGTATTTACTTAACGGTAATAAAAATGAAATTCTTTTTCAATACTCCATATTTCTAACTTTCCCATAAATCCACTACATTTTTTGGTGCTTCCAAACAAAGTTCTAAGGGTTTCCCAAGATACTAATCTTCCATAGGATTTTTCACTATGATCATGATGCCAGGTCTTTTCAAGATAATAAAGATTAATAAACTTTAGACTATACCTTCAGGTATTATGATGTTTTGGAATTCTAAGCTTAAACTTAGTTAAGTTTAAAATAATTTTAAGATTACCAACACATCTATTTAAAATTAAGTCATTTTTCCTAACATATATTAGAAAGCAAAGCTATTTGCTTTCCAATTTGAGAATCATACAACTTAAAGTTGAGAAATAAATTATCGTTTACTGAAATAAGTACTGAGGACTTAAGTTTATTGCCCTATCATAAATCACCTTCACCAAAAATAAAAGCCTCTTAAAATACATATAAATGTAGGTAACCTTCAAATTCTAAGAAAATTTAGGACGACACAAATATTGAAAAGTATAGATTGAATAAGTGTAAAAGCCTACTTTTACCTGTCAGGAGGTAAACGCACAGCTCAAGGTACATGAGAACCCTTCCACTTTTATTAGCCTTTGGTCATTAAAGTGAAATTCAAACACAAGGCAGCTTTTCATAAATCAATCATTTTAAAGAGGTCTTTGGAAGACTTTCCTATATTACAGGCACAACACAAATCCAAAGTCCACATAAACTGTTTGGAAATGAGCGTTTTTTTTTTCAATCAAATTTTTGAAAATTAATCTTTTCATTTTATTCACCTCCTTCCAACTAGGTAGGCCTTTGGGCCCAGAAGTAGTTGACTCGCATTATACTTCGTTTCTTTAAGCTAAAATGCCATCTTACAAGCATTTGGGATAAAATACTAAAAGAATTTGGCTAGGAAGGCAAATGTATACTCTTCAACAATCAAAAATATTAAGGAATAAGGCCTTTCATTCCAGGAGATAGGCGCTGAGACCATGACTATTCCAGGAAGGTATCGTAGTTCCGTGTCTCCTTAATACAGTAAAATATAATTCACCACTAAAACGACAAATGATACACTCAGGAGGAAAAAAACATAATTTTTTTTAAAAAAGCTATTAAGGTTCCAATCATTATCAATCACTACCACAGCTCATTTTCAGCTATTTAAGGGCTGGTAGAAGGGTTTAATTCACCTACACACAACCCCAAGTCGGGGGGGGAAGAGGTGGATCACCGCCCTCCTCCCAGGGAGTTTAATGAAAATAGGTAAGAGAGGCCTCGGCAGCACGCTGAAAACCACAGAGGGCGGCCGGAGGGTCGGGTTGCGGAGGACAGGCTGATCCTCGGGCCCCACCTCCCCACACCTTCCCGGCAAGACGAGGGAGGCGAGGAGCTCATTACAGCCTTCGTTAATTGACACCTGTAATGAAGAAACTTTCCGAAAGCCGAAGCCGCTCGGGCCCGGCCGGGCCGGACCTCGGCCGCAGCCGCCTCCCCGGCGTCCAGGTAACCCGGCCGAGCTGGGCCCGAGGCGCCGCGGCAGGCGCGCCACCGCGCACCTTCCCAGGCCGCTAGGCCCACACGCCGCCCCGCCCGCGCCTCCCGCAGGCGGCGGCGTCCGGAGTAGGCCGGGGAGCGGCGCGGGGATCCCAAACCGTGCACCCCGACAGGCCGCCGCCGCGGCTACTTACTTTCATTTAACACCTCCACCAGGTCTGCGCAGTTCTCGCACATCGTTCGGCCGCCGCCCCCCCCCTCCCCCGCTACGGATCACACAGCCAGATCCCTACCGGCGAGGGGGAGGGGAGAGAGGCGGAGGAGGGGGCCGGCCGGCCGGGCGGGCGGGGAGGCGACTAGGGCTGGCGGCGGCGGGGACGGGGCGGGGAGCAGGAGAATGGGGGGAGGGGGCCGGCGGTCCCCGGAGCGGGCGGGGGAGAGAAGGGGGGCGAGGGGAGGTGCGCAGGCCGGAGGGGCGCGGAGGCGCCGACGGCGGGGAAGGGGGGGAAGGACAAGGGGAGGGGAAAGGGAGGGAGGGGGCGGGTGGGGAGAGAAGCAGCAGAGTCACTTCACCGACCAGACGCCGCGGCCACCGCTGACGCCGCCGCCATTTTAATAGGGCGCTCGGGCTGCGCTCGGCTCTTTCCGCTTGTGCGAGGGAGCCGACGAGAAGCGCCTCGCGCTCTCATTCCTCCTCCTCCCGCCCTCTCCTCCCCTCGCGTCCTCCCACCTCTGCTTCTGAACACACGCTGCACGCTCCACACCCAGCGGCGGCCGCCTCACCGCCCTCCCTTTCCTCTTCCGTCCGGCCTCCCCGCCCTCGGTCCACCCCCTCGGCGTGCTCGCCCACTCCGCCCAGCCCGGATCTCTGTCAGCGGCCGGAAGGGAAACGCGAAGCCAGCGCGGGCGCGGGGGGAGTCCGGGTGAGTAGAAGAAGATGGCGGAGTCGCCGAGCGGGTCGCGGTTGCGCGGCGTCGCTCACTGCGGCCCACTCCCCAGGATCGGAGGCCGGGCCAGCACCCGGTCACTCGCGCCGCCCTGTGTCCCTCCCCTGCGCGTCGCCATTTTTCCTCCCGGCGCACGGTGGGAATCGGTGCTCGTTTCTCCTTGACCCCTTCCCCCGCGCTCAGACTTTAGGGGTGGGGATGCCGGGGGTCAACGAGGGTTCCCGGCCGGGTGCCGCCGCAGCCCAGGTTCAGGCGCGGGTCCTCTTCCCACCCGGCTCTGAGAATTGAGCGGCTCACGGTCCCGCTTCACCTGCATCTGTGCTTCTCGGTATCCTGCAGCTCTCGGGCTCGTCCTTCCAGCAGCAGTAAGGTACCTTGATGTGACTGGAAATGAAGGGGTAGAGAGCGCTCCTAGGGCACCTCCTCGCTTTTACTCAAGAGGGCCACTCAGGAATTGCCGGTCTGCAACTCTCCGCCTGAAGTAGCATTTTAAGCTTCGCGACAAAGAACAAATAACAAGAACATTAAAATGGGGGCGGGGAATAAAGAAGAGGTGAAGGGAAAGAGACATTCAGCTGAAGTTTGGTATTAACTTTAATAACTGTGAGGGAAACTTTCGTCACACCTTCCCTTGTCCCTTCATCATTGGTTTCTGTATCCAACATGTTGATATAAAAGTATGACTGGAAAGCCGCAAGGTGAACTAGTGTGCATGATACTCGTAGAACTGTAACAGAGTAACTAATGAGGCCCTGTAGTAATTCTTTTGTAGGTATTGTGGAGGATGTGCCTGTGCCTCAGGAGCCTTTGCTAAAAGCCACAGCCATCTCTCCAATCCTAACGACCTGCTGGGAATGATTTGCTTTTCTGCTCGTTGATGCTATGAAGTTTCTGCCCAGCCCCTCTGGGCCATTTGTTTCATATGAGCAGATACTTGAGGGCTGTAGAGCTATTCTGCCATCATTTTTCCACAGAACTTGGGTGTCTGCAGACTTAATTTTGGTTCCTGTAGCAGCCATTGTTCATCCGACATCCAATCCAACTAACCCCCTTTTTTCCCTGCCAACAGAACCTCAGTTTTTTCAGGTGACATCTGAGAGGCCTTGATTTCATGAAGGAAAGCTCCAAGGAATATTTGTGATTGCTTTAAAACCAAAAACAGAAAAAGGCAGCTCAACAAGTTATGGAAGCATTACTCCAAAAAGTTCTGTCCAGTCATTTTTATCTCATCTAATTCCAACTACTAACTCAGTTTTTCCTCTAGTGTTCAGAAAGATACACAGATGAACACAGATTAGTTAAATGACATTGTCAAGGTTTCCTTATTAATGAAAGTAAGTGGGAAAAAATGCTTAATCATGTTCATATCTGACAAAACCAAACCGTATATCCCTATTTTTTTTTACCTTTAGCATTAATATAGTACCAACTTTGCTCTTTTTCTGTTATTTTTTATTTGAAATAGTTATTTTTTAAAAATCATAGCAATCTCATTCCCCTTGGCCAAGTGGCTTTGATAGGGGTAGCCATATGATTGTGTTCTTTACAATTAAATGTAAGCAGCAATCTGCAGAGTGGGTCTCCTGAGAGGAGTTGCCCTTTCCTAATAAAGGTACAAATTCAACTGTCATGCTCCTTAACCCTTACTCCTTCCTGAAACATGAACTGGATGCACATGTAGTACAACATCCATTTTGTGATTTTTTTTAACAGTAAAACCACAATGAGGATAAAAGCCAACCATAAAATTGATAATACAGTAAAATAAAGAGTATGGGTCACTGAGCAGCTGTCTAGCCCCAAACTGCTTATGTGAGAAAAATACCCCCCCTTATTCCATAAGCCACTCTTAAATTTCCATTACTGAGGCAGAACACATTCCTAACCGGTAGTGGTTTTGTTTTTTTTTTTAATTTCTTTTCCCTTGCTCACCACCCCTTCCCCCCATTTGTCTGCTTTCTGTGTCCATTCGCTGTGTGTTCTTCTGAGACTGCTTCTATCCTTATCAGCGGCACTGAGAATCTGTGTCTCTTTTTGTTGCATCATCTTGCTGCATCAGCTCTCCGCATGTGCAGCACCACTCCTGGGCAGTCTGCATTCTTTTCACACTGGGCATCTGTCCTTACGGGGCGCATTCCTTGCACGTGGGTCTCCCCTACACGGGGGACACCTCTGTGTGGCACGGCACTTCTTGCATGCATCAGCGCTGTGCGTGGGCCAGCTCATCACATGGGTCAGGAGGCCCTGGGTTTTAACCCTGGACCTCCCATGTGGTAGGCGGACACTCTATCTGTTGAGCCAAATCCACTTCCCAGTAGTGTTTCTTTTGAAAATTATTTGTAAGCATCTGTCTACCATGCTTCTAAAATTATGGAGGACCCATAACAGCACTCGAAAATGAAGGAAACTACCACTTTATATATGTAGAGTACTAATATGTTTTGAGGACATACACTAATCTCCTTTAAAGACAATATTTTTTGCAATCACTTCCTAGTTTTTTCTTTTCCCTTTTAAAATTGTATGTGATATGATACTTAGTTTAAAATGTGTTTAGGATCTAAAGAATTAATGCCTAAATGATCATTGCTCTTCCGTCATCTACTTCAGGGCTCAAAAAACTTTTTCTGTAGAGGGCCAGTTAGTAAATATTGTAGGCTTTGTAGGCCATATGGTCTTTCATCATACATAATCAACTCTGTTGTATCACAAAGAAGACATAGATACTATATAAAGGAATGAGCATGATTATCTTCAGTAAAACTTTATGGACACTAAACTTTGAGATTCATGTAATTTTCATGTATCACAAAACATTTTTCTTTTAATTTTTTTTTCACTCATTTCAATATGTAAAAATCATTATTGGGCCACAAACCATACAAATACATGTAGCAGGCCAGATTTAGCCAGAGGGGCTATAGTTTACCAATTCCTTAACTGCTTGTTAAAAGATGAAGGCTTGGAAGCCAGTAGAAACAATGTTGCCTGCCTCCTAACTCTTAAATTCTTCACAGTTCTCTACCAACTTGAAATATGTATCAACAGGGACCTTTCAATCTCCTTGAAAGGTATGCATTCTAAAAGAAAGATGTATGCAGAATCTGGTAAGGTATCCCATAAATTCTTGTAAATGAGAATTTTCAAACTAGTAATCATCAATCACCAGTTGATATAACCATTTGATCACTTTGATTGTTAGAAGATAGATGCGATTGACTTCTCAATATTTTGTTTTCATGTCACCATCTAGTGGTAAAATTATGCTTTGAGTAAAATCGTACGATCTATTCTGAAATTTCTAATTCTCTAATTTGTAGTATGTTAATAGTATATTATTAAGTACTTGCCTGAAAACCACCACCACATAAAATTCACCATAGAAATTATTTGCCCTTCTTAGTATTCTAGTTGATACTATGGGATGTAAGGTTTTAACTCTATCATTTCATTGTCTCTGGGGTTTGGGGTTAGAGCCTGGTATTAATATTGGAGGCCAGAGTTACTGCAGAATTTACTCTTCTTCATACCCATACTCCAATCACTGTTTTGTGAAATTGGGGCCATTGTTAAAAGGCATTTTGCTATTTCATTTCTCCATAGCACCAAGCCCAATGCTTTGTGCATAAGCTCAGAAAATTACTGTTTGATTCTCAAGTTGCTAGTGGTGGTTTTTAATCATGAATTAGATTATATCACTTCCATGAGTTTCTGAGTTTCTCCTTAAAACTCTTCAGTGATTTCCTGTTGTATTTGGAATAAAGTCGTTACTTGGGCCTTCCCCAACTTGTCTCTCTGCTTCTTAATGTCATTCTTGTTACATTCCAGCTACACTGGTCCTTTCTCTAACATAAAAACTTTTCCTGTTCTGGGTCTTGGACACACTCTCATTTTCAAATGGTAGTCTTTTTTCCTCAGGTTTCAACTTAATTCATCTCAAAAAAATAAATCTTAAATATTCTATCTATGTTAACTTGTATCAGAGAAACATTAGACTGCAAGTTAAATTAAAAAATCTATTATAATGGCTTAAGATGACATGATCCTGTATTTAGAAAATTCTGAAGTATCCATGACAAAGCTACTTGAGCTAATAAATGAGTTCAGCAAAGTGGCAGGATACAAGATCAAAACACAAAAATCAGTAATGTTTTTAGTACAGTTGTACTGAACAATGAGGAGGAAATTGGGGAAATTTAATTTACAATAGCAACAAAAGGACTCAAATACCTAGGAATTAATAGAACCAAAGAAGTACAGGACCCAGGAAACAGATATGGCTCAAGCAATTGACCTCCTGTCTACCATATGGGTAGATGAACCTGAGGCCTCCTGGTGAAGGCAAGCTGGCCCATGTGGTAGAGAGCTGATACAGCAAGATGATACAACAAAGGGAGATGCAGTGAACCTGGGGCCTCCTGGTGAAGGCAAGCTGGCTCGCACAGTGGCGAGCTGTATACCAGCAAGATGACACAACAACGGGATATGCAGAGGAGAGACAGTGAGAGACACAGCAGACCAGGGAGCTGAGGTGGCTCAAGCAACTGAGTGCTTCTCTCCCATACCACAGTTCTCACAATCAGTTTCCAGTGCCTCCTAAAGAGAAGACGAGAAGAAAAAAGACAAGCATACACGGAAGAACACAATGAATGTACACAGAGCAAACAGTACAAAACAACAATGGAGGAGGGGGAATCAAAAATTGTTTTTAAAGTTCTTTTAAAAAAAAAAGTACAGGACCTATATTAAGAAAACTACAACCTAAACAAATGGAAAGACATTCCATGTTCATGGATTGGAAAAATAAATATCATGAAGATGTCAATCTTACCAAACTGATTTGTAGATTCAATGCAATACCAACCAAAATTCCAACAGCCTACTTTACAGAATTAGAAAAGGTAATTACCATATTCATTTGGAAGGGAAAGTGAATCCATGTAGCCAAAAGTATCCCAAGGGAAGCTGACTTGGCTCAATGCATAGAGCGTCCACCTACCACATGGGAGGTCCAAGGTTCAAGCCTCTGGACCCGTGTGATGAGCTGGCCCACACACAGTGCTGATGTGCGCAAGGACTGCTGTGCCACGCAGGGGTGTCCCCTGCGTAGGGGAGCCCCACACACAAGGAGTATGCCCCGTAAGGAGAACCGCCCCATGCGAAAGGAAGTCCAGCCTGCCCAGGAGTGGCACCACACACAGAGAGCTGACACAGCAAGATATTGCAGCAAAGAGAGACACAGATTCCCGGTGCCACTGACAAGAATACAAGTGGACACAGAAGAACACACGGCAAATGGACACAGAGAGCAGACAACTTGGGGGGGGGGGTGGAAGGGAAGAGAAATATTTAGTCTTTAAAAAAAAAAGTCCTAACAAATAAGAGTGACATGGGAGGGATTTCACTGCCTGATCTTGAGACATATTACAAAGCTACAGTGGTCAAAAGAGCATGGTACTAGCATAAAGATAGACACATCAGTCAATGGAATAGAATTGAGAATCCAGAAATAAACCCCCACCTACATGGTCAACTGGTTTTTGACAAACCTCCCAAGTCCATGTTAACAGGACAAAACAATCTCTTCAACAAATGGTGCTGGGAGAACTGGATACCTATAACCAAAAGAATGAAAGAAGACCCCTATCTCACTCCCTATACAAGAATAAACTCAAAATAGATCAAAGACCTAAATATAAGAGCCAGAACCATAAAACTACTAGATGAAAACATACAAAAACATCTTCAAGACCCTATAGGAGGTAGTGAATTCTTGGACCTTACTGCCAAAGCATGTGCAACAACAAAAAAATTGACACTGCCATGTGCCAGCTCAGCCCTGAGCCTCAACAGTGTTGCAACACCTACTCTCCAGTTCATTGCACTCACCCAGGACAACTAACTAGGAGGTGATGATGGACAACCACCATACCAAGGAACCAAGAGAGTCTACAGCTGCAAGTAAGAGAGTCCCATCTATCAATCATATGGGACTGAAGCCCTCTCTCAATTAAAAGTGGAATGGGCATCACCAACCCAGAATCCTCAGGATTTGGGAATAAACTATGGACTAGAGTGGACTTACTGGTATTCTACTATAGACTTATTGTAATTCTAGTGATGGAAGAACTTATATCATTGATGTGGAAATGGTGGCCACTGGAGGTTCTAAGATTGGGGAGAGGGAAAACAGGTGTAGTTTGGGGGCATTTTTGAGACTTGGGAATTTCCTGAATGATATTGCAACAACAGATACAGGCCGTTATATATCTTGCCATAAGAGAGTATAAACTACAATCTAATCTAGAATCCATGCTTAGTGGCAGTGCTTCAGAATGTGTTCTTCAATTACAATGAATGTACCAGACTAATGAAGGATGTTGTTAACTGTGGGTAAATGTGGGCGGTATGAGGAGCAGGGCATATGGGAATCCCCTATGTTTTTTATGTAACATTTATGTAATCTAAATATCTTTAAAAATAAAAATTTACAAAAGGAAAAAAATAGGTAAATGGGACCTCCTCAAAATTAAACACTTTTGCACCTCACAAGACTGTCAAAAGGGTGAACAGGCAGCCAATTCAATGGGAGAAAATAATCGGAAATCACATGTCACATATATCCAGGATATATAAAGAGATGTTACAACTCAATAATAAAAAGACAACCCAATTTAAAAATGGGCAAAAAATTTGAATAGACATTTGTCCAAAGAAGAAATATGAATGGCCAAAAAACACATTTAAAAAAATACTCAACATCACTAACGATTAGGGAAATCCAAATCAAAACTAAAATGAGATATCATTTTACACCTATCAGTTTGGCCACTATTAAAAAAGAGAGAATACAAGTGTTGGAGAGGATGTGGAGAGATAGGAACACTTATTCACTATTGGTAGGAATGCAGAATCGTACAGCCATTGTGGAGGACTGTTTGGCAATTCCTAAAGAAGTTGAATATAGGCTTGCCACATGACCCGGCAATACTACTATTGGGTATATACCCAGAAGAACTGAGAGCAGTAATACGAACAGAGATCTGCACACTGATGTTCATAGCAGCATTATTCACAATTGCCGAAAGTTGGAAACAGCCCAGGTGTCCATCAACCGATGAATGGATAGACAAACTGTGGTGTATTCACACAATGAAATATTATGCAGCTGTAAGAAGAAATGAAGTTGTAAAGCATGTGACAACATGGATGAACTTGGAAGACTTTATGTTGAGTGAAGCAAGGCAGACACAAAAGGAACAAATACTGTATGATTGGGTTACTGTGAACCAATTATATTGTGCAACATATTGTATGATTCAAAAAAATTTTTTTATGTATCCAGTACATTAGAGAAAGGTATGCTTTTATTCAACTTTTTATTTAATTATTGCTTATATTTTTTATTAGTAAATGTACAAAATAAAGAAAAATTAAAAATAAAGAATGGCTTAAACAGTTTATTTTTCTCATGTAACAACTGGCATTAGGCAGTCCAGGCCTAATGTGGTTGCTCAAGGATATGGACTCAAATTGTTTTTTTCATCCTCCTAATTGTAAGATAGTCACTGCAACACCAACATCATGTCTACTTTAAAGACATGAAAAAGGGTGATGTTGGCTTGTCTTCGTTTAGATTCCCCTGGAAGTAGACCCTGATACAAGAATATACAAGTGGAAATACTTTATTTTTAGATCATACAAAGAAATACTGGTAGGATAGTGGGGAAGTGAGATAGGAAAGGGAGAGTACCCCTTTAGTCCTGAGGCTAACTGGAGCCAAATCTCACTCTCCACGGTGCTTGCGGGCTGGGCAGCACTCCTAAGCACCTGGGCTGGTGGCTCTCCGCAGCGTGCAGGCAAGCCTGCCTTCACAAGGATGCCCCCGGACGTGAACCCAGGGCCTCCCACATGGTAGGCGGGAGCCCAACTGATTCAGCCACAGCTGCTTCCCTTGACACTTTCTTTGCTTTGTTTACAAGGGTTACTCTCTCAGACTGTGCATTATTTGACAGTTATTTGGAATGGAAGAGGTAAGTCACTTTGACTAACACAATCTATATAATTTCTGATTATAAGTCAATGCTTGCCTTTTTATAAAAAATATGTATAACACTGGGAAACTATCCTAGAAAAGTGTGTGGTTATTTAATCCTTAAAGATTTTCCAAAACCAATAACTTGAATTGTCCCTTTTTTCTCCACTCACCCAACCAGGTTTTTACAGTAACATTGGGGTAGTGTCTTATGGTAATGAACATGGAAGTTGAAGATCTAGAAATTGATGCCCTTGAATCTATCCATGCTTGTGATCCTTTGAAAATTGTCCACATGCCCAAATATGTGTACCCTACTTTCAAGAGTACTGCTCTGGTGTCTCTGGATTGTTGTGTATTTGGGGCATACAGGCTTTCCAGACATTCGTGAGATTTGGTACTAAAGTTTATAGACCACAGGAGATTCATTCCATTTGAAGAATTTTTTTTTGTTTCCCAGTTCTACCGCTATATGACCTTGAGCAAACTGCAAATTACTTAACCTTTCTGTGCCTCAGTTCCCCTCACGATAAAAGGGGATTCATGATAGCACCTACATCAGGGTTGTTCTAAGGATTAAATGAATTAATATAAAGTGCTTAGAACAGTGTCTCGTGCATAATAAGCACAGATTTAAATGTGAGCTAGTATTATGTGAGAGAGAAAATTTGCCTCTTAGAATTTCTCATGTCTCTCAAATTACAGTAATTCTTAAACTGGTTCTCATTAGAATAGTTTGGAGTGCCTTGTGTTATTTGGGGGGTGGGGAGGTTTGAATCATTCCTTGCCTATCTCTCAGATTCCATAGGCTGGGTTGGAACCGAAAATCAACTATTTTAACACACACTTCAAGTAATTCAGTTGCAGGTAGTCCTTGTGTACCCTTATGAGAAATGCTGTAGTCAAATTTAATTCCATTCCCTTAAGATACTCCTTCCTACATTTGAAAGCAGAAAGACTGATTTCCCTTAGGAACAGGTTCTTAACCAGGGGTCGACAGACCCAAAGATTTCAGGGGATCCATGAGCTTGAATTGAAAAAAATCAACTTATCTTTATTTTCTCTGACCTCTAACTAAAATCTAGCATTTCCTTCCCTTATGAATATATGCAATAAATTACAGCAGTATTCATTTCATATCACATTACAGTTGCATATCTCAAAAAATCGCTTATAATCATCCATACTTAGAAATTATGGTGGTGGTTCCACTGGCACTACATCACATGTGATCACAGTCCTGCTGTGTACAAACTATTGTGCAGCATAGTTGGCCAACTATCTGGCAACACAGAATAGGTAGCAAATGGTAGGAGATCTCCCAGGCAGTGCCTTTGATCTTTTGACGTCTAGGGGCGCCATTTTGTGAGGATAAATCACAGGGTCAGCACAAGTTATAAGTGTCAAAAATTTCACTCCACACAGTTATAATCAGTGTAACTATACTGAAAAATAAAAAAAAATACAAAGTGCAAAATATAACCTCAAGAAATAAACCACACCTGAAATACATAACATATTCAACCCATGCTGTGTGATTATTGGTGATTTCAACCAAGCCATTTGTGTTAAAAATTTGTTAAGTTGTGTTTTTAGGTAACCAATCATTGAATTTTTGTTTGTTTGCTTGTTTTTTTTAAGACATACCAGGGATGAACCCAGGACCTCGTACATGGGAAGCAGGCGCTCAACTGCTTGAGCTACATCCACTCCTCTGTAACCAGTCATATTGAAGGAACAGTTATGATGTTATAATTAATAGCCAAAACATGAAAAATGACAGGTCAAAATTGCCTTATGTGACAAACACAAAGACGCACACTTTACTCAGACAACATAGCCGCCTTTTTTGCACAGAGAAAATGCCCATACTTTTCCCAACCAGCTCAAGAAATCTGTTTGTTATCTAATCTGTGCTGGCAACTCAACACGTAGTAGTCGTTCAGCTACCAAAAGGTGAAGTCAAGCATTCTCACTTTGGTTGCTCAGTGATTGCATTACATTCAAGTATTTCTCTGTCTTCGATTGTTTGTTAACAGATAAGTGAAAGTAGATCAGTTGTTGTTTTCATTGACTGTTAAAAGTTTTACAAAACTGGTCAGTTTAAATGAGAATTCATAACTCCTTGTAAGCAGGTTACCTTTAACATGAATAGACACACTGGCTATGTGTATAAATCAGGCACGCCCACTGTGAGTTTGTCAATCCACGCAATCGACATATCTTTCAGTTGCTAATATAGCATGTATTACTGTCTGTGATCCTAGCGATATCTGCATATGCCCACACACATTATACATTTTTCTTTCACTGCTGAGTTTTTAGAAAGGTTCTGAGATCTGTGCGACTTTACACACAATTCCAGGAAAGACCCTAAATTCCGTAAATGACACACAAATCACTATCTACTGCTGCAATCCGTGTGTCTATCCAAGAGTTAGAAATTACTTATTTATATGCAAGTTTATCAGATTACTTAAAAACTTAACAAAATACTGAATGTTAAAAACTGCCAATTAAATTATATATTTTATTTTACAGACCCAATTTAAGTTGAACTGTCAAAGAAAAGGAAGTATGATGAGTTATTTATTTCTTGGTTTTACTTGTATTAATGAACATGATGGAAGTAAAAAACTGCAGTGTTTTTTGTGCAGAAAAATTCTTGCGAACGGAAGTATAAAGCCAGAAAAACCGAAAAACCGAAAGACTATCTCCTGTCTGCCCCATGCCAAGAATGTATCTAAAGATGCAAGTTTTTTTAATGCAAAAAAAGTTCAATTTGAAAAAGCAAGTTTGCTTCTAAAATTTGGATTTGCCATTTCACAAAAGCCTATGCTTGAAGGGTCCTATAAAATTGCTTACTGGATTGCCTAGCAAAAGAAGCCCCATACTATTGGAGAGATTTTAGTAAAGTCATCCTTGTGCACTAAAAATGGTCGAACTGGTGTGTGGACTAGAACAGAGGAAGAAACTGGAAGCGGTTCTCTTATCAGATGATGTAATACATTCTAGAATGGCTGATATGTCTTTTAATATTTTATTTTGTGTGTGTGTGTTTTTGGGGTTTTTTAGTTGGTGCAGGCAACTCAACACACAGTAGTCGTTCAGCTACTTCTTCCCACTCCTTTGTTGTTTGCACTTTCTGTGTCTGTTCATCTTGTTTCTTTAGGAGGCACTGAGTACTGAACCCAAGACCTCTGACGTGGGAGGGAGAATCTCCTAATCACTTAAGCTACCTCTCTTCCCTGCTTTGTTGTGTGTCTCTATGTTTTTTCTTCTTTTGTGTTTTGTTGTGTCATCTCATTGTGCCAGCTTGTCGTGCCTACCCGTTGCATTCAGTTTACTGTCTTGCTTGTCTTCCTTTTAGGAGGGAGGCAAAGGGAACTGCTACTTGCTTTATTGAGTCTCTCGTGATTTTTTTTGCTTCTTGTGTCTCTTGTTGCATCATTTTGTTGTGTCAGCTTGCTGCACCTGCCCTTTGTGCCAGCTCACTGTCTTCTCTAGGGGGCACTGGGAACCGAACCACAGACCTCCCATGTGGTAGGTGGGAGCTCAATCGCTTGTGCCACATCTGCTTCCCAGTCTTTAAATATTTTAAAACAGGTCATCCAGGAATTGGCAGCCTCACCATTCCCCTTCATTATGCAATTGTGTGAAACTACAGGCATCTCAATATAGCCAGTTCCTTATTTTTGTTCGCTCTGTGCATTCTCTGCCATCAAAGAATTCTTATTCTGTGAGTCTCTTTGGAAACTATGAAGGCCGTCAACGTTTTCTAAATAGTAAAAAGTTTTTTTCACAAACAGAACTTAGATTGGAAAGAAAAACTTGATTCTCTTTGCCCTGATGGAACTCCTGTGATGCTTGGTAATACCTCTGGTTTTGCTACTTTAGTCAACAAAGAAGCTCCTCAATTCGTCCTCACTCATTGCTTTTTACACAGATATGCATTGGCAGCAGAGACTTCCAACAACCCTGAAAGAAGTTTTGTCAACAGCCATAAAAGTTATCAAACTTTATCAAAAAAAAGTTATCTGAATCATATTTTTAAAAGATTTTGTCAAGAAATGGGAGTAGAATATGAAGTCCTTCTCTACCACACAGAGGACAAGTTTTGAAGCGTGTGGCAGTTTGAGATTATTTATGAATTCCAAAGAGATTGTTTGTAAACTGTTCTCTTCCTCTGGGTGTGATACCCTTTGATTGTATTAGATTCAGCTGAGATACTTTTAATTAAATTATGTTAAAATTATTAAGGCTACTCAGTATGAGTCTCCGCCCCCTTTGTGGGCTATATAAATGGACAATCAAGGAGACACACAGAATAAGATATATGAAGAGAGGGCTCCACAAACATGGAGGAGGAGAGAGCTTTGATCCTGCAACCCCAGGAAGAGAGATGAGCCATTCGCCTGATAGTTTACAGTTGACCTTGTAAAGAGAACAGAGCAGTTAAGCGGGAAAGAAATGAGCCCTCCAGCCACAGTTAAGATCAGAAGGAGTTGGGACAACAGAGCCTTAAGAGGTAAGAGAAAGGCTGAACTCTCGCAGACATTGCCCGCCATCTTGTTTCAACACTTGGCAACAGATTTTGGTGAGGAAGTAACCTTGAGTTGGACTCTTTAGAGCCTTATAACTGTAAGCTGCTACCCCAAATAAATACCCTTTATAAAAACCAACAGATTTCTGGTACTTTGCATCAGCTCTCTCTGGCTAACTAATACAAAGTGCTTATTTGAACTAAGGGCAGAAGTTTCATTTTTTTCTGAAAGAAAAAGAAAATTCTCTTGGAACATTTTGAAAGAAAGGATTTTGTCCATGGGTTGGCTTACCTGGCAGATATTTCTCACCATATGAATGTGATAAATTTTTCTATTTAAGGTCATGAAGTCACCATTATGGATGCAACTGAAATATTACAATCTTTCTTGGCTAAGTTATAAATATGGAAGAAGAGCATAGAAGCCAACATTCTTGAAAACGTTCCCGTGTTGGAGGAAGTACTTTACCAAGAGTTGAAGTGCAAAATTCTCTGCCATTTTTTTTTTTTAATAAGACATATCAACAAACACTTGAAAACATTACTGGACTCTTTTAGAAGTTATTTCTATTTTGATGGCATGAAAATTTTAACAATGGATCTGCAGTCCTTTATCATATAAACTATGTTGAAAATGATAACCAAAGATGAACTCATTGATCTTAGGACAAAAAACATGCTACAACTGGAGAATTCTGGTGTTCTCTGCGAGAAGCCTATCCTAGTCTTTGTAAAGCAAGGTATGGAAGGTTTGATTCCATTTGCAGCAATATATTTTTGTGAATCTGGATTTTCAACACTTGTAATAATGAAAAAAGTCAAACTCTATTACATGTCTAACATGATATGCGTGTTGCCTTGTCAAATACTACAACACAGTTTAATCTTATTCAAGATAAACAACAACAGTTCTGCACATTGATGTCTTTTAAAAAATAAAATTTAACTTTAACTTTCCTATATTTTTGATGGATTATTATTTAATGTGTTAAGAAAAAGCATATGTATAGTATTTTATCATGATTTTTATTTTAGTAACTATTTCAATATATTAACTAATTCCCTTTGTGATTTTATGCATTTAAAAACATTCTTGTGGGGACATGTTAGTGCAGGTGTGATATATTTATTAAATAATACACAGTATAGTGTGGACTTAGTATGATATTTATTTTAATGTAGTGTGTTCTGACTGCAGTGGATAACTGCCTGCAAAAAGTTGGTAAGGATGGCAGAGATGGTTTTATGACGCCATGGGAAAATTCGAATTTCTAAGCATTTGCCGAAAATGACCATTTGAGCAAATGTTGAATCATGTTAGATTATCAGGTATCGGAATTATGGGAACTTTTTGTAAAATGTAATTTTGAATAATCCTAAAATTTAATTTCAAGACATGCTGATGTCAAGTGTCATAAAACTACCTACCTCTACATTCTGAGAAGGGGTCCATGGTTTTCACCTGACTGGCAAAGTTAAGAACCCCTGCCTTAGGACTTTTCTTTGGCCCAGAATACCCAGAGCTCTTTTACCTTTCCTCATGTAAATATGGTTTCAGGTCTATATATGATCCTGATTGAGAAATTAAACGTCGTCTAGACAATAGCGATGTTTTAATAAAATATGGTATCTAGAAATATAGTCTGACAGCACAGAGTAGCATAGAATTATGATCTCTTGTTCTAGACAACATACTTCAATTGATATAACCAGATCGTAATAGTCAGCCACTCTAAACTATAGTTAATTAAAATATTTAGGTCTTGTTCACATGTACTGCTATTAAGCCAAATTTCTCCATGTACTTGTACAATTGTTAACCTACATGGCAATATTTTGCAATTATTTCTTACTGTAACCTCTTTTCTGTTTTTAAAAGTAAAATGTGCTCATTATAAAACTACAGAAGAATATGAAGAAAGTAAATATTCACCATTATCCCATATCCAATAATCACTATTGACATCTTAATACATGTCCTTTGATTCTTTCCTAGGCATGTAAATCTTTTTCACTACAGTGGGACAAAAATACATAAAAAGAATTAAAGTATTTAAAAATTACTTTTCCTGTTAACTTGTACATATCACTTATAGTACATTGTATAGCATTTCAATGTATGAATGCACAAGAATTTCTTTAAAATGGACCCAGTTGATGGGCATTTTTAAGCAGTTTTATTGAGATATATTTACATACCATACAATCTATCTTGATGAACATTTAAATTGTTTCCAAGTGTACCCCCTTAGGCAACACCACATTAAACTTTTTAATATATACATCTCTGTGTATTGTTCCATTTATTCTCTTAGGATAAACTCTTAGAAGTAGAATTGCTGCATGTGACCACCTTCAAATGAACCCTTTATGTCCTGGATGTTTGTTCTCTATCTCCTTCATTTGTTTCTTTTTGTCTCACTGACTTGTGAACACTGCAGTGCCCATACCTCAATGTTTGACCTCTCTTCATTTACTCCATAGGTGAAATGCATCCAGTCCTGAGGATTTAAATACTGCCTAAAAACTACCTAATTCATATATAACGCAGCTTCTCCTCTGAGCCTAATTTTTTACCTGAAATCTCCACTTGCCTAGTGACTATCTCAAATTTAACAGGTCCAATATTAAAGTTTTGATTATTTCTGCCAAATTTACTCCATTCTTAGTCTCCCTCATTTTCTTAAAGAGCAACTTCACAAAGCAGGAGTCATAAGCTTGTAGTTGGCAACTTCCTTACAGAGTTTGTCATTAAGTGACTTTGTCAGACAAGACTAAGTTATTGAGCTTGTCCCTAACTTTTCCTTTGGACTGTTTCTTTTTGACCTTGCCTCTAGATTTGTTCACTGGATCTTTGTCTTTCTTGACCAGTTTTTGGGCATCTTTCTTCTTGTCATCCTTGGACTACACGGCAAAACTCAGCAGTTGCAGCCTCTACAGCCTTGAGGAGGTGATGTTTTACATATTATGGCCAGAGAAGGCTTCTCTGATAAGGATGAAATTTGAGCAAGAATTTAGGAAGCCTTGGGACTATCTGGGGAAAAGATATTCAAGAATAATAAATGTAAAGGCCCCAAGATTAATGTTCTTGGGTAGTAGAGTTGGGTTTAAAAACAGTCTAAGCACTATTGGCATTTTGGGTCAGATAATTCTTTGCTGGAGAGTGGGGTTGGGGACTGTCCTGCACATTGTAAGATGTTTAGCAGCATCCCTGACCTCTCCCCCTAGAAGGAAACAACAACCTCCTCCCTGCCTATTACCCAGTTGTGACAACCAACATGTCTATAGACATTGACAAATATCGCATGGGGAGAAAATGCTTCTTCTGGCTAAAAACCACTGTGTTAGAAGAACAAGGGGGTTAATTGGACTAGGGTGGAATGAGTGAGGAGGAAGCTCTAAGAGATGGATGTTTGTTTTATTCATTGCTGTATCCTGAGCACATAATAAGCACTTATTAAATATGTGTTGAATTAATGAATGCATTAAGGTTGGGTCATCTTATACTTCTCTCAGCAGCAGATAAGATATCCCATTTCCTTAAATCTTGACTATATTGGCTCTATTTTTTATTTTTTTTAACCAAGTTGATGGGTGAAAAAATGGAGTTCTGTTTACACAAGTTAAATGTAATCTTATTCATGCTATCCCTGTAAGAATTTTGTTTTGATCCTCAGTCTGTCATCAAACTATTGTCCTTACAGCTTCCTTTCATATACTTTTGATCATCTAATGATGGAGTAATAATTGGGATTACTATGAAATATAAAATTATAATCCAAATTTCTAACTGGGAAAAATAAACCTGAAATTATAAATCAAGTAAGTTATAACAAGTGGTTTAAAAATCAAAGTATTGCCAAAAAATAACAGTGCTATTGGTAGAAATAGCTATTTGCCTTCTGTTGTTTAGTTTCCACAGCAGAGATTGTTAAGATCCACAAATCTTTGGGCTATCTTAAAATTTCCATTTTTCTCACAATAATTATTCCACAATGCTAAAGCAGCAAATTGAATTATAAACTACAGCCCTGCAAGACAAAAATATAACCTAAAGGGAGGACCTAATAAGAATGGACCTCTAAATACCTTTAGAACCATCAAACAAAGTATAACTCTTGAAAACTATGCAACTTTTATTTCATCCAAAGGCATAGTAGGATCTTAGAAATGTTTGTCCCAGAAATCTTATCAGTTTGAAGTACTCCAGTGATTCAAGATCATATCTGCCTCTGTGTTACACAGTTCCAACAGGCATTGTGTAGGTACACATGGCAGTATGGTGTCAAGATGGCCATTTGGTTGGGATCTCCCAAAAGGAATATTGGGGTAGATGCCTACTCAGGTGCTTTCCTTAAAGTCTATGATTCAAAATTATGAAGAATTTTCCAATATAAATATGTCCAAAACTAATTGCTTTATTTTACCTATTTCCTACAATTGCTGTCTTCATATGTCATAAAGCAGAGCTGTTTTTGGTAACTTAAATAAGACATGATATAAAATGTGCTTTTTTTTTTAACAGATGAAATTCACTAATTTAAAATTAAATATTTTTAAGTGAACAACTGAATGGGATTTATTGTCTTCACAATGTTGTGCAACCACCACTTGTATCGAGCTCCAAAACATTGTCATCACCCTAAAAGAAAACCCACATCACTAAAGTTGTTCCGCATTACCCTCTACAACCTATTCTAAATATTTCATATACGGGGTGGGGGGTGGGGTTTATGGGAACCACTTAATTTTTTAATGTAACATTTTTTGTGATCTACGTATCTTTAAAAAAAAAAAAAGAATTTAAAATAAAAATGCCTATGGAGCTAAAACTCAAAAAAAAGTTTTATATGTGTATTTCACAATATGTAATCTTTTATGTCTGAATTCTTTCACCTAGCATAATGTTCTTGAGGGTTATCTACATTGTACCATGTGTCATTACTTCATTGCTTTTTTAAAAAATTATTTAGTGCTTTTCAATTTTCAGTTTTCCCTCCCTGAGATTGCTCATTGTTTTTTGCTGTCTTTTCTTTAGGAGGCACTGGCAACCGAACCCAGGATCTCCCATGTGGGAAGCAGGCACTCAACTGTTGGAGCCACATCCACTCCTCCACTTCATTCCTTTTTATGACTGAATATCCTGTTGTATGGATATTCCACATTGTTTATCCATTCATCTCTTTATGGACATTTGGGCTGTTTCCTATTGACTATTGTGGTGGTACCCTTTGATATTAAGATGGAGTACCTAGCTGCAATTTTGCCTCTTAATCTATGCCAGAAGACTAAGTTAAAATGTCAGGTACTTCCAAAATTTATTCATTTTAGTTGGGAGCAAAGGCAAACTGATAAATGTTCAATTTCATGCTGTAATTAAGGTAACAAGTCTTCAGTTTTATTTCATCTGGTCTTATTAGGCTATCTTGTGTGGGCATTGGCCACTATAAGATAAAAAATAAATGGATCTTTCATTATAGGAATCATACAACTGAAATTTTAATAAATTTATCTAACTGCTAATCAATATTTTGAGGACCATTTATGATAGTTGTTATTTACCACAATGTAAGTGAACAGCAGACCAATTTACCACCAATTAAAATTAACCCTAGAATTTGCAGGTACAAATGCAAATCAACCCCATTCCCTCTCATCTCTTCATTCCTGCACTTTTTGTCATAATTTTTATTTTACCCTTCATTCTCCCATTCTATACCTTCTCCCGACCTGCTCTTTTCTTTTCCTTAACCAAAGCCTAAATTAACATTTTCTTCATTTGAGCATAACCATGTTTTTTTTTATCATTCACATGCATGACTCTGTTTCTTCCTTTAATTTAGTTAGGAGCTTAATATAGACTCCATCAGGCTGCTGCTTTCATAAGAATCAATAGCCAAAACTGTTTCTCAGATGCCATCACTGGTTGTGTTTTTTGTTGCATGAGGTTAGATGGATGAATGGAAGCAGGGAATCCTGTTTTACTTTTTTTATTTAATTAGACAAGTTGTAGGGTTACAGAAAAATCATGCAAAAAATACAGAATTCCCTTATTACCCACTCCTATTAGTAATACCTTGCATTAATGTGGTAACATTTTTACAATTGATGAAAGAGGGAAGCGGACCTGGCCCAGTGGTTAGGGCATCCGTCTACCACATGGGAGGTCCTCGGTTCAAACCCTGGGCCTCCTTAACCCGTGTGGAGCTGGCCCACGTGCAGCGCTGATGTGCGCAAGGAGTGCCCTGCCACACGGGTGTCACTCGCACAGGGGAGCTCCAAGAGCAAGGAGTGCACCCCATAAGGAGAGCCGCCCAGCGTGAAAGAGTGCAGCCTGCCCAAGAATGGCGCCACACACACGGAGAACTGACACAGCAAGATGACGCAACAAAAAGAGACACAGATTCCTGTGCCGCTGACAACAACAGAAGCGGACAAAGAAAAACACGCAGCAAATAGACACACAGAACAGACAACTGGAGTGGGGAGAGGGAAGGGGAGAGAAATTAAATAAATAAAAACAATTAATCAAAGAATACTATTATAATTGTACTACTCACTGTAGTCCATGGTTTGCATTAGGGCTTATTGTTTGTGGTGTACATTCCTATGTTTGTTTTTTTAATTTTTATTCTAGTAACAAATATGCAACCTAAAATTTCCACTATTAACCACATTCAGAAATATTCAGTGCTGTTAATTACAGTCACAATTTTGTGCTGCCATCACTACCATCCATTATCAAAACTTTTCCATCACCCCAAATAGAAATGCAGGCAGGGGATTTTCATTACTAAACTCAGCAAGACCACACTTGAGGATGTTTGATTTCCTTTTCCTTTAGGATGAGAAGCCAAGGCAGGTTAAAGAGAGGCAGAGCATCAGGAAAGTTCAAAACCAAAGAATAAGATCCATATAAAGATAAAACCAAGGCTTTATACCAAAAGCACATGCAACAAAAGAAAAAATAGATAAATGGAACCTTATCAAAATGTAAAACTTTTGTATATCAAAGGACATTCTCAAGCAAGTGAAAAGACAAACTACAGAATAGGAAAAAATATTTGGAAACCATATATCCACTAAGGGTTTAATATCCAGAATACATAAAGAACATCTACAACTCAATAACAAAAAGACAATCCAATTTTTAAAAATGGACAAAGGACTTTAGTAGTTCTCTAAAGAAGATATACAAATGGCCAATGAGCACATGGAAAGATGGTCAACATCATTAGCTATTACAGAAATGGAAATGCAAATCAAACCCAAAATAAAATACCATTTATTGCCCACTAGAATAGCTATTATTAAAAAATACATATATATATAATGGAAACTCACAAGTGTTGGAGAGAATGTAAAGAAATAAGACCACTCATTCATTGTTGGTGAGAATGTAAAATGGTGCAGCTGCTGTGGAAGACAATTTGGCAGGTCCTCAGCAAGTTCAACATAGAATTACTGTATGACCTGATAATCATGCTTCTATGTATATACCCCAAAGAATTGAAAGCAGGAACTCAAAACAGATACATACCAATGTTCATGGCAGCATTTTCCACAATTGCCAAAAGATGAAAGCAATTCAAGTGTCCTTCAACTGATGAGTGGATAAACAAAATGTTTATCGGAATATTCAGCTGTGAAAAGAAATCAACCTCTGATACATGTGACAACATGGATGAACCTTGAAAACATGTTGAATGAAGTAAGCCAGATGCAAAGGGACAAATTGTATGATCTAACTGATAGGAAATGATTAGAATGAGCAAATTCACAGAGAATAGAATATAGGTTACAAGTGGCAGGAGTGGGGGTGGGAAATGGGAAATTAATGCTTCATTGGTACAGAATTCCATTTGAGTGATGGAAAAGTTCTGGTAATGGATAGTGGAGATGGCAGCACAGCATTGTGCATGTAATAAACATCATGGAATTATATATTAATACTTGAAAGTGGTTAAAATGGGAAATTTTAGGCTGTATATATATACTGCCAGAATAAAAATTTAAAACCCATAGAACTGTAGACACAAACTGTGAACCCTAACGCAAGTTATATAGTAAGTTAATATTATATTGTTTCATCAATTGTAAAAAAAAATGTACCACACTGACGAAAAATGTTCAGATTCAATTCTTAGTGCCTCCTAAAGAAAAAACAGACAATGAGCAAAACAGATGAGGGAGCCGTCTGGTTTGGGGGTTGGAGGTGAGGTGGGAGGGGTGGAGTACAAATTGATTTCACAACCCACTAGTGGGTTGCAAACTAGTGTTTGAGAACACTGATAAGCTAACACCCTCACTTTACAGATAATTAAACTGCCAATTTCAAAATTTTAAAAAAATGTTTTCAAACATATAGAAAAATAGAGAATAACACAAATACCTTGTATTATTCAACCAAAGGGATGCTGATACAAAGTGCCAGAAATCTGTGGTTTTTATAAAGGGTATTTGGGGTAAAGGTTTACAATGCCCTGAAGAGTCAACCTCAATATTGGTTTCTCACACAAAGTCATTTGCTATGTGTTTAAACAAGATGGCGGGCAATGCCTGCGAAGGTTCCGCCTTCCTCTTTTCATGGTCCCAGCTCCTTCCATCCAATCTCACCTGTAGGCTGGAGGACTCATTTCTTTCCCAGCTCAACTGCTCTGTTCTCTTCACAAGGTCAGCTGTAAAATAATAGACAACTGCCACACACCCTTTTATCAACCACTCTATTCAAGTCTTTATCCATATTTGCTTTATTTTTCTTAAATAAAACCTGTTTACCTCCCTTTTCCATCCACCCTCCCATTCCCACCTTCAAATCATCATAATCTCTTACCTAAATTTGGCATTTTTCCACACCCACACATCTTTATATTATTAATATATAAGATTGTATTAATAAAAAACATCACATAACCACATATTTTTCAGACTTTATGTGGATGGTATACTACATGTATAAAAATTCAGTGTTTTTAAAATGTATCCTTACTGATTGATGTAACAGCCTATTTACTTTTAGTTAGAGCAGTTGTAGGTTTATAGAGAAATCATGCAGAAAGTAAAAGCTTCCCACATACCACCCCCATTAACACATTCATTCTAATTCCTGTGTGGTATCCCAATATATAAATTAACAATTTGTCCATTGTCCTGTTGGACATTTTATTTCCAGTTTTTGCTATTAGAAACAATGGTGCAATAAACATTCATGCTCATGTCTCCTTGGGTATATGTGCAAAAGAATCACTGGATGAATAAAGACCAAAAAAAAAAAAAGTTATAGGCAGTTTCTCTTAAAAAAATCATTGGATTATTTCCTAGAATTAGAATTGCTGGGGTAGAATGCCCCTCTTCATTTTTTCTAATTACTGTTGCTCTCCAAGGTAGATGTGCCTGTTTATACCCTTAGCACGGATAAATTTCCTGTTTCTTCACATCCTCACCAAATTTGATGTTATCAGATTTTTAATCTTTGTGTGAAATACTGTGTTTTAAATTGCATTTCCAAGATTACTACTGAAGTTGAGCAAGATATTCTTGAAAGACCTAATGCCAGTACTTCTAGACAGAATCATCCCTATTCCTCAGCCATCAAAGCACTGTTGCTAACAGGGTACTTATATTCTTGTTAGAGATTCACACATCTCTCTTCCTCCATTGGACTGCGTTGTGACTACCTAACGATAGTAGGACACATGGGATAAAAAGGAGTGGCTCTTTATCCTAGCTGCCCTGTTACTCATTAATTCTGTGACCATGGGCAAGTAAAACAGGGATAACAGCATCTCACCAGGTTCTTTTTTTCCCAAATTTCAAGATATTAATCGGTATAAACCTCAACCACAATAACCAAAATAATTCTGTGCATTGAGGGTATTTCTGGGTTAAGTGAAAAACTGTACAGATGGCTTTTGGAAGACATTCATTTTAAGCAGTTTTAAAGGGAAACATTTCATTTAAAAGGCTGGGCCTTCTTCAGTGTGGTGTAATCCACATTCAAAGTAGAACTTGCGTTGCTTATTGGGACCCTGGTTTTTTTTTTCAGAGTTCTGGGTTATTCTTTGTCCCAACTGACATCTGAATTTAACAGTGCCAGGCACAAGACATACAATGTTCTCCAATACCTCCAGCAACAATATGAAGGGGATTCTGGGCCTGAAGATCTGATGGAACACTTTGTGACAGAAACCTCAGGTCCAGGAGTCAAAAATAAAGTTGCAAGACTTAGCAGTTTATGTACTGAGCCTGTGTGGGCATTCAAAGTCCACATGGTTTCTGAGAACTAAATGTAAGTTACTATTAGTCATCTTTACATCCCCAAACTGCCCACCTCAATCTCTTTACATTTGTGTAACTATGGACAAATCATGCCAGTCTGTGCTTTGGGCATATTTACTTTTCCTGTTTCCTATGCCTTGTTTACCACCTTCCTGCCTTCTTCACTTGGCTACTTGATCTTTAATGCTGTCCAAAAATTGTGTTACCAGCCTTCTCCAATACCCAGTCAATTCTGGGCGCTCTTCTTCCATACCCCATCACAACTTAGGTACACCCTGTCCTTACACTCAGCACTTTTTCCTAAGCTTTACCTCATCAGAAATTCCAGGGGCTCACAAAGCTGTTCTGGCAATCTGGCTACAAGTATATGGAGTGACAGCAATTTGCAGTCCTTTCAAGAGACGTTTGGGGAAACGGACTTGGCCCAGTGGTTAGGGCGTCCGTCTACCACATGGGAGGTCCGCGGTTCAAACCCCGGGCCTCCTTGACCAGTGTGGAGCTGGCCCATGTGCAGTGCTGATGCGCGCAAGGAGTGCCCTGCCATGCAGGGGTGTCCCTCGCGTAGGGGAGCCCTACGCTCAAGGAGTGCACCCCATAAGGAGAGCCGCCCAGCACAAAAGAAAGTGCAGCCTGCCCAGGAATGGCGCCACCCACACTTCCCGTGCCACTGAAGACAACAGAAGCGGACAAAGTAACAAGATGCAGCAAATAGACACAGAGAACAGACCAGACAACCGGCGGAGGGGGAGGGAATTAAATAAATAAATAAATCTTTAAAAAAAAAAAAAAAAAAAAAGACGTTTGGAAGATAACATGGCACTTTTTTTTTTTTTTAGGGGGAACCAGAGATTGAATCTAGAACCTCATACATGGGAAGCAGACACTCAGTCACTGAGCTACATCTGCTCCCCAATAAGAACTGGTTCTTTCATTCATTTTTAGGAGGTACCAGAGTTTGAACCCAGGACCTCATATATGGGAAGCAGGTGCTCAACCACTTGAGCAACATCCTGTCTCTGTAAGTTTACTTTTGATGTGTGCTCACTATTAAATACTCTGACTGGAAAGATCCCAAACTTGGAAAATAACAAAAGCTTAAGTTGAAAATGCACTATGTGGGGAAAAAAAAAATCTTTGCAGAAGAGTCAAATACCTGCATGAAACACTCAAAGGTAATCTGCATTATTTTATCAGTCATTTTGCTTGACTCCATCTTTCAAAAGATTTTCAAACATTACAGTCAACAAAACCCCTTTTTAAAAATATAAAACAAGCAGTCATAAATTTCTAGTGAGGGGAAAAAATAGCTACGTATTTATGAAAGCCAGGGATGATATTCAAAATCAACAAACTTAATTGAAATATTCTTATTCCCTAAATAAACTGAATATATTATAAATATTGCCTAGCTAGTATACAAATTGTTCATCAATTTATTCTTATAAGATCAAGCCTTGGTATTATCTTCTTTGATAAACTGTCACTAGTTAAAGACCTGCAGTGACTGAACAAAGGTAATCAATCGTCACATTTACTGAGCTATTAGCTGTAGTTTCAATAACTAGAGAATTTATATTTAGCTTTTGCTCAACTATATTAAAAGTTACTTTGAGTAAAGCAAGCCAGGAACAAAAGGACAAACTTTGATTACACTATTATGAATTAAATACATGGTATAACATATTGTATGATTCCATCTATATAAAATGTAAATATTAAACTATAAGGATGTAAAAAAAGTGATTCTAAGGTGCTAGAGAATATGTATACTTTGCTACCTTATTCTGTAAAATAAAATGGGAGTGGGGAAAAATTACTTTGGAAGTTTTCTAACATATGATACAGAAATTTTTATTATTTAAAAATATCTCTGTCTCTGAGAAGCGGACTTCGCCCAGCGGTTAGGGCATCCGTCTACCACATGGGAGGTCCTCAGTTCAAACCCTGGGCCTCCTAGACCCGTGTGGAGCTGGCCCATGCGCAGTGCTGATGCGCGCAAGGAGTGCCCTGCCACACAATGGTGTCCCCCATGTAGGGTAGCCCTACGCACAAGTAGTGCGCCCCATAAGGAGAGCCGCCCACCGCGAAAGAAAATGCAGCCTGCCCAGGAATGGCGCCGCCCACATGGAGAGCGGACACAAGATGACGCAACAAAAAGAAACAGATTCCCACGCCTGTGCCGCTGGCAACAACAGAAGGGGACAAAGACGACACAGCAAATACAGAGAATAGACAAAAAGGACCGGGGAGAGGGGTACGGGGGAGGGGAGGGGAAATAAATCTTTTTAAAAAATCTCTTGCTCAGTCATAAGCTCATTTATTAGAATACCCTAGTTACTAGGCTTTATATTAACTTTTTTCACCTTTAATTCACAGAACTTCATAATTACAATCTGACCAAGATCTAGGACTCAATAAATTAAAAGAATTTTAAAGTTTGTATTTTTCATTTCCTTCAATGACCAACAGAGACGTTCAGAGTTTACTGGATAATTTTTCCCTTAAAACTGAATCTTTAGAGGACTTTCAGAGAAGATGGTGGAGTAGGGCGCTCCGTAACTCAGTACTTCCACCAAAACAACTATTAAACATGCAGGAACTATCTGAAACTCTGTATACCAGAGGAACACTGCACAGCATCCACAGAATGAGCAGATAAGACTATGGTAAAGAACAGTAAATTGCTCTCTAGGCAAGTGGCTACCAGGACCCATCCCCTCCTCTCTCAGGTCAGGTGGCCTTGGGGTCCAGTACCTGGCTAGCAACTTGGTAACAGGAACAGGAAAATCCTCTTCCCTAAGAGCAGGGCTGGGCACTGCTTATCACTGATCACAGGTTTTGATAGGGAATTCAGATTGTTGGGGGCCTGGCTCTAAGGGCAGCTATTGTTCCAAACCCCTCACCTCAGACAAAGTTGGCAGCAGCCATTGCCTTAATCCTCCCAGGACAAGGGTAAAATGGTGACTTAAGATGTAGCACTTCTTCAGGGCTGCGGGGAACACTGGCTTAAGGGCTCAATTTCCTGGGCAGGCCAGGAAAGCTCACCTTTGGGGAGCCATTGGAGAAACATTTGGTGCCCATCCTGATCCCCAGCACTTTGGAGCCAATCTCTGCCCCCTTCATGGGTCGTTTGTCCTGTTTTAGCTGGGAAAGACTGACTTGGCAAAGTCCTCCCTGGGTAATTCTCCTCCCAGAATTTGCCCTCCAGGCAAAACCGAGTAGAGACAACGAAAGGAGTGCCTATAGAGGCAAAACAGACTGGAACAAAGCCCTAAGGGCTTCAAACACCCAGGAGACGGAGGTCTGTTTTCCGGGAACCAGAGGAACAGGGGAACTCCAAAACAACTAACAAGCAAAAGCCCAGGACAAGAAAAAGGCCCTGACAGACAGGGAAAACCCAGCACTAAGCATTCAGACAATGTCTTATCTCCTACTGGTTACAAAACCAAGAAAGACATGTCAATGACTAAATCAGAGTTAACATATTAAAATATTAAAATGTAGTGTGCAAAAAAAAAAAAAGCCAGAGAAACAGGAAATGACTGCCCATTCATATGAAGAGGAAACACCAATGAAGAGGAGAATATCGGTATATGAATAAAGCCTTTTAAAAAAGTGATCTTAAAAATAGTCAAGGGGATAAAAGCAAAACAGAGAAAGAACTAAAGGATATAGGGAAAACAATGAATGAGCAATGACAGGAACCAAACAAGAACTGGAGGTGAAAACCACAATAAATGAAATAAAAAATACCCAGGAGAGTTTTCAACAGCAGACTGAAGCTAGCAGAAAAAATAATCAAGTATACCAATATACACATTATGGGGGTCCCAGAAGAAAGAGCAGAAAGAAAAACCAAAGAAATGACAGAGAACTTCCCAAACATGATAAAAGTTATTATGCAAATCTTTTTTGAGAAAACATCAAACAGGATAAACATGAAGAAAAGTATACTCGATATATTGATTTCACTATCAAAAGAAAGAAAAGCAGAGAGTTCTGAAAGCTTCAAGAGAAAAGCATGTCGTATGTACAAAGGAGGCCCAGTGAGATTGAGCTGATTCCTCACGAGAAACTGTGATGGCAAGAAGGCAGTGGGTTGAAATAAAGTGCTGACAGAAAACAACTACCAACCAAGAATTTTATATGTAGCAAGACTCTTTCAAAATTAAGGGAAAGATGAAGGCATTTGCAGATAAGCAAAAGCTGAGAGAGTTCATTACCACTAGACCTGCCCTACAAGCAATGCTAACGGGAGTTTTTCAGACTGAAAGCAAAGGACACTAGACAGTGAGTGGCTCAAAGCAGCATAAAAAACCTGAAGGTAACCATTTGGGTAATTATAAATGCCAGTATTACTGCATTGTTTGTACATGATTCCACTTCCTCCTACAGATGGTAAATTGCAAATGCATAAAAATTGATAGGGGATAAGGAGCAGATGTGGCTCAAGCAGGTGAGCGCCCACCTCCCACATGGGAGGCCCTAAGTTCAGTTTCCCGTGCCCCTGAAAAGACGAAAACAAACTAAACAAACCAAAAAATCAACTCAGAGAAGCAGATGTGGCTCACTGGTTGAGTGTCAACTTCCCATGAGGTCCGTGCCCTCCCCCACCAGTTCCTTAAAAAAAAAAAAAAATTGATACGGAAGTGGACATAGTTCAGTGATTGAGCACCTGCTTCCTTGTACAAGTTAGGAGGTCCTGGGTTCAATCCCTGGTACCTCCTGGAAAAAAAAATAACATTTTTGTATCAGTGGCAACGAAGGTACTATCAATGTTAAGGGCCAAAAAATAAGGGGATGTAAGGGCTTTAGTACTTTTCTTTTTGGAGTAATGAAAATGCTCTAAAATAGTGGACTCTCATGATACTGAGAACTGAGTATAAATTTGGATGGATTGTACAAGGCATGGGATTGTGTAGCAGTGAACACTGCAGTGGATGGACTAGTTAACAGTACAAATATGGAAACATCCTTCCATGAACTATAACAAATGTATATAGTACAATTATATGGTGTTAATAATAGGGTGGTTCATGGGTAAAATACACCTAACATAGGCTATGGAATATAATTAGTAGTAAGATTTTGATGTTCTTTCATCAATTTAAAGATGTTCCACACCAATGCAAGGTGCAAGGTGTTGGTGGTGGAGTGATGTATGGGAATCCTCTATGTTATGTAAAAACTCACAGTATTTCTCTCAACAAGAGAATACATTCTTCTCAAGGACACATGGGTCTTTCGACAAGACAGACCGTATATTAGGTCATGAAACAAGTCTTAATAAATTCAAAAATATTGAAATCATTCACTATATATTCTTTGGCCACAAAAAACTAGGAGAAATGGGAAATTCACAAATAGATGGAAATAAACAATGTAATCTTAAACCACCAATGGATCAAAGATGAAATCACAAGGGAAAATAAGTACTATTTTGGGGCAAATGAAAGTGAATTCACAACACCAAAACTTAGGGGATTCAGGGAAGGCAGTGCTGAGAGGGAAATTTATAGCTTTAAATGTTTATATTAAAAAAGAGACTTCAGGGAACATTTGTGGCTCACGCAGTTGAGTGCCTGCTTCCCACATGGAAGGTTACCAGTACCTCCTAAAAACAAAATAACTGGAAGAAAAAGAAAAAAAAAAACTCAGGGGAGCCAATGTGGCTCAATGGGTGAGCCTTGAAAACTGGAAAATGAGCAAACTAACCCCAAAGCAAGCAGAAGGAAATAACAATGACTAGTGTACAGATAAACAGGAAACAAAAAAAGCATTAAAGAATCAACAAAACCAAAAGTTGGTTCTTTAAGAAGATAAAAAATCAGAATCATTTAGACTGAAAGAAAAAATGAAAACCAGAAATGCAAGTAAGAACACTACTACTGATGCCAGTGAAATAAAAAGGACTATAAGAGGATATTATGAACACATGGGTAACATATCAGGTAATTAGATGAAAGGGACAAATTCTTAGAAGCACACCATCTACCTGCATCTAGTCAAAAAGATCTCAACAAACCAACTAGTAAAGAGACTGAATCAGCAATAAAAAACCTCCCCTTAAAGAAAAGCCCAGGGACAAATGAATTCACTGGAAATACAACCAACCAATCAATACTTAACTCCAATTCTGCTCAAACCATCCCTCACTCATTCTACCAGGCCAACTTCATCCTCATACCAGAACTGAATATATATACCAGAAAACCTACCTGGTATGTTTATAATGGTCCAAATGTGATTGATTTCCACAAATTCCCACCCTAGACTTTCTCTAGTTTTAGTCAAATCTCTTCTTTGCTCAAAATATCCCAGAACAATCTTTAGAGGGATTAAACATGGAAATAGTTTACCTCTCATGTTTCTTGTTAATCAATTTTTTCTTCTTATGTACTAACTCGTTTCAGGAATGACTCTTTTGGCTATAGCAATAATTACCCTAAGTAATATAAAGATGTAAATTTACTTTTCATAGTTTTTCAGTCCCAAATTGCCAGCACTTCTAATTCACTGTGAACTATCCTGGGTCCCAAACCAAAACTTGGCTTCATGAAACATTAACATTTCAAGAGCCTTGAGCAGGTATACTATATACTACTACTATACATAGCCCTTGCTGGAAATTGTGACAGCTATTCTTAGCCAACAACTTGGACTTTATAGCTATTCAAACAGAGCTAAGAATCTGGACCTAAACTCTTGGTTAAATTCATTATGGGAAAAAGCCAAGAAAATCTCTCTAAAAGATTCTGTTGGGCAGAAACCAGTTATAATCTAATCAGCTCAAATACAATCTGAAATTGTGAAAAGAGTTGTTTAGGCAAGGTCTCTGAAAAGCAAACATCAGATTTCCAATATTTCTCTTTGAATGTATTTCAATTCTCAGCATTTGTTGTTCTAGAAAAAAATCATTTGGGGAGGGGATGTAGCTCAGTGGTTGAATACTTCCCAAGTATGAGGTCCTCAGTTCAATCCCCAGTACCTCCTTAATAAAACTTCAAAAAATCATTTTAGGTGCGACTACATTCTATTTACAATGACGGCATTTCTGCTAAAGACCTAAAAAGCCAGGAACATGACTAATTCTACAATGTTACTGATTCACCATAAATTTAAGGCTTTTCATTATGGTTGTATTTTATGCTAAATCAATCATTCTGATTTTCTTTTCCCCTTCCCCCACTCCCTCAGTTCTACCTTCATGTACCATAACTCCACATACTCCCCCGCCCCATTCTACTCTTAAAAAGAGTTCAAGAATTTTAAGGATTACTACCATTTTATAAGAATACAATTAACAAAGAGTATCTGCTGGGAGTTCTTGTATCTCATCTCATTATAAGACTAATCTTTGTAAAACGTACTCTTAGACAAAGTGATCTCCAATCTGAAAAAAGGGTACAATGAGTTAAACTGTCACAGAAGGCATTTGTTTCTTGGTAGCAGAAGATATCTCAGGAATATATTCATTTTACACAACTGCTGTCTTTAAACAAATAACCATGTTTAATAATGTAGGAATAATTTTGAGCCAAAAGGGAAAATAAATGTAAACCAAGTTTATTTTGCTTAAGTAGTGTTCTTAAAGCACTACAGCTTGGTAAACAATGTAAATTAGTATAAGTCATCTCAAAAGCCAGAGTTTTGTTTTGTTTTGTTTTTTTAATGAGTTGTTAAAAAGATGCAGCCTATTCTAACAGGATAAATATTTTTAACCATTTCACTTCGAGTTAATGAAGGCTCACAAATGAGCAACACTCCTCATTGAGGAAAACAAAAAGCTGTTGTCGACAAGCGACAGCACACACACACAAAAACAAAAAGAACTGTGTAAAAATAACTGTTCCCATATTTTTTGAAGTTGCTTTACAATGGGATGATATGCACATGATCTTGCTGCAAACCTGCCATACAGACTTGTAATACATGTAGTCTAGACAAACAATTCAGTCCAAGAGGTGCTCTAACTTCAGACGATGCAGCACTATAATCCTTTTAACCACGCAATTTGTTTTACTCATTACCTTTTCTTCTAGACTGAAATACAGGCTAGAAAGAAAATGCTCCCTCATTAAAAATTAGTATCGTTTACACGAAAAATTGTATAATTTTGCAATAGAATTTACAAGTATTATGTTCAAATTGAATTTGCCTCCACCCCCCATCCCAGCCACAAAATGGGCATGAAGTAAAATTTTTAAAAATGCCTTAATTTTCAACTTCATGCAAACTAAATAAAGATGACCAAAACAAAAGCTTAAACAATGGAAGGATATTTCACAGAAAATTTCTTATACAAAAAACACATAAGAAAAAGGGCCACTAGGTGACATTTTAATTTACAAATTGGCATCATTTTGGTCGACAAATATCCATATGCTGTTTTCTTCTTGCCACAAGAATTGTACAGAGAAAAAAACAGCATGACTTCTGATTTTAATCACACATTTCTTCTGGAATTTCATGTGGATTAAGGATGCCAGGTACAGACATTTGAAGTTTATGTTTCTCTTCCTGAGCCTGTCGAAGGGCTGTTTCTCTTTCTTCCAAAAACAAATCAGATGTATCTTCACCTGCAAACTCCTGTGAAAATAAATGGTTGAATTATCAAAATAATCAACTTCAACCTGAGAAAAGGACTTGCCTTGGAAAAAAAATGGAGATAACTCTATTACAAGAATACACATTTCAATCAATTGGTTGGGTTTCAAATTATAGTGTATTTACAATGTAGTTGAATTGAACACCAAAGTTGCTGGTTTAAAGATAAAACAGGTTTAAAAAAAAAAAAGGCATAGGAAAAGTGTTAACTCATTTAAAATATACATAGGAGTAGATGTGGTTCAAGCAGTTGAGCTTCCCACATAGGAGGTCCTGAGTTCCCCCAAATGGATTCTCCCTTTAAAGAAATAAAATGGGTATAAAATCCTAAGAGAAACTACCCATTTGCCACCCCCCGTTACATTTCTTAAAAACATCTGTGGGGGAAGCAGATGTGGCTCAAGAGCCTGAGCTCCTGCCTACCACATGGGAGGTCCCGGGTTCAATTCCCAGTGCCTCCTAAAAGAGAAGACAAGCAGACACAGAGAACAGATATCAAGTGCAAACAATGAGGTTGGAGAATGAATTTTTTAAATCTTAAAAAAAAAAAAGTCTGTGGGATTCAACCACCAATTTGACAATAGACATTTAGATGATTTTAAGTGAATACATTTCCAGAAACATTCTAAAATGTTGTTCAATGTTCTTGGCCCTGATTTGGTTTTTTCATTCTGTACTCATTCTCAGATTCTTTTAGTAAGACTGTTACATTATAATGGTACATTATAAAAATTCCACTCATTCTGAATTACAACTCAAGTGATTAATTCAATGACACAACAAGAGACACCTTATTAAGTTTACAATTTCTCTATTTATAAATACATACCTTTATTTGTACTAAGAAATCCCTAAGATGTTCCTTGAAAGCAGGAATATCCTGATTTAGGCTGAAAAGCCCTGTCACAAAGAGCTTAACTTGAGCACTGCAAATCAAAATACAATGATTTAATAATCACTTATTGGGGGTGAGGTGGGGGAATGAAGATAACTTTATTAGAAAGTATATTTACTCTTGTAGATGAGGGAATGCAGACTTAAGGAGATTAGCCACATATTCCTGAATAAACATTTGGTTGTTAACTGGATTTCCAGGATTTAACGGTGTACTTATTTTTCCTTCTTCTACCAAATTAAACATATATGCAAGAATTGATGCATGCATTGTTAAACCTGTTGATAACAGAAAAATTATTAACTACAAGATGTAATAACAACTGGAACACTTAACATTTTTATGGTTTAAAATTCTAACCAGCAGTGTGTGAGGTGTCTGTCACAACTGAAAAGATGTGCTGAAGAATATCACAGAAATACGTTTGATAGAAACTCTGAGCTGCAGCTTCTTCTTGGGCAACATTTTGTAAGAGTGTAAAAAGTATCTGTAACCCTGAAAGACACAGAACACCAATATAGGTATTATGGATTAACATTCATATAGTAGTTTAGCTTCTAAAGTATTCTAATTAAAATCCTGTTCTCCCTCTTTTTTGATCATGAGATACAATTACTTGCCTAAATTACCTTAAATTAGCAAAATGGAGTTAAATTAGAAACAATGCCTGCTTAAGTGGAGACTTACAATCTAGTTAATGACCATTACCCTTTCCACTATTTCTGAAGGTATAGTTGAGTCACTCTCAAAATAGGATAGCACAACTAAGTAGACATTTCTATTATAATAAATTATTCAAAAATTAAACAAAAATCCCTCTGTCTTAACCTTCTTTCCCTTGGTTGGGCCTTACTGTTACAAAGGAAAAGCATATGGAAAGAGGGAACACTTTTAATTATTGGTACAGATTCAGAGCTAACTAAATTTCTGAAATGATAACATCCCTATCTTAAATTTTGGCTCTATTCCCGTAAGTCAATCCTGTCAGAAGAGTTGATTTTTAAGTGGTCTAGACACTTACTCAGGTACCTGTTCATGCTATTTAGGCATCCAAAATTCTGAAAACAAGTGAAGTAAATAACCTAGCGATCTACAACTATATACCTACCTATATTTGTTTGTATATGCAGGTTTTAGATTGGCAGGCATATAAATAAAAGTACATTTCCATGTATCCACATTACCTGTATCTGCAACATTCCTCATAGTATGTTTGAAAGCCCAAATAATGGAATCCAAAACAAGCTTGAATTGCGCAGGTGGAATAGCCAAAAATGCTGGGAAACAGTGAGAATTGACAGCCTGAAGTAGTAAGAAGAAGTTTGTTCTGTGTTCAGGATATTCTTCAAAGTCCTGGAAATAAGTGGTGGAAAGAAGTTTTCAATGCCTTAACTGTCAAATAGGAGAAAAATATTTGGGGATGTTAACTGAACTTCTATTGAAGGGCCAACTCAAAGAAAATATAACTGACCTCTCACTGGAGGTGAAACACCTCTAGTTTTCATTATGAGTTATCAAATTAGAAGGTAAGGAAAGTCACCTAACACTAAAGAATATGATTTGGCATGTATACATTAAATTTGAGAATAAACCAAAGATAAAGACCTATTTTTATTCATGGCAAAATTAACCCAATCTTTTTAGTGAAGAATAAAAACTCACCCAAAAAATACTTGAAGAATGAAATGAAACTATTACTACCAATCTTTGTATTGTGAGATTAGAACAGATTGGCAAAAAATTAGCTGAATAGTCAACCATTGTGTAAATTTTTACACTTCCCATCTACATTTTTCTTCTTGGTTTCTTATGTCCATACACTATGCAGATACAGCCCTTGGTTTCTTATGTCCATACACTATATACAAATATAACCTAAGGTTGTGGACCAAACTTTTCATTTATTTAAATAATACAGCCAAGTTCTTAGAATGCCTAACAAACACCAGTTTTCAATAAATGCTAGCTTTTCTCTGAATAAATGTTACAATCCTCCTCCTAATAAACTTTTTGCTTTGAGGATTTTTACATAGTTAAATTATTTAAAAATCAAGTAAGAATTCCCTGATCTAAAAGTTCAAATATTTAACATTAAAGAAATAAAGCTATGCTACATTCATAAATATTATCATATCATAAAGATACACTGCAGTTTCTCATTACATAATTGAAATATAAACAACAAACCTTATTTATCATATTTAATGTGCATTCAAACACAGCATCAAATATTTGAGGTATTTCAGCTGTTATATGTCCTCCTAACTTGTTGACAATAATAGCCATGGTACTAAGCACTTCTGGTTCTCTAGCAGCTGGGACATTTCTCTGATAATCAATGAGAACTGCATCCAACAGAGGAGGAACAAAATTTTCAGCTACCTGTTAGGGGAAAAAAAATACAATTTCAAGTTTTAAGCTAATTAACTTGTTAACAATTATAAATACCTACGTTACTGTTGCCTGTGTGATTTTGGTTGATTATCTGCAGAAGAGGGGGAAATCCTATGCTTTTTTCAGGTTTTCCTATATTAATCATGTTGTATGATTTCCTGTATGATCAGGAAATCATACAACAGGTTGGAAAGGACCATGTAAGTTCAATAAATGCTAGCTGCTCTCTGACAAAATGTTACAACCTCCCCTCCAAATAAACTCTTTCTGCTGAGGATTTTCACACAGTAAACTATTTTAAAAAACAACTAGGAATTTCTCTGGTCTAAAAGTTCAAATATCTAACTCTAAGGGAATAAAGCTATGCCATATTCATAAGCATTATTGATTTAGTTCAAATATAGAAAAAGGAACCTGAGGCCCAAAATTATATACCTAAACGCAGGGAAGCGGACTTGGCCCAATGGATAGGGCATCCACCTACCACATGGGAGGTCCACGCTTCAAACGCCAGGCCTCCTTGACCCGTGTGGAGCTGGCCCATGCACAGTGCTAATGTGCGCAAGGAGTGTCGTGCCATGCAGGGGTGTCCCCTGCATAGGGGAGCCCCACGCGCAAGGAGTGTGCCCCATAAGGAGACCTGCCCAGCGCGAAAGAAAGTGCAGCCTGCCCAAGGATGGCACCAGAGAGCTGACACAAGATGACTCAACAAAAAACAAACACAGATTCCCAGTGCCGCTGATAAGGACAGAAGCGGTCACAGAAGAACACGCAGGAAATGGACACAGAGAGCAGACAACGGGAGGGGGGGAGGGGAGATAAATAAAAAAGAACTCCTAAAAAAAAGCCTAACCCCAGGTTACACTTCATGACAGGAGAATGATTCTAGAAATACAGTAAATGTAGGTGCGTAATGTAAAAGCAAAGAAAAGCCTTTCTAACCGTGATCTGCATCATCATCTTAAATGGGCAACATCAAGAGGAACCAACAAATACAAAATCCCTTTTATGGAGCAGGTGATCAGTTATTATTTGTCCATTAATGTTTTTACCAATAACTATCACCTACTCCAGAAGAGTTGTGTTAGAAAGACTGTGCAGGTTTCCACGGGCCCCAAAATAAGCAGTCATACTAAGGTAATAACCTGTATATTTTTAATAGGACTCAGGATATTTAGGTTTTCCCTTAAGACTTGAAAACATGATACCCTCCTTCTTATGATTCCCACCTATATTACTGATACTTGCCCAAGCTACCGTAAATCAATACAGCTCTACAATTCTTTTAATCCATTCTACTTTCTACTTTCAAATATTAAATATAGACCTGAACAAATGATACATGAATTCAAAATGCTTCAATTTGGGGGACAAGTTATAAGAATTGTACTCGTTTCCTCAAAACTATTCCCTTAACTAGAGATTATTTATAAAGTAAATGGCATACTTGTCAACCACTATTCAAAACAAAACAAAAAAAAGTTAACAGGACATTTTTTTATAGCATCAAAGTATCAAGTGAATAAAACAGATCAAGAATATATAATATCAATACCAAAAACAAATTCACATCTTTCCAAGTTCAGTCATGAGGCTGGTTTTAATTTTTGAAATGTCTCTTTTCTGGAAATCACTTAAGACTCAGAAATCATTAAGACTTTTATTAAGGAATAAAAGATGAAAACAGACTTTCAAACCTTCAATCTGGAAAGTACTAGTTCTTACTGGAGTTAAACGAAGTACAGCTTAAACTCTGATTTCCATAAAATGCTGTAAAATAATCTCAAATGTAAACATATTATCTGTAAATTAGCTACAGAGAAAAGCATATTCCAGAGAATTCAGTATCACCTTTAAAAAAAAAAAGAACCAAAAACGTTAGAAATCTCTTACTTACCATCTGTGGATCATTGGACCGGCTAACCCAACCAGATATTAACTTTAAAGTTTCCCTTTTTACTGTTCGCATACTTCTAATCAGTGGTTGCTTTGTAACCATCTCACCTGAAAAACAGAATCAAGTGGAATCTAACTTGTCATCTAAAATTATACAGTGTTAGGTATGTGTCCTTCAGATGCTGCTAGCTCCCTTTTATCATAGAAATCTTGAAGCCAAGGGTACACAGATTAATTTATTTGGAAAACTGACACTAATTTTAAAAGGGAAAGGGACATGAAATTTGCTTTTAAAATGTTTATGGTCACCTGGGATAGGGGAGAGTAGAAATACTTGAGAATTACGGAATGCTTTAACTTAGGCAGAAGGTAGAAATGATTTGCTATCTGAATCAATGGACAAGAATTCAGAACAACCTACCATTAGCTTGGATAGCTGCAGAAATATTTTCACTGAGGCACTTGTATACATTAAGCATATCTAAATAAATTCTTCCAAGCTGAATTACAAAGGGGTGTCCAACAGCTTTGCAAGCTCTCACATTTGTTTTCAATATGCTACCAAGTTGTTTGACTGTTTCAGGATCTTTAAGTATATCCACATTCTACGAAGAAAACACATTCCCATAAAAAAAAATTGTCCATGTAATTGTTACAGCAAAACACACCACACCTCCTTTGCACTAAACATCTATCACAATTACCTATACCTACACTTAAGGAAGGAATGATTTATTTTCAACTTGCCATTTAAAGAGAGTATAAATACACTACATGCAATTTTTTGTGCAAGGCCATACAACAAAAGCACTTGTTGATGAAGTGTATATATATTGAATACTGAATTCACTCCCAGTAAATAACAAAGTCTTCTTCAATCCCATTAGAAAAGTTTAATAAAATCTTACTTTGGTAGCTTGCTGGATTATGCTGTCCCACACTTGATTAGGAAGTAGCATGTATTTTTCTATCAAATGTTCTTGTACAGTTTGGTCTGTCTGTGCACCAATCATGTACCCCACAGCTTCATAAAATGTATGAACCTATTTTAAAAAGTAGATATCTTACTCAAACATTTATCCATCTTAAACAAAAAAAACCAAAAAAACAAAAAGACCCAAAACATTATGATCTGAAACTGAATTTTACTCAGTAGAACAGCAGCCTAAAACATTTTAAATTAAGCCTAAAAAATTGGAGATTAAGTTTCTACAACTGAATCTCGTAGTGCCATTCTTTTTATTCCCATCAAGAATTGTGATTAATTCAGTTAATTTCAAAGAAGAGGCTTAGTACTTTACATACCTGTTGAGGCTGAAGATCACAAATAATAGTGTTAATGTTGTTCAAAATCTCATCAATAAAAGGCATTACTTCTCCAACCTGAACTTGAACAAAATGTCTGCGGCATTTTTGCGCTATTTTAATGAAAGTATCACAAGCCATATCCTGGACTCCATCATGGGTCTCTAGCAAAACAACAAAAAAATTCATCTATTTTGTTCAACAAAAACATTATCAAAATAAAATACATTAAATAAAAAGATTTACCATGCATGAATTCAAATAGCTTGTTAACTACAGTCTTCAAAAATTTCCAGTGAGCTCTCAAAAATCTTGGATATTGACCTACTATGTACATGATATTTGATGCAATAATAGCTTTATTATCTTTGCCTCTTTTCTGTTCACATAATCCTAACAGATCCTGAAAGACAGAAAATTTAGGTGATTTACAGTAACACAGTAATTATTAAAAGGTTCTAGTTTAGACATGTATCTTGCATACCTTTATAACAGTAACAAGAAATCTTTTTTCATCCTCTTCATGCATTGCTCCACTAATGGAACCTATTGCCCAACACAATGTATTCAAATTTTTCCAAGACCATTCTGTACCATTCACTTGATTGTGAAGCTTTTCAGTCATTATTCTTTCTGTATCTGCATAATCCAGATGAGTAAGATAAACTAAAAGAAGGGGGAAAAAGTCCCAGATATTTCAATTACAAAACTTGATACACAAAAAGATTCGCGGCAAGGTGTAACAGTGCGTTAATAAAGATGGCTGTTCAGACTCAGAAACTAAATTTATGTCACATTTCCTAAGAATTATTTACCACCCTAGAGAGATAAAAGTTAATATTATTTATTACTTACCTAATGTTTCTCTCATATTCTTATATAAATTTATGGAATCTGTATCCTTCATGAATTCTCTCACAACTTCTCCCTGATCATTTTCTACAACCAATACTTCCTCTGGTTTAGCCATTCGACTAACCATCAATAAACGGACCTATTCAACAATAAATCAAATATACTTTAAAAAGTAACTCTACACAAATGGTTTTCCAAATTTATTTAACATGAATAATAATAATGTAGATAGCTTATTAAAACAATTTCCAGAAATTCTGTCTCAGTAGACTGAAGTTTGGCCCATAATTTTTATTTCGAACTGCTGCCAGCACAAGGACCACAGTATTTGAACTGCACAGCTCATAAAACAACCCCTTTCATGTTTTAGTTTTCAATCTTCACATTGAAGTTCTTGGATTCTCTTTTTTAACTCACAAATTCAAATTTTTTAAGAAAGCATAAAAGTACACTGTAAAAGCAACAGAAAGAGCACTCAACCATCCACTACAATGTTACCTTGGATAATACAGGCAAATAGAGCTGTCTCCTGGGAGGAACATCAAAATGTTGACTTCCAGACAGCAATGGAGAGGCAGATGTAGAGAATGGGCTCTCTCTATAGAGTTCAGCTGCCAAATGATTCCAGTACTCAAGACAAATTTTAAAGATTTCAGTTTCTTCCACTTCTGATACCAATAACATGTAGTGAAGAGCCTATATATGCAAGACCAAAAGTATTAAGATAACCCTCAGACATTAACCAGCTCAAAGCCCCCATTCAACTTTTGTTTTAATGGGAAACAAGAATTCATATTTTATTTTTTAGACATCTTAGATTTCATTATTTATCCAATAAGACTGTAAATTCTCTGGGTATAAACTGCACATTCTTTTAACACAGACACCTAAAAATCCTATTTCATAGTTGCTGATCAACACATGTTTTTAATCAAGTATCTTATAAAGGTGTGGAGTTCTAAAAGACCTTTTGTTACAGTAGCAAAAGGATGAAATCCCCAAAGGGTCCTCTGACAGATAAATGGATAAACCAGATGTGGTATATCTTATTCAGCCACATGGGATCTTATTCAGCCAGAAAAAGGAATGGAGTTCTAATACATGCTAAAATGGGATGAAACTTGAAAACACTATGCTAAAGGAATTAAGCCCAACACAAAAGGTCACACTATGATTCCAGTTAAACAAAACATCCACAATAGGTAAATCCATAGAGGCTTAAAGCAGATTTAGTGGTTGCCAGGGGTTGTGGGGGTCTGAATGGTAGGTGACTGTTTAATGGGTACAGGGTCATCTTTTCATATAATGAAATATTTTCGGAACTAGACAGAGTATATACTGAGTGTTGTTGAATTATATACTTAAAATGGGTAATTTTGTTATATAAAAAAACCTAAATTTTCAAAAAGGCCTTTGGTTTTCCCATATTGGTGATGACAGTGTGTCATCTGGAATGGGGGAAAATCACATCATTTTGGAGTCACATGGTATTTTAGATAACTTATTACTATAATCACATAATGGCACTAGGTAAAACAACTCTTCATTTAGCCAAGTGGTATCCAGAAGTTCTGAAATAAAATTTTCTCCAATGTGCCATTCCCACCTTAGCCAAAAATGTATCATATCACAACATACATTAAGATACAAGACCAATATTGGAATATATGTGGGCTGCTTTGGATTTCTGTAAATACCTCTTAGAAAATTGCAAATTTGATTATGAATTTTTGGCCCTCGAATTAGGTAGAACACAAAATCTGGGAACCCTTCTTGTGGCTGTTATTTCACAATTAACATATATTTATAATGCACAAAAGGTGAGAAATCTCAAAAGATAAAGTCATGTGAGAAGAAATCATTTTAAGAATTTTTAATATGTAGAAAAGCATTTCAGTTTGCACAAAGCCTACCTCCATCAGTGTTTCCCTGAGATTTAATCTTTTTTCTATAAGTTGACCATGTTCCTTAAGAAATGTGCAGAGAAACAAACTGAGATTCTGAATAAAGTTCTGTTCATCATCTTTTCCATTTGAATATGCAAGTCGAATATTGGTATTTAAAGGAAGCATCTACAAGTTTAAAAGTAGAACTATTAGCCTGCCATTATATAAAAATAACAAAATACTATTAAGTCCTAAAATTCTATCATCCTTTTATGAATATTAACCATCTACAGTCCAACAGCTTACTCTTCACTATAATTCTTTGCTCTGCTAAACATACAACCTTTTCTTGAAACTTAGTGACCTAGATTTTAATTTCAAAATGATGGAAAGCGTATTGCAACACTCTGAATTTAATTAATCCCACTAAATGGTATGCTTGCGTGGGATTGGGAAGATGTATGTTGTATAAATGTTTCCACAATTAAAGAAAGAAAAAAAACTAAAGAGATAATTACAATTAAATTCATATGCAATCCTACATAGTATCTAAGAATGGAGAAGATTCAAAAGGACATTAGGACATTAAAAAAGCTGGAAAACAATGTAAAATTTTTATCGATGTTAGATTTCTTCAACTTGCTAATAACTGCATTTAAGACTTGTACAGAGAAACGGACTTGGCCCAGTGGTTAGGGCGCCCGTCTACCACATGGGAGGTCTGCGGTTCTAATCCCGGGCCTCCTTGACCCGTGTGGAGCTGGCCCACACGCAGTGCTGATGCGCACAAGGAGTGCCGTGCCATGCAGAGGTTTCCCCGCGTAGGGGAGCCCCACACGCAAGGAGTGCCCCGTAAGGAGAGCTGCCCAGCGTGAAAGAAAGTGCAGCCTGCCCAGGAATGGCACCACCCACACTTCCCGCGCCGCTGACTACAACAGAAGCACACAAAGAAACAAGACGCAGCAAATAGACAGAGAGAACAGACAACCAGGGGAGGGGGGGAATTAAATAAATAAATAAATCTTAAAAAAAAAAAGACTTGTACAAAATGTACAAGGAAGTATATTATGTGTTTGAGGAGTACGATTTTTGCAACCTGCTCCCAAATGTTCATAAGATAGATAGGGAAAGGAGGGACAGATACGGCAAAGGTGGCAAAATGTTAAAATTGGATATGGGTATCTAGGTGGGGTGGGGAGGGACATTCTCTATATGGGTTTGTATTATTTTTGCAACATATCCTGTAAACTTAAATTATTTCAACCTAAATTTAAAAAGAAAAAAAAAAGTTGCATATGATAAAGTTAACTTTCTGCCTCTATTACATCCTGTGAACTTTACCCTGTATCAGACTTTCCCTTTCCTTGTGTCATTAAAAACCAAATATTTAATCAATTCACTCAGACCACAATCATATACAGTAAGATAGTACTGTGAGATTACTTTCTGGATCACTGCATATAACCCTAATCAAACTATTTCAGATAGAAAGTAGTTTGGTTTAATTTAGACATGTCACTAAAATCTGGGCCTCAATTTTTCAGTTTCCTCAAAGTAAACTAAAGATGTCCCTAAAATATCTCCCTTTCTGAAATTACTATGGTTCTCCAAACAGTTCAAATGTAATCCAACACTTTCTAAGGCACTAAATTATTAATTTTTAAGACAGTATTATATTACCTGTTTTAGCTGCATCATTGTCAGTGTAAATAGCGTTACAAATTGTTCTTCATATTGGCTTACGCTCACACCAGCAATCTCAGTGAGGCACTTCAGTGAGACATTTCGAAACATTGGAACATTCAGGAACTATTTACAAAAAGAAGAAAAAAAAGCAGTTTATAATTCAATGGCTTGAAACAGTTTGTTAAAAATTATTAGGAAAAAAAAGAATGGATTCAGCAATTGGGAAATAGGAATATGAGATAAGAGCAAATAAATGGGTACATATATTTTATTTTGTAGATCTCTTCTGAGGAAACCATTAGACAGTAAACGCTTTAAGGGCAAATTATGTTTTCTTCCTCACACACCTAAAAAGAGGAAGTTATTTAGTAACTTCCAAGGATGTTTAGGGATATCATGTTTCCGTGTGGTCTAAAAAGAAGACCCAAAATTCATGACCGCTTAGAATTTTCAAAAATACACCTTGGATTAATAAGGGTGGGGAAAAAATGGGCACTTTCATATTCTGTTCTTAGAAGGTATAAAAAAAAATGGCATAAACCTCTGTGGAAAGCAATTTGGACACTTCTATTTATTGACCTGATTTTGCATGTATAAAAATTTCTTCAAAAGTAAATGTCTAGGTAATAACCTATATATAAGAAATATCCTATATATAAGAAATTCCTGGCAATATTGTCAATAATAGCAAAAAATGATGGTAATTTAGCTGTCTATTAATAAAATGATGGCTCTAATATTGTAAATCCCTTGTAAAAAGTTAAGAACCTTCAACTACAATGCCTAATAAAGGTATTTATAATATAGTCTACAATTCACTATATAATGTATCCATTGAATCTGCCAAAAAAAATCTAGAAAAATAATTTAGCCAATCAGTAATAGTGGTTATCTCTCAAGAACAACTGTAGGGTATTTTAAGGCATTACAAGTTGCTGCTTTAAAACTATCAGGAAAAAAGAGACTTCTCATTTTGTAGAAACATCATTTACTTACTTTACCTATGACCTATATGTCTAAACAAGTTGCTGCTTTAAAACTATCAGGAAAAAAGAGACTTCTCATTTTGTAGAAACATCATTTACTTACTTTACCTATGACCTATATGTCTAAAATGTGTCAATATAAACCAAATCCATTACAGATCTTCACTGAATTTGTGAAATCACATAAGATGGCAAAAGCACAGGAATGAGAACCATTCCGTGCATTACTAGCTGAAACCATGGAAAAGTGCTCAATGCTTCTGAGCAGTTTTCCTCATTTTAGAAACAACATTGGTTATGATTATGAAAAAGGAAAGGTCTTATATAAGAGATTCACAAATGAGGGAAACAGACATGGCTCAAGCAACTGCGCTCCCATCTACCAAACAAGCGGTACAGAGTCCCGGGGTCCAAGTCCCAGGGTCCCCTGGTGAAGGAAAGCTGGCCTCAGCAGGAGTGGGAGCCTCAGTGGAAAGCTGGTGCTGCAAGATGATGCAATAAAAAGAGACACAGAGGAGAGACAAAAAAGAGATGCAGCAGACCAGGGAGCTGAGGTGGGGCAAGAAATTGAGTACCTCTCCCCCACTCTGGAAGGTCCCAGGATGAGTTCCCGGTACCGCCTAAAGAGAAGAAAAGCAAACACAGAAGAATGCACAGCAAATGGACACAGAGACCAGACAACTGGTGGTGTGTGTGTGTGTGTGGGGGGGTGCTATTTAAATAAATCTTGAAAAGAAAAAGGAGACTAATAAAAAGAATATGGGACTACCAAGTACAAATAAAACTGAAATGTATTCACTTTACCTTATAAATTAATGTGCTGATTAACTTGGTCTCAAAAATATATCCCAGTGGAATCCAGTTAAGAAATCTGAGCAATGTTTCCAAGGTTGCATGTACAAGTGGAGCATTTTGGGAATTTTCCTGCAACAAAAGCATAACTGCACGTATTCATCTTCCTATAAATTGTTATTTTTTTTAAAGTGAAATTAAAAAAAAAATTACTTACCATCACAAACTGACAGAGTTGAAATATCTGTGAAAACTCATTGCACATGCTATAAAAAAAAGTAATCAGATTTAGAAGACAAAAATACTTAAATACAAACAAAAAGACATAAATACTAACAAAAAGGATTAAAAATTTTAGCAATCTTGTTTTTAAAGACTTGAATGACCTCTCATTAAAGCTATAATTAATTCCATCAAAAGCTACAGAGCTACTAAAATTACACTTATTACTACTTTAAAACTCAATAGTAAACACTGCAGTACAGCATAAAATTTCCTTTCTTGGGGATTTGGGTTTTGTCATCCTTATTCTACTTCAGTAATTGAAACAAACTCCAAAGTTAAGTAAAATGACAATAAATATGATATACCCCAAATCCTAAAATGTGCTCATATAGCAAACCAGAAGAAAAACTGAACTCTGAAGCTGGTTTTAATACATCAAGGTACAATTTTACTTTGTTCCTAATGAACAGGACAAACTCTTGTTATGAAGTGTAAGAAAAGCCTATTTTTAGAGAGAATTACAGGGGCACTAAGAAGCAGCAGGGCTAGTAAGAATTTGGTATACATTTGGATACAAGTACTTTTCTTTGAAACTACAGTCATCATATCATAAGACAGATCCCAAGGTTTTTGGGAACTTTTCAATGTATTCCTTTTGCCTGAGATGTATGACATATATTTACTATGACTATGGAAGAAATATAGCAACTTCTCCCTAAATCCCCACATACCATTCCGCTCCAGATTTACAGTACTAAGGCCCATTTGGAGACTATTTCTTAATTTGTATTCTAAAACCATTACAAGAAATTTACTGGTCATCGCTCCTAAAATATTCATTCACCTCCAAATTAAGTAAAATTGTTTGAGAAGTGACTTTAAAAAAATGAAAGAAACAAAAGTTACTTGCCTGTCCTTCAAGTGTTTGGCTTTCACTTGGGTTATCTGTCCACTAGAGAAATCAAATACTTCTTCGCTTAAGAGTTTAAGAATCACCATGTTATTCTGACAGAGGCTTTCACTGGTCCTACTTGCTCCTACAATGTCACTAATAAAAGTTGGCCAGTGTTTGGGCCATTCTTGTTTCAGTATCTAAAGACATGAAAAGTTAATTTTACTTTGTTGTTAAAGGCAAAACAACATTCAAACAAACTAATTAATTTTCTCCCCTTAATTTTAACAGGAAATGTACCACCCTTCATACCATACACTGGGTAGAAAATACAATACAGATAAAAGTCATCAACCTCCAATACCCATAACTTCTCTTAATTACTCTAACTAATCATCCAATCTGGCTCTAATGCATATGCCTATCATTATTTCACCAAATAGATAAATGTACATTATTCTGAGACTCAAATATCTACCTCTTTAAAAAGCTAGAAATTTGGGTTTCTTGATGGTGGGAGGAGGAGACTATTCAGTGTGTGTGTAGTGTTGTTTTTTTTTTAGGCAGTAAAGGGAAAGAAGACAAAGATTTCCTTTGGCTGGAGGTCTGGGCCTTGAAATATAGCAGAGTTTAGATATATAAATTTGGACGAAAGGGGACACTGTAATTGGGATGGAATTATCCTTGAAAAAGGACCTAATGGATTGGGGGATTTATTATGCAATAGATTTATACTCTTGGTCTATTTTGTAAGCTAGGGAATTCCCAAACAGATATACTTTAATAAGACCTATTAATAAGAGTTAAGTTTCTACGTTCTTTATACTCCTTCCCCATTCACAGATAGGCTAAAAGAAGTTCTCAAATACAAAAGCCAGTTTAACTTGGTGAAAACCCAACAGTTTCGGGAATGTTTCCAAATCTTAAATAAAAAAAGCAGTTTTCCCCCTCAAACACCTATTAATGCTCTCTAAAAAATTCTTCTGGCACACTACTACAGAAAAAGATAAATATAGAAATTCTAATGCTGGAATATACAAAGTGTGAAAGAGAGACTAAGTATAGAGGTCAGTTAGAAGAAAACATAACTCAATAGGTAAAATCGATTAAGGACCAAGAAACACTACATGGAAAGGACATATGAATCCAACACAAAATTTAAATGATGGGCTAACAGTTAATTTCCCATATACAGCAAGTAAATAATTTCAAATGCTACACAGGTAAACTATTATAATTATTACTAGTCTAGTTATTCAACAATAATATAGGGTTGGACATTGTGCTTAAGTACTAAGCCTGCACAAAGCATGTAATTCTTCTGGGGAAAACAGTGGGTCAAAATGTTACTTACCTGAACAAGAATCATATTTAATTTTCCGATATACACCTTCTCCTTCTAAGGAAAGAAAGATGTTTAGATTAAAGGAAAGCCTAAAAGAGGTATGATAAAATTAGCATACAAACATAGGCCTAAGCAATCACCATAAGAGAAAAACTGCAGCTCTCTTGCAAAAGACTGTGCATGTATTTATGTTTGCCTATATTTCTGTAATAGAAAAGATGGATCCAGCTAAAGACTCAACATTCAAATACCCTTACATTCTCCCAATAATCTCCAGAGAAACCTCTTACCTCTACACAAGTTGGATCAGAGGATGTCTTGATAATGAGGCCAACAACGTATTTTTTTATTCCTAGTAAAAAGAAAAAAAATTGCACATAAATAATAAGAAAAAATTTGCTCAGCACTTTACAGCACACTAAATCTTCAGGACCAATTAATTAGAGGGGGTACAGAGTAAAGTCAGAGCAGGTGCCCCATGCCTATCACCAATGTAATACTCCTCCTTTTTTAACTTTTTAATTAACTGTATTATTTTCCCTGTTTAATTAACTTTTTAACAGAATACAGGTTAAAAGTTAGGAGAAAAAACACACAAAACTTTATTAAACAGTTATCTTTTAAGATATTCTTTAATTCTATACCACTCAAATGTATCAAACAATTTACTGAATGGCTTGTCTGAGTACCTGCAATTTTTAAATAAAAAAACACTAGAAGCAAATGTACTGTTCACTTAAACAGACTTCAATTATTTTATGGCTTAAAACATCAAATGACATGAAGCATTGAAATTTAGATGTTTACATAAGATACTTTTAACTAATATCAGATATTATATTTTTCCAATATATTTTTTATTACATTAGACTAATACAACAAATATAACTTTAACTTGAAGGGCAAAATTTATGTTTCCAGTGTCCTTTGCTTACTACTTTAATAGTACCAACCTATTCTTTAAACACTTTGTCTTAGTGAAAACAAATTTTAAAAACTAATTATGGAAATCGTTTTCCAATTGTGGAAAATTTTATTAATGTGATACAGCCATAAAATGAGGTTTATTACTGAGAATCTATTGATAAAATATTGTCGATATGCAGTTAAGAAAAATTTAAAGAACTGCCTGCCAGATGCCAAAATTTCTTGACTATTACACACAAATGCATATAATCTGATGAAAATTCTGTGATCATATAAATTTTAAAAAGTCTGTCTACATCAGGCAAAGACTACACACTGTAATAGCTATCACAGACAAGATTCACCAATGAATGCTAAACTCAATGAGCAAAAGTTTAAGAAAATATACAGTATCAACATAGTCTCAAATCATCTCCCCAAGATACTTACAAGAGTAAAATAATAATTTTGTAAAGAGAAAACCAGCAGTCACCACAATAACCAACAAAACAAAGATAATAATAAATGAGTATTAAAAAAAAATTAACAGGGAAGCGGACTTGGCCCAATGGATAGGGCGTCTGCCTACCACATGGGCGGTCCAAGGTTCAAACCCCAGGCCTCCTTGATCCATGTGGAGCTGGCCCACGCGCAGTGCTGATGCGCACAAGGCGTGCCCTGCCATGCAGGGGTGTCCCACGAGTAGGGGAGCCCCATGTGCAAGGAGCTTGCCCCGTAAAGAGAGCCACCCAGCACGAAACAAAGTGTAGCCTGCCCAAGAAAGGCGCCGCACACGGAGTGCTGACACAACAAGATGATGCAACAAAAAGAAACACAGATTCCCAGTGCCGCTGATAAGGATAGAAGCGGTGTCAGAAGAACACACAGCGAATGGACACAGAGAGTGGACAACTGGGGGAGGGGGTAATATAAATAAATAATAAATCTTTAAAAAACAACAACAACCTATTAACATCATGAACCCCTTACTATGATGAACTGAGGACAAAATATATCACTTCTGTGGGTTTTTTTTTTTTTTTTTGAGGTACCAGGACCCCGGTATTAAACGAGGACCTTGTATGTGGGAATTTGTGCCCAACCACTGAGCCACATGGGCTCCCGAGTTGGGTTTCTCCTTTGTTTCCTTATAGTATGCTTTTTTAGGAGGCACCAGAAACCGAACCTGGGACCTCCCATGTGGGAAGCAGCACTCAACTTCTTGAGCCACACCTGCTCCCCTACTTCTGTGGTATTCTTCACATTAACTGTGGAATAGCAATGTAATCACAAGAAACAACAAAACAACCCAAACTGAAACATATTCTCCAAAATAATTGGACAGAATGCATCAAAAATGTCAAAGACAATAAGAGTTAAGAATTGTCACATATTAGAGGAGAATAAGGAGACGACTAACTACGCCAAAAGGATGATTCTGAAACAAAAAAAGGACATTAGGGGGAAAAAATGTAGTTCATAGTATTGAACCAATGTTAATTTCCTGGTTTTGATAACCGCACTATGGCTATGTTAACTAGTTAATATTAGGAGAGGCTGTATGAACTTCTGTATACTTATTCTGCAACTTCTTTGTTAAGTCAAAGAAATTATTTCAAAATAACAGTTTTTGACTAAGAACTAGTTTTAATATGGAGATTAAAATTAAACAATTAGGGAAATTAAGTTTATAAAGAAAAGAAAGCAAAAGGATAGATCCTTTAACTCTTGTTACCAATTTAATCAATTTAAAAATCTTCTCCCTTCATCAAATGCTTTTGAAATTTAAATGTAGATGGGGACAAAGGACAAAAGATGAAAACAGCAAGAAAAATGAAACAGATGGTCAAAAAACTGGAAGGTTCCTACAGGCAAAAAGCAAAATAACAAAAAACCCAGACAATTTAATGCCACTTTACAATGATCACTACATCTACCTCAGTACTAATACGCTTTCTCAAAACACTGGAACTATATATAAACCACAGCACTTTTTGGATCAAGTACTGCTCCACACAAAAGCTGTCTGTTTAGAAACCCCTATAGCTTACTATACGGCTTATATAATCAAGTATCATAATTTCTTCCCCAAATCCTTTCCTTGTGCTCTGCCCAAAATTAAAAAGATCAAAGCAGTCAAGAATAGCTTAACAGATTGTAAACTGTACCTTTTTCAGTATCTCTTATTCTTACATTACCAGAATCTAAATATTCTCTGTGCCAAATGAATTATTATCTGTTACTTTCAAAATTGGCATTTATGTAAAACAAAGTTTCTTAAAGTTAGTTACTGGGAGTGGAGTGGGCACCTCCCATTGGGAGGTTCCAGGTTTGATTCCCATTGCTCCTAAAAAGCACACAACCAACAGACACAAAAAGCAGACAACAGGGAAGTGCATTTGGCCCAAGAGATAGGGCGTCCGCCTACCACATGGGAGGTCCAATCAAGGTTCAAACCCCGGACCTCCTGATCAGTGTGATGAGCTGGCCCACGCGCAGTGCTGATGTGCACAAGAAGTGCTGTACCACACAGGGGTGTCCCCCGCGTAGCGTAGGGGAGCCCCCACGTATAAGAAGTGCGCCCCATAAGGAGAGCTGCCTAGCACGAAAAAAAAGTATAGCCTGCCCAGGAATGGTGCCGCACACACGGAGAGATGACGCAGCAAGATGATGCAATGAAGAGAGAGACAGATTACCGGTGCAGCTGATAAGAATACAAGCAGACACAGAAGATCATACAGAAAGCAGACAACTGGGGGGGTGAGAGGTGGGAGAGAAATAAATAAAAATAAATCTTAAAAAAAAAAAAAGCAGACAGCAAAGGCAAAACAACGGGGAGGGGGGATAAAATAAATCTTTAAAAAATTTTAAAAAATAATTAAAAAGTCGGTTACTACTGCTACCTTTGGAGAATTCATATTGCAACATTAATGTGAAAAACCTGTATGTGAAGCTGGGCTATTTCTTTCAGTGGCTTTCAAGGCTCTTCCTTGTGAATCAGGGCAACTTGATGTAAAAATCAAGAGCATTTCCAAGAGGTCTCATTAGAAAACTGCAATTATCTTCTCATGGTTATATGCCAACAAGTTTTTTCAATGGATTTCCACACTCTGCATTCTTATTATCATATGCCCCCGAAACCATTTTCTTTTCCATCTTAACAGAAATGTTTGACTTAATTTATTGAAGCATTATTTTTAAAAGAAAAGCCATATATAATCTTTTCAAAACAAGATATCCTAGTGTAAAAATGCCTAACCTATCACTAGAAGGCAGCTTATGACACATAGAAGACTATTCCAATTCAAGTTTATGCATACATAATTAAATCAATGTTCTAGATGTCCTTAACTTTAGCTAGCCAAAAGATGAGATTTAAATAAATCCATGTTGAGTTAGAATGTACAAATCATCTTCCAAGTTATTTACACAGCAATATTAATCATCTTTCCCCCCCCACGCATGCCTTTGAATACTGGATAATGATAAGCTAAAAGACATGAATTAACTGAACCTGATCTTTATATAAAGAGGATTCATAAAAACATGAGAAAAAATTAACACTGCCTAACACATACTGATGGTGCCATATTCCCATAGAGGCAAAAGACCTACTTTCAAAACTATACGTCATTTAAGTTGCACATTAGTATCTTATCTAGTCAGTGACAGTCACACATAAGTTTTCAGCCAGACAAGGATTTGCCTATTTTTTTAAAAAATGTGTTCCCAGAGAAACCTAAAGTATAAGAGTATAAAACTTGCATATTTTGAAGTATCTGCTTCTCACTCCTGATTTCATATATCACAGAATATGGAAAGCAAAAGTACAAACAAATTAGTTTATAATCCAGTTCCAATCACTGTGCAATACCTCAATTTCAATTGCTAACAATGATCTTTGGAAAGATGGCCACTAATACAGCTATTTGTCTTCTTTACCTTGATTTACAAGAGAATGTAGAATATTCCTATTCCTCACTCACTGAAATACTCGTGAAAGAAATAGTCAATGAGACTCAAATAGCAAAAAATGATTCTGAAACAGGGGTTCTTAATCTAGGGTTCTCATAGATCAGTCACTTTTAATAAAGTCCAGGTCAACTATTGCTACATGAATGCTAGCATCAAGTACTGCCATGTTAAGTATAGTCCTCTTTTGGGAGTTTCACATAATCAGGGTACATGGGAAGAAACAAATTGTTACCTTAACCACAAGTGGTAAGAAAATAATTTCTATGTATAGTAAGAAAGTCTCTGCCAATTATACATGACGCTGAAAAGAGAATCCTGAAAATACCTTCTTTAGATATAAAATGTGTATTTATGGCTATTCTTTGCATATTATTGATTTATTTAAAAATGTGTATTTAGTAAATATTAACTTTTGTATGTTTATTATCCAATCACAATATACATAGGCAAAAACATATGAATAGGAGCACTGTCAAATCATATACAGATATGTTTACTTTTCAAACACTTTAATTCTGTGGAATTTCTTATAGAGTCACTTTAGACACAAGGGCTGAAGTGCCCCAAAGCTTAAATTTTCCTTTCAAAATCCCCAACAAAGGAAACGACTGCCTCTAGTTTAATATAGTAGCACATCAAAATACTGTCACTGAAATAATCAGCCACTAAAGAGAATTTACAGATCACCTAGTCTGGAGAGTTTCTTAAAGGAAGCTATAAAGCAGGGTTTCTGCTGTTAACTAAACACTCAAAGAGTTATGAAAAGGTGGAATACCACTTGCAATGGAAGAAATAAAGGAAAATCAAAATAAGCAAACTAACAGGTATTTACCATGTGAGATAACTTCGAACTAGAGACAGGAAAGAAATGTGAAGTCAGCTTTGAATAGCTGGAGCAAACTGCCATGTTCAGGGCAAATTGAACAGAGGGATTTCTATATACTAGCAATGACCAATTCGAAACTGAAATTAATACAAATTAGCCTAAAAAATGCATGGGAAAAAAGCCTGAAAGTGGTCAAAACGCAGAAAACAAGGTTGTAGGATACTGATTTAGAATATTCAGCTACAGTGCCCCTCTCAATAGGAAGTAGAGTGGTCATCACTATCCCCAAATCCTCAAGATTGAGGAATGAACACACAGTAGGAATGCAACTATGGACCAAAGCAAACATTATTCTAGTAATGGAAGAACTTGTAACATAGATATAAAGACAGTGTACCTGCTTTTACAAAACAGAAATACAAATATACTAGAAGCAAAAACAACAACAGATAATGTATGGCAGGTGAGGCACAGAGATTGAGAGGTGGTAAGTTTTACTTGTTTTTTGTTCATTATTATTACTGGAATAATGAAAGTGCTTGGGAATGACTGAGTGCTTGGAAATACACAACTATGTGATCATACCAAATACCACTGATTGTACACTTTGGATGTATGCTTAACTAATATGTATCAATAAAATTGATTTGTAAAAAAAAACCCCACACTATTCCATTATTATGCACAAAAATGGCTACAATTAAAAACACAACACCACGTGTTAGTGAGGATATGAAGCATCTACATACACTGCTGATGAGAATGTAAATGATACAACCATCTTGGAAAATGGACATTTTTTTTTAATAGTTAAAAATACACCTACCACATTAGCCAGCCATTCCACTACTAGATATTTACTCTAATAGAAAACTAATCTAATGAGTGACAAAGCACAAGAGGCTGAGGGTAGACAAGGGGCAGAGCTTGATTACAGTGACAGATTCATAGGTGTATGTATAAAGCAAAACATATCAACTAATATGCAATTTATTATACATATCAGTAATATCTCAAAGTTTTTTTAGAAAAACAAATGTAAAAAATAAAACTGGTATTATTTATAAGCATCAGATTAATGTCTGACCTTATGTTTAATAGATCTTAGTAGGGCAGTAAAGTAGATTCTGTGTTTTAAGAATATTACAGGGGAAACAGACTTGGCCCAGTGGTTAGGGCGCCCGTCTACCACATGGGAGGTCCGCGGTTCAAACCCCGGGCCTCCTTGACCCGTGTGGAGCTGGCCCATGCACAGTGCTGATGCCCACAAGGAGTGCCCTGCCACGCAGGGGTGTCCCCCGCGTAGGGGAGCCCCATGCACAAGGAGTGCGCCCGTAAGGAGAGCCCCCCAGCGCGAAAGAAAAGTGCAGCCTGCCCAGGAATGGCGCCGCCCACACTTCCCGTGCCGCTGACGACAACAGAAGCGGACAAAGAAACAAGACGCAGCAAACAGACACAGAGAACAGACAACCCCGGGGGGGGGGGATTAAATTAAAAAATCTTAAAAAAAAAAAAAGAATATTACAGGACAAAAGTGGGTGCCAGAAAGCCCAGTAAAGAAGCTATGGCTGAAGTTTTAGGAGAGGATAACTTGGGACCAAGATATGGTTAGCAGGTGAAATAGAGAGAAATAGAGCTATTAGATGGAAGAAGGCTAGCGTCACACATGCTGCTTATTCATACTCAGCACCTAGAAGCACAGGGCTTTATATACATTAACTCTAATCCCAGTAATCACACAAGACATTCAAAATTCAGAGTAAACAAACTCACCTTAGATCACACAGCTAATAAATGTACACGTGTCTCACTCAAAAGAAAAGCACTGTTAAAATCTTAAGGGTAAATGCAAATCAAAACCACAATGAGATACCATCTTACACCCACTAGAATGACTTTTTTTTTTTTTTAAAGGAAACCAGTTAAGTGTTGGAGAGAATGTAGAGAAACAGGAACATTTGTACATTGTTGATGGGAATATAATGGTGCAACACTGTAGAAAACCTCAGAAAGTTAAGTACAGAATCACCACAAGCCCCAGCAAGAGGGACTAGACCAGATACTGTAGAGTTTATAGCAGCATTATTCAAAATTAGCTAAAGGTGGAACCAATGCAAGTGTGCTTCAATGCATTAAGAATTAAAAAATGTGGAATATACATACAGTAGACTATTATTCAGCCATAGAAAGGAATGAAGTTCTAATAACATGCGACAACATGGATGAACCTTGAAGACTTCATGTGCGTTGAAATAAGCCAGACACAAAAGAACAAATGACATAAAATCTCACTTACATCAAAAAAACAGAATACACACATTTATAAAGTCAGAAACCAGAATACAAGTCACCAGATCTGGTGATGGGAAGGGAATGGGGAGTTAAATGTTTAACTGGTATGAAACTCGTTTAGGGATGGTGGCAACGGACAGGGATGGAGGCACAACACTGCTAATGTAATTAACACCTCTGAATTGTATATTCCAAGAGAAATTTTAGGCTGTACAGAAATTATCTCACACCCACACACACTCACAGAACTATACAACACAAAGACTAAAAAAGCCTTATGTAAAAAGTGGGTTGACGCTAAAAGCCTAATTATAAGAATTCTGTTTCATGAATTATAACAGATACCACACTAATGCAAAATGTTAATAGGAAGAGCTGCATATGAGAAGTATATGGAAACTCTGTACCTTCTGAGTGTTACTTTGTAAAACTACATCTGCTCTAATAAAAATTAAAATTAAAAAAACCTTATGGGTGATCAGTTTTGATTTATCAACTTCCTAAATTAAGGCAGATATCTGGGAAGTAGATGTGGGCTCCTGCCTACCACAAGGGAAGTCCACGGTTTGGTTCCTGGTGCCTCCTCAAGACAGTGAGCTGGTGCCACAGGCAGGCACATCAAGCTGACACAAAAGACACAAGAAGAAAAAAAAACATAATGAAAGACACAACAAATCAGGGAATAGAGGTTCCCTCCTAAAGAGGAGGAACAGGATGGCAAGCTGGCACATCAAGATGATGCAACAAGAGACACGAGGAAAAACTTAACAGGAGACACAACAAAGCAGGGAATGGAGGTGGCTTAAGTCATCAGGTGCCTCCCTCCCAAATCGGAGGGTCCTGAGTTTGGTTCCTGGTGCCTCCTAAAGAAATAAAGACGACAAACAGACACGGCAAGTACAAACAATGAGGAGGTGAGGAGGGATAAACAAAAAAAATCTTTAAAAAAAAATTTTTTAAAGACACAGACCTACACAGCTCTGAAATTTTTATGGCCTAATTACTGTTAAGTAACCAAACCTCCAAAATACCCAATTTGGACTTTGTCACCTTGAACTAGTCCCTTCATAAATTCTCTACTCCTCATCAAGTTTATAGCTAGCTCATGAAATGAAATGATCTATAAGCCAGATGTTTAGCAGTGACCCATGATACTTTGGTTTAAATTTAAAAATATAGGAATACCTTTATACTGATCGATGCATCAATTTTTTTGAGGGGGATTTTTACTTTTTTTCTTCTTTAAGGTTTGAATTATTCCAAGTACATATTACTTTAAAAAAAGGAGGGGGGGTTACTCTGATAGTGACAACAGACGTGGAACCAAGAAAGAGAATCAATGCCATTGATAGTCCTTATAAGACCTCAGAGACTCTCTAAGCCAAAATTCTTCTACTTCATGTATGAAAATTTCTCCTTCAACCTTTCTTAACTCAAAATATTTAGAGCCTTTGGCCTACAATAACTCCAATCCCTAAAAAATTTTTTTTTAAAGATTTATTTATTTATTTAATTCCCCCCCCCCCCTGGTTGTCTGTTCTTGGTGTCTATTTGCTGCGTCTTGTTTCTTTGTCCGCTTCTGTTGTCGTCAGCGGCACGGGAAGTGTGGGCGGCGCCATTCCTGGGCAGGCTGCACTTTCTTTTCACGCTGGGCGGCTTTCCTCATGGGCGCACTCCTTGCGCGTGGGGCTCCCCCACGCGGGGGACACCCTTGCGTGGCACGGCACTCCTTGCGTGCATCAGCACTGCACGTGGCCAGTTCCACACGGTCAAGGAGGCCCGGGGTTTGAACCGCGGACCTCCCATATGGTAGACGGACGCCCTAACCACTGGGCCAAAGTCCGTTTCCCAATCCCTAAAATTTTAATCTAAGAAAATATTTTTTCAAAACTCAGCCTCAGTGGGAACATGAAACATTGCAACTGCTGTGAAAAGCAATTTGGCAGTTTCTCAGAAAATTCTAGAATTGACTGCTACTCCTAGGTATACACCCTATGAATTGAAAATAGGGACCCATGAAGATACTAAGTACACCAAAGTTCAGTGCAATATTCAAAGTAGCCAAATAGTGGGAACAATCCAAGTGTCCTTAAACAGATGAATAAACAAAATGTGGTATATATACATACAAAAAGAATATTATTTATCCATAGAAAAGAATGAAGTTCTGAAACATGCCACAACATGGATGAACCTTGAAAACATTAGGTTGCATAAAATAAGGCAGACAACAAAAGGACAAATGTTATATGATTCCATTTATATCATATCTAGAAGGTGCAGATTCAGAGGTAGAAAGTAGATTAGAGGTTACCAGGGTCTGGAAGGGGGGGGCGGAATAGGGACTTAATACTTTATAGGTGCAGTTTTTATTTGGAATAATGGAAAGGATTGGGTAATGAATGGTGGTAATGGTAAGTACATTGTAAATGTCATGAACACCACTGAACTATACATCCAAAATGGCTAAAATGGAAATTTTTATGCTGCATATTTCTAACCAAAATATAAAATACTTAACCTTCAAAGACATTAAGCATTCTGTTTACATATGTCTTAATAGCAAAATTACTGAGGAAGCTGTAAGGGCCATAATGTAGAGGAATAAAGTAAACTGGAGAACACTACCTCACACTACCCTCAACATTAATAGTAACTTAGACAAAGATGGCGCCAAAAGAGAAGAAATAAGAGCCTACCCCTCCCAAAACTGAAGCCAAAGCAAAAGCTTTGAAAGCCAAGAAGGCAGCACTGAAAGGCGTCCGCAGCCACAAAAAAAAGGTCCGCTTGTCACCCACCTTCCGGCAACCTAAGACACTGCGTTCTCAGGAGACAGTCCAAATATCCTCAGAAAAGCGCCCCCAGGAGAAACAAGCTTGACCACTCTATGCCATTTTCAAGTGCCCCCTGACCACTGAGTCAGCCATGAAGATTAAGACAACACACTTGTGTTCACTGTGGATGTCAAGGCCAACAAACACCAGATCAAGCAAGCTGTGAAGAAGCTCTATGGCACTGATGTGGCCAAGGTCAACACCCTGATCAGGCCTGATGGAGAGAAGGCATGTTCGACTGGCTCGACTATGCTGCTTTGGACGTTGCCAACAAAATTGGGATCATCTAAACTGAGTCCAGCCAGCTGGCTAATTCTAAACATATAAGCTTTCTGGCCATTAAAAAAAAAAGTAACTTAATGGGGCATATGGGAATCCCCTATATTTTGCTATATTTTGTATGTAATATATATGTAATCTAAGGCTTCTTAAAAAAATTTTTTAAAGCAAAATAAAAGGAACAACAACAAAAAACAAAGTTACCTACATTGAACACCTCTATACCAAGCACTAAGACTATTAATAAAGACACTTTCTGATTACTGGCATCAGGGCGCTATAGTTTAGGAGGGAGGTAAAAGGAGTGGGAAAAACAGTGACAGCTAAGTGTGATAAATATAGTGGGGAGGCAAAAATATTAAACTCAATAGACATATTTTTCTGTTCTAAAGCAAAATGAGAAAAATCAAAACAATGTAAGTTTTTTACACAAACATAATTATATTAAAATCTATTATTAAGTTCTATCTCCCTTGCTTATTTGTTATTCAAGTTTCTTTCTTTAAATTAATGTTTTTAAAAATGTCTTTACTTCCATAGTTGAATCTATGTACAATATTTGCTCTTTGAAATTTTATTTATCTGTGATCTACTGTTACCAGGTGGTACTAAAGGAACATATAGCAAGAGACCCAGTTTAGCTTGGTCAGGGAAGATTTTCCTGACAAACTGCTTTAGACTGAAGGTAAATAATCAAAAATGCTATTATTCTAAAAGAACGTATATGTATTAATATATGCTATGGTCAAGAACCTCAAAGCAGATGAAAGAAATGCTAAATTGGAAAATATGCAGGTAACTTACTTTGGCATGCTGCTTGTAAAGCCAAACCTAGCCTTCCTTCAAAATACATGAAATATTGCTATTTGTGAACGAAACTAGCCAAAAGACATACAATGGAATACTAGTCAGCTATAAAACAAGAAATAAAATTGAGACACATATAACAATATGGACGAACGTTGAGGATATCATATTGATTAAAATATAACAGAAACAAAAGGACAAATATCGTATGGTCTCACTAATATGAACAAAATAAGATGAAAACTAAATATAGGGAAATGGATGTGGCTCAACCAACTGGGCTCCCATCGACCATATAGGACGTCCAGGGTTCGATGCCCAGGGCCTCCTGGTGAGGGCAAGCTGGCCCTCGCAAAGTGTCGCCCAACACAGAGAGCTGGTGCAGCAAGATGACACAAGAGACACAGAGGAGAGAAAACAAGATGTAGCAGACACAGGGAGATGAGGTAGCACAAGAGAGTAATTGCCTCTCCCACTCCAGAAGGTCCTAGGATCAGTTCCCAGGAAATGCCTAATGAGAATACATGAGCACACAAGCACAGAAGAACACACAGGGAATGGACACAGAGAGCAGACAATGGAGGGGTGGGGGGAGTGGATGAGAGAGAAATAAATAATAAATCTTAAAAGAAAAAAAAACAAATACAGAAGCAAACTATAGAGTACAGGTTACCAGGAAATAGAATGTGGATTGAGAACGGGAGCTGATCCTCAATTTATGCAGAATTTTAAATAAGATTATAAAAGTGTGGAAATGAATAGTTAAAAGTAACACATTATAATGAGTATAACTAACACTGCTGATATTTATTATAAATGAGACTGTGGCTGCAAAGGACAGTCTGTGGACATAAATGTCAACTGAAAGGAAACTAGAGAATAATCTAGGGTATGTATAATAGTGATTTCAGTGGTGGATGAAGACTGTGATTAATACCATAAAAATGATGTTCTTTTACAAAGTGTTAAGGATATAGTGATACACAGGAAAATTACAACTAATGTAACTTATGGATGACATTTAACAGTAATATTGTAGTATTTTTGCAGCAATGACAAAGAAGATATTATATCAATTCTAAGACAACTTTAGGAGAGTATAAAATCCCAACTTTAGCGATTTTTCCTTTTGGAGTAAAGAAAACATTCTAAAATTGACACTTTGAATGGATTGTACAATACATGGGGCTGTGTAATACAGGAAATTCAATAGACAAATATAAGAGCATTCTCTCATCAACTTTAAGAAATATATAATACTAATACAGCATGTGTTAATTCAGTGGGCTGGGGGAAGTACATCAAATTTACGATACAGGCTACAATCAGTAATATTTTGAAGTTGCTATTTCACAGCTTCTAACAAATGTTTCACAACAATGCAAGGTATTTGTGGTGGGGTGATGTATGGGTGCCCCTGTAAAGTTCACAACTTTTACTACAAACTTATTTACATATGTTCATGTAACTAATGATATACGTCATTTTATTTTTTTGGTTTGAATGATATGGAGTCTTTTAGTCACTTGCTGAGAGGTTGGCATTTAAATCTGCAGGCACCTGGACAAGTGATGTTTTGATCTTTTTCCCCCCCCATTTAACTGTTTCATTCCCTTTGTTATTTTAAATATACTTTTTTTAAAAAGATACTTAGATTACATAAATGTTACATAAAAAATATAGGAGATTTCCATATGCCATGCTCCCAACCCACATTTTCCCACATTAACATCATCCTTCATTAGTGTGGTACATTTGTTACAAATGATGAGCATATTTTGGAGCCACTAAGGTGGATTATAGTTTACACTGTACCTTATATTCTCTTCCACACAATTTTTATAAGTCATGACAAGATGTGTAATGGCTTGTATCTGTCATTGCAATGTCATTCAGGACTATTCCCAAGTCCTGAAAATGTCCCCATATTACACCTCTCCCTCCCCTAAACAAACACACAAAAAAACCCTGCCCAAACAGCCCAGCCTGCTCATCTTTCCCTTCATTTAGCACCTGCATAATTCATTATACACATTTCAATTAATGGCCATACAATCTTCCTTTTTTAACATCCATTTTACCTTCCCAACTGTAACACTCTGAAGCAGAGGTACATTTATATATCATTAATACCTAACAGTATAAAGCAGAGAGGCAACTTATGTCCCAGGTAAATATACATATGTTAAGAAAGCCGGAAAAGAGTAGCAAGTAGAGAAGGAAGCTTATATAATCTTTTTTGGGATTAAATTAATTTAATACCAAAGTTATGTGAAGATGAAGGGACACTATTGTAAGATATTATTAATAGGGGAACATGTGGGAGAGGGAGGGAGCACAGTATATGGGAATCTCTTATACTTTCAATTAACTTTTCTGTAACCTAAAACCTCTTTAAAAATAAGATTATATATAAAAAAGATAAAGAGAAATTTAAAGTTCAGACTTATTAGTATATTTTTTAAGGTACAAAATCCTAAGATTGGAGAAGTTAATAAAATACTGCATTGATTTTCTTATATTTCATTATATTCCAATGTTTTACAAATGAGACCAGTGCCTTAACCCAAAATATGAATCATTAAATGCAATTTGGTAGTTGCATATCTAAACTTAGAATTCACTAAAATACTCTGGAAGCCATTTATCATGCTCTTCTAAAATAATGAGCCTTTAGAAGCCCGCACAAAGTTACACCGTACTTTCTTCCAAATATGTAAGGACTTCATTAACAATGGCAACCATATGTGGGTGATATCAGAGTAACTTCAGACACTTTTAGAAAATTCAGGGAAAACGTACTTTGGCCCAGTGGTTAGGGCGTCCATCTACCACATGGGAGGTCCGCGGTTCAAGCCCCGGGCCTCCTTGACCCGTGTGGAGCTGGCCCATGTGCAGCGCTGATGCGTGCAAGGAGTGCCCTGCTACACAGGGGTGTCCCCCACGTAGGGGAGCCCCACGCGCAAGGAGTGCACCCATAAGGAGAGCCGCCCAGGAGGGAGCAGCCTGCCGAGGAATTGCGCGGCCCACACTTCCCGTGCCGCTGACGACAACAGAAGCGGACAAAGAAACAAGACGCAGCAAAAAGACACAGAAAACAGACAACCGGGGGAGGGGAGGGGAATTAAATAAAAAATAAATCTTAAAAAAAAAAAAAAAAGAAAGAAAATTCATACTGTGAGGAATCTTATCACAAGTGTGGTAGGAAATATTTGGGGGTAAAAAGGTGATTCTGACAGATATTTTTAAAATATATTGCTTGTAGAGTAATGAAGAACCAAGGCAACACAAAACAGAAACACATGAATAAAACAGTTTCCCTTAGGCCACCATGAATAATCACTACCCTCCAATTTTCAAATAAACAGACAGATTAAGTAAACAGAGAGTCTCAAAACTTACACATAAATACATGGGATGATGGTAACTTTATGAGAATAAAACAAAACACACCACTCTCGTTCATGTAGAAAGCAAAAAATGCCATATCCTCAAGAAGGCCTTTACCTCAAAACGTATTTTCAGAAACAAATACAACCAACTATACACACTTTGATAAGCTAGTACAATCATATAATTTAAAAGCAGGAAAAGATCTTGGAAGATTACCTAGTCCAAACCTTAAGTGATAAGCAGAAATCCGAGAGTTTAAAAACAAAAGGGGCACTTTTAATTATGCTACAATAAAATAGTACAGATGTAAAAAAATAACTTTTTGTTATCATGGTATACCATGGCAAAAGTTAAATCTGGGGCTTAAACCACATATACAAAACAAGAGAAGAAAATAACAAAAAATGACTGTACCAAAGATCTCTGAAGAATTAAGATGAAGATGAAGTATTGGACCATATAGTCAAACTGTACTTATTAATTTCTCAGGTCACAGAACATAATCTAAAATGGTTTCAACCCATAATAAAACATTTAAATTTTGAACCAGGAACCTCTTTTGGAGGGTACCATTCCCTCCTTTCCATTCTTTCAGAATTTATGGCATACAATATAAAGATACTCATTAAAAATTTAGTCTCACTTAATTTGTGCTAGAAAGATGTCAGGATTTTAAGTCAGATGAGCCGAGTATCCCATCAGAAAAAATGGCATGGAAAAAGCAGAAGGATAACAACTTAAAAGATTATTAAGGGAGGGAGACATACATTAATACAAAACAATGCCACCAGAAATAACATATCCTTATTATATTTACTATTATATATTACTATTTTTTTCCCTTCAAAGAACAATGATATCCAAGTGGTAATAAAGGCAGTGTGTGACAGCTGAAAGTAAATGTAAAGAATTTGACTAACCTTGCCCCAAGTTTCTCAAATTATGACATTTCCCAAGATATTAAAACAGGGAAAAGTTAGATATTAATACAAGGTTATTATCACCACACCTTCATTTTCTGATCTCTTTCCTTATTTTAGAAGTCAGCCTCTCATAAGGCATCCCCAGAACTGCAAAAGGTAAAAGCCTTGTGATTTTGTAATCCTTGGTTTTCCTTTGCCATGTTATTTACATATTATTCTATGAGCTGAAAATACTTACTACGTCTCAGTTACTATCTTGTGAACTCAAAGTACAAGAGCAGATAAATTTTATTCACTTGAAGGCACCATTCAGATTCTTTTGCCATACTGAATCTATAAATTTTAACAATGACAATCAGGAGTAAGCAAGTCATAAACTATAGGTTGATACATGTTTTTTTACTGTGAAAGGTTTGACCAGCCTGGTCTCCCTCTTTCTCCCAAATATAAATAAAACCTGCCTGGCTACATGATGAAAGCAGTCATTTCCATTAGAGCAAAATAAACTTTAAAGACTCAGCCCCACCCCCCAATACTCAACTATAATATGTGCCAGGAATAATAAAAATTCTCCATTAACAGTTTTTAAAAACATTTTCTTACCTTCACATTGGTTCCTTGGAAGAATCTTCCACCTTGTTTTTATCACATTTTCCAAAATTTGTAGTCCATAGTACTGAAAATTGGAGAACAAAAGCATGTGAATATATTGCTATAGGACTGGTAACTTTCAGGATTCACAAATGGACAGACATTCACACATATACATCTAAAGTTTCAAAAACATATTACGCTACCAAGTTTAATTACATATATTAAACAAGGATCTATTAACCCATATATTGAGTTTTCATGCATTTTTCCTCATTTTATTGTTTACTACTCTATATAATGTCCTGCTGTTTGTACATGCTCACACCAGGAGAAAAACAAATAAAAAGCCCTTTAAGCAGCCAAATGGGCTTATCTGCAGAAGAAAAAAATAGCCAGATATGAATTCACAACACAAATGACTGCTCATAGGCTCATGTACTTTAACACAACCAGGCTCCTAAGAATTTAGCAGCTTGGATGCTATCAAGCTTCCTACCATCCTCTAGGAGTTGTAAGCTCTTGGCCAAGTATTAAAGTATTAATTATCACAGATACTTTCTATAGAATGTGGTTACAAGCATCACTGGTGTGTTACTTAAGGAGCAGCAAGACAACCCATGGGTTTACTTTCAATTTTAACCCCACCCTTATAGTTGCTATTTCTACTAATTTAAAGATAAACTTTTGTGCACAGTCAAAAGAATAACATAAATGTATGTTGCAATCTGTTATTTACCTTTCAGGTATTCCTTCCTGATTATAAAAGCTGTAACTAAAAATGCGAAAGTAAAAAAAAAAAAAAAGATACCACTTTACACAAACCATTTTATCCCTCCTGCTGATTACTCACTCTAAATAGTCAACAATGTTTATAAGAATTTATTATACTCCAGAAGTTACTACCCAAAATTATTACCATGACCAATTAGTGTGGATAGGCAGGAGGAAGAAAACGGACAAAGATGCCGTGGTACTTTTCAACTGGGAGAATTAGGGAAGAAGTAGCTATAATACTTGAAAGGTAAACTCATTCATATTCATTGAAATATAACCTCAGATTGCAAGGTTTTGGCTGAGAATAAGAGTTCATCTTTAAAATGGTTAGTCATTACACAATAAAATAGGAGCATTAGTATTTCAACCAAAGGGATCATGTGAATGCTCATTTTATCCAAAGCACAATATAGACTGTCCCAAACTACATTGTGCTCAAACAGTGAATGTTTTTGCTGTTTTCTTTTAATATTTCATACTTTTCAGGAAAATTCTGCTATTTCAACTCAAATCCTACATTTGCAGAACATTCCTTAAAAGATTTGCAAAATAAAAACAAGGCCAAAGCAGAATTCTGAAATTACAAATTTGATGCCATTAAATTTTTTCATAATCAGCAGTAAATAGCAAAGCTTTCTATCCTGTTCATTTTTAAGAATATGCCTCTCTATAGGTCTAGGTCTCTCAGAAAACAATAAACAGGAACAAGTTTCTAACTGACTAAAATTCTAACTTAAAAATAGTTAATTTTTAAAAAATTTTATAGGCACAAAATCCATTGTCCTAATTTTATTAAGTCAAAGCAATATACTTCTCACTGCATGGAATGTATCCTCTAGCTAATTCTCAACCTATTTACCTTAAAAAACCTAACAAAGAAAAACCACCATATAAAATATACCATATTATAAATAACCATAAAAGAAACCCTCACCTTTTAAAATCAAGTCTTTTCAGTCCACATTATTTGAAGAGTCTTCCCCCCACTCCTCTACCTATTATTGTCATATTCATTTACTTGTTTTTATTCTTTGATACTTTGTTACCTAAATTACCTATTTACTAACCTCTAGTCCTTTCTCCATCTGTAAAAAGGTAGCTTAAGGTTGCTGAAGATACAGTTCATATTTCATCTTTCTGCCAAGTAGGCTACAGCAGGCAGCCCAATAAAAGCTTTTCACAAGATAGGTCAAAGGAATACAAATTATCATCATCCTAGTATCTTAAAACCCAATTTCTACTAGACATTAAGAGTCTGAATATGAAACTGTGATAAAGAGAATTCACATTCTTTTGCAAAAGGTATTCTGGTTCAAAAATATGAAGTGACAGCCAAATCTGAAAGCCAATAATCAATGACTAATATCATAAACAATCCAATCATTCTAAATTGTTACATTTCTGCTTTACATCTCAGGACTTGTGAAATCCACTGCTGAGTTATGAAGATGAGGGACAGATAACAGCAAAGACTAAATGAAAAAAAAAAAATGCATGAAATGATCCCTATGGCAGAAATTTCTACTGAGCCCTTAGAAATACTTTTTATGCATTGAATCCCCCTTTCCCCTCCCACCGCCCATGAAACAAAAACAATTGATGAACAGAATTCAGTTAAAGGGAATCAAAAGGGTAGACCTTGTGGAGGCCTGCCGTCAAAGCCTAGCTGTGTCAGTTGCACAGGAAGACACCCCTTTTCTTCCTATTACAAGCAATCAACATAATGGAACATTATGATTAATATCAGGTAGTGTTAACATCTTTAAAGAAAAAAAATGACTGCATAAAAGCCAAATGTCATAGTGCATAAATTTAGCACCAAATCATTTGTAATTTATGTAAATTGAAGAATTCTTTACCTGTTGCTTTCTTTCTGTTCCTCTAATCATCTCATTTTTCACAAGACAAATTTGAGTTTTTAAAAATACTGTTGATAAATCAACTTAAACATTAGTAATGTCTGTCAGTATAAAAAGCAAAATTTACCAGGCAAGCAAACAGGCAAACACTGTTATGTTACTTAAGGTTAGCACTTTGAGGAAGTTCTGGACTGTATTTTTGCCCTAAAATTTACAAGATGTCAAAACTAATTAATATTTTTAAACTGTTAATTAACACAGTCTGATTTCAGAAACAGATGTGGACATGGCTATTTTCTGTTTTAACAAAATGTGTATCAAGTGAAAACCTTGGGTGTATTAAACAGAATGCCATGCATGGTATTTTATTTTATTACTTTAAGGCAGTTTAAAGAGAAGCGTGAATCATCAAGCCTAGAACAGTCAAAACATACTCTGATCAACCCTTCTGTTCAAACTTAAAGAAAAAAAAAAGGACCCAAATATAACACTTTCAATTGCAAATAAAAACTGAGTGCTGTCCCATTAAAACCATTGGTAACATGGAGTAGGGTTTTAAGCTATCCACACAACTTGGTTTTGGAGATGCCTAGCCTGTATTATATTGATTACTTGCCCCAGATAATTCCTCTGTTGTTATGTTTCACCTCTGCGTAACATTTGAATTTATGCTACTTAGACCTGTATACATATTCTAAAAAGAAAAAAAGCAAACAACAACCAAAAAAAGCCACCTTGCATACCAGTCCCAATTATAAAACTTCATTCATAATTCTTAGGACTATATGCAAGAATTACTTCTATGTCTCTTAAGACTGAATTTTGATATAAGTTAACAATATAAAAATGATTTTGAGATAACAAATGCTAATACTAAAAATGAGATACCTTCCTCAAAGTTTATGACTGGAAGAAAGGGAGAAATAATGGATTTTAAAACCACCACTTGCTTACTTTCGTGTTCATATTCTGTGAAAATTCCAAAATTGTGTCGACTCTTGTCCATGCATCAGGATGCTCCTTTAAATGTGTCAGTACTTCTTGAGCCATTCTTTGCTAAAGTATTACACAAAAAAGAATTTTAAGCTCACTTGTTCTTTTGAACCATTAAAATGAAAACTATTAAGCAAGTTACAAATTCTATTAGGGTGATTACACTAATTTTCAAAAACAGCCCTTATGGAAATAAAAATATCTATCAGTCTGAAACGTCAATAAAAGGGTGACTATTTTATTCCTTAGAAACAAAACAGCCTTTTTTGCAATCCAATTTATTAGTATTCTTAAAACTGAACTTGACCAATTCAACCAATGCTAACAAAGACGTACTCTGAAGTAAATGAGTTTTTAGCATTTACAATCAACCAAAAGCAATAGATAAGAATTCACATCTATGCAGATAAATTTTGTAGTAGTATGCTTTGCTTTAAAAAAAGTCATCAAGATATCTCTAACTCTATTTAAACACAAATAAATTTCATGGCAAGAATGATGAAAAACTAAACTTAAATAAGATAAATTTCAAATTCTGTAGCTATAAAAACTTTAGACCCAAAGACCTTTCAAAGGTCTCTTAAATTTACTGAATTTCCATTCTCTGAAATTTCACCAGTTTCATATACTAAATCTTAGCTATTTTGAAATTCCTTTTGCTTTCGTATTTTAAAAATGCAACTCCCAAAATCAATATTAAACCCTATATACCCCTGTCATCTAGAATTAACAAATGCTAATATTTTGTTGTACCTGTGTCTTTTTTTTAACATGAAGGAATGAAAACTTAGGGAAATCTTATTTCCTTTCACCAGTGCCATTTCCTTCTTCATTCCTTCTTTAGAGGTAAATCGTTTTCATGAATTTGGTTTATCTTTTCCTGTCCAGTTATTTGTATGAATTTCATAAACTAAAAAATTGCGTAGTTACAGAACTTTATATAAATAATATACACGACATCATTCTGCAATTTGCCTTTTCATTTTAAGTTTTTCAAACATGGCCATGTCAAGAGATATATTCTAGTCTCCTCATTTTAACCCTAATTTTACATGTGATTTGAACACCATATCACTGTTAATTCTACTGGTGATGTTTTTAAGAAACAATAGCTTACTCTTTTTCACTTTTAAGGCTGTATCATAGCTCCACTGCATCTTTCTTCCTATTTATCTCTTACTTATTTCTATCACAAATTGTTAAGTTTGATTGTTTTCAAATTTGTCAATTACCCTTCTCTTAGACTACTTTTTATGGTCAGAGTTTAATGATATTGGTTATAAATAAGAAATCAACAAAAAGGGGATGAGAGCACCCTTAAATTCAACCATCTCTGACATAAGACACCTCAGTCTTCTTTACCTTGGCTGTTTCTACTTAAAAATATTTATCATATGCCTCTTTCTGCTTTGATGTTAACAATGATCTTTTCCTCAGGTCACATTTATGAATATCCTAGTAATTAAACCAGCAACACACAGTAAGAAAACTTTTGAGAAACATATACTCCATAAGTTATACAGTAGTTCTCTATACCCTGAAAAAACCATCACCACCACTGTAAACTTTGAAAGAAACACCACCATTGCTGGGTTCCACCCTAAGGATCTGTAGTTATCAAATTAGGCACTCCAGCACAAGCTCTTTATATACAATTTGGATTTGATTTCATTAAGGGATTTAGCAGCTTTAAGGAGGTATAATTTCATCATATTAAGAAATGATAAAAGGCAGAATGATGATGTATGAATTATCTAAGGTCAAAGCTTGTATTTTTCAGGAGTGTTTTGATTCTTTCCTTGAGACAACCTAGATATTCTCCGTATCTTAACTAGAGATATGGACTTGCACAATTAGTAACAAATATCAAGAGGAAAAATACAGCAATGATGCATGCCTTTTGTCAAGTCTTTTAAAGTGATGGACATTCTAAACAGAAGTGAATACTTTCCACTAAATACTTCCCACACTACCACCATTCATTTCAATCTCCACATAAATCATGCTCTTTCCCGTTAGTGGCAATCCGACTCTCTGAAGGTAATGCTAGTGTTTGCATCCTTAATTTTGTACTAATCTCACCATCATTACCCTAACATTATTTTATTAATTAAAGTCTCAGGAAGAGTTTAAAAGAAAAAAGGCACAAAAGGAAACTAAAGAGGGAGAAAATCTGGCATCTCCCTGTGCTACTAACAGAATGGTGAAAGCATTTTAGTTGCTAAGCAATAGATTAAAGAGTTCAAGATACTTAATACAATATTGGAAAAAACATCCAACTTTTCCTCTTAGCTTTTTTCTTTCTGGCTGTCTACCTGGCTGAAAACAGAAAACTCCATGTAACAGAAGGTAGTTCTAATGTTATAACAATGCTAAATATCCTGCTCTAACTACCCAACTAGGCAGAAATCCTGTCCACAGATTTGAGACTTTCCCTACGTTACATGGTCTGCCCACAACTGATTTTTTAAAAAGTTTAATTAGCATAAATTCTAGTTACCATTGTCAGCACATGCCATTTCATGAGATTAGCAAAACAAGCTTTGAATTAACAAATTTATATCATATATCTTAAATCTTCATTATATATCCCAAAGTACTCTTTAAACAGCCTCTTCTTTGTAAGAGGCACCAATATAGCTGCTTTACAAACCACATCACTAATCCTCCACTTTTTTCTAAGGTAACACTTGGTAGATGGGACTCAAGAGCAAACCAGAAAGAGTAATGGAATCTAAGACTCCAGAACATCCTTACAGAGGACTGTCCACTATCTGGCTTATTTTTTTATTTTAGTTTTCAGCTTTCACATTTATTATTATGAAATATTTCAGGCAAGGTACACAGAAATATTTCATAAGGTACAGAAATTAAGATAGCAAGCACCTATGTATCTACCTATGTGTCCCACAATCCAGTTGAGGTGTAAAACTTTACAACATAAATCGAAGCCCCTTATGTAACCCTCCCCAACTGCATTCCCCTTGGTGAAATCCCAACAACCAGAGCCTGGAAATTTATATGTATCGTGCTCATAAAAAATCCTCCTAATTTTACTACATGTGTATGTAGCCTTAAAAGTTTGTACTGTATTGTTTCACGTTTTAAAACTTTATATAAAGGATATCATTCAGTACAAAAACAAAGAATCATTAAGTCTTAATACTATGAAACTTTATTAAAAGCAGGAACTACATTTTCTTCAAGATAAAAAAAATTACCATTACTTCTCAGTTACAAGCCTATAACACTGGTCTCTGAACTTTTAGACATTGTAAACTAAGTCAGAGTGAAGATTAAACAGTAGTAACTGAATGATGTGAAAAAATTAAATGGCCATCTTCCTAATGGCTACATATTTATTCTGATAATACGGTCAAGGTTGAGCCCCACCTTCTTCCCAAAAGTAGATGCTTTTTATGTATCTGTGTGAGGACAAAAATGAAGCTTGGGAAGCAGATGTGTCTCAACTGACAAACATCCGCCTACCACACATGGGAGGTCCAGGGTTCAAACCCCGGGCCTCCTGACCCATCTGGTGAGCTGGCCCACTTCACAGTGCTGATGCGTGCAAGGAGTGCCCTGCCACGCAGGGGTGTTCCCAGAGCGCACCTGTAAGGAGAGCCACCCTGTGCGAAGAAAGCGCAGCCTGCCCAGGAGTGGCGGCTGCACAAGTGGAGAGCTGATGCAGCCAAGATGACTCAACAAAAAAGAGACATAGATTCCCAGTACGGCTGACAAGAATGCAAGTGGACACAGAAGAACACACAGTGAACAGACAGAGAGCAGACAACGGGGTGGAGGAAGAGAAATACATAAAAAATAAATCTTAAAAAAAAAAAAAGGAAGCTTAATGCTCCACACTGAATGCATAGCATGAGGAAACCACTACATTGTAAGTGTAGTAATACCAATGGAAGAACTTTTACAGGAATACTTTCATAGACAAGCACATACTGACAAAAAGCCCATGCTCTAATCACCTTTATAGAATCACTGCACAATGAATGTTCCCAACTCTCAAAACGTATGTGGCCCTTTTTCCTTTTCCCTCTTCTCTTATTAGAGAAGTTGTGGGTTTCCAAAACAATCATGCCTAAGATAGAGGAATCCCTTCTATGTGTCTTGCCTTTATCTTTATTATAGTGAAAACCATTATTATTGGATTTCACAAGAGACTAGGAATATGCAAATACCTTTTACATTATGCTTTGTGGCTTATCTAGAAAAGATCTCTACCACATCTACCTTTGGGGTCTATAAAAAGTATTACAGCACTCAGGGTTTTTACATTATGCATATATAAGTAATATACTGAAAATATTTCATTTGAACTTAACATTACCTAACCAGGAATCTAATGTACTACCAGATATTTGTCACCTTAAAAGATTTTTGACCCAGCAACAGAAATTTGCTCATTCAAAACTCTTCTACATACTTAGGTCCTTGGGGTGCCAAGGACTGAATAGTTTCTTGTGATAAATACAATTAATTACAAGTTTACAAACATTCCTGTCTCATCTCTACCTTTTAACTGAGCGTTTTATATATATCCTTAAACTGATGAAAACATGATTTTAGGCTCAAGACAATTCTCTACATTAATAATACGACTTTTATAAGTGCTAAAATTCAAATACAGAATGCTCATATTGCTCCATTTTTAAAGTTTTTATCTGTGTAGTACCTTAGTAACTTAATGTTTCAAAACAGAAGAATCATAAATAATGGCACACACAATCTTCCATATCTATAAAACATTAATGCACTGGACTCATTAAATGGGGTAAAGATTTCTGAAGTTAAAAGGACAGAATAATGGAAGAGGGTGAGCATCCTGGAATTCTCTGGATGGGGTTTGTATTATTTTTGTGACTGTCCTATAAGTTTGAAATGATTTCACCATAAAAAGTTTAAAAAAAAAAAGATGGCTCAGTAACAATATCCCAAGACATCACACTCTTCCATAAAACTTAATGCAATTTCTTTCTCTAGACCAACTGTCATTAAAGTTAATACACAATTCCAAGATTAATACAAACTATGAAACGAATTTTTTAAAAAATGATAATTAAAGATTTCTAAACTCAACAACTTTGTTACAGTGTAATTATAAAGTTTGGGTCAGCTACTTTACCTGGGCTCCTTCTCCATGGTATAAGCAATTCACCACATTGTCTAACAGGTTGATATCCAGTTTTTGGCTGAAATCAAGCAGCTGACGAGCTGCATGGTCTGCTAACATTGTCATAATTGCTGGCATAGATTACTGTAAAGAAAGAAAAGAAAAGAAAATTTAAGCTGCCTATGAAGTTTTGATATCAGTTAAAAGTTCCTACTCAAAAGTTACTTTACTTCAACCATGTTCTTACAAATATTTCAATAAGTACTTTAGAGACCTTACCTAATTACAAAATAATTAAGATAATAAAAGCAAATAAAAGCTAAAATTACTTAGCTACTCCATAACCGCATAAATCATTAAGGTCCATTCAACTTTTAAACTACAGAAAACTTTACTGTTTTACTTTTTACATAAACAGCTATCCTATTTCTTGATCAGACACATCTTTAGAATTTTATGGCCCCAAAATCGGACACAGTTCAAAGTCTTGATCTCAAATTGTTACACCCAGATAAAGTTTAAATAAATGTTTCTTTTCTTCCCAGGTAGGGTCTTCTGGATAGTTCAATAAAAGTTCATTTTCCCTCATTTCACATTATCTTAATTTTTAAAGATATATCAAAAAGGCAGATATACAAGACATTCTATTGTATATAACAATGATTAGCAGGACCTACAAGTCTAAGAAATTTTGGTACCAATTCTCTCACTTCTATAAAACTTGACTGTTCTACTCTCAGTAAAATCATCCATACTTGTTACTTTCCACCCTCAATGAATGCAGGATTAAAATTACAAGTCCACCAATTCCTTCAATACATGGTCTAGGAACAAAACCTAGGGCAATATGCCAAATAGTTTTTAAAATTTCACCGGCAAAATAAAAACAACCTGACAACTATTTTCCAAACAAGAACAAATTTTATCATAACACATATAAGCTACTTATAACTTCAAATAAATATACTAACTAAAACCTACTGGTTTATATGCAATTTTATCCTTTTAAGAGGATTCTACTCCACAATGCTGGCACATACCCACATTTTGCTGCCCAACATTTATAAAAATCTTCCCTCTACTTTCTTTCATTAAAGCTAATGCCATTCAAGTCTACCTGGTTAACTTAACCTGTTTTGGGTCAAGATGCTTTAGAATAAGAGTAACACTACAGCTCTCACCCGATTAAAAACTCGCAATTTCGTGAAAAATTACCAAGGATTTAGCACACACTGAAAGTCACCCATGATAAACCTCAGGTTAAGAAACCCCAGTTTAATGTTATTTAGAACCAAGGTCAGATGGTCATTTCCACTCTTCCCTCTCTTAAAAACCTTCCAAGACCAGGAAATGGGTGTTTAATTTGAGCACACATTTTGTTTGGACAAACTAGCTTGACAGGAAAAAAGGTGTTATTTCTTGGCTATTTCACAGCAGTTTAAAAGTGGCAGCAATTTCAATTACAACAAATGAGAAATATAAAAAGTTACTCATTTAAATCATATAATGTAAAAATCAAAAGTAAGGGTTCAATGAGATTTTTACTCCTCTGAAACCTTTTTGTCCATTACTGGCAACTAAAACTGGTAAGACTTCAAAATTTTCTATAGCATGTATTAAGCACGCTGATTTTTAAGAGAATACCTGGCATATATACACAATATAAACATTAGATCTAAACAGCTAATAACAAAAAAGCGAAATAATAGATTCCACAAGTAAATGTGTAGTAAGTTTTCCCCCATAAAAAGTTAAAAGATCAGAACAATCTTAAATGAGACTGAAAAGCATATCAAAAATAAGCTTTCGATTTTTTGGGTTAAAAATGGAACGAACTTTTTTTCCCCCATGGAGTTCTGTACCTGGTTTTTGTTTTTTTTTTTTAAGCCAGGCTCAATAGACTTGCAGAAGTTTCACTTTCAAGTACATTGTCCATAGAGACAAGAGTTCTCCAAGCTACACTCATGTGAAAACTCAGGTTTAGAACAGAAGCGTTTAAATACAGTAGTTTTGCCATCCTTAGAACCAGCGGCTATCTTCAAAATGACCTACCTATTCAACTGTACGTAGTACAGAAATGGCGTCTGTGGTCAGTGCCAACCACATTTAGTCCCCCCAATCAAGCAGCTTCCAAAACATTCTTTCCACTGACAGCAGTGTCCCACACGCTCAAGATTTAAAACCGAGCAGTTAGTAAACAATTACAGCAGGAGAAACGATAAAAACTTTTTCTCCTTGGGCCCCTCAATCCTAAAATCCACTCACTGAATACACATACAAAGGATTATCATCCAGCAAAGTTGTGACTCCACAAGTGACTACACCAAAACACGTTCGCTGCCACTCAAACTGAATAGGCAGCTACATACTGCCAGGTCCCATCCAAAAATCAGAAAATCATAACCGTTGCTTAACGATTATGATTACTTCACACTACGTCAAAAAACAAGTCGCTACAAGGCAATAGACTACTACTTAGCTGTGTGGGCAATCGCCTGCTTCATTCAGTAGAAACACACCTCACTAAGGCCCGCCCTCCCCTCGCTTCCCACCCGAACCGATTTGCAGCACTTCTAACTATAGCACAGAATGGAGAACGCACTCACCCCGCCCATACTCAGAGGAGGCATTTAGACCAGGAGGCGTAAGTTCACCGCCCCATTCTCTATGCAGCATGGCCTCTGCGTGATCAGAGGTTCGAGCTGGGCAAATATTTAATGCTTTCTCTACCACACCACTTGCTCCCACCCACTCCAAACTCAGGGACACTGGGATGAAGGAGAACCAGGGCATCATCCACTGTACAATGCCAACAGTAAACGATTCGATCACTTTACTTACTCAAGCCCTCATGTCGGAAAAGAAAGTACAACACGGAACCCCATTACCAGCCCCTGAAAGATTTAACTAATCTTTCCTTCTCATCCCAGTCTGAAAATACGCCAAAAAGCTTTTGAATTTCCTTGCCGGAGAAGCAGGGACCGGGCAGCCCCTCCCTCGCCCGATCCCAAGCTCTCCATCGAAGGGGCCACGTGATGCAGGCGGACGTTTCAATGCTGCTGCACTAAATATTTCTGGAAACTTCCACTCCTGGTAATTTACAGAGATGTTCCTGAAATCGTCCCAACTTCTCCCCTGCCCCTTGGGCTGGGGAAGCCCTTCCACTCCCGCGCAAGGCCTCGCTTCACTACCACGCTCCTCGCCTTCTTCCACCGCCACCGCACACGCGAATGACCCAGCAAGCGCTCCCCTCCCGCGGCCGGCTCCCCCCCTGCATCCCCCGGCGGCAGAAGAGGCTCCATTCAATCGCAGGCTCCGCTCCGGGCCCGGCGCGCCCCCAGCCCGCGGCCGCCGCCTCCCGAGCCCGCCGCCCGCGGCCGCCGCCCGCCCCGCGCCGGCCTCCTCCCGCCCGGCCGCCGCCGCCCGCCCCTCGGCCCCGAAGACACAGTCGACTTACCCAGAGATTGAACCAACTGCTTCTTCCTTCCTCGTCGGGGAATTAGGGCGAGGGAAGGTGGGGAGGGGGAGAAGGGAGGAAATCAAGGTGGGTTTCAGTGTTTTCCCACCTTAAAAAAGGGAATTTTTTTTAAAAAGAGGAAAATGGCAAAAAAAAAAAAAAAAGCTCAACAATATTTACTATCTCAGGGCCACCTCCTCCCAACACACACACCCACCCGCCCCCCAAAAAAGAAGGGGAATTAATCTGTGGAATAAATGCTCCCGCCCTGCTGGGGAGTGAGGGAAGGGGGAGGGGAACGGGGTCAAGTCCCAAAGATTCAGCCCCAGGGGGACCCTCCAGCCACAGGCGGCAGCAGGAGCGGCAGGAGTAGGGGGTGTAGAGTCCACACGGTCGGGGGGACGCTCTGCTGCCAGTTGCAGTCCGACTCCCCCCCCCCACCAAAATACGGCTCCCTCTCTCACGCGGCTCCGGCACTGGGCCCCCCCACCCAGGCTCGCCTAAACTTTCCCCCCTTCTGTTTCTCAGCGACTGGTGGTTCCCCCCCTCCCCCTCTGGGTGGTTGCACGGACTGCAGCAGCAAAGACTGGAACAGGCACCGCCGCCCGGGCTGTAGCTACTGTTGCTCTTGCTGATGCTGTAGCTCCCGCTGCTCCTGCCGCGGCCGCTGCAGCCGCTTCTCCCCCTCCTCCTAGTGCCTCAAACTCGGAACCGGTTGAAACCGGTTCAGACTGGGAGATTCCATCTCGGTTGAGTTTTCAGCCCATGGCGCCGCGGAGCGTTTGGAACCTGGGCCTCCGCCCCCAGCCCGCCTGCTCATTGGCCGGCTCCCGCCACAGCCGCGCCATCATCCTCACTCTTATTGGTCCGGCCGTCCGTCTATCCCACCTCAAGGCTCCATACGAGCCCGCCGCTCCGGCCCCCGCCTCTTTCCAGCAGCGATTTGCCCGCAGAGTGGGGGAGGGGTAGCGGGGCGGGTGGAAAGGGAGAGAGCAGGGGGGTGGAGGAGGAGGTGGAGCGAAGAGCTGAGCCCAGCAGAGAAAAGAGCGAAGAGAAGCCGAGTGAAGGATTGGTTCGAAAGAGCTGTCAATCAAATGCAGTCCGCCTTCGACTTCCCTTCCCCCTCCCGCCTCTCCCCCCACCCAGTTCTTAGCCCGCAAACTCAGCCTTTCCGGCCCGCTCATTGGCTGGGCGCCTTTGGTGACGGAGAGGGTGGGGCGCAGCTCTGGAGCTGGTGGCGGCGCGAGTTTGAGCGCTGCGCGCGGCGGCGTTCGGTGGCCTTTTCCCAGACCTGCGCCGACCCGCCCCCTTGGCTCCCGCCAACCTGCGGGGGGCCTAGTCCCGCCGGGATCTGACTAGCCCCTCTGATGGGGCCTGCGGTCCGGAAGAGGAAGACACGGCCCCCCCTTTTTTTTAATCGGGAAAGGTGGTAAGAAGAGCAAAAAAATATATTTATAATTGGAGGCCAATTATCGGCCTCTAAACCCATTTTAGAAGTGTGGGTTTGGGCCAGAATGTTGAGGGTGGGAGTAACTAAAGAGGTTGCGGTAATGTGCGGCGCGTGTACTGCGTTTTATAATCTCATAGTCCTGGAAAAGATACCTGAATAGTTCTTGAGCACAAGTGTATTTTAAATTTTAGCGCTGTGTCTCCCTAGGCTGGAATTTGGCTGCTCCAACAGCCAACCCTGCCTGGTTAGAAATAGATCCTAAAAACTAAAATGCTAAAAAGTACCCTGTAATTGGTTTAACAGAGCGTATTTTAGCTGGGTACGTTCCATATAAACTGCCTCCCACCCTCCATTTTTCTTTTCAGTTTAGCTGTCCTTCCCAACGTCGTCATCATCAAATGATATGTTCTATAAAAGTCACACGCATGTAGCTTTACCTTTTACATGACTACTTGTTCGTCAAGTGCTCTCCAAATCAGTTTTGCTAATTGTTCTTTGCCTAAGAAACAGCAGCCCACCAAAACTTCCACCGAGCCCATTCTGCCACCAAGAGGTTGATAAATCATTTATTAAATCAACACAATTTTCTTCAGCAGTAAACAATGAACAATGGCTAATACCATAACTTGACCTCCAATAAAGAAAAAACCAATAACAACCCGTTACTTAAATTGACCAAAATGATATTGGATGACTTTCAGACCTGGGATTTTTAATCATTGCCTAACAGAATCACATCAAACCATAATATATACAATTCATGGGAGACATAACATCATATAATGTATGTGATATATACTTATCATTTGGAGTACTTATGTTCTATTACAAGAAAAACTGGGGCTGTTCTGTTTTTAAAACATGTTTTTTACCCTTTTAAGCTCCAGAACCAAAATCCTGATTTTGGGGGATTGGAAGCACAGTAGAAATAAAAACAACTGGGAGTAAGACCAGGCTTTACTCTGAATGTGACCTTGGGCAAGTGACTTTCCTCTTTCAGTCTGAGTTTCTTTCTCACCCAATTAATGAGGCTGACATCCTCCATGCCCATCTCAAATGGGATAATGTTAATGAAGGAGCAGTGTAAATCATAAAGCACTTGGTGCATTGTGAAGTTCGAATAGTCTGTTTCCTGTCCTTTTTTGACTTTTCATTCATTCCATCTTTAAATCACACCCCCTCCCCCCCCAATATCTGTCTGACCATAGCAAATCAGATATAAATATTTGGCTCATTCTTTTGCCTAGTGTTAGCCAATGAATTTGTTGCAGAAAGTGGTGCATTCAAAATAAACTTGTTGGGAAGTGGATTTGGATCAACAGGATAGAGTGTCTGCCTACTACGTGGGAGGTCCAGGGTTCAAACCCAGGGCCTCCTGACCCACATGCAGTGTGGCCCACACGCAGTGCTAATGCACGCAAGGAGTGCCGTGCCACACAGGAGTGTCCCCAGTGTAGGGGAGCCCCATGCACAAGGAGTATGCCCCATAAGGAGAGCTGCCCAGTGTGAGAAAAGTACAGCCTGACCAGGAGTGGTGCCGCACACATGGAGAGCTGATGGAGCAAGATGATGCAACAAAAAGAGACACAGATTCCCTATGCCGCTGACAAGAATATAAGTGGACACAAAAGAACACACAGGGAATGGACACAGAGAGGAGACAACTGGGGGGGGGCGCGCGGGGAGCAGGGAAGAGGAGAGAAATAAATCTTTAAAAAAATAAAAATAGACTTGTCTATGGGAAGCAGATGTGGCTCAAGCAATTGGGCTCCTGCCTACCACATGGGAGGTCCTGGGTTTGTTTCCTGGTGCCTCCTGAAGAACGTGAGCTGGTGTGATAGGCAGGCACAGTAAGCTTACACAACAAGGTGATGCAACAAAGACAAAGAGGAAGGGCACAGCAAAGCAGGGAGCTGAGATGGTTTGGGAGATTGGGTGCCTCTCTTCCACATGGATGGTCCCAGGTTTGGTTCCCAGTATCTCCTAAAGAAAAGAGCAAACACAGAGAGCACACAGCAAATGGACACAGAAAGCAGACAGCAACTGCAATCAATGAGGGTTGGGGGGCATAAATAAAATAAAATTTTAAAAATAACTTGTCTAACAATTACAAAAAGGAGTGGCTGGGGCAGATACTTGTTTGATCATATTTTCAGGAGCAAAATCAGAACACAAGGTCTGCCATATTGCCTAGTATTTTTTTCTTTTATTATTTTTTCTATTCTGTCTAGTACTTTTCATTGCCTTCATTTGCTGGAATCAAACAGATTTTGAACCTCAAAGTGGGATATGGATAGGGAAATACAAGTAAACCACATCGATCACCTATATGGTACCTAGCAGGGTGTTAGGATTTTTTGTACAATATTTGACTGAATTCTCACAGCAATCCTGTAAGAGAGTTATTACTTTGCAGATTTCTCTGTGTGTGTGTCTCTCACATATACCAACGTGGGTATACACACACACATGAATGCCCCATAGTGGTTCAGTCAATATTAGAACCATGTTTGCGGTCTTTCTGCTACTCAACATTGTCTCACAAAACAATAACATTGCCAGAAATAAGAGAAAGTGAAGTCTATAAGTACAGTAAAAATTGAAAGTCCTCCATCATATACTTCCCCCAAACCTTGTAACTGCCCAGAGGTAATCATCATTAACAGAATAGAGTGCATACTTTGAGATATTTTCTATGCATTTATAAACATATTTACTTTGTGTTTTCAACATATATGGCACATATAGTGCAATGATTTGTTTTTTACTTAACAGGTCAGAATCAGACTATGTAAATCCAGCTTATCCTTGTTATGAGCCCCATAGTCTTCCCGATTGTCTTGGTACCATAACTGATTCAACCATTCCCTTACTGAGGATTATTAGGCTATTTCTTATTTTCCCTCTTACAAATAATGCTGCAGTAAATATACTGGTACATTTAGCTTTGGGCACAAATGTGAATATGTATCTAATGTTAAAATCCTAAAAGTGGAATTATTGTTTCAAAGGGTATATTTGTTATTGTTCTAGGTACTGCCAAAGTGTCCCCTAAAAAGACGGTATCAATTTACATACCAACCAAAATACATCAACAGTGCCTGTTTATTTCCTATAAAAACCATAGGTATTTGCTATTTTCTAAATAGATGATGAAATCCTGACACCTACCTGTAAGAAAGTTCTTTGAGCTCACACCAGAATCTGATGATTCAAATGGGCAATCTTTGCATTTTAATTTGAACTTTTGGCTCTGAAGACAATATCTACTGACTATGCGCTCATCAAGGAATATACAAATAATAAGATTAAACGCTGTCTTCTCTTGCTGCATTGGACTGGTTGGCTATTGTTAGTGTGGAGGGGACCCCTTCATCCAGCCTTTTAATATTTTCGTATCTGTATGTCTTCATATTTTTCTAAGATCTTCCAGTCAAATGCTTTTTTTTTTTAAGATTTATTTTTCCCCCTTTCCCTCCTCAAATGCTGCTGTTTTTGCTGTCTGTGTTGTCTTCTCATTTTCTCTCCTCTAGGATTCACCAGGATTCATTCCTGGAGACCCTGATGTGGAGAGAGATTCCCTGTTGTGGGAAAAGTTTGCATTTAATTTTCACAAAACAAAAGCCAGAGCCAGCTCTGCTACTCGAGGAGGGTGGGAAAGAGATTCTAGTGGCTTTGGCACACCAGGAATTTGCAAAGTGGCACCGAAATGAGGGGGAACCAATGGTGTGTGCTGGAGGTGGGACCAGAGCAATAAGGGCCAATAGTGAGAAGTGGGGGCAGGGCCAATAGTGAAAATGGCCCCAAATTTGAAAAGCCACCAAGAGTGAAACTGGCCGCTGGAGTCTGTCCAGCCAGGGTGTAGGGAGCCCCCTAGCAACAACTGAGAGCTGGAACCGTGGAACTCAGATGGTTTGGATAGGCTGTAACCCCTGAAGTTCCCAATCAATGGGGAGCAGGGGAGGGACCTGCGTGTTAGGTTTAGGGTATAAATGTTAGTGTTTCTTGCTGTTTGGTGCACCAGCCATTTTCTCCAGGTCGTGTGCCTGTTCTTGCAAGATCGTTAATAAAATTCTTTTCTCCTACACAATGGGGTGATCTTTTGTTTTGTTATAACACTTTCGAACACTGTCAATTGTGCCACTTCAGTTCCTGGTTTCTGCTGTTCTTCACTTTGACTCTCCCCTTGTCTCTCTTTTGATGTATCATCATTGTGCTGCATGACTCACTTGCACAGGCACCACTTCACCATGCAGGCACTCGCATGGGCATGGCTTGCCAGATGGGTATGCTTTCTCTTCTTTTTCACCAGGATGCCCCAGGGATCGAACCTGGGCTCTCCCATATGGTAGATAGAAGCTCTATCACTTGAACCATGTCCGCTTCCCCAGCCAAATACTCTTTAAGCCTGCTTTGACCATTCTCACAGTGTAGGTCTTTGATTTTTTTCCCCACTCATTCTAGTCAATAACATGAGTATGGATCTAGCTTCTCTCCAAAACCTGCCTTGTCCTGAAGCATCTGATTCTAGGCAGACTTCACCAATGCCTGAAATTTATGATGCTGAAAAAAATTATGCATCCTTGCAAATGTCATCTCCTGAGGTGCACCAGTTAGAGATAGTCACTGCTCTTCCTTCCTCCATGGACCTGCTTGTTCAGGATAGCCCTGATTCCTCCACCAGTCCCAAGGTGAAACTATCTGCTTCTATAGAGAAGAGCACAGCAAAGAAGGAAGATGAGGGACAGGTCAAGAAATAGAAGATCAGAACTGTGTTCGCTCAGACCCAGCTGTGAATACTCAATGACAGATTTCAAAGACAGAAATACCTCAGCCTCCAACAGGTGCAAGAACTTTCCAACATTCTGAACCTCAGCTATAAACAGATTAAGACTTGGTTCCAGAACCAGAGAATAAAATATAAGAGGTGGCAGAAAAACGCCAACTGGTCAAAGAGTGGCAACAGTGTGACCTAGAATGACTCAGCACCTACAGAATACCTGGGACTCTACTCTTCCTATCCCCAGGGGTGCTCAGTGAACACTTCTAGCAGCCTTCCAGTGTGGAGCAACCAGACCTAGAACAACCAGATTTGGAGCACCCATTCCTGTAACAGCCAGACCTGGTGCACCCAAGCCTGGAATAACCACGTCTGGAAACCAGGCCTGGAACAATCAGATCCAGAACAGTGAAGAGGAATACCGGCAGCCCCAGATTCAATTCTAGCAAAATTCTTATGACAGTGATCTGGAGGCCACCTTGGGAAGTGCTGGAGAAAGCCATAATGTAATACATCAAACTGTTTAGTATTTCAGTACCCCACAAACCATGGGTTTATTCCCAAACTACTGTATGAATGGAAAGCCTGAAAATGTGTGAAGATGTGGGTGAAGATGGGTATATAATCCAATTCATTCTGGGCAGAACCTGCATTACATCCTTGCAGAATTTTCTTGAGAGCTGTGTATCTGACTTTATCCTGGTTTTCACTGTGCAATTGGGGGGGTAGGAGTGGGTGTGTTTTGAGTCTAATCAGAGGTTTCAAAAACTCAAACAGGCCAGATTACCCTGGACAACATAAAAGATAAGATGTCTATGACTATAGATAGCTAGGTAAAATACTTGGATATTTTTAGGATCTGGCCTAAAATAGGACGTAAAAGTATAAAGATGTGTGATGGAGTACTCATTTTATAGGATTGGGAGTCTTCTTCACTTACTAAAAAACTGAATTTTTAAGATGAAGGGTTAAGTTATCATGACACCTCCTTCATTGATTTCCTCCACCCCTTCTGCTCTATGTTTTACTGCCTCTAATTTGTTCATTACTTTAATATTTGTAGATAGATATTTGGTCTTTACTGCATCATGGTAATGATTTGGCTGATTTGGGTTGTTGATTTATAAATTTAAGTATAGATAAATAAAATATATCCATAAAAAAGATTAACTGATTATATCATGTAGTAAAAAAATATGGAAAAGATATGTAATATGTTATTTCATAATGGGATTGGTCTTTGCACTGTTTTTCCGAAAATTAATGACACTTTGCTTTCAGGAATACAACAGTGGCCTTTCAACATGTATTTCTTCCAACCGGTCATAAAAAATAGGCACTTGAACAAACCACACCTACTCCTACCCTCCATGAGCGACCATGAGTCTGACTAACTGCATATTAGGTATCAAGTTCAAATTCACAATTCAATGGACTTTTTCTTCCAATTAATCTTAAAGTTGGGAAGGCCTGAAAGGATGCAATGGGTGAAATGTTTCTCTGTAATATCTATGAGGAGATTGTTTTTTATTTGCTTTTAAAAATACTTCATAAAATTGTACATAACATCACATATTTAGATTTCAAAAAAATTACTGATTTAACTTGGACAAAAATATGATTATATATGGTGCAAGGAGGGAAGGAATACCCTTTTCAAGAAACAATTAACCTGGGGAACCCCTAATCCAGGTTGCAAACCTATTCTTATTGACAATGTTGAGAATGTTTAAGGAAAATTATGACTATTTTGTCTGTGGAGTTAAATGCCCTGTGGCACCAAGACCTTGGTGAACATCTTCGTGGCCTCTAAGAACTTCGAATCAATCAGGAGCAGTCTCAACAATTGTCTGAATGTGAGTGGCTGCCTTCCTGAGAATATAGTGAAAAAAAAAAGTGTGGCAAGGCTGCTAAATGTAGGGGTTGTAGTTTAACATTCTGAAAAATTCTTACTGTTCTACTAGGTGACACTTAAGAGAGTGCACAGGTTCTCTTACTCATAGAGAAATGAGAGATGAAGTACCATATACCTAGGACCATTCTCAGACAGGACAGGGGAAGCCAGAATTGTGTTCCTTAAAATAGTTCTAAGCTAGAAATAATGATAAGCTGGGGTAATAGGTCTATATATATAAGAAGTAAAATGAAGTAGAGAAGGTATAGTTGATACCTATTTGTTGGGAAGGTTTGTCATCTCTTTCACACATAAAAATAATCCATTATGTATTAGACAATGAGAAACAGAGAAGGAAGTAAAAGCAAGGAAATGAAAAGAAGTGAAACAATCTCTTCAGTCAACAAATAATCTATTGAGAGCCCACTCTTTGCTAATCACTGTTCTAGATGCTAAGGATTCAACAGGGGAAAAAATCCAACAAAAATCTCTACTTTAATTAAGGGTCTAGACTAATGGAGAATATACAAATTAAATAACATAAGCCAGAAGAAGTGGTTTGTTGTATGGTGATAAGTGCTAAGGTTAAAAATGAAGCAAGGTAGGAAAATAAGAACTGTGTGTTGGTTACAATTTTACATAGGGTGACTGGGGAAGGCATCACTTAGAAATTTGGCATTCAAGTAAAGACCTGAAGGAGATTAAGGAGAAATACCTTGAAAATATTTGAGAGAAGAGCTTTCTAGACAGGTGGAAAAACAAGTCCAAAGGCCCTGAGGCAGGAGCATGTTTGGTGTGTTATTTACAGTGGTGTGCTAGAACCAGCTTGTACTGGCTTTTGGGAGCCAATTGTTAAATTTTCAGGACTTTTGCAAGCTGGTTGTCAAATATAGCTGTTAAAAAATTAAATTATAGAAACTTAGTATTAGATAAATTACATTAAAAACAAAGGTAATGAATATTCAAAACTCATCACTCTTTAATTATGTTATTGCATTTTACTGTTATCCATCCTCTTGAAGTTATTTACATCTATTATATATGCATGATGGAAATACTATATAATGGTATGCTATTACACATCTTTTCACAACTTTGTAATGCATGACATCACTTTGATAGCTTGAAATAAGCCATGGTGGGAGTATTTACACCACGAAAGTCAGCTAAAATTCTGGCCCTTTTTTTTTTCGAGAGCTGGTAGTTAAACTTTTACCAGTGTACAGCTATGTGTTAAGGACCACCAAGGAGGCCAGAGTAGTGATCAGAATTGACTGAAGGAGAGGGAGATAGGGCAAAGCAATAAAGGGGCAAGGTAGGGGGGCAAGTGATAGGGCCTTATCATAGCCCATTGTGAATGTTGTGGTTTTTCCTTCAAGTGAGTCCTGGAGCTATCCTGGCTTCTAATTTTAGGATCATTCTGGAGGCTGTGATGAGACTAGCCTGGGGAAGCAAGGAATAGGAAGAACCATTAGAAGACCCCAAAATAATCCGGGAATTGATTATGGCTTGGACCAGGGTGGTAGCCATGAAAGTGTTGTCATTCTCAATATACTTTGAAGGTAGAATAAAAATGACTTCCTAAAGGGTTGGATTGGGATATGTGAGAGAATTCAAGAATGGATTTCAGCCTTGGTGCCTGGAAGAATGGAGTTACCATTTTCTGAGACGGGGGAAGTCTGCAAGAAGAACAGGTTGATAGGATAGGATAGAATTAGAATCTCAGTTCCCTACCAAATCATAAATTCCTTAAAGGCAAAGGCTTTGTGCCAACTTTTTAATTATACTCAATAAATATTTTTTGAATTCCTGAATTAATCTTTTTTAGCTTTTGCAGTGAAATTAAGTCCTGGAAACTAATGTTGATGAAGAGATGCTGCTAGATATGCTATTCTGTGACTCTGTGACTGTGAACAAAAGGAGAAATGCTACTATATGCCACTCCAAATTAGGCTCATTACACTTCCTTTAATTCTCACCATTCAGTAGGTCACTCTGACTTTTTGCTTGTGTTGTACTGCCTGCCTGGTGCACTTGTTTTCTGACCTCAAGAAGAGATTCAGGTATAATAACCATTAGTAGTAAACTCGAAGAGCAAAAAAGAACAGTAATATATTATTACATGTTGGTAACCTATTATAAAAATCATGTTTCAAACCCTTAGTCTCAAATAATAAACTGGTAATATATCCTAACAACAACAATAAAAATTGTTCTGGCAGGTGCTCTGGCCCTAGAAGAAATGAAAAACCTATCAGGAAAGTGGTTGTGGCTCAAGCAATTGAGCTCCTACCTATCATATGAGAGGCCCCAGGTTTGGTTTCTGGTATCTCCTGGAGAAAACAAGCAAGACAATGAACTGGTGCAACAGGCAGGTGTGGCAAGCTGCTGCAACAAAATGACACAACAAGGAGACACAAAGAGAAAAGACAACGAGAGACAAAACAAACCAGGTAGCTGAGGTGGCTCAGGTGATTGAGCACCTCTCTTCCACATGGGAGGTCCTGGGTTTGGTTCCCAGTGCCTTCTAAAGAGAAGACAAGCAGACAGCAACCGCAAATAACGGGGGGGGGGGGGGGGGGGGTAGATAAAGAAATAAAACAAATCTTTTAAACAATAAAATAAATAACAAGTGTTGGAGAGGATATAGAGCAACAGGAACACTCATTTATCATTGTTGGGAATGTAAAATGTTGCAGCCACTGTGAAAATAGTTAGGAAGTTCCTCAGGAAGTTAAGGACAGAATTACCATATGACCCAGCAACTCCACTTTTAGGTAAATTCCCCAAAGAGTGGAATGCAGGGACTTGAACACATATTTGCACCCTGATGTTAGTAGTTGGATTATTCATAATTGCCAAAAGATGGAAGCAACACCAAGTGTCCATCAACAGATGAATGAATAAACAAAAGTGTACACACACACACAATGGAGTATTATTCAATTGTTTTAACAGGAATGACATTCTGATGCATGCAACAACTTGGATGAACCTTGAAGACATCATGTTGAGTAAAATAAGCCAGACACAAAAGGACAAATATTGTATGATCTCACTTAAATGAAATGATTAGAGTATGTAAAATCACAGAGTCAGAAACTAGAATCAAAGTTATCAGGGACCTGGTGGGGATGAGTAATGGGGAGTTAATGCTCCTTTTTGTACAGAGTTGGTGCCCCAATTGGTACAGATTTTCTGTTTGGGTTAATGGAAAAGTTTTGGTAATGGTCAGTGGTGACGGTAGCATAACACTGTGAATGTAATTAACACCACTGAATTGTGTAATTGAAAGTGGATAAAAGGATATTATCAAGAAAGTGAAAACACAGCCTACAGAATGGAAGAAAATATTTGGAAACCGTATATCTGATAAGGGTACAGTATCCAGAATATATAGAGAACACCCACAACTCAACACCAAAAAGACCAAGAACCCAAAGAAGATATACAAGTGCCAATAACCACATGAAAAGATGCTCAATGTCATTAACTGTCAAGGAAATGCAAATTAAAGCAATAATCAAATACCACTTCACACCCACTAGGTTGGCCATTATTTTTTTTTTAAATAAGTGCTGGCAAGGATGGAGAGAAATAGGAACCCTCTTACATTTTTGGTAGGAATGTAAAATGAAATAGCCATTGTGTAAAACAGTTTAGTGAGTCCTCAGCAAGTTAAACCTAGCATTTTCATGTGACCCAGCAATACCACTTCTAGGTATATACTCCAAAAAATTGAATGCAGGGACTGGAACAGATATTTGCACATCTATGTTAGTAGCAGCATTATTTGGAATTTCTAAAAGATGGAAGCAACCCCAAGTGTCCATCAACAGAAGAATGGATAAACAAAATGTGGTACGTGCATGCAATGGAATATCATTCAACAGTAAAAAGGAGAGAAGTTCTGATGCATGCTACTACATGGATGAAGCCTGAAAACATGTTGAGTGAAATAAGCCAGACACCAAAGGACAAATATTGTATGATCTCACTGAAATGAAATGATTAAAATATCTAAATTTATAGAATCAGAAATTAGGTCAAGGGTAGGAGGAGAAATGGAAAGTTAATGTTTAAATTGGTATGGACTTTCTATTTGGGATGATGAAAAAGTTTTGGTAATGGAATTGGTGATGTTAGCACAAAATGATGTATGTAATTAACACCACTGGATTGTATAATTAAAAGTGGCTAAAATTGGAAATTTTAAATTGTCTATATGTTACCACAATAAGAAAAAAACACAAACACATATAACTGTACAAAATGACACATGAATCCTAATGGAAACTATGGACTATAGTTAATAATGTAATTTTTTCTTTTTCCTTTTTTTTTTTTTTTGAGGTACTGGGGCCATTGAACCTGGGACCTCGCTTGTGGGAAGCTGGCACTCAACCACTGAGCCGCATCGGCTCCCCTGAATTGTTTTTGTTTGTTTGTTTGCTTGTTGTTTGCTTTTGTTTTTTTAGGAGACTGGGGACTGCACCTGGAACCTCCCATGTGGGAAGCGGGCGTCTGCTCCCCAAGTTAATAATATGCTAATAATAATGTGTCATCAATTGTAGCAAATGTACCGCACCAATGCAAAAATGTTAATAAAAGGGGAAACTGTGTTGGGGAGGGGAGGGGGATGTGAGAATTCTATATTTTCTACATGATCTATAACTGCTCTAAAAATTAATTTCTAAAAAAATTGAAAAAATTATCAAATTGAGTAGATAGATTGTAATAGTCAGCCAAAGAGCCAGAAAACTATTGGCTTTTATAAAGGGTAGTTATTTGGGGTAAAGGCATACATTTACAAGACCTACAGAGTCCACTCAAGGCTGCTTTCTCACCAAAGTCAGTTGCCAGGTGTTGAAGCAAGATGGCGGATAATCTCTATCTGGTCACTCAGGCCTTCTCAGCTGCTCAGCTGCTCTGTTCTCTTTGGCTACAAACTATTAGGCAATGGCTCATCTCTGTTCCCGGGGTACTAGCTGCTTGAGCCTTCTCCTTTATGTCACATGGCAGGCCCAAAATGACCAAGTTTTCTTCTCTTCCATGTCTTCTTCTGTGTGTCTTTTTGAGTGAGTGTCCATTTATATATGCCAAAGGGGGCAGGGCTCAACCTGAGCTACACCTTACTGACATAGCCCAATCAGAAGCCCTGAATTGATTTTATCAAGTAAACTTGATCAGAGGCCCCTCACCAAATCTAATACAAAGGGCATCACACCTAGAGGAACAGACCAGTTTACAAATATAATCCTTCTCTTTTTTTGGATTCATAAAAATAATATCTGCCACAAAGGTCATAACTCTAAGTAGATCAGGAGGTGAAGGTAATAATAAAAACAACCATAAGTATAGTTGTGACTAACATTTATTTAGCACTTACTATATGCCAGGAACTTTTCTAAATGTTTTTTCTCATTTAATATTCACAACAACTTGATGGGATAGGAATGATTATTATTGCCACTTTAAGATGAGGAAATGAATGCAGGAGGTTAATGCAATTAAAACAAAGGGAGAAGAAATATAAGAAATTACTTGATAACCAAACTGGAAGACATTTTGTAAATTCCAGAATATTTCAGAGAAAGAAAAGCAATAGAAATACTATACCTCAGAAGGAGTGGAGCATGTAGATGTACTGGGATCTTTTCTAAAGATTTATTCTAGATTGGCTAGCCTGGTTAACATTTTGCTCAGGCATTTGAAAAAAGTCACAATTCATGAAATATTTTCTTAAGAATGTTTAGCATGATTTTCCAGTACAACTCTTTATTTCTCATGTATCTAGAATCTGAAGATTTTCACATGAATATTTAAACCTCTTTCATATGAAAAGTAAAGTAAAAAATACTACATAAATACATAACCCATTAGAGTCATAATTTCTATAATTCTAGTCCTCTGTAGATGAGGCTCTATGCCATTTATTTAAGAAATGTGAAAACAATATATATGCATTATATTGTAATATCCTTCTCTACAAGTTCTTTTTATAGTAATTGTTTAAATCCACAGGTGTGAAAAAAATTTTTTTTGTACATATATACATTCATTCCTCCTTTCCCTCTTCTCACTTTGGAAAAATTGGAAAGAGAAAGTGTGCGCTCTTGGAATTGAAGAAGTCTTCTCAACACTTAAAAAAACAAAAACAAAAAAACCCTGTAATATAGTTTGTAGGTTGTCAAATGGGCGTCTTTACCAGACTTTGGACACTTTATTTTTTTGGCTGGATAAAATAGTCTTCTGCAAATCAGTTAATAGCAGTTGTTGTTTGTAAGAAAATGGCTTGATAAATTAACCATTTACCAGTATCAACTCTTTGCAGGCACTCTATATATACAGATAGTCACAAATAAGTCAGAAATGAGACCAAGGTAAACACAAATTTCTAAATGTTTAAATGCTTGATAAAATGCTCACTTTGGCAGCACATATACTAAAAAAAGAAATGATACAAGAGAAGATTAGCATGGCCCTATTCAAGGATGATGTACAAATTTGTGAAGTGTTCCGTATTTTTCCTTCCTCTTCATTAAAAAAATCCTAAAAGGGTGGTTCAAAGTCTAAAGAGATTAAAAAAAAAAAAAAATGCTTAATAAATTAAAAAGCAGTATCTTAAAAACCCTTATATACACTGAAATTTTGGTTGTGCCATTATAACATGAACACAGGAAGTGTGACAATATAAATTCAAACTAAAATGATTTTTTCCTGTTCATATTGATGATTATTTCATGACATTTTTATTAGCCTGAAAAGATCCAATTGATTGGATATTCTCTGTAAAAAAGTATTTTAATATATATATTTACGTATTTCGAGATCAGTCTGAAATATTTTGAAAACATTTCTTAAGTCTGTCCTACATGAGTCAAATTATAACAAAGGATATAATGAAAATACTTTGTCTAATAATTTAACTATAGGTTTGTGCAGAACCTGAATATAATTTCCATTCTCATCACTAATGCTCTATGCAGTCTTTTCTTTCCAGATTGTGTTTACACTATGACAAGCAAAACTTCTTTCACTTTACTGGTTAACAATAGAATTCCCCATCAAGGGTGTTACAGTGAACTTGGGAGGAGGAGAGTGCAGAGTGAGCAAATAAAATGGGTAAGGGTGGGTGAAGCTCAGGCAGCAGAAGAGTGACTGCACCAAAACAAGTGGAAGACCGCAGCAGCTGGAGGGGTGGTGGGGATGTGCAGTCGCAGGCAGGAGGCACTGGCTTAGCTGAAACCATATGCTATCCAGGAGGCTGAGTCAAAACAGCCTACAGAAGTGCCAGACTAAGGAGAGAGAACACAGTGCTGGGTTGGCCTTTAGATCCAATGAGGTGGGAGACAGCGACATCACAGACTTAATAACCCATGTGGTATGTGCACTCTTCCAGGCAGAAGCACCATCTTTGCCATAGACCAATGGGCTGAATCCAGGGAAGCTAGGAAGAAGGAAGAAGAGGTCCTGTGAATGGAACTGGTAAAAACAGTTGAAGCATGTTGCTACTTCACCAGGTTACAAACCTCCCTATAAGAGCAAAGGTTTCAGTTTTCTGATTGGAAGGAGTGGGCCAGGGGACCAAGAAATCCATGCTATACACAGATTAGTCCAGCGGTTTAGAGAGACCCTAAGAATCTATGCCTATTCTAGTCCTTTCAAAATCCAGGGTGGGTCACTAGGGCCCCCATTTTCTGAGGAGTTCTGGTTTCCATTGCCACGGCTAGAGAAGACTGAAGGTGAGTAGATGAAGTTCTTCACCCAGTCATGTCATAAGAATTTGTCCAGTCTTGTCTTATATAGTAGTGTCAGCTCTGAAACTAGGGAGAAATGTTGTGAAGGCTTGATGCTGGATGGACCTCAGAAAATCATATCCTTAGAACTAATCTTTTCCTGTGGGTGCGAACTTGTTTAGGTGGGAACTTTTGATGAGTTGTTTTCAATAGGGTGGGTCTTAATCCTTCTACTGGAATCCTTTATAAATGGAATGAATACAGAGAGTGAGACTCCCACAGAACACAGAGGAAAAAACACAGGAGCATAGAGAGAAAGCCACGAAAGCAAGGAGCTGAAATCAATTGAACCCAGGAGAAAGGAAGACAGAAGCTGAAGCAATGAAATCCAAAACCTGGAAGAGAAGGGAGAGACTAGCAGGTGCCACCAGTCTGATTTTGGGGAGAAAGCATTTCATGACAATGCCTTGATTTGGGTACTTTCATGGCCTTACAACTGTAAACTTGCAACCTAATAAATCCCTATTGTAAAAACCAACCCATTTCTGATATATTGCTTTTGGCAGCTTTTAGCAAACTAAAACAAATGTGAAAATATAAAACCTAGTTCTTGATGTAAATGAGACTATGTTAGGCCAACAATGATCATTTTTCCATCAAAAGAGTTCATTTATTCCTAATACTTCACTGAGATTATGAGATTGCAGAATGCAGACTTTTGGGGCTCCCTGCCTCCAGATATTCCTTTCAAATTGTTCAGCCTGGCAATTATACCCTCCAGCAGAATCCCCAAGGCAGGTGTGAGTGCCTTCCAGAGTTGAGCTGAGAAGAGCAGGCCTTCCCTTCCTCTCAACCCAGGCCTTTTCATTACTCACAGCCTAGCTCTCCCTGGAGAGGACCCAAAGGACTGTAAGGCCACGGGGCAGCTCCTAGAAGTCTTGTCTTCTGGTCTTTACCTTTAGGGGAGCAACACTGGGGCAGTGTTACTTCTCCCTGCCAGTTTTTCTCATAAACGAATGTTCTGGGGAGAATGGTTTCCAGCATTTAAACTTCAGTGGGATGAAAGATCTGTGAGCATATTTCTTATAAGGTCAGGGTAAGAGTTGCATGAAAGGTTGGCAAAGGGATGGAAAGAGGACCAGTAAGGGAGGACAGACTAAAATGGGATTTCAAAGACAAACTCTGTCTGGAACCTAAGAGGGAAATAGAATGCAAATCTGAGAAGGAAATCAGTATAATGTCATAATGGGGTTCTTGGTAGGAGAGCATGAGAAAATTTGCTTTTATTGGCTCCAGTGAACATGAAATCCCCAAGGTCTTATGAACAACATAACTTCATTGGTTGTTGGAGGCTGCAGCCATACAACTTATACTGTGGAAATAACCAGCATACAGCAAAACACACAAGGCTTACTCTGGTGATAAGAGAGCCTTCATTGATGAATTCCCTGTCTGTATTTCCAAGTTCTGTTTCTCCAAAAGATATATGACCCTAAAGTAACTGCACAGTATGGAGAGATAGGTTTGAGTTACATAAAAAAATGAGCTTCACGGGACCAAACGATGTTTTTGTAAATGCTGCCACTTTTTAAAAACCTGAACAGTGAAAAACACTTGGAATCAGAAGACCTGGAAGCTGCTCCCAGGTCTGCCATTAACAGACAGACAGAGCTCTTTGCCATCTGTGAAGGGGCCGAACTACTAGAAGTTTTCTAAGGTCCCTTCTGGTTCAAAGACAAACCTTAACTTCTGCGGTTTCCTTTCTTCTTGAAGATTAGAGCAGATAAGGGGAAGTGTAGAAATGGTTTTTCATTAGGAATTTTGTAAATGTGTGTATCTTAAGAACACATTCTCTATACTTATTCAGCATTCATTCATTTAATAAATATTTTGAGTCCATGCACTGTGTTGGAGCTGGGGATACAAAGATGAGAAAAACCTTTTATTTCCACAAACAGAAAAAGATCAAATCATAACAGTATTTTCTTCAGATATGATTTTTCTATCTACAGTATTTTCTAAGTAATCATGTATAGTTTCATAAGTTTGAACATGCTATTTTTAACAAGTGGAGGGCCATTTAGTTGCATTTTTGGCTTTTTATTTTTTCTACCAGGTAATTACTCATCAGAAGATCTTGAAAGAAGTCTCTGGAGACATTTGAGTTACTTGGTTAAAAATATTTACTGATACGCTACAAGACGCCAGGCTGTCTTGTAGATGCTAAGGCTATGGTGGGGAACAAGTCAGGCAGACCTCCTGCCCTCAAAAAACTCACATTCTTGGGTCCCCTAAACCATGAAAAATTTAAACCAGTGTGTGTTTATTTTTTAAATACACTTTTTTTAAAATACACTTTTTTTTAAAGGTTTATTTTACTTATTTATTCCTACCCCCATCACTTGCCCTCACTGTCTGCTCTCTCTGTCCATTTGCTGGGCATTTTTCTATGTCTGCTTGTCTCCTTTTTCCTGGGTCATCTTGCTGCGTCAGTTCCCCATGGGCGCAGGCCAGCTTGCCCTCACCAGGAGCCCTGGGAATGGAAACCAGGGCCTCCCATATGGTAGAGCCCAAGCACTTAAGCCACATCTGCTTTCCCAATTTAAATTTCTTTAGTATGCTAGTCAATTGCCCCAGCTTCATAAGGTGACCCTGAAATTTTTCGGTGATTTTTTAAAAATTCAAGGCTATTCATTTATTTAAACAAATTTGTGACAAGTTGCCACTGTTTCTAGCAATGCTGCTGGCGTGTTCATTTTTGTTTGTTTCTTTTTGTTTTCATCTGTTTTTTCCTAATCTTCTTGTGTTTTGTTGTTGCTGTTGTTTGTTTTGAGCATTCATTTTTTTTAAAGATTTATTTATTTTTAAAATTTCTCTCCCCTTCCCCCACCCCCACCCCAATTGTCTGTTCTCTGTGTCTATTTGCTGCATCTTCTTTGTCCTCTTCTGTTGTTGTCAGCGGCACAGGAATCTGTGTTTCTTTTTGTTGCGTCATCTTGTTGTGTCAGCTCTCTGTGTGTGCGGCACCATTCCTGGGCAGGCTGCACTTTCTTTCACGCTGAGCAGCTCTCCTTAAGGGGCGCCTTGCGCGTGGGGCTCCCCTATGCAGGGACACCTCTGCGTGGCACGGCACTTCTTTCGCGCGTCAGCACTGCGCGTGGGCCAGCTGCACATGGGTCAAGGAGGCCCAGGGTTTGAACCGCGGACCTCCCATGTGGTAAGTGGACGCCCTAACCACTGGGCCAAGTCTACTTCCCTGAGCGTTCATTTTTAAAAACAAATGTAATCATTTCACTCTTTAATTTTCTTTCCGGGTCCACAGCACCCCCTCCCCCTTCTAAAAAATCCTTCAGTGGTTACCTTATAAGGAAAATAAAACAAAACAAAAAACACCCTAGTACAGCAGGAAAGGCTCTTGGTGAGTGGGCCTTGCCTTGCCCAGTTCTGCTTGTACTTTGGAGCTTGCGCATTGTCCACTCCCACCACATTGTAAGAATAATGTGCTCTCTGCTCTTGGCCTTTACATATGCTGCACCCTCCATTCAGACAGCCCTTCACAACCTTGCTCCCACCAGAGCCTTCCCTGATGTTCTGAACTTGGAGTGTGGCCCTCATCCATGACCCCCCACAGCTCCTGGGCCTAGGTCCATCCTGGGACTTGCCCACTGCAGGGTAATGACCTGTTTACATATCCGTATCCTGTGATGAGAATTCCCAGGACTGTGCACAGAACTGGATATGTAAACATCCTTAATAAAAAATGTTTGCATCAATTAATGAACACACATGCTCAGGTGACATTCCAAGCAGGGAAAACAGCCTGGGGAAAGACAAGTATGTGAATTAGAGAATCTGAAAGGAATACAAAATATCTGGAAGACTTGGTAGAAGGTGAATGGCAAGAGATGGGACAAGAAAAAGAGGCAAGGACAGATCCAGCCAGTTACAGGCATACCTTGGCAATATTGTGGGTTCGGTTCCAGGCCACTGCAATAAAGCAAATCTCACAATAAAGCATGCACATAAATTTTTTAGTTTCCCAGTTCATAGAAAAGTTATGCTTACAGTATACTATAGTTTATGAAGTATGCCATAACATTATGATTTTAAAAATAATAAACATACCTTAATTAAAAAATACTTTATTGCTGAAAAATGCTAACCATCCTCTGAGCCTCTGAGCAAGTTGTAATCTTTTTTTTTCCCCTATCTGGTTGTATCATCATCTTTTTGGTGTGTCACTTGGACGCACAGGGGCCTGCACCTCTCCGTGCCACACAGGTCTGAGATGCTTTTTTTTCTTTTTTTACCAGGAGGTCCTGGGGCTCAAACCTGGGTCCTCCCCATGGTAAACAGGAGCTCAATTGCTTGAGCAACGGCTACTTCCCAAGTTGTAATCTTTGGGTGGTAGAGGACCTTGCCTCGAAGTTGATGGCAGCTAACTTATCAGGATGGAGGTTGCCGAAGGTTAGGGTGGCTCTGACAATTTCCTAAAATAAGACAACAACAAAGTTTGCCACATCAATTTACTCTTCCTTTCATGAAAGTTTTCTCTGTAGCAAGTGATGCTATTTGATAGCATTTTACTCACAGTAGAACTTCTTTCAAAATTGGAGTGAATTCTCTCAAACCTTGCTGTTGCTTTATCAACTAAGTTTATGGCATAGTCTAAATCCTTTTTTGTCATTCCACAATATTCACAGCATCTTCATCAGGAGATTTCATCTCAAGAAAACTGCTTCCTTTGTGCAGCCATCAGAAGCAACTCCTCATCAAGTTTTGTCATGAGATTGTAGCAATTCAGTCACATCTTCAGGCTCCACTTCTAATTCTAGTTCTCTTGCTATTTCCATCACATCTTCAACTACTTCCTCCACTGAAGTCTTGAAGCCCTCAAAGTCATCCATGAGGGTTGGAATTAACTTCTTCCAAACTCCTGCTACTGTTGATATTATGACCTCCTCCCATGAATCACTCTAGTCGCCCAGCAACTAACATCGGCCCAAATCGAGTTCTTGGCCCCCCTAAGGCTCAACCTCCTTCTCCCTCCCCATTTGGCACCCCCCCTGCCAATGCCTCCCTCAGCTCCCATGCCCCTAAGCCTCGCTTGCCCCCTGTGCGGTACTCCAATCCCCTCATTAAACTAATCAATGCCTCATACACCTCTCTAAACGCGTCTCACCCCAACCTAACTCAAAACTGTTGACTCTGCCTTTCCCCCTCTCTTCCTCTCTATGAACCTATCGCCACCAATCTCTCCTTCACCGAATCCTCCAACCAGAATCCTACCGAATGCAATTGGAACGTCTCCTCTATCCCCTTAACCTTTCAATCTGTTTCCTCCACCGGACACTGTGTACATTCTCGTCAGGGTCCCCATCCCCTCCTAAATGCCTGCTCCAACTACTCCTCTCCCAACGCTCCCACCAAATTCTTAATTCCTCATAACACTTCCCAATGGCTTTGCACCTCCACCGGACTAACCCCCTGCCTCAGCGTCGCTACACTCAAAGCTACTAATGAAATCTGCCTACTCGTTTTCCTAGCCCCTCGAGTCCTTTTTCACAGTGACGACGAATTCTTCTCCACCCTTCAACGGCACGAGTTCCCCGCTCATGTCCAAAAAAGAGAGCCTATCACTGCCATCCTTACAGTAGGTTCCATCCTAGGCCTTGCAGGGGCAGGCACCGGCATCGCTGCCCTTGCCACACAGTCCTCTGCCCTCTACTCGCTCAGACAAGCCGTCGACGAAGACATCACCTACCTCCCAGACGCAGTCAAATACCTCAAAGACTCCCTCAACTCCCTCTCTGAAGTAGTCCTCCAAAACCGTCGTGGCCTTGACCTTCTCCTTATTAAAGAAGGGGGCCTGTGTGCCGCCCTTGGAGAAGAGTGCTGCATCTACGCCAATTCCACCGGCTTAGCCGAAGACAATCTAAAAAAGGTCCAAGAGGGACTTGACAAGCGCCGCCGAGAGCGAGAAAATGCAAACTACTTTCCTAATCTTTTCCACACTCTCCTCCCGTACCTTCTCCCCTTTTTAGGCCCGCTCAGTGTCCTCATTCTGGCCCCTACAGTGGGGCCTTGGGCTGTCTGAAGGATAGTCCGCCTCGCCAAAGATCAAGCAAACGCAGTCTTCAGCTCCTTCGTGCAAGTTCACTACCAACGCCTCGCCACCAGCGAAACCCTCCGCGTCGTGCATGCCGCACCCGCGCAGCCCGAACCACCCCTCTATAAACCTTTCTCCTCCCTCCCCCCCCCCGAGCTCTCCTCCTTTGTTTTTCAAAAGCCACCCAGAGCGCTTCCGGGCCCGCCTGCACCCGTCCTGGCCTTCTTCGCCCACCCCGTCTGCCGTGCGCACCGCCACCAGCGCTATCTCACCTGTCTACGCCCCAGTCGCCGCCCTCCTAGCCCCCCTGCCCTCTCCCCAACTACCCCCATGTTCCCATCGCCCCGCCGGCCACCCAGTCAGGAGTCCGTCACTAGGGATGGCAAAGACGGGCGTGCACTAGGCGCCAGTGCCGTCCGCCTGACCCACAGGCATGGGTGTACCGCCCTCTGTGCAGAGGGGATTTTGGGCTGCACCACCCGCCCCCCCTCACTGGTCACGCCTATCCTATTGCGAGGGCTCTTTTGACCTCGGCGTACAGCCAAAAGCCACCTTTTCTTCTCTCCATCCCCCCCATTAAAACAAAAAGGGAACAATTGTTCCCCACCTTAATTCCCCTGCCTGCCGGCCCTTAGTAACCTCTTTGCTCCATAGCCCCTTTTAGCAGCAGCTTATGCTGCTGCCTCCCTTCACCCCTCCTCCCAGCCGTTGTTATCTTCCCCCTCCAGCCGTTGCTATCCTTCCCGCCAGTCCCGTCCACATTGCCAACATATAATCTGCCTCCTTCCTTAGCCACTGCTTACCTCATAGCCATCCGCCCACTCCCACCTATCCACCACCACCCCGTAGCTAGCCCGCCCTCGCACTAACCCCTCCCCTACCCAGCACTATAAAACTAAGTGTACTTCCTCAATAAAGTAGACCTGCGCACAGCCCTCGTCTCCGTAGCGTTCTTCCCCACGCGCGCTGCGCGTCCCCACCACACCTTGAGCCGCCTGCTGCCGGCTCAAAGGGCCCCCGGCCCCCCGGCAGCTACCCCTGAGCCAGCTGAGCCAGCCGTCCGCAGTTGGCGCCCAACGTGGGGCCCATCTCGCCGTCCCCCCACGCCGCCGCTCAAGGTAGGGACTCTCCGGCGTCTCTCACCGCCCCCCCTGTCGCTCAAAGATGGGAGCCTCCCTCTCGTCCCGACAGGTTCCCCAAGTCCGCGCACTCGCCGCCCTCCTAGAGACTAATAACGTTCGAGTTTCGGTTCGGCAACTGCAGCGGTACTGGGACTTGCTTCTTCCTTTCAATCCGTGGCTCGCCACTTGTACTCTATGGAGCCCTAAGACTTATGAGACTCTTATTGCCCGTGTTACTTCTGCCATGGAACATGAGCGTAAGCAGTTTCCCCCCGGGCTCATCCCGGCCTTGGTCGCTATCCGCGCCTGCTTGCAAGGCGTCCCCTCTCCTGCCGAGTCACTCGTCTGTGCTCCGTCCGAAGAGCCCCCCCCTACTGGCCCTGACCCGCCCGCTGACTGTGAAACCCGCTCTCTCTCTGCTCAACTCGAAGCCGCCCTCGAGCTAGACCCCCCCGCCGTCTCTGACTCAGACGCTGAGCAAGATGGTGAACTTCCGCCTTCTTCCTCCTCCAAACAGGGAAAGTCTCCCGCCGCGCCTGATAAACATGGCGCACTTCCTCCTTCTCCTTCACCTATGCCCTCTTCCCGCCTCTACCCGCCTCTTCCTGTTCAGTCAACATCCGGTCCCGCCCCGGGAATTGTATGGCCGCCATCTTCCGCTAACCCGGAAGTGCCTTATGCGCCATTTTGTCCACCACCGGATATGGCTACACCGCCACCTTTGCCGGCGCCCGGAAGTGACGCGGCTGCCCCGCCGTCTTGGCCGGCTCCAGCCGAAAGGAGGAACCAGTTCACCGCCCCGCCCCTTCCTGCTTCTTCTCGGAACTCGCCTTACAACTGCCCTCCCTTTCCGGCCGTGCCACCATCTTACGTTCATCAGCCGCCATCTTACGCTCCTCAGCCACCATCTTACCTCTATCCGGGGACATTCTCCCTGTGGGCCGCCTCTCACCCTCCCCTTAACGATGAGGACGAGGATCCTGGCAATCACCCTAACACGCCCCAGCCAGACGCCGACGGCGCTTTTCTCCACCCTCCTACTGCCCCGCTTGCCGATATGTTCCCCCTGAACCCCGTCCGGAGCCCAGCCAACCCACAAATTTGGATCCCCTTCTCACCCAAAGATATGCAGGCCCTTAGAACGGCCATTAAGGAGGACGGGTTAGCCAGCCCTCATGCGCAAGACATTCTTGAGCGCATGGCCGTCCCCCGCTGTGTTCCCTATGATTGGATCACCCTCGCTCGGGGCACACTAACGCCCGGCCAGTTTGTTGATTGGTGCGCCCATTTTGGCTCATTCTGCGAGACACAGATCGCCGAAAACGCGCGTGCCGGCATCACCTTCCCGGCCAACGCCTTCCTCGGCCACGGCCGCTTCACCCAGCCCCAAGCCTATATAGGCCTCCCGCCCGGCTTCTTCGTCCAGCTTCGTCCGCAAATCACAAATGTTCTTAATGACATCCAGACTAGTGAATTCTTGCTAGGAGGTTTTCAATTTACTTTGTCCAGATCCATCAGAGGGATCACTATCTATGACAGTTATAGTCATATGAAATGTATTTCTTAAATAAGACTTAGAGTAAAAATTACTCCTTTACCCATGGGCTATAAAATAAATGTTGTATTAGCTGGCATGAAAACAACATTCATCTTGTTGTACATCTCCATTAGAGCTCTTGGGTGACGTGATGCATTGTCAACGAGCAGTAATATTTTAAAAGGAATCTTTTTTTCTGAGCAGTAGGTCTCAACAGTAAACCATATTGTAAACAAATACTCTGTCATCCAGGCTTTGTTGTTCCATTGATAGAGCACAGGTAGAGTAGATTTAGTGTCATTCATAATAGCTCTAGGATTTCCAGAATGATAAATGAGCATCAGCTTCAAATTTGACTTCAACAAAGTTACCAGCTACATTAGCCCCTAGCAAGAGAGTCAGCCTGTCCTTTGAAGACTTGAAGCCAGGCATTGATTTCTCTCTAACTATGAAAGTCTTCATTGACATCTTCTTCCAATAGAAGGTTGTTTCATCTACACTGAAAATCTGATCTTATCTAGATCTTCTGGATAACTTGCTATAGCCTTTGAATCAGCACTTGCTGTTTTACCTTGACTTTTATGTTATGGAGATGGCTTCTCTCCTTAAACCTCATGAACTAACCTCTGCTAGCTTCAAACTTTTCCTCTGCAGCTTCCTCACCTTTCTCAGCCTTCATAGAATTGAAGAGTTAGGTCCTTGCTCTGGATTAGACTTTGGTTTAAGAGAATCTTGTTAGTCAAAGCACTTAAGGAAATACACACTCTGACCTTCATGTGTTTGGGATAGATTCTTTTAAAAGCTGAGCACACACTGGATATATTTGAATGTATTTATTTAATTTTCTTGAAATTGCTATATTTGGCAGGCAGATACTGAGTCACCATGAGTTGCCCTCTTGTCCGAAATGGCTTAAATGTAATTAAACATTAAAATTCAGTTTCTTGGTTGGCATGAGAAGTTACCAGTGCCCATAACTACAGTATGACAGAATGAGGAAGCTGTGCACAGCATATCAGGATCTGCCATTTACTGTAAACCACCAAATTCACATTAACTGTCCTGATAAATGACTTACAGTGATTTCCATTCTGTTTTACCAATTGGGAAAGCCTTAATGTTTAATATTTAAACTATTGGTATCGTTTTTCTAATGTACAATTTGTGTTGACAATAAAGTATGTATAGTGGTCATAATCGTATTACAAGTGAAAAAAAAAAAAAGTATCTTGTGACTGGTTTGCTCTACTACCCAGACCACTAAAACTTTTTCACATTTTTATGATTCATGTGTTTACTGAAGTAGCACTTTTAATTTCCTTCAAGAACTTATCCTTTGCATTCATAACTTGGCTAACTGGCACAAAAGGCCTAGCTTTTGGCCTATTTCAACTTTCAACATGCCTTCCTCACTAAGCTTAATCATTTCTAGCTTTACATTTAAAGTGTGAGACATTTCATTTAAAGCGAGAGACTTCCACTTGAACACTTAGAGGCCAATATAGGTTTATTAATTGGCCTAATTTTAATATTATGTCTCAGAGAATAGGAAGGCCCAAGGAGAGGGAGAGAGATGTGAAGAGCTTGTAGGTAGAGCAGTCAGAACACATGCATTTATTGATTATGTTTGCTTCTTATATGGGGTGCAGTTTGTGGCAACCCAAAACAATTACAATAGTAATATCAAAGATCACTGATCACAGTGATCTAACAGATATAATAGTAATGAAAAAGTTTGAAATATATTGCGAGAATTAACAAAATGTGACACAGAGACAGGAAGTGAGCACATACTTGCTCGACCCAGGGCTGCCACAAACCTTCAATTTGCAAAAAACTTAATATCAGCAAAGCACCATAAAGGTAAGCACAATAAAATGAGGAATGCCTGTGTTGTCTTGAGGACAATCATGAGCTACTAAAGGGTTTTAGGAAAGGGAGTAATTCGGTGAGCATTTTAGAAAGATCATTGTGAAGAATAGCTTTGAAGCAAGAGGACTGGGACTAGAAGATATGTTAGCGTGAGTATTACGGAAAATTAAGTGAGAGTTGGCAACGGCCATGAGGCAGGAAGGGGGATAGAATGTTAATGGAGTAGAATTAGCAGAAGCTGGTAGTACATGGGCTGTATGTCCTCCTCCCCAACTGAATGGTAAACTTTTGAAGAGCAGGAACTCTGCAGTGTATGTCTTTGTTTTCTATTAAGTTACCTATGGTATCTACCTGTTGATGAGGTGTTCAATTCTTTTTCAGCTAATTCAGATGAATTAATAAATTAACCTTTATAGTTAGACACAAGGTAGAGCTGACAAATGTTTACTCTTAAAACCAAGACAGGGAAGCGGACTTGGCCCAATGGTTAGGGCGTCCGCATACCACATGGGAGGTCCGCGGTTCAAACCCTGGGGCCTCCTTGACCCGTGTGGAGCTGGCCCACGTGCAGTGCTGATGCGTGCAAGGAGTGTCCTGCCATGCAGGGGTGTCCCCCGTGTAGGGGTGCCCCATGCGCAGGGAGTGCACCCCGGAAGGAGAGCCACCTAGTGCGAAAGAAGGTGCAGCCTGCCCAAGAATGGCGCCGCACACATGGAGAGCTGACACTACAAGATGACGCAACAAAAAAATAAAGAAACACAGATTCCCGGTGCCGCTGATAAGGATAGAAGCGATCACAGAAGAACACAGCAAATGGACACAGAGAGCAGACAACTGGAGGGGGGGTATAAATTAAAAAAATAAATCTTTAAAAACAAACAAACAAACAAAAACCCCAAGACAAACAACAATAAAAAGCCACACAACTTAGATTTGTAAAAGATTCAAAGCAATATTTATTAGGGTAGTTGCCTTAGGCCTGAAAGAGGACAGAAAAGACTAGCCAGGTAGAGGTGTTTCCATTGCCAAAAAAGGCAACTATAATCAGTTTACATATTTTCCTATTACTTCTTGGAAGAAAGGAGGTTCTTGTTCTAAGACAAATGCTTAAAAGGACCCAATTGTATACAATTTGTGCTAAGAGAAAAGTCTGTGCAGCCAGTCACTTAGAAATGCATCACTCAAGATGCCTTGTCCAATGCGCTGTGAAAGTTTCTACTATATTATTATATACTACATCTGTTTTGAGAAATCTTGTCACTTACATATGACAAAAATGTCAGAAACGGTGTTCTGTGCTTTCCAAGCCAAAAAACCCACTCTATTTTTCAGATTCCTTCTGGAAATCTTGTAACTCACAAACTATTAAACTACGATTTCTGAAGTTATGGGACAAACTAACACACACACAAAAGATGTGTCAGATATGAGGGAAGAGGTCATTATAGTTAATCAATAACCCCTTAGTGGAAACCAGCAATAATCTTTACAATTAACATAATAAACACATTTAGCCTACATAATGGATGTTTTGATTTCTACTTCAACCTTTACTTAATTTATTTCCATAATCAAAGAAGTGATGACAAAAGTTTAAATTTCAAAGTTCAATATCCTATCAACAACATTTTCAAAGTCACAATGAATCATACACACAAATAAAAAACAAAGTCACAGGGGCTAATTTATCTCTCTTCATTTGGGTATCTTTTGGTGGTAAACTGGGAAGGGAGCATAAATTCTTTTTAAAACATGAAAAAAACAATCTATCACACTGTATCAAATGGAAAAAGTGTATTATAAAGGCTGATTGTCCCAGGTATGAACCTAACAGAATTGATTTTCTGAAAAGGGAATATATCACAGGTATTTTATTTTACCCACAAAATTAGAACTGAAAATTCATCAGTTCAACTACCCTTCCTTGAAAATATTGAGAAAAACAAAAGAACCAAAGATGGGGAAATTTGAACTACAATGTCCAAATTTTTAGTTTGAGAGATAAATGTTTTACCATGTGAGATCTTGAAGTATTAATTTTGTGGTCTTAACTTTTTGTCTAATCCAAATTCTAGGGTTTTTAGTAGACTTTTAATTGTTCAAGTTTTTTAACCAAATACAAAATTATAATGATCAATTTTTTAACAATTTAATTATTTGATACAGAGAACCTGAGACTAAGCAACTCAATTTTGTTGCTTTTGATAGTTTAAAAATATGACATCAGGGAAGTGGACGTGGTTCAAGCAATTGGGCTCCCTTCTACCATACAGGAGGTCCAGGGTTCGATACCCAGGGCCTCCTGGTGAAGGTGAGCTGGACCGAGTAAGAGCTGGCCCACACAGAGCGCTGGCCCGCATGGAGAGCTGGTGTAGCAAGATGACTCAACAGAAAGAGACACAGAAGAGAGACAATAAGAGATGCAGCAGACAAGGGAGCTGAGGTGGCGCAAGAGAATGAGCACCTCTCTCCCACTCCAGAAGGTCCCAGGATCTGTTCACAGAGCCATCTAATGAGAATACAAGTAGACACAGAAGAATAAACAGCAAATGGACACAGAGAGCAGACAACAGGGGCAGAGGGAGGAGAGAAATAAATAAAATAAATCTTTTTTAAAAATGACATCATTGGCGGCGGACTTGGCCCAGTGGTTAGGGCATCCATCTACCACTTGGGAGGTCGGCAGTTCAAACCCTGGGCCTCCTTGACCGGTGTGGAGCTGGCCCATGAGCAGTGCTGATGCGCAAGGAGTGCCGTGCCACGCAGGGGTGTCCCCCGTGTAGAGGAGCCCCACGCACAAGGAGTGCGCCCCGTAAGCAGAGCCGCCCAGCGCAAAACAAAGTGCAGCCTGCCCAGGAATGGCACCGCCCACACGGAGAGCTGACACAACAAGATGACGCAACAAAAAGAAACACAGATTCCTGTGCTGCTGACAACAGCAGAAGCGGACAAAGAAGACGCAGCAAATAGACACAGAGAACAGACAACCGGGGTGGGGGGGAAGGGGAGAGAAATAAATAAATAAATAAATCTTTTAAAAAAAAAAAAAGACATCAAACACACTTGAAGCTGGTGAGCTTGCAGAGGTTCCCCCCCCCCTTTTTTTTTATCTCAACCCACAGTAAGAAATATATTTACATAATTAATCTGTCCACATATGTATGTTTACATATAAATTATTGCTGCAGGACAGTAGTTCTATGAAACATTGCCTACCTTTTACTCTGATATTTTCTGTTCTCTTCTTTTTAATTTGTAAAAGACTCACTAAGGTGATGGGCTGTGGGCAGCTGCTTGAAAAACTCAGCTTGGTCACCCCCCCTTTTAAGAAATAGTGTAGTGCTTGGGACCATGGAAAGGTTTTGGTAATGAATGGTGGTGATGTTAGAACATCCTGAATATAATTAATATCACTGAATTGCATACTTGAAATTGGTTAAAATGGGAAGTGTTACATTGTATATGTTACCACCATATATATATACATATATATATATATATTTTTTTTTTTTCACTTACTGGGGCCAAGGATTTGAACCCAGGACCTATTATGTGGGAAGCCACCACTCAACCACTGAGCCACATCAGCTCCCCTGAGTTGATTTTTTTCATTTGTTTGCTTGTTGTTGTTGTTGTTTTCTGTTTTAATATATTTTTAATTTATTTTTAGAAGATACACAGATCACACAAAACATTGTTTGTTTTTGTTTTTAAGAGTCACTGGGTACGACCCTGGGACCTCCTATATGGGAAGCAGGCACTCAACCACTTGCCCCACATCCCCTCTCAATTTTATTTTTTAAGAAAGAAACAGCATAGTGATTAAGGACTTTGGAGGCAGCCATCTAATTTTGAATGCCAGCTCTGCAACCTCTTAGCTTTGTGACCTGGTATAGGTTACCCAGCTCTTTGTGCCCAAGTCTCATCTGTAAAATGAGGCTATGAACGGGACCTACTTCTTCCATCATTGTGAGGATTGATGTTTAATCCATGGGCTATTTGTAAAGCGTGTAACAGAGTGCTGGCCGTTTGGTAAGTACCATATTATGAGTGTTTACCAGTCACCAGGTGTTTTCTGAATGTCTATGTACAATCCATGGTACCAAGCACTCTTAGGTATTCCAAAGACACACTGCTCTCACGATTCATAATCTTTTATTACCTGATAAACAGTAACCATGTCGAATTGGTTTTCAGATATTAGTGAGATAGTAATGTTGTCACACCATCAAAATAAGTTGTTTTCCTTAGTTTAAAAACAGAAAATCCAAGTTCTATATAATTACCAAATACCTACCCCTTAGGGTCAAAGAATAATGTTGTCACAGAGGGCACTTAACAAGTTCTTTCAGTCATTCTCTGAAAGGAGATTCCAACATTTCAGATTCATTTTTCAGATGGTGTTTACTTGCTCTCCCTATGGTGAGGAAATGTGTTTTAATAAGACCTTTAAAGTCTTGATCATTGTTTGAGAATTTTACCCATTCAGATTTACATAGCTTGAAGCACCACATTTGATATCTATCGAACTAATTGTATTATGAAACAATGACTTTTCCCCTTTCTTAGAATGCCGCAAGAAGGAAAAAAAATATTCTTCAGAGATTCAAAACTTTATTACTCATCATCTGTCCTAGCAATAATGTCAATTTTTTTACAAGACGAACAGACTAAAAGCAATTCCAAGTTTTAAATTGTGTGTTAATATTGTCATTTTCATTTTGTAAGAACAGAATTTGTTTTTATATCATTTTAACTCTATTAATTTTGGCCAAGTACACTAGACTGCTACTATTGGACTAGAGTTCCTGTAAAAATCACAGCAATTAAGAGAAAAACTGGCTCTCCTCTGATATTCCAGTTTCCATATTTGCTTTTGCTCCTACACACTGGCTTATTTTTCTTATAAAGTTGAGGCTTCGTTTAAGAAGAGTGAAGGTATGGATACAGCAACAAGTGATGTGGAGGCATCTGAGGTAACATGGAAGGAAGACTGTGCGTTCCAAATATCTGGGGAAGGAAAGGTCTCTCAGAGTTTCAAGGCTTGATTATCCTCCATAGTAACATTATAGTAACAGGTGAGAGGATCTATCTGTAGAAGTAACCACTCTAAAAATGGGTAATTATTTGTGGCTGAGGAGATCTATAAATTCCTAGATCTCAAGTAAAGAGGATATAGTCTTAGTAAAATAAAAAGAATATGCAAACCAAGTAAATTTGCATTGTAGTCTATTTGAAGCTCACTGGTATATAAATAATATTTGGGGTTCATCTATTCATTCACTTAACACTTAGTCACCATCATTATCCTCAACTGTTACAATAACCTCCAACTCATTTCTCTAGAGCAGCCAGAAAGATTATTTAAATGCAAATTTAATTAATTCTTTCTCCTGCTGAAAACCCTTCAATGGAAACCGGATGTTCTTAGTATCAACTCTATCAGTGTTACCAAGTGTTACCAGTCTGACTCCAGGGACCCTCATTCCCCCTTTTCCTTTCCTGAGATTGTTCCCTTAGCCCGAACACTTTCTCCATAATCTTGGCTAAAGAGACTCTATTTATGTTCTATTGTCACCTTAAAATCCAGTTCTTGGGGAGCAAATGTGGCTCAGGCCATTGGGCACTCCCCTCCCATGTGGGAGGTCCCAGGTTCAGTTCCTGGCAACTCCTAGAGAAGGCGGGGAAACAATGAGCAGACAGGTGAGAGAACCATCTGGGGTGGAGGGATAAATAAACAAATAAATAAATAAAATAATAAAATAATAAAAATATTTTTTTTTTAATCCAGTTCTTAGTGAAAGTCCTCCCAGATTAGACCCTCCCTGTAGATCCTCATGGTGTTCTCCGATCTTCCTTCTCACTCATCCCACTACAACTAAATGTCTGTTAAAAGTCTGTCTCCTCTGCTGGTCTGTCAAACAAGGGCAACATGTCACTTCATGCTCAGAAGCAGGAGAGGACCTGGCCACATAGTAGGTGCCCAATCAATATTTGTTGGATGAATGAACTCACATTTCTTATGTGTCTACTACATGCTGGGCCATGTGCTGGGCAGTGGGGAGACAGATGAGCACAATAGGGCACCTGCCTTCATAGGAATCAGCCTTGCAAATCACCTTCCACCATAGCCTGTGACAAAGTGCTTTGACTGGAAGTGGGTGTCAGGTGCCCTGGGAGGAGGCAGGAGCAAGGGCCAATTTTCAGAAAACTAAAAAACAAGAGCTTCCACTTATGGCTGTGCCAGGCTCTGAACTAAAAAACCTGTACAACATTATCCCGGCATTCAATCCTCATGACAAGCCCAAGTTAAAAGTATTGTTTTTCTTTCCTAGGTAGTTAAAGAATTTGCCCAAGGCTGTAGCCAGTATTTAAATTCAGCTTACCCAGGTTCGTCTGGCTCCAAAGCAGAAAGCTACATATATACACAACTGCTGACCCAGTGAGGTGTCTGTGGCTATGTGTCTGGCCACTGCACCACACCTTATTAATTATTTCAAAGGGACTCACAATAGTTAATTTAAAAGTTGATTTAAATTTTAAAAATTGTGGAGTATATAATGTACTGACATGCTTTTTCCCACGTGGTTTTCTGAATAGACAATACATTCTTATGGTTCAAAACAAACAAAAAGCGAGTTCAATGAAAACTTTTCTACTCCTGTCTCCCATTAGCTCAGATCCAGGTCACCAAAAGTAATTCCTGTTATATATCTTAGTCATTATTTTAGAATTTCTTTACGAATATATAAAAAACATACATATTCACAAAAGTTAGCATACGGTATATGCTGTTCTGCACCATGTTTTTTCAGTTAGTGATCTATTTCTAAGATATTTCTGTGTTAGCACATCATTCTTTCTTAGTGGCATAGTGTTCCATTCGATGAATCTACTACAATTTATTTAACCAGTTGCCTATTGACAGGCATTTGGATTCTTTCCAATTTTTTGCTGTTACAAACAATGTTGCAATACATAACCTTGTACATAGGTCAATTAGCACGTGTGCAAGCATATCCGTAGGATGAATTCCTGGGAGTGGTTTTGCTGGGTCAAAGGGTATATGCATTTGTAATTTGGATATCTATCGCCAAATAGCTCTCTATAGGGATTAAATCAATTTACATTCCTTCTAGCAGTAGATAAGAGCACCTGTTTTCCCACAGTTTCTCTACACACAGCATTAACAAACTTCTGGTTATTTGCCAAGCTCATGGCATCACAGCATTTTTCTCATTATAAGTGAGGTTGAACATTTTTTTCCCTTATGTTTAACAGGTTTGCATTTCCTTCTGTCTGAAATGTCTATTCACATCCTTTGTCCATTTTTATTTTATTGGTCTTTTTCTCTGGCTTTGGTAGGAACTTTTTATATATAAAATCTTTGCCTACGATGTGAGTTTTAGCAACTTTCCTATATTTGTCCTAGTTTCCCAGCTGCTAGGACAAATATCACAGAGCATTTGTTTGGCTTAAAAACAGGAATTTATTGGCTCATGGTTTTAAGACTAGAAGCCTAAGTCTGAGGTGTTAGCGAGGTGCTGCTTTATCCTTGAGGACGCTGGCATTCAGGGCGGGCTGCCCAGGATCCCGGGTCCTGGGCTTTCCGCCACATGACAATGCACATGGTGCATCTTCTCTTTTCTCTTCTGGGTCCCATTGACTTGGAGCTTCTGTCCTCTTTTGTGGCTGGCTCCCTGTGGCCTTCTGCACAAAGCCTCCAGTTACAGGATTAAGACCCGTCCTGATTCACTTGCCCACATGATTCACACACATGAGAATGGATAAAGATTAAGAACATATTTTTCTGGGGAACATAATTCAACCTATACAAAATTGCTTTAGAAGTTCTAACCAATGACAAAATACATATTAGATATGATTTATACATATTCAAAAGAAGAAGACAACATATTCTGTGAACATGGTAATTTAGCTAACTTTATTTATTTTTAAAGATTTATTTATTTATTTATTTCTCTCCCTTCCCACCCTCCCAGTTGTCTGCTCTCTGTGTCCATTCGCTGTGTGTGCTTCTGTGACCGCTTCTATCCTTATCAGTGGCACAGGAATCTGTTTGTTTGTTTGTTTTTGCATCATCTTGTGTCAGCTCTCTGTGTGTGCTGGCGCTATTCCTGGGCAGCCTGCACTTTCTGTCGCGCTGGGCGGCTCTCCTTATGGGGCGCACTCCTGGCGCATGGGGCTCCCCTACGCGGGGGGCATCCCTGCGTGGCACGGCACTCCTTGCGCGCATCAGCACTGCCCATGGGCAAGCTCCACACGGGTCAAGGAGGCCCGGGGTTTGAACCGCGGACCTCCCATGTGGTAGGCGGATGCCCTATCCATTGGGCCAAGTCCGCTTCCCTTAGCTAACTTTAAAAATCAGTTCAGGGAAGTGGATTTGGCTCAACAGATAGAGCATCTGCCTGTGACATGGGGGGCTCAGGATTCAAACCCAGGGCCTCCTGACCCGTGTGGTGAGCTGGCCTACGCTCAGTGCTGATGCGCGCAAGGAATGCCGTGCCACGCAGGGATGTCCCCTGTGTAGGGGAGCCCCACGCGCAAGGAGCACACCTCATAAGGAGAGCTGCCCTGTGTGAAGAAAGCACAGCCTGTCCAGGACTGGCACCACACACACGGAGAGCTGACGCAGCGAGATGACACAACAAAAAGAGACATGGATTCCCAGTGCTGCTGACAAGAATCCAAACGGACACAGAAGAACACACAGCGAATGGACACAGAGAGCAGACAATGGGATAGGAGGAGAGAAATTAAAAAAAAAAAAAAATCAATTCAAATTAATTCAAATTAATAAAAGTAATTGAATGACTCTAGGAAAAGGAAATGGAAAATAGTACTAGGTCCAATAAGAAGATAAATTATAGGATAATATATCTATCAAGACCATTTATAAATACTAGCAATAAGAAAATATGATACAAAAGAAACAGTCACATTAACTACAAAAATATAAAGTATCATAAATAATTTTGGCAAGAAAAGAGTATGGCATAGGAGAAATTAAACATTTGAAAAGGTCACATATTAAATTACTTTATAGGTTTAATACTGTGAAAACAAAACCGTATAATTATAAATTAGAGAATATATTAAGTTCATATGTAAAAATGAAAATCATGGCTATACACACACAAATATCTATATTTTAATTCTAAGAAGTCATGAAGGTGAATTTCCATCTACCAGGTGTTAACATATATTACCAAGCAATAATACTCAAAACAGTGTGGGGCTGATAGAAAAGATTGGTAAAAGGTGATGGTGACAGTACCTACAACATTGTGAATGTAATTAACACCACTGAACTATATACTTGAATGTGTTTAAAATGGGGAATATTATGTTGTATGTATGATGCCACAATAAAAATAAAAAATAAAAAAACCAGTGTGGTATAAGTACGAGATTAAACTGATGGATCAATGAAACAGAATAGCTCAGAAATATACTCTATTGTAAATAAGAAGATGAAATATAATAACAAGAGGCACACAGAATAATTGGGAATGGAAGATTATAATTCTAATTAAGAGCTAATGCCTATGTAGCATATATTCTCTGCCTGAAATTCTTCTAAACATTTTATGTATATCAAGTCAGTTAAATCTCATAGAAATCCTATAAAGTAGACACTACTTTACTGATGATGAAACTGGGCACTAAGAGTATGACTTGTTCAAGGGCTCTTCCTTTCACACACACATACCACAGACCCCCACACACGCACACACACAGAGCAAGGAAGTGGTAGGCCAGGGTTTGAGCAAGTGCAGACTCTCTTCAGAGTCTGTGGTGTTGCCATTAGTATACCTGGGTACCAATTTGTAAAGAGGAAAATAATTTTAAAGAAGAAAAGAATACAGAAAAGATATTATAATAATACATATTTGCACATGTCTTATGGAACAACATAAAGACTCTCATATAATCCCCTTGCTTTGCTTTATACACTTCTGCATTTTTGAAATTCTTTAAGATGAGTAGATAATCATTTTACAATTTGAAGAACAAAATGAACAGAATGTTTTGAATTTTAAAGAATTTGTGACTGGGAAGCAGACATGGCTCAAGCTGTTGGGTATCCATCTACCACATGGGAGGTCCTGGGTTCAGTTCCCAGTGCCTCCCCCCCAAAAAAGAGAAGATGATGGCATACAGTGAACAGACAGTGAGCCCAACAATGAGGAGTGGGGGAATAAAGAAAATAAATCTTTAAAAAATAAAAAAATATAAAATCTGTGACTATTCATAAATTATCTTCTTACCTTTTTATACAGTAGAAATAATATATGATCTATTCTTTCTTCTCATTCCTATTTCAGGCACTGATTCTCTATGCTCCTTTAAAACACATTTATTAATCTGCTCAATTCAATATAAGTGAAAATGGACAAGATAAATCCTGATAACTAGGACAATTTGGGGTAGTGTGGATAAAGAGTCTCAGGCATTTGGAATTCATTAAAAACTGCAGGTCATTCAACCAATAGAAGAACTGAATAAAGCTGGGTAAAAGCTTTGGTGTCAAGAAAGGAAAAATGGAATGAGCTAGGTTCTATAAATTAAAGTCATTTATCAGCAACTCTTGTTTATTTTTTACTTTTTATTTCTATACATATTCCTCACACTCCTTTGCCACCCCTACCTTCCTCAGAAATATGCAGTAAGCCCTTTATAAAGCCGAAACAATACCTCTAGCCCATGAGTAGCATACCAAATTTTGTCAAGAACCTGAGGTGAAGGGTTGGACATTAGTTAAAATCTAAAATGAAGAAGATACTCAATATATTTATTCAGTTTTGGTATCGAATTTTCAATAAATGAGGAAATATTTAGAAAAATCAAATTTATGCATTTTCCCAAGTCACTAAAAACAACTGATGGTTAAAACTTTCAATAACTCTGTAAAGAATGTGATAAAAGACCAATTAAAAAAGAAGAATGTCTTATGCCATCACTTCATAGAGACCAAAAGCTCCAGCAGCTGAATCCCATTAAGCTCTGATCCTAGTAAGTCCCTATGAATAAAGTCTCACAATGACGGAGTCCTCTCTTTCATTTTTACCTTTATCTGAAAGCTTATGGGCTGATTTCACTTTTGATTTCTTAGCTGTGGAATATAATGAGTTTTTTTTTAGTAACCTTTTTGTGGGAAAAAAATAAAAGGAAGATCAGAATAATAAACTGTTCATCAGATTTATGCCTACTTTGAATATTGCTACTCTTGAAAAGGAGGTGGCAGGTAGGAGTAACAGATACAGATCTAGAGGTGGAGTCACAGCAAGAGATTGAGCCTACCTCTGCCACTGGCCAGTATATGTCCTTTCAGTGGTCCTATTACTCTTTTTTGAGACCCAATTCCTTATCTATATATTAAGACTCTCCTGCACACAATCCTTTGGAGAGACAACTGAGCCAATCTAAGTGAAAGTACTTTTAAAATTATAAAATGGGGAAGTGGATGTGGCTCAAGCAATTGGCTCCCATCTACCACGTGGGAGGTCCCTGGTTCGGTTCCTGGTGGCTCCTAAAGAAACAAAGATGAAAGACACAACAAGTGCAAACACAAGGGGGTGAAGTGAGAGAAAACAAATCTTTTTAAAAACTATAACATTATTTACAACTGCCTTCTATTATGTCTAAGGCTTTCTTGGCAATAGGTATGTGTCTATAGAAGTTGTTCAGTGACCATTTTCTCCTTCCATAGCCCCACCCAGATTCTGCTCCCTCAACGCTTATCTACATACCAGTCCCTGAACATTCAGTGGTTTCTCTCTCCTTGCATGTGGACATGTTAAGTAACATCTCTATCTTAAAACACTTTCCTCACTCATGCCTAATTTTCCTTCTACTTCAGTTTCCTTTTTGGGATCTTTCTCATTTTCTGGATCTCTAAATATTGGTTTCCCAGCTCAGTTTCCTGACTCCTTCTCTCTAGCACTTTGGTGATCTAATCAAAATCTCATGGGAAGTGGATTTGGCTCAACTGATAGAGCATCCACCTATCACACAGGAGGTCCAGGGTTCAAACCCAGGGCCTCCTGACCCGTGTGGTGAGCTGGCCCATGCACAGTGCTAATGCACACAAGGAGTGCCCTGCCACATAGGGGAGCCCCATGTGCAAGGAGTGTGCCCCAGAGGAGAGCCGCCCAGCATGAAAAAGCACAGCCTATCCAGGAGTGGCACTGCACACACGGAGAGCTGATGCAGCAAGATGACACAACAAAAAGAGACACAGAGTCCCAGGGCTGCTGACAATGCAGGCGGACACAGAACACAGAGCGAATGGACACAGAGAGCAGACAACGGGCGGGGTGGGAGGGGAGAGAAAAAAATCTAAAAAAAAACAATCTCATGCTGATAAATTGCCAGGTCTGACATGATTTCCCCCTGCAAATTTTTTTTTAAAATTAATTAATTAATTTCTTTCTCTCCCCTCCCCCCCCCACCCCAGTTGTCTGTTCTCTGTATCTATTTGCTGTGTCGTCTTCTTTGGTCACTTCTGTTGTCGTCAGTGGCATAGGAATTTGTGTTTCTTTTTGTTGCGTCATCTTGTGTCAGCTCTCCGTGTGTGTGGCACCATTCTTGGGCAGGCTGCACTTTCTTTCGTGCTGGGCGACTCTCCTTACGGGGTGCACTCCTTGCACACGGGGCTCCCCTACACGGGGGACACCCCTGCGTGGCAGGGCACTCCTTGCGCACATCAGCACTGCACATGGGCCAGCTCCACACGGGTCAAGGAGGCCCGCGGTTTGAACCGTGTACCTCCCATGTGGTAGACAGACGCCCTAACCAGTGAGTCAAGTTCGCTTCCCTCCCTGCAAATCTTCTGGATTGATTTCCCTGGGTATTGCTTTCCTACACATTCAGTTCCAGCCCTACTGCCCACCTCAGGGCCTTTGCATTTACGGCTTCTTCTTCCATGGCTTCCTTCCTTCCTTAACTCGGGTCTCTGTTCAAATATCATCTCATAGACTCCTTTCCTTGACTATCTAATCCAAGGGTCCTTAATCTTTTTTGTTCCACTGGCCGCTTTGCCAGTCAGGTGAAAACCATGAATCCCTTACTAAGTTCACACTCTGCTGTGTATTATTTAATAAATAAATTACAACCGCACCAACACATCCCCACAAGAATGTTGTTGCTTTTTTAAAATTTTCAATTCAAGCTCACAGACCCCTTGTTAAGAACCCCTGATCTAATCTAAAATGGCACATAGCACCCCAGACACTCTCATCCTTTATCCTATTTCATTTCTACATTTATTTGTTTGCTTGTTTATTACCTCTCCCTCCATAAAGGCAGGGACTTCTCTGTCTTGTTCACTGCTACATCCCCAGAGCCTAGAGACTGGCTGGCACATAGTAAACACTGTAAAATAAATGTGGGAATGAGTGAATACATGAATGCTGCTCCCTCTGATTGGAGTACCGTTCATCTACCAATTTCCTACCTAACCTTAAGGGGCACCTCAAATATCACCTTCCTAAGAAGTCTTTTCAGATTGACCAAGCTAACTTAGTTTCTCCACCTCTATGGACCCATATACCCTGAATTTACCTTATACCCAACAGATTATTTTAACTGTTTGTTTTCTTGTCTGAGCTTCCCTACCTCCCACCCACTATTCTGAGCAGTGGGTGGAAGGTAGCAAGGGCAGAGCAAATATCCTACTGGGATCAGAATTCAAGGGCATAGCAAATATCTTGCTGGGACCCGAAGAGAATCCTGCTCAATAAATATTTGATGAATGAATGAATGAATGGCTGGATAAATAATGAATGAGCAAATGTAGAACATCAATTAATATTTCTGATAAGCACCAATTATCTTAGTAGGAATTCATAGTTTTTACTGCAGAAGTTATTTCTAAATGAAATATTATTTGACCAAGATGGAGACACCTGAGTTAGATAGTCACCTAAGTGGGAATTTGAGAGTCCATACAAAAATGCAAATAATTTCATGTTTATTAATTTATTCTTCCATTCACTCACTTACTCATTTAAAATAAATATTTACTAAGAGCTTTCTGTATGCCAGTCACTGTTCCAGGCACTAAGCATATATTTGTAAATAAGACAAGCTTTCTGCTCTTTTAAGGCTTTGTTACAATTGCTGTAATAGAACCAGGTGTCTTAATGGTTTATTTGGTGCAAAACATAATGCTTTATTGCATTTAATTTTTTTTTAGGGAGATACCAGAGATTAAACCCAGGACATCATATATGGGAGGGAGCACTCAACTACTGAGCTACACCCATTCCCCTCCATTTAATTTTAAAATTAGCACTGACATACCTGAACCTCAAATAAATATAATTTAAATGTTTCTCCTGGTAAAAAAAAGTATTATATTCATACATATATAAATATATTGTATATATAGAAAGAGAATAAATATGGCAAAATTTTAGTAATTGGCGACTCTAGGTGAAATGTATACGGATGATCAATTTTTCTAGTCTTGAAAAATTTTTAAATAAAAAGTTAGAAAACAAATTGTATGTATATTTTTTATTTTAAAATTGTTAATTTTTTATTTCTTAGATATTGCTAGATTATTTTTCAAAAAGGCTGTAGTAGCATGCAATAACAGACACATAGAAAACAAATCTGAGATTACCCAGTTCAACAATTCTCTCTTCAGCACAGTACATTGTTTCATTGTGATTTTGTTATTTTCTTGACAAATATTTTCACATATTTGTTAGTCATTTGGATTTCTTCTTCTGTGAATAGCTTGTTTATGTGCTTTGCCCCCTCTCTCTTGGTTTGTTGTCTTTGTCTTATTAATTTGTAAAATTACTAACCCTTTGCCTGACATGCACATGGCAAACATTTTCAGCAGTCTTTTTATTTTGATTATGAGTTTTGTGCCTTTTCCAAGTAGCTGTTTTTCCTTTCATTTAGTTAGGTATGCCCTCCTATTCCTTGTTGGTTTCCGAGTTTCTCAGGTTGCTTAGGCCTCTCTGACCAGAAGTTTATATAAACATTTCCTTAAATTTTCTTCTAATTATGTATTTTAATTTTTTATATTTAAATCTTTAAGCCTGTGGGGACTATATTTTAGCATTTGGAATATAGGAGAAAGAGATCTAGACTTATTTCTAACAAATATTAAATAAGGAAAGAGGGCAGAAAACTTGTCTCCTACTGAGTGAAAAATTAATTCTCCTCGCTTCTTTCTCACAGCTGTGGAGACCCCTCATTGGGATTTCCCAAGTGCTAGTTCTCGTGGTGGGTCTTCATGCATCATCGAAACTGAATCCAGAATCAACTGAATTTCTGACTCCGTTAGAATGTATTATGAATATATAATATATGTCCACTGTGGGCAATACGGAAAATCTAGAAATGTGCTCTCGAAACGGTATCACGGCAGAGGGGGCTGGTGGACGTGGCTCCGGCTCACCCAGCCTGAATCCAGCCAGGTCGGTCTGCATGAAGTTTCATTTTCTAAAAAGTTTGAAAACCACAATCTGCAAATAAAACCATGTTCAAATGCAGGATTAAAAATTGCAGTCTATTTAATTTTGTTTCAAATTGAAAATGGTAACGGTAATTCAGACACCCTGCTCTCTGACCAGACTACCTCGCCCTGCCGTTTCCTCGTTGGTCCTTGTACATGCCTTCCTCATTCCCTTCTCTCTCTTTGGGTTGGGTTCCTTCTGCCTTAATTTCTCCCCTTTCCAGCCTGTATTTCTTGGTCCCTAACTTGGCCCCCTTGCTCTTCTGCCCTTGGGTGGTACTTTCTGTAACGCCGCCCTCAGCTGTGAGGCAGAACGTGGCCCATGAGCCACAGCAGCCATTTCAAACCTCAAGACTCTGCCCCCCTACTTCAGAGAAAATAGAAGGCTTTAAAAGGAACTCCCCCGATTTCCTGCCTCCAACATTAACCTCTCTCCTTTCCTCCTATTAAGGCTATTTTCTCCACCTATACCGTGGATGGCCCACGCACACACAGTTCCCTGGGCTTTGAGCTATTAATCATCCTCTCTCTGAGTTTTGAGTTTCTGTGGCTCACTAGTCTCTAAACATACTCGTTTAACACATAACAATATAATTCGATTGGCTCAGTATGAAATCTCTTCGCAGGCATTTCTGTGCTGCTTCACATGCCCAGGAGCCAGGTGTTCTTCACATGTCCTGACTCCTTTTGGCTAGCAGATTCAGTTTTCCAAGTAAGCAATGACAAATAGCTAGATGAAATTGCTACAGCAAAGCTCTTTTAAAGCTTTTTATCACCGTGGAGTTGATGCTTTGGGCCATATTTGTGGAATAGAATTGAGAGATGGTTCTTTTGAGAGTTCACCTGGTGTTTTTGGTGACACAGAAAGGTGGGGAGGAAAAAGGTGAAAAAGTCAAGTTACTGAAAATAATATTGGCAAGAATTAACAATTTCCAGAGACCTAAAGATCAAAATAACCTACCAAATGACTGGTCTCAGAAACTGAAGTTACATTATCTACATACAGACAAGGAAGAGATGACACATAGTCCACTCTAAGGAACTCCATGTCTGTAATGTTTTTGAGAAGGCATTCAAACTAAAGTCATAAAAATTTTTTTTTAAAAAGAGAGAAAAAGACACCAGAGGGTGCCCTGCAATTTTTCTCTATCCCCAATTCCTTTGTCTAAAATTTCAAAGATAAATGAAAGTATGTGAGGCTCTTTTTGCCTTCAAGTTCTCTAGGTTTCATTCCCTAAATTGTTAGCATCAGCAAACCATTCATATTTATTTGTTCAGGTGCTTCCATTTAAGTACATTTAGAATTTGTCTTTGTAAACTATTCCTTGACACCCTTGTATGAAGTAATGTCAGAAAGCAAAATACCATGTTGATATTGAAATTGTTTCCTGCCAAAAGGTCTTTTGCTAAGGTTTAATCTTATGCCCTTAGCTTCTATAGAAAGGTGTTTGTAAGAAATGTCCTTACCAAAAAAAAAAAAAAGTTCTATATCTTTGGCAAAGTCAAATCAAAGACACCCATTTATTCATTCATTTAACAAATATTTATTGAATCCTGATTATATGTCAGGCTGGGATACAAATAAGAATGAAGCCCTGTCATTGCCTGAAAGGAGAGCTCAACCTGTTAGACACATAGACCCATTTTAAAAATCATAATATAGTGTTAGGGTGTCTTTAATTAAAGGCATGAATAAAGTGCTACAGGAACAAAAGGCGAGGGAGCGAGTAATTTTGCCTCAGGATAAAGGAGGGCTTCTCAGAGGCGGTAATAAGAGAGATATTGAAAGTTGAGAAGGAGCTCTCCTGATCTAGAGGGAGAGGCTGAAAGACATCCTGGACTCTAGAGCTTAAGACAAAGCTGGGCAGTAAAAAGTAATGTAGTGGGGAAACGGATGTGGCTCAACCAACTGGGCTCCCGTGCACCATATAGGAGGTCCAGGGTTCAATGCCCAGGGCCTCCTGGTGAGGGCAAGCTGGCCCACAAGGAAAGCTGACCCACGCAGAGTGCCTCCCAGCACAGTAAAGCCACCTTGCACAGGAGTGCAGGCTGACACGGAGAGCTGGCGCAGCAAGATGACGCAACAAGAGACACAGAGGAGAGAAAATAAAAAGACGTAGCAGAACAGGGAGATGAGGTGGCACAATTACTATTGCCTCTCTCCCACTCTGGAAGTCCCAGGATCAGTTCCTGGAGCCACCTAATGAGAATACAAGCAGACACAGAAGAACACACAGCGAATGGACACAGAAGCAGATGGGGGGGGGGGGCGGATTTTTAAAAAATAAAATAAAAAGTAATGTGGTGAATTCAGAGAATACTGATATTTTGGCAAAAAGAGTCTCGCATTGAGGTATAGTGTATAACATTTGTCAGAGTCCTGTGTAACTTTTTTATATTAACCATTTACTAGCTATGAGATTTTGTGTAACTTAACATCCTAAGCCTCATTTCCCAATCTATGAAAGAGAAATGCATTTATATGACAATATTTATTGAGCGAATAAATGGGTGAAGAAAAGAATAATAATAATTCCAGACTTAAAGTGTTGTTTTGAGGACATATTAATAAATATAAAACATTTTTAAAAATTTATTTTTTATTGATAACATATATATACCATAAAATTGGTCATTTTATCCATTTTAAGTGTACAAGTCAGTAGCATTAATTACATTTACAATATTGTGCTACTATCACCACCATTCATTAACAAAACATTTCATCACCTGTTTTAGTTTGCCAAAGGCTGCCATTACAATTTACCAGAAATGGGTTGGCTTTTATAAAGGGGATTTATAAGAGGTAAAAGCTTACATTTCTGAGTCTGTGAAAATGTCCAAAGCAGAGCATCATCAGAGATGATGAGACCTGCCAATCATGGAGACCTGTCACGTGGTGAGGCAAGAAGCTGGGTCTGCTGGTCTCTCGTTACTTTCTCCTGGAGCTCAGCTGTGGGCCATCAGGCATCTCTCCCTGGGCCTCCTCTTCTGGAGCCTATGAGGGTTTCTCTGTCTTTCTTCAACAAGTATAAAATTTGCTTATAGGCAAAGTAGAAAGCAAAGAAGGCAAATTTGAAGTTTGCTTGTAGGGAAACCTGGAGTTCTCTCTCTCACGTGGCAGGGTCAAGATGGCAGAGTTCCCTTTTCTGTGCCTTTCTCTCTGTGAGTTCTCAGTTTATATAAGACCCTAACAAGGGTAGGGAGACTTAACCTGAGTCACACCTCACTGATGTAGTCCAATTAAAACCAATCTAATCAAGGTTCCTTAAAAGAATCTAATGCAATCAAAGGGTCTCACATTCACAGGACTGGATTAGTTAAAAAACATAATCTTTTCTGGGATTCACAAAAGAACTTCAAACTGTTGCATCAACCAAAACAGAAACTTTGTACTCATTAAACATTAAATCCCAATTACCCCTCCTTCCCCATCCCCACAACCTCCTCTCTCTCTCTTATTTGCTTATTCTAGATATTTTATATAAATAGAATCATTATTTGTTCTCTTGTGTCTGACTTATTTCACTCTCAATATTTTGAGTTTCATCCATATTGTTGCATGTGTTAGAAATTAATTCTTTTTTATGGCTGAATAGTATTTTGTTATGAGGCTATGCCACTTTTGTTTATTCATTCACGTATTGATGGCTACTTGGATTTTTTCTACCTTTTGGCTATTGTGACTAATGCTATGAACACTGGTGTACAAGTATCTAGATGGATCTGTTTTTCAGTTCTTTGGTGCATATATTAGGAGTGGAATTTCCAGATCAGATGTAATTTTATATTTGATTTTTTGAGGAACTGTCTAACTGTTCTCCACAGTGCCTGTACCATTTTCCATTCCCACTAATAATGCAGAGGATTCCAATTTCTCCACATCCTTGACAACACTTGTTATTTTCTGTTACTATTATTTTTTCATGGCCATCCTAGTAGGTGTGAAGTAGTATTTCGTTGTGATTTTGGTTTGCATTTCCCTGTGACTAATGATGCTGAGTATCTTTTCATGTGTGTATTTACATATAGATAGAAACAGAGAGAGATTATTAGGAATTTTATATATATATTGAGATTTATTATAAAGAATTGGCTTACAGGATTGTGGGCTGGCAAATTGAGATTCATAGAGCAGGCTGGAGGCTGGAAATTCTGGAGAGAGTAATGCTGAATTTTTTTTTTTTTTATATTTATTGTGGTAACATATATACAACATAACCTTTCCCATTTTAACCACTTTCAAGTATGCAATTTACTAGTATTAGTTAGTACAATATTGTGCTACTATTACCACCATCCGTTTACCTACTTACTTGTAATTATTAAGTACTACCTGGATTTGTTTTCTTTGCAAAAACATCTAACAATTCAGATAAAGTAAAAGTGCCCTTGACCTCCTTCCACCTAATCCCTTCTCTCTCCCAAGAGATAACAGAGACTGACAATTTATTTGTATCCTTTGTTTACGGTTTTTAAAGTACATGCAAACCACTTTGAGCTGCTTGAATCAGTGTTTATTATTAGTTGTAAAAGTTCCCAATGACTACAGAAATGCTTTTGATGGGGAAAGGGAAGTTTTAAAATAGGGGAGCACAGTATTTGTCATAACGTAACCCAGCAGCAGGGAAAACCCCAAACCTTTTTTAGATCTCTGAGAGCAGGAGAAGGACAATTTAAGGTGACTGGCCAGAAGCTGGGAGTGAACAAAGAAAGGAAGCCCAGAACAATGGAGTCACTCCACCTCTGCCCTTCTGGAGGAGGGACCGCCCCAGCAAGTGTGGAGGCTGCCTAAATCAATGCAATTAAGGGATTAAAAAATCATGAAGGTTAAATTGCTAAGATTTTACTTTGAGTTATACGATAGGATATGGTGAAAAAAGTGGAAAAGCCTGAGGGTCAGATGCTTCTTGAGGTCCAAGCTGCTGGAGTTAGAAAGGGGCACTTAAATTATTTTGCACTTTCTAGTTGTTACCGGGATTGAAATAGGTGGGCTTTATAGAATCATTTCATTAAAAGAAAGTTGCCTTAGGTGTCTATTTTGGATCACCAAACTATTTTCCCAAAATATTAATATATTCCCCTAACCATTAAAAAAAAGAAAAAAATTACTGCATTTTCCCCAGTTAGGGTCAAAAGAGGTATCTAGAGGGTGGGGAATTCCTAATCTGGGCCTCTGATCCAATGTGTAAAACCTGAGGCTGGGACTTTCATCCTGCCACTAAGTGCCATGTGATCTCTTACTTAATTGGGTGATGCTTCATATGCTTCCTCTGTAAAATGAGAGTGTTGATGCCAACAATTTCTATATTCCTGTGGTTCGAAAATGTATTAGTTGAACCCATCTAGTTAATGTAAGACTGTCAGACTGAATCATGCACTCAGAATAAGAATTGGATCAACTGTATGGATCATTCTGGAAAAAAAATAAAATAAAAAATAAATTGGACCTCAATTAGATACATTTCAGGATGAATTGTTCATTCTGTTTTATTTTTCTGGCGCACTGAAACCAGAATCCTACCTAGGGGTCAAGATAATTTGCTTATTCTCAGCTCTGTTTCATCTAGCCGAGCCCCTCATAGATTCAAACATTAAATTTAGCAATGCCAGGCATAGGGTTTTGCTTGATGTGTGCTGAAAAAAGCAAAGATATTCTTTCAATCCAAGGGCTGACTAGGTCTCCCACACAGTGTCTACTACCATTCAGCAACCCAATCCTTCTCAAAGTTTAAAATGTCCACCAGAGTAACATGGGGGACCTTTTAAAATGCAGATTCCAATCAGTAGATCGAGGTGAGACTCAAGATTTCACATTTCTAACAAACTCCTACCTGATGATGATGGTCTATGATCTAGACTTTAAGTTGCAAGGGGCTGGACCCCTAGCCCCTCACTGTCTTTTTGTAATTCTCTTTCTCAGACATATGCTATTTTTTATGAAAAATGACCAACTTTTTAACTGATAAAAAGAATGCTGCTTTCAGATAATATTTGTGAAACAAGCCAGAATTAAGGTCATTCCCAAAATAAATGTGTTGGATCTCGATGCATAACACTTTGCTAGCAGGTTAGGAAACTTACATGGTGTTTCTTCTTCTTTAAATCTATAGATAGGTAACTTATACAGCAGGAAAGATTTGCTAACATATATAAATCCCTTGCTCCAAATAAGGATTCAAGGCAGTAGGTTGTAAGGATTAATGTGATAAACTCTGCGAAAATTCCTAACCCTGTGCATAGTACTTAGAAAATGCTTAACTGAAAGATATATGACCATGTGTTTTAGTTTGCTAAAAGCTGCTGGGAGCAATGCACCTAAAATAGGTTGGCTTTTGCAATGGAATTGATTAAGTTTAAACTTACAGTTCTGAGGCCATGAAAGTGTGCAAATCAAGGCATCATCAGGAGACCAACCACCAGTGATCCCGGCGTCCTCTCTCACCTGGCAAAGCACATGGAGGCATCTCTTTCTCTTCCAGGTCTCTTGGCTTCAGCTTCTGGATGCTCTCTCTGTGGCTTCCTCTCGCCTGGATTCCTCTCTGATCTCCTGGGTTCCTTCTTTCCATCTTTGCAGCTTTTTCTCTGTTTGTCTGAGAACTTTTAGTCCTCTGTTTATAAAAGACTCCAGTAAAAGAGTTAAGACCCACTCAGGGTCCTGCAATCTAATCAAAGGCTCTCAACTGAAGAGATCTAATCAAAAGGTCCTTTAACTAAATATAATCAAAAAGTCCCATCCATAATGGGTTTACAGTCACAGGAATGGGTTCCCTTTACGACCAGGATTTTCTGGGGTCCACAAAAGACTCAAACCACCACACTATGTAAGGCAAAAGACACGAAGAGGCATATCCTAGAAGAGAAATCTTGAATGGCCAATAAACATATGAAAAGATGCACAACCTCATTACTAATCAGAGAACTGGAAATTAAAACCACAGTAAGGGAAGTGGATGTGGCTCAAGCAATTGGGCTTCTGTCTACCATATGGGAGGACCTGGGTTCAATCCCCAGGGCCTTCTGGTAAAGGCGTTTCAGGCCCATGTAGGGAGCAATGCAGCAAGATGATGACACAACAGAAGAGAGATGCAGGAGAGAGTCAAGGCGATATGCAACAGAAACCAGGAACTGAGGTGGTGCAAGTGACAGGGAGCCTCTCTCCCACATCAGAGGTCCCCAGGATCAAATCCCAGTGAAACCCAGAGGAGAAAAATGAGAAGACAAAAAAGAAACAGACATGGAAGATCACACAGCAAATGGACACAGACAGCAAACAATAGTGTGGGGGTGGGAAGGAGGGGGAGAAAAAACACACAAACATGGTAGGATGAGTGGATGTGGCTAAAGTAGGTGAGTGCCCGCCTCCAACATGGGAGGTCCTGGGTTCGGCTCCTAGTGACTCCAAAAGAAGACAAACAATGAGCAAGACAACAAGACAAACAAAAACAATGAGTAAGACAACAAGCAAACAATGAGCAGACAATGAAAAACAACAACAACAAAAAACAAGCTGATGTGGCTTAAGCAGTTGAGTATCCGCCTCCCATATGGAAGGTTCTGGGTTTGGTTCCTGGTACCTCCTAAAGAAAAAACAAACAAACAATGAGCAAAACAAAAAGAACAGACAACAAGCAGATGAGAGCAAAAACAACGAGCAAACAGGCAAAGGAGCTATCTTGGAGGGTGGGGAAACTGCCACAAGATAACCTTGTACAACCACCAGACTGGCAATTAGGAACAAAATCACGTAATAGCACATGTTGGCAAAGCTGAGTTATATACTGCCAGTGGAATTTAAGTTCATGTAATTATTATGAAAAGCAATTAGGCATTACATGAGAAAGTTGAAGATGTCCATATCCAATTTTAGTTTTATAGATCCTGGAGAAACTCTGGCATGGTTTATAAGAGCAAAACATGGAAACAACCCAAATTCTCATTAATAGGACAGATAATTTTATATTCATATGATGGAATATTACATAGCAATGAAAATGAATGTTCTACAGCAACTTTCATCATCATGGAGGAACATAAATATGTTGGGAGGAAAAGTCAAGTCATAGAAGAATACAGGCAATATGAAAAACATGTAATGAAAACATGTTATTTAAAAACACATGTATGTATATAAAACTATGAAAGAAAATAAGAGAAAAATAAAAATTCAATATATTAATTATATGTGTGAGGAGGAAGGCATGATTCAGGTTGGGCACATAGGAAGTTTCAAATATACTCATAATGCTGGGAAGTGGATTTGGCTCAACTGATAGAGCGTCTGCCTACCACATGAGAGGTCCAGAGGTCAAACCCAGGGCCTCCTGAACTGTGTGGTGAGCTGGCCCACACACAGTGCTAATGTGTGCAGGAGTGCCCTGCCATGCAGGAGTGTCCCCCGCGTAGAGTAGCCCCATGTACAAGGAGTGTGCCCTGCAAGGAGAGCCGTCCCAAGTGAAAAAAAGCGCAGCCGGCCCAGGAGTGGTGCCACACACACAGAGGGCTGACACAGCCAAGATGATGCAACAAAAAGAGACACAGTTTGTGTTTTTTTTAATGTAACATTTTTACAAAATCAGTTAAAAAATAATAATAAAAAAATAATAATAAAAAAGAGATACAGATTCCCGGTGCCACTGACAAGAATACAAGCAGACACAGAAGAACACACAGCAAATGGACACAGAGAGCAGACAACTGGGGAGGCAGGGGGAAGGGGAGAGAAATAAATAAAATCTTAAAATATATATATATGTATATAATCATAATGTGCATACACTTTTGTATCCTGCTTTTTTCTCTTAAATCGGATCCAGGTTTCATAGTCTTTATACCCATATTTTAATAGCTATGTAATTGTCTATCATATATCAAGTATAGATAACTTACTTTGCTGTTTTCATATTATTGGACAGTTTGACTGTTTCCTTTTTTCTTAGCATGGTTTCCAAGTTTTCTTCTCTTTTGGATAATTTCTATTTGATAAATTCCCAACATATTTATAAGGTGAAAGGATTTGGACATTTGCATGATCTTTCATGTGTGAATAATGTAATTTCGGCAGCCAAAATATATCTCCATTCAGATGCACTTCCATCATTTCAAATTCAGATTTTCTGAACTCAAAGTTATTATCAAACTCTCTAGACTTAACCCTTCTCTTATTTCCTATATTACTGGCAATAGCAATGTTAGGAACCCAGCCCCTTGCCAAACTCCTGCTCCTAATTCCTAGAAATACACTCCCAGAAAAGATACTACTCAAAGAGGAGACAGGATCACTCTCAAGGACCTACAAGTTCTGTGAAGTACTTTTGGATATGCCCCTAAAATTTTCAAGGGTTTGTAGAACTACAGTGAGTATGCTAAAAGGAAATCACACTTATTCCCTTAATTAGCATCATCATTATTTCTTGGAGGCTATGTGGACTCCATTCTTTCTAAAAAATACACTATGTCTTTTAATTATAAAAACGGGAAGCGGACTTGGCCCAGGGGTTAGGGCGTCCGTCTACCACATGGGAGGTCCGCGGTTCAAACCCCGGGCCTCCTTGACCCGTGTGGAGCTGGCCCATGCGCAGTGCTGATGCGCGCAAGGAGTGCCCTGCCATGCAGGGGTGTCCCCGCATAGGGGAGCCCCACGCTCAAGGAGCGCGCCCCATAAGGGGAGCCGCCCAGCGCGAAAGAAAGTGCAGCCTGCCTAAGAATGGCGCCACACACACGGAGAGCTGACGCAACAAGATGACGTAACAAAAAAATAAAGAAACACAGATTCCCGGTGCTGCTGATAAGGATAGAAGCGGTCACAGAAGAACACACAGCGAATGGACACAGAGACGACTGGGGGCGGGGCGGGGGGGGAGGGGGGGAAGGGGAAGAGAAGTAAATTAAAAAATAAAATAAATCTTTAAAAAAATTATAAAAGCAATATATATTCATTATAGAAAAATCATAAACAAATCCCTCCCCCCCAAAAAAAAACCCTCAAAATTCCACAACTTTAAAAAATACAATTATGCCCCAGAGAAAACTACTGTAAACATCTTGATGCAGACTTCTGAACTCTCATCTGTGAGTATATATGTCCTCAAATATATGTATATTTCCTTTTACTAAAATGGGATCTTACTGTACAGATTGTAACTGCTTTCCTTGCTTAAAAATCTACCACGTCAGCAATACTCGGATAACACTCCTGACATACTCTCAGACTTTACACATATCAGCTCGTGTATTCCTCAGAACCACCCCATGCAGGGGAAATGATGGTTACATGTCTATTTACAGATGAGATGAGGCTCAGAGAGGATCAATAACTCACCCAAGGTCACAAAGTTAGAGAAAAGCAGAACCAGAGTCTGAACCAAGGCTTTTTGCCTCCGAAGGCCAAGTTTCTAAACCACCATGGAACCCAACCTTTCTATAGACCTGAAGAGTTCATTGCTTTGTCCTTTGTCAAGCCCTTCTCCTTTCACTTGCTTCTGTAACTGCCCTCTCCTGGCTCTCTTCCCTCCTTCCCACTTTTATTTATTTATTTATTTATTTTATTTTATTTTTCAGGAGAAGTAGACAGCTTTATTGGCAGAAGCGGGGGAGCCAGGGCGCGCTGTCTTATGCGCGATCTGCGAGCGAGTCCTCCTTCCCACTTTTAAGGCTCCTTTCCTAGCCTGTTTCTCAGCCCTCCCAGATATTTTACTATTCTTCAAGCTGTCTTGGCCAAGTGTAATTTACTCCAGGAATTCAATTACCATGTCCACCACAATGACTCACAAATCTCTCTATGCCTTGTGTTCTGTTGAATTTCAGATTTGTGTGTGTTTTAAACTTCTTTCTATCTCAATGTCAAAGGCAACACGTACAATATTAAAGTTATTATCCTTACACACAAACCCATACCTCTTTCCTACTGTCCTCATTTTTTACTACAACCTTTCCCCATGTCTTACAAGTTTACTCATTATCTAATAATCCTGTCACCCAGACCAGAAATGTGAGTCGTCCTTGATTCCTCATCTCTACCTCTACTACCATATCAATCACGTTCTCTCATTTAAGTATTTCTCAGATTTCTGTGTTCAGCTCCAACTCTATGACACTAATACAGGTTACGGCCTCAATATCTCTTACTATCAGAATCACCATCTAAATATTCTCTCTACTTCCAGTCTCTAACTCCATCTTTTTTGTCTTCTGCAGCCAATAATCTTTCTAAAATGAAATTCAATCTTGCTCCTCCTCTAGAAATCTTAATGGCGTTTCAGGATAAAGAGCACAGCCTTTCTCATAGAAGAGAAAAAAGAAGAAAGAGGAGGAGGAGGAGGAGAACATTTAACATTGTAATATCTAACATTTTTTCAACACTCTGTGTAAGGCACCATTCAAAAGACTTTACAGTCACTTCATAGCCACTAGGATGGCTATTAAAAAGAAAAGAAGAAAACAGCAAGCGTTGGCAAGGATGTGGAGAAATTGGTAACCTCATGCATTGCTGGTGGAAATATAAAATGATGCAGCCAATGTGGAAAACATTTTGGCAGTTCCTCAAAAAGTTAAACATAGAATACCAATTGACCCAGAAGTTCCACTTCCAGGTATATACCCCCCAAAATTGAAAACAGGGACATGAAACGGAAATTGATAAACAAAAGTGATATATCCATACAATGGAATATTATTCAGTCATAAAAAGGAATGACGTTCTGGTGCATGCTACAACATGGATGAAACGAGCAAAATAAGCCCGACACAAAAGGATAAATATTGTATGATCTTTCTTATATGGAATAATTAGGATCTGCAAATTCACAAAGTCAGAAACTAGAATATAAGTACCAGGGGCCAGGTGGGTGTGGGAGTAGGGAATGGGAGTAAATGTTTAAATGGTACAGTTTCTATCTGGGGTGATGGAAAAGTTTTGATAATTACATTGTGAATGTAATTAACACCACTGAATTTGTAATTGAAAGTTTGAAAGTGGATAAAAAAGGAAATTTCAGGTTGTATATGTATTACCAGAATAAAAATATTTTAAAAAGCCAACAACAAATGAACAAACATAGAACTGTGCAATATAGAGTGAACCCTAGTGTAAACTGTGGACTACAGTTAATAGTATAATTATAGCAATATTGTTTCATTGTTGTAACAAAGACACCACACTAATGAAAAAAGCTAATAATGGGGAAAACTCTGTGTGGGGGGCAGGGAGGGGGGTATGTGGGAATTCTACTACCTACATGATTTTTCTGTAAACCTAAAACTTCTCCAATAAAATAAAAATAAAAATAAATGTTTAAAAATTTACAGAGACAGAAAGTAGATAAGAGGTTACTGGAGTTGGGAAAAACTGGAAATCTACATGCTTATATTGAAAGTTTAATCCATATACCAAAGGAACTAAAACTTCCGAATTTTTGATTCCCCAATGCACTCTCCAGCAGAAACCTCTCTTAGCAATTGCTTTTATATCCTCTGATTATGGTCTAGGCATATTTAACCATGTCAAATTCTCTCTCTCTTTTTTTTTCCCTATACAAATGGGATCATAAAGCACAGTTCTGCAACTTTATTTATTCATCCAAAATTTTATCTTGGGTAGGATGGTTTGTAGACGTGTCCCACATTCTCTTCATTGCGTAGCATTTCACTGAGTGGATATATCTTAAATTATTTAACCAGTTCTCTTTTGATGAACATTTAGGCTGTTTCCAGCTTTTGCTATATTAAATGTTACAATGAATGCTTTTTAACGATCATATTGAGTACCTGTGTAAATATATATTTGAAATAAATTTCTACTAGAAGAATGGCAATATCAGAGGGCATACACATTTAAAATTGTTTTAGATTCGGCCAAATTGCTTGGAAAAAAGTAGCACCTTCAACTATAATTGATAATGTATTCTTTATTTCTGAGCACCTATATGAGGGAGATAAATAATAGATCCCAGATAACTTTTAAGATTATAACAACAGACTACTGGTCATTCATACATTATATATTTCATTAGAACAGTCATTTTCAAAGTGTGGTTTAGGTATCACCTGAGATGCATAATAATTCAATCAACAAATTCTTATTAACTGGTCAATTATGCACACAGCTCCTAAACTTGTTTATAATTTGTAACCAGTAAAAAGGAGCTGCTATAACTGTTTAAGGATATATTTTCGATGAAAAAAGCAAGGTGCAGAATTGTGTTTATAGAATGGTGTAGTCTATGTAACAATGAGAGACATTTGCATATATATCCATAAAAACACTGAAAGCTTATTACAGAGAAGTGGATGAAGTAGGGGAGGGAGAGAAACTTTTCTCTGTGCACATTTTTATATTATTTATGTTTTATATTGTTTGTGAAAGGAAAAATAAATATAAAAACTCAAAAAGTAATTGTACAAAACACAAATAAAATTGGTTCTCTTCAGCAGCAGCAGATCATCTTAGCCTTATTTTATGAAATATCTCCCTCCTATAATAGATTAGAACATGTTCCCAAATCTCTTTAAGGGAGCAGCCAGGTTAAATTAGCTAATTGAAGATAAAATGGACTCTTAGTAATGTCTACAGGTAAACAACAAATGTCAACAGAAGCTTCATGGCTTGTAAAGAGTCAATGTACTAGCAGCCCTTCAAAACTTTTTGTAAAGATGTTCTGCCCCAATGAAAGAAGTTATCTATATAAAAATATTTCCTAGGTGGAAAAAGATAAAATGGTAAGCTATATTTACGTGACAGGATCGTTTGTTAATTCATCAATTTTAGCAATGTGTTTTGCTCACATATTATTTCTCCGTCTTCATGAAACCCCACCCCACCCCGCTCCACACAGGTCCTTTGTGTCTAGGTCTTTTGTAATTCTTTTCCTAGGAATTTTTGCAAAAGGGGAAAACCAAAAGCAGCTTAAAGTTGAGTGCTCTTCCTGTCTTTTGTGAAAGTGTAAGCACAGTGAAGAGGGGGAGGGGAGAAAACGGGCGACACCTGCCTAGGAGAGTAATGGGGGGAAGGGGCGCGCAGAAACAGGGAGATTCTCTGAGACAGGGAAGGGTCCTGGAGTATCAGAAATCTTCTTACTGCCTCGGGGCCCCAGGCAGGGGTAAAGACCTCAGCACGGAATGGGGCATCTAGGGTGACTGGACCCCACGGTCCCTTGCTTGGACAAAAATGTCCATACACCATGGAGTGGAGTGCTATTGTATGTTAAGTGACCACATGGCCTGCCGCCAAGGTTTTTGTAGCATTATAAGGTAGAAATGTGAGCTAATGTGAGTTCTTCCCCTGCCACCTCAGGTACCACTCAAAATGCCCTCAACAAGGGTTGATAATCATTTCCCTATCACCTTAGTGTGATGGCAGCTAAAATTTGGAAGGAAAAGTAATACTTCCTTATTTTGCGTATGCACTAAAATTCATGCTCAATATGTTAGCTTCATGAGGCTATCTTTTTGGAAATTCGATTGTGGTAGGCACTATAATAGCCTCCCTAAGGTGTGTGCCCACATCTAATTCCCAGAGTCTGTAAATATTTTACTTTACATAGAGAAAGGGACTTTGCAGATGTGATTAAATAAACGACCTGAGATGGGGAGATTAATCACTTTTAAGGATACTTAAAAGTGAAAGAGGGAGGAGGAAGAGGAGGTCAGAATGACATGATGCGAGAAGGATTCTGTCCACCATTGCTGGATTTGAAGATGGAAAAAAGGGACCACAAACCAAGGAATGGGGGTGATTCTAGAAACTGGAAAGGGCAAAAAACTGGATTTGCTCCTAGAGCCTTCAGAAAGGAACACACTCCTGCTGATACTTTAATTTTAGTCCCAAACTGTAAAATAGTAAATTTATGTTGATTATAAGGCCACTTAATTTGTGATAATTTGTTAGCGCAGCAATAGAAAACGTACCTAGTTACAAAGCCAAGTTCTTTGTTCTTCTAGGCTCTACTCATAAGAAACTTCTTTTTTTTTACTTTATTTTGTACATTTAATAATTGAAAAGTATAAATATTTAAAAACTAAAAAGAAAGCACAGTTGAATAAAAACATACATTTCTCAATTAAATGTACATATGAAAATTTTTTTGGATCATACAATATATTACACAATATATTTAGTTCGTCGTAATGCAGTCATACAGTATTTGTCCTTTGTGTCTGGCTTGCTTCACTCAACATAATGACCTCCAGGTTCATCCACATTGTCATATGCTTTATGACTTCATCTCTTCTTACAGCTGCATAATATTCCACCATGTGAATAGACCACAGTTTGTTTATCCATGCATCTGTTGATGGACACCTGGGTTGTTTCCAACTTAAACCAGCTTCTGTAGGAGTCTTCTAGACTGAGGAATTTGGATTGGGTAACTGGGAGCCACTGAAGACTTCAGTGAGGATTTTGGTGAGAGCAGTTTTGAAAGGGATTCACATAGATCTGTGTGTTATGATCCTGTGAACTAGACTAACACTTAAGTATAGTCTGGATTCAAACATAAAATGCAAAGAGACCACAGGGATTATCTGCTGGAATGGAAATATGTATTTTTTGGTCTTTACTGGTCAAACAAACCAGGTCATGGCAAGATTCTCCATTCACTTTATGTTGGATAGATGCTCTTTCAGTCACATTGTAGTATGGGGAGCTTGAGAGCAAAGAGAACGCTCTGCAAAGGAAAATCTTGCAGTTTGAGATGATTTTAATATGAGCTCGAATTCCAAGGCCTGAGGATTTATTTATTCCAGTGCTCCAGAGGCTGAGATATGTAAGAAATATTTAAGAAAATATTTATTTTGAAATAAAGCAAATTTATAGAAAAATCTCCTACTGAGTATTAGTCTCTAAACTATTTATGACTCCACATTTTCTGCCGGTTTTGATTGTGGTCTGTATATAGACTTGGCATAGTTATAATCAGAATACAAATTATTTGATGCTCTGTCTTCTGAATTTAATTCATTTCATATGCATACTTCTATGTATAGGCATAGTAGATATACTTTTTATTTTATGTCGATATGTAGTATTCCATGTAGCTGAGGTGCTGTACTTTGCTTATTTGTCCCCTGTTGTGGCCATTTTATTTGTTAGTTGGTTCATTCATTTATTCATTCATTCATGGTCCAACTACCCATGTGCTGGTTCTCAGCATATGGACATAAAAGTCTTAGCTCCTACTCTAAAGGAACATATAGTCTCAGAGAGACAGATATGGACAGTAAGTATAATACTGCATTCCTTAAGGTGTGGTATGAACCCCAGTGTTCCAGAAACATCTCCCATGCCTCAATACATTCCTGAGGGGATACACATTCCCCATTTGACAAACAGTGGCAGCAAGCCCAGGACAAGGTTTCTTTTTCCTGGGTATGATTCCCATGGGGCAATGGGAGACAATACAACAGGGGGAAAGCACTGAAACTGAGGGCGGAGGCTGTGTTCAACATCTCCTGATGTCTTGGAATCACAGGGTAACCAAGGGTAGTGGGGTGTTGGATTTCCTATGGCTGGGGGTCTCCTGATGCATTGACACTGCTGCAACTGTGGAGCACCTAGAATTCATCTAGAAGAGAGGACAGGTTGTGAGTGTGGACGTGGAGGTTGTTGCAGTTCCTTGGGCCAGGTTGAATAAAACCTCTTTGGTTGTGGAAATGGTGAGTGAGACAACAAACCATCCAGATCATGCCAGGTTCAAACATGGTTGTCAAGGACAATAGGAAATAAGGGTCTGGTTTTATTGTCACAGTCTTCCTTGGGAGGCAGTGTGGGTGTGGTAGTCATGATTATCTTCTGGCTGAGTGGTTGGTAATTAGAGGGAGATGAGGAATTAAGGTTGTTTTGATGTATTTTCTTAGATTGGAAGACATTTGAGAATTTTCCTATGTAGTTTGTCAGATAAAATACAGGACATTCAGTTACATTTGAATTTCAGATAAGAAATGAATACTTTTTAAAGTATAAGTACATCCCAAATATTGTAATTGAAATAGGGTTGCTAAATCTAGCATCCCTATGAATATGCCGAGAGCAAAGAGTCGGTAAAGAGACAGTTGTGGGTAAAGGAGCAAGAGGGGATAGGAATCCTCTGAGAATTTAACTTTGAATGGGAAGGTGCTTTGAGAGAGAGTAAATGAAGTTAGGGAAGTATGCAAGAAGCTGAAGGGATTCTCCTTTTCTCTGAAATCATGTCAAACACTAATATTGGGAGGAGAGGTAGGAAGCAGGGGTTTTGAAGAGAGAGCTGGAGCTTGCCACAGCAGTTGAAGACAATAAGCAAGAGATGGGGGTCGCTGTTTTAGCTCCCTGGTTGCTAAAACAAATGCTGTGCACATGAGTTAGCTTGAGCAACAGTAATTTATTGGTCATAGTTTTGAGACCAGAAGTCCAAAAACAAGGAATCATCAAGGTAATGCTTTTTCCCATAAGACTGTGGTATTCTGGCTGGTTGCTGGTGATCCTTGCCCTGGCTCTTCTGTCACATGGCAGTGCCCGTGGCGGTATCTCCTGGCTTCTTGGTTCCGTTGACTTCCAGCTTCTAGCTGCTCCCAGGTGTCTTTCTCTGAGGTCTTCTAAGGCCTCCAGTAATAGGATCAAGGCCCAGCCTGATTCAGTTGGGCCACACCTTCACTGTAGTAACCTCTTCAAAAGGCCCTATTAACATTCACAGGAATGGATTAAGTTGAAGAACGTGTTTTTCTGGAGTACTTAGCTCCAAGCCACCACAGCTGCCTAGATGCTGCAGTCCAGCTGCCTGTAGGCTTTGGAACCACACTAACTTTTGAGCCACGTATTTATCCTCTCTGCTCTTCAGTTTCCTCATCTTTAAGATGGGCTCACTAACAGGACCTCCTTCATGGTGTTGTGCAGTACTTTTACCAGTACCTAGCACACAGTAAGTGTTCACCATTATTAAATTATAGTGGCACTAATCTCCATGGTTGTGTCCTTTTCTCAAGCCATTTTCTAAAGGAGAGAAGATAGATGGTTAAATTGTTTTATTTGTGTTTCTAGTTAGAAAATCAATTTGATTTTTAGAAATATTAGGAAGCTGAATTTTTTTTCAAAACAAAATTGAAATAATTTTTCTAATTACAAAAGTAGTACATGTTTATTGTAGAAATGTTTTGAAAATATAAATCATCACTGTCTTAGTCCACAGGCTGCTGTGACAAATACCACACAATGGGTTGGCTAAAACTACAGGAATTTATGAGCTCAGGGTTTAGGAGGCTAGAAAGCTTGTTTTCTCACAGGGTCAGTAGCCTTCTGTCTAGCTGGCAGTCCTTGGGTTCCTTGGCTTTTTTGTCACATAGCCATGTCCTCCTCTCCTTTCTCTTCCAGGTTACCACTGACTTCCAGCTTCTCCCTGTGGCCTTCTCTATATTTGTACTTCTTTTGCTTATAAAGGTCCCCAGTAATCTGGATTAAGACCCATTCTCATACAAATAAATCACACCTTAATTAAAAATAACATCTTCAAAAGGTACTATTTACGGGAAGCAGATATGGCTCAAGTGATTGAACTCCCACCTACCACATGGGAGGTCCCAGGTTTGGTTCTGGTGCCTCCTATAGAAGAAGAGCAAGACAGCGAGTTGCTGTGATGGGCTGGCAGCTGTGAGTTGACACAACAAGATGACACAAAGAGGAAACACAATGAGAGAGACAACTAAGCAGGGAGTGGAGGAGGCTCAAGCAATTGAATGCCTCTCTCCCACATGGGAAGTCCCAAGTTTGGTTCCTGGTGCCTCCTAAAGAGAAGAGGAGCAGACACAGAGAGCACAAGCAAATGGACACAGAAAGCAGATAGCAAGCACAAAACAATGAGGGTGGGGGAATAAATAAATAAAATAAATCTTTAAAAAAAGAAAAAAGGTCCTATTTACAATGGGTTCACACCCATTATTTAATGCAGATTAAGATTAAGAATAGGTCTAAATTAGGGTACATAATTCAATCTATCTCAAGCACAAAAGGAAAATTAAAGTCACCTGTAATTTTAGCATCTAAGTGTAGACACTGATAATATGTTAGTCATTTTTATATGTACACAGTCCTTACCTATAAAAACATTATATATGTAATGCATTGTATGGTATCCATTGTTTTTGTTTTTTTCACTTCACAATATATCCTAAACATTATCTGGGTCATTTACTAGTCTTCGACACCATATCCTAATGGCTATATCATATTCATGTACTGGGTTTTTGAAAAAAAATCAGACTCCTTTGTAGGATAGGTTATTTCAAAAGCAATATTTGGAAAAGGAAGATAAAGTAATCTCACAGCCCTAATACGATTAATTTAGTTTATCCTTTGTCAATATGACCCTGTGTGTGTGTGCATGTGAGTGTGTTTAGGTTAGTTCTAGGTGCTGAGGTGGTTGAACTGTGTTACCAGGATACCTCTTAGAGACTCTGAGGTCATCTTTACCTGATACATTAAAGTTTAACAGCCTTGTGATTGATGGATTGATGATAGCGAAATTAATTCAAAGCACACAGGCCTTTATCTGTTAATAGAACAGTAAGGCTGGGTCTATAGGCCAGAAAGCAAGAGTTTAGGGGAGGAAGCAATTGAAAGAGCTGTGGTTTCTAGAATCTGGAAGTGAGGATGAGCTCTACCATTGGTTTTCTTTCATCATTGTTCTCAGAAGTCTCTTGATGGGCTGTGGATGGGCCCCTGGGGTCCCTTGTCTTTAAAATCTTGAACTCTCAGTAAATAAATAGAATGACTGATGGAGAAAAATTCCTTTTTGTTTAGACAATACTGTAGTTTGGAAAGTCTGGTATTCCTTAGCTATCATGTCAGCCCATGTTTCAGATAATTAGTCTATATGCATCAACTGAATATTCCACTGAATCACTAAATCCATGTGTCCTTCCTGAGTGACCTTGAGTTGCTGTTCCTCTCTTCCCTCTTCCCTTTGGTATCCATTAACAGAGGGAGGGTATATTGGCAGCATTCTCTGTGCCACAGATGGGTGGGTTTTTTAATCTGCTCATCTCTTTTTGATATAAAAAACATCAACTCTGGCATACAGGCAAAGTTGATGGACCCCTTAACTGACATCAGCTGCATGGTATCTTGGTGAAGCCGGTTCAGAGCAGAGGCATCTCTAACCACAGGGAATAAATCATTAGGAAGAAGCAAGCAGCCAACCCATAAAATAGTGGAAAGACTTCTCTCTGCTGAGCTCCTACTCTTTGCCAGGCACTTTTTATGTATTTTGTGTATTTAAGCCTTACAGCAACCCTGTGAAGAGGGTGTTATAATGATGGTCAGAGAAACTGATGAGTACAGTCATAGGTCATTATCCTGTGCCCCACCACCTCCTCCCTGACCGAACTCCTTCTTCTCTGAACTCCTCTTCTTTACTACCCAGCCACACCAGCTCCTTGTTGTTCCTCATCAAGCCCTCTTTCCACCCAGGGCCTTTGCACTTGCCGTTCCCTATCCCCAGAAATCCGTGTGACTCCCTCCTTCACATCTTTAGGGTCTCAACTCAATTATTACCTTCTCAGTATGGCCTTGTAAGACTGCTTGTTTAAAATTGTTCTCCCTGCCCTCCCTCACTCCCCAACCCCCTTGCCTTTTTTGTTTTAATCCACAGCACTTACACCATTTACGGTGATGTGTATTTAACTTGTTCGTTTGATCTCTCCCCACTAGAATGTAAATTCCACGAGAGTAAGGACTTTTGCCTGTTTTGCTCACTGCCCTATGCCAAGTGCTTAGAACAGTGCCTGACACAGAGTCAGTTCAACAAATATTTGCTGAATGAATGAATGGAAGGTCACCGGGCCAGTAAATGGCAGAGGTGAAGATTCAAAAGTCAGGTCTCCTGGTTTGAAATCTGGTTTTCTTTTCTCAACTCCATACTTACTGCCTCTGAAAGAAAGGAGTTGTTTCTTTCAGAAGCTAACATAGGGAAGTATTAATGGGAGTGAATGTGCAAACTCAGTGAATACTCCCTTCATAATATTGATAGGTCTGATCCTTACTATCATATCATGAATCAGGTGAAAATCTGCATTTTAGGAAAGATTTAGAGCATTTGGAGGAGCCAGAATGATTGAAAAGGTGCTAAATTGGCATTTGCGAGATGGTTAAGAGTGAGGGCTATTCAGCTGGTAAAGACCAGACCAAGGGGTTGCAAATAACTTCAAATATTTGGAAGGTTAAATTAAGATGCTAACCAGTTGGTCAGTTCTATCAAACATGCAACATGATGAAATGGGCTTTTGTTAGAAAAAGAAAGACCTTGACTCTAAAAATATGCGAATTTTAAGAGTATAAAGCCTACATTAGGGAATGGTATAAAGATAAGTAGTTAACACTAAAGCTACAGTGGTCAAATCTGTATGGTAGGGTAAACCACAAGGTAAATTATAATCCATGCAGTGTAGCAGTGATCCAAAATGTATTCATCAAATGCAATGAATGTACAACACTGATGAAAGAGGTTGTTGATGTGGGAGGAGTGGGGGGTCTGGGGAGTGGGGTGTATGGGAACCTCTTATATTTTTTAATATAAAATTTTGTGTGATCTATGTATCTTTTTTAAAAAAAAGGCAATAAAAATTTGCTAAAAAACAAACAAAAAACAAAAAACTGCATGGTAAGGAGTGATGTGGCTCAAGCAGTTGAGTGTCCACCTCCCACATGGGAGGTACCGGGTTCAGTTCCTGGTGCCTCCTGAAAAAAAACAAATACAAACAGCAAGCAAAACAAATGAAGGAAAAAAAAGACTCAGGGAAGCCAATGTGGCTCACTGGTTGAGCACTGGCTTCCCACATATGAGGTCCTGGGTTCAAACTCTGGTCCCCGGTACATAAAACAAAACAAAACAAAACCTCTGCATGGTATTGGCACAAGGATAGACATACTGACCAATGGAACTAAATTGAGAGTTCTGATATATATATGCACGTATATGGGCAACTGATACTAGGCAAGACCACCAAGTCCTCTCATCTGGGACAGAATGGCCTCTTCAATAAATGGTGCTGGGAGAACTGGATATCCACATCCAAAAGAATGAAAGAGGATCTCCATTTCATGCCCTATACAAAAACTAACTCAAGATAAACCAAAGACCTAAATACAAAAGTCAAGAACATAAAGCTTCTATAAGATAATGTAGGAAAACAGCTATAAGATCTTGTAGTAGGAAATGGTTTCATAAACTTTACACCCAAAGCACAAGCAACGAAAGAAAAAAATAGATAATTGGGAACTCATCAAAATTAAAACCTTTTGTGTTTCAAAGGAATTTGTCAAGAAAGTGAAAAGGCAGGCTACCCAATAGGAGAAAATATTTGGGAATCATTTATCTGATAAGGGTCTAATATCCAACATATATAAAGAAATCCTACATCTTGAAAATAAAAAGACAGACAGCTCATTTTAAAAAAGGAGCAAGACATTTGAATAGACACTTTTCCAAAGAGGAAATACAAATGGCTAAAAAGCACATGAAAAGATGCTCAACATCCCTAGTTACTAGGGAAATGCAAATCAAAACTACAATGAGATATCATCTTATACCTACAGACTGGCTGCTATTAAAAAAAAACAAAACAGGATGTGGTGGAATGGGAACACTCATTCACTGCACCACAATGGTTCAGCCATTATGGAGATGGTTTGGCAGTTTCTCAGGAAGCTAACTACGGAATTACCATATGATCCAGCAATCCCACTCCTAGGAATATACCCAGAATACTTGAAAGCAGGGACATGAACAGATATATGCACACCAATGTTCATAGTGGCATTATTCACTAATGCCAAAAGTTGGAAGCAACTCAAATGTCCACCAACAGATGAATGGATAAGCAAAATGTGGTGTATACATACAATGGAATATTACTTAGCTGTGAGAGGAATGACGTATTGACACACGCAACTATACGGATGAATCTTGAAGACCTTATGTTGAGTGAAGTAAGCCAGTCACTAAAGGACAAATATTCAACGACCTCAGTGATATGACCTAAGCATATTGAGCAGACTGACAAAGGTAGAGTCTAGAACATAGGTTACCAGGAGATGGAAAGGGAGTAGAGAATGGTGAGTTGATGCTCAGTTTGGGCAGATCCAATGATAAAGCACTGGATAGGGATGATGGTTGTATAGGGATGTGAGTAGGGTCGACAGTGCTGGAGTCTGAGTGCGAGCAGGGTTGGGGGATGGGTTGGACTATCTATGGAACTGAAGGGGAGGGCTGGAGGAAGGAACAGGTGAACTCTGGGGAGGTGGAGGTCTGTGGTTGAAAATACAATTGTGGGAATGTTCTTCTGGCAAATACGGCTGGGGACGGTCACTGTGCAGGGTGTTGTTGGTGGAGGATGTATGGGAAAGTGTTCACCTGGGGCACAATCTATGGAATATGAACGTGTTCATCTTGTCTTAGGGTATTATCTCAGTGGGTGGAGACCACACAATAACCAACAAAATATCAACTCCCCATCCTGGGGAGTCCAGTTACATTCTCTAATAAAGTGGCAAGAATCTCTAGAATACATAGGCAGGGTCTATAAAAGAAAACAGACTAATACCCTGAACCCTTGATATTAATGCTTGTACTTATGAACCTCATTCTTGTAAAATTGAAACTTAATCTAATAATATCTATTGTCTAAGAGTTACCTCCTAAAAACTCCCTTGTTACACAAATGTGGCCTCTCTCTAAGCCAAACTCAGCATATAAACTCACTACCTTCCCCCGGCATGGGATATAATGAACATGGATGAGCCTCCCTGGCACCAAGGGATTATTACCAAGAGCCAACCAGCAAAGTATTTGGAAAAAGACCTTGACCAAAAGGGGGAAATAATAAATACAAAAGAGTTTTTACAGCTAAGAGATTTCAAAGTGAGTCAGGAGGTAACTCCAGAGGTTATGCTTATGCATGTCTCAGGAGGATCTCACTAACCGCCAAAATAAACAAAGTCTCAAATAGGGTTGCTTCTGAGGGTTCTAGAGCCATCTGGACTCTATAGGCAAGGTACGCAATCCAGTGAAATCAGCACCCATTGGTGGGCCTTACTTTGGAATATATGTTAGCCTATTTCCCCAATGAAACAGAGTTAGATTCATTTGTAATTTCCCTGCCCATGATTCTTCTACCCCTTTTATTTGAGCTTATAAATAGCACTATACCCATTAAATATGTGTCCCGGAGACTGAAATCTTCAGTCTGTTCGTATGCCAGTTGAACCCTGAATCTCAGCAGAGTTGCAGCCAACACCTGCTCTCCAGTTCATCGGACTTGCCCAGCACAATTAAGAAGATGATGATGGACAATGCCATCCCCCAAAACAGAGTATCTGCAACTGCAAGCAAGACAGTTCCTTCCATCTGTCCCATAAGATCTAAGCCCCCTCTCAACTGGAAACAGAGTGGGCATCAAAATCCCAAAGTCATCAAGATTGAGGAAGGAACAAACATAAGAGGGAGAATGAAACTATGGACCAAAGTAGACTTATTATTATTGTAGTAATGAGGAACTTGTAATACTGATATAAAGATAGTGGTTACCAGAAGTTCCCAGGGGAGGGGGAGGAAAGAATAGGTGGAACATGGGGCATTTTTGGGACAATGGAATTGTTCTGTATGACATTGCAATGACAGGTACAGACCATTATGCATTTTGTCAAAACCTATAAAATTGTATGGTGCAAAGTGTAAACCATAATGTAAACTATAGACCACGGTTAGTAGCAATGCTTCAATATTTGTTCATCAATTGTAACACATGTATCACACTAAATCAGATGTTAGTAGGGGGAAATGTGAGAGGGGTAGGGTAGGGTATGTATTTTCTACATAACTTTTTTGTAGTCTAAAACTTCTTTAAAAATAAAGGGAAAAAATAAGTAGTTAACACTAGCTATCTGTTGACTGACTGAATCATTCACTTAAATATTCTTAGAGCATTTTACTTCATATCACCTAGGGTTCCAGAAATGCTGTCTTTGTGTGTACAGCAGTGAAGAGGTAGACACACACACTCCCTCTCCTTATGACCTCAGCAAATGTTTGAGATTCTTTTTTTTTTTAAGATTTATTTCTTATTTATTTTTCTCCCCTTCCCCCCTACCCCTACCCCCGTTGTCTGCTCTCTGTGTCCATTTGGAGTGTGTTCTTCTCTGTCCATTTGTATTCTTGTCAGCGGCACTGGGAATATGCGTCTCCTTTTGTTGCATCATCTTGCTGCATCAGCTCTCCATGTGTGCAGCGCCACTCCTGGGCAGGCTACACTTTTTTTGCATGGGGCAGCTCTCCACGTGGGGTGCACTCCTTGTGCGTGGGGTTCCCCTACAAGGGGACACCGTTATGTGGTGGGGCACTCCTTGTGCGCATCAGCACTACGCATGACCAGCTCACCACGCGGGTCAGGAGGCCCTGGGTTTGAACCCTGGATCTCCCATACTGTAGGTGGATGCTCCATCAGTTGAGCCACATCTGCTTCAATGCTTGAGATCTGTGTTGGGACCCACCTGGAGCTAGAAGACTTCTGGAGATGCCATGTGTTCCTGGTTCTCTGACTATATAATAAAAGACAGAATTTTAAAGTTTATTTGCTTTTCTGAGAACTTTACAAAAGTTCAAAATTCCAAAGGTAAAAATGTCTCCCTTCCCTTTCCCCAGTTTGCCACCTCAGAAGCAACCAATGGTACTAGTTTCTTGTGCTTCTTTTTCAGAAATAGTCTGTCAATATACAAGCAAATATATTATATTCTTTCCCTTCCCTCTACCCCCTACCTTCCATCTGTTTGCAAAATTGCTTGCCTTTTTACATTACTATATATCATGGCAATTTTCCCTATCAGTATAAACTCTTCCTGCTCCTTTTTTTTTTTTAAAGATTTATTTATTTATTTATTTTCCCCCCTTCCCCTCCTCCCACCTTGCTGTTTTTGCTGTCTATGTTGTCTTCTCTTCTTATTTTCTCTCCTCTAGGATTCACCAGGATTTGATCCTGGAGACCTCTGATGGGAAGAGAAGTTTCCTGTCAGTTGTGCCACCTCAGTTCCTGGTTTCTGCTGCGCTTCACCTTGACTCTCCCCTTGTCTCTCTTTTGATGCCTCATCATCTTGCTGCGTGACTCACTTGCATGGGGCACTGGCTCATCATGCAGGCACTTGCTTGGGCACTCATGCGGGCACTGGGTCACCACGTGAGTACTCACATGGGCACTGGCTTGCCATGAGGGCAGGCTTTCTCTTCTTTTTCACTAGGAGGCCCCAGGGATCGAACCCAGGTCCTCCCATACTGTAGGCAGAAGCTCTATCATTTGAGCCACATCCACGTCCCCCTGTTCCTTTTTAAAGGCTGCTCAGAGTATTCCATTGTATAGTGGACCATAATTTACTTCACCAGTCTTCCTCTGATGGACATTTGCATCTAATCTTTGGTAATACAAACAATATGCAACAAATATCCTTGAAGATACATCATTTCTCTTATATGTGTATATTGGTAGGATAAATTCCTAAAAGTTACATTGTGGGTCAAAGGGTTTGTACATACGTCATTCTGACAAATATTGCCAAATGTATTAGTCAGCCAAGGGGGTTGTAGCAGTTTGGCATTGTTTATGAATTCCAAAAATAGATTGGATTATGTTTGTAGACTAGTCTGTCAGAGGTATCATTTTTAACTGATTAAATTATGATTAGGACTTTGAATGGGTCACATCAGCAGGGTATTGAGTCCCTGCCCACCAAGGGGACTTTTTACAAAAGTCAAAAGATTTCTGGTATTTTGCGTCAGCACCCCTTTGGTTGACTAATACAGGGGTGCTGATGCAAAATACAAGAAATTGGTTGGTTTTTATAACAGGTATTTATTTGGGGTAGAAGCTTACAGTTACCAGGCCATTAAGTATAAGTTACTTCCCTCACCAGTCTATTGCCATGTATTAGAGCAAGATGGCTGCCAACATCTGCGTGGGTTCAGGCTTCCTGGGTTCCTTTTCTTCCTGGAGCTTGTTTCGCTCTGGGCTCAGCTGCTGTGCTCTCTCCACAAGGCCAGCCATAGACTATCAGGCAACCAGCTCTGTTTCTGTCCCTGGGGCTCAATTCTCTCCCTTGCTCCTCTGTGTACTTACTTCCCAGGCTCCAGCTCCAAATTCTAACCTCCCTTCTCTGTGGTGCGGTTTACTCTGAGTCCCTGCCCAGTGGGTGGGGATGCAATGTCCTACTGATGTGGCCCAATCAAAGCCTTAATCATTATTTGATCAATAAAAGTGGAACCTCTGAATCCAATATAACCTAATATGCCAGAGGGACAGACCAATTTACAAACATAATCCAATACCTATTTTTGGAATTCATAAACAATATCAAATTGCCAAACCAAATTACCCGCCATGGAAATTGCACATATTTTTACTTCCACCAGCAATGTATGAGAGAGGGCCCTACACTTAAATAGTAGGGAAGTGCAGAGTGCCTGGTGACTAATTGGGAGATGGTGAAACAGGAAGAAAGAGGCGCTGGTTCTGGAATCCAATGCTTGATCTGACACTTACCAGTGTGTGTTCTTTGGCAGTTGCTTAATCCCTTTGGATTTAGTTCCCTTATATCTGAAATCTAATCTTATAGAGCTGTGAGGATTCAAAGGATCTAGAGCAGGGGTTCTTATCCTTTTTTGTTCCCCAGGCCCCTTTGCCAGTCAGGTGAAAACCATGGACCCCTTATTAAGTCCACTCTATACTGTATATTATTTAATAAATATATCACACCTGCACCAACACATCCTCACAAGAATAATGCTTTATTGAATCTCAATTCAAGATCACAGACCCCCTGTTAAGAACTCCTGGTCTAGAATAAGAGCCAGGCATATAGCAGACACTTACTAAATAGTAGCCATTAGCTCTGATTATTATTAGCTGGGTCCTTCACCAATCAGTCTGCAAGTACAGGTTATTTAACATCTGAGTCCCAAAGTTCTCATCTGTAAAGTGAAAGGATCTAAATAATAGAAGACTGGTTACCCAAATTGTGGCCTATTAACTCATTGAAATACTATTTAGCAATTTAAATGATCAAGGCATTTTGAAAGGTATTATAGAATAGGTGTTAAATATACAGATTCCAAAGCCAGATTTCCTGGGTTGATTCCTGGTGTTGCTACTTAACACCTGTGTGACCCTGGGCTAGATCTGGACATCCCTGTGTTTCAGTTTACTCATGTGGAAAATGACAATAATAACAGTACCTACCTCACAGAGTAAATGTGAGGATTAAATGCGTTCATAAACATTAAGTAATTAGAATAGTGCCTTGCACATAGAAAGCTCCCAAACAAGGGCTAGCAGTTTAGATAGACATAGAAACCTAAAGCTACTGGGTACTTTGAGGCTCTACAGGGCTCTGACTGCCTCAAAATCTCTGAAACACAGATCCTGTTGATAAACTTATGAATGCTACAAGCCTACCCAGAAAAATACCGAGGTGTGCATGATTAACATACAATTTTAGAGGTCTGTGGATCTCAAGCTAAGAATCCTCAATCTGGTTTAACCTCCTCAGTCCTTGAACTTAAAGGACCCTCTGCAGTAACTTGATGGTTTAGGTGGAGCAAGTACAGTGGTGGAGGATAAAGCTGGATTGCTGTGGGTGGAAGAGAGAATAGCTGGAAAGAAAGAGCAGACAGTGAAAGAAGACCATTTTTTGGGGGGGAATATTGGCTGGGAAGGAGGTGGATAAAGAGCTTGTTTTATCTAGAAAGATGTAATGGTTTTAAAGCATGTCCTAAATTATTAGACAGTCCCCCCATCAAAAGGTGGGATCAATGTCCTCTCCACTTGAATCTTGACTATTAGAAATGGCAGAAGTGATGTTGTGCCTGTTTCTGGACCCAGGTCTTAAGAAACTGGGCTTTTCCTCTTTCTGACTTTTGGGATGTTCACTCTTTTGAACTACGCCACCATGTTGGGAGGAAGCCCAAGCAGCAGTGGAGCGGGTCATGTGGAGAAGGACTGAGGCCCTGGCCGATAGCACCTGTTGACAGCCAGTATCAACTTGCCAACTTGAAGTGGACCCCCCAGTCCCCAAGCTGAGGCAGCCCTGCTGATGGCATGTGAAGTAGAGATGACCTTCCCTACTGACTCTTGTCCAACTTGCAGATTTGTGAGCAAAATAAATGATTATTGTTTTAAGTCACTGAATTTTGGAGTGGTTTTTTACACAGCAGTAGATAACTCACACAAGGGGTATGAAGGATTAATGGGGAGAATTAACATATATAATTGCTTGTCTTTTTGATAGAGGAGATTAAGAATGTTTATATTGAAAGAAAACCACTGAGAGAGAAGTAGAGATTTGAAGTTACAGTGGAGAGGGGAGGACTGAAGAAGAGGGAGGGCAGGGGTTCAAGGGTAGCGTGGGTGTGGGTGAAACCACAGTGAGGAGGGATGGAGTGGGTGTGGGGAGAGAGCAAGTATTGAGAGGGCCCTGCCCTGATGCTTCTATTTTCTAAGTGAGGTAAGAGGTCCTTCTCCTGAGGTGATAGGGTTGGGAGCTAGAAGGAGGACTGGTGAAGGATTAAATAGCTGAAAAAAGGATTGGAAGAAAGAGCTGACTAGGTATGTGGAAAGTTTTGCAGCGATCATGAAAATAGGCTGGGGATGGAGACTAGAATGCACAGTAAATAAGCCACCCAAGGAAGAGTCCAGGAGGGGCTGACCTTGGAGAAAATTTAAGATTTTGGCAGGCAAAGGGCAAGTCGAAGAAGAGCTTGAACAAAGGTAAAGAGGAATGGAAATGGATGACGTGTCTGGGAATCTATGCATTTTCTCTTTTAACAACTACTTATTGTAGCCCCAAGTTTACTGCTAGGCACAGTGCCAGATGCCACATATTTGAAGCTGGAGATACAGTGGTAAGCAACGCCCCAAGTTCAGAGGGAGGCACAGAAACAAAGAACAAGGTACAAGACTAGATCCAATAATTAAAGTTGTGATATGGTAATGAAAAGGAAACAAAGGTTGAGATCCAGAATTAAGGAGAATCTCCTGGAGATATGGTGGTCAGAGAAAGCCTCCTGAATAAGTGACATTTAAATTGAGCCACAAAAAATGAATGATAAGGAGTGTGTAGGGAGGGACATAGTGGGATGTTCTAGGCAGGCGAAGGCACATGCAAGGCCCAAGCCCTAAGGCCTGAGCTGCCTCTTGAGACTGAAGAGATTAGAAAGGGCCAGATCTTTAGCTGGTTTTGCAGGTCTAATTAGATATTCATTTTATTCCTAGTGCAAAGAGAAGTTACTGAAGATTTTAAGTATGAGAGTCAGGTGATCCAGTTTACAAATTAAAAAGATCCCTGCCTCTAGAGCAGGGGTTCTTAACCTTTTTTGTACCATAGACCCCTTTGACAATCAGGTGAAAACCATGGACCCCTGACTAAGTCCACACTATGCTGTGTACTTTTTAATAAATATATCACACCTGTACCAACACGTCCCCACAAGAATAATGTTTTTTTGAATTTCAATTCAAGCTCAGGGACCCCTTGTTAAGAATCCCTGTGCTAGAGAATGGATCAGGGGGATGGGAGTGGAAACTTATTATAAGAAAGTTTTAACTGAGTTTTCTTTTGTTCCTTTTCAACCTAGAGAGGGTTTTATTATTGTTGCTGTTGTCATCATTAAGATTAGAGAGATTTTTAAAAACAGATCCTAAATGGGTCTTTGGGGATTTAAAAAATTTAAAATAAATGAAAACTTATTTATTTTGAAGTTTTCATAATAGTCCTTAGGATTCTTTGAGACATCCTGCAGTGCTTTGGCATTGATGTCATATGATTTGAGAGATATAATATGGTATTTAAAATCAGAGAATATTCACCCAGATTCATTTTTCAACATTTAGAGAGGAAAGGCATCATTTACAATCATATCCTTTAAAAAAAAAAAAGGATTAAATTCCTAGAAATAGACTAATCAGGAAATAAGGAAATATTTGAATAAAACTTCAAACCACTCCTGAGGGAATCAAAAGAATACTTTACAAATGGAAGGGCCTTCCATGTTCTTGGGTAGAAAGATTCAACATCATAGAGATATCAATTCTCACTAAATGAATCTAAAAATATTTAACACAATTCCAATAAAAATACTGAGAGAATTATTTTCCTGGGAACTTGACAAGCTGATTCTAAAGTTTGTGTGGAAAAATAAACAAGCAAGAATAGCCAGAAAAATTCTGAACGGGAAGAATATTGAGGAGACGCTGTCTTACTATATAGTAAACCACAGTATAGGACTACAGTGTTGAAAACTATGGCACTGATGACTGATGCCTGAACAGACACACATAAATGGATTCAAATAGAAAGTAGAGGAATAGACCCATATAACTCAGTATTTGATAAAAAGTAACATTTTTAAATTGGGGGGAAATATGGATTGTTCCATAAAGTTTTGAGGACCACTGGGCAGCCATTTAGAAAAAAGTTAAGTTTTCTCCCAATTTAACTTTTTGTATCAGAGTACATTCCAGCTGGATCAAAGATTTAAATATAAAAAAAATAAAATCAGGAAGAAACCAGAGGAAAATATGTGAGATATTTTACTGGTGTAAGCTCCCAGGAGGAAAGCTTTTCTAATTAAAATGTAAAACCCAGAACCTCTAAAAATGTTAATATCTTTGATGATGTGAAAACAAAAACATTCTCTGTGAAAAAAATTATAATTAGTGTCAATGACCAATAAAACACTGGGAAAAGCTATATAATGCATGTCATGAAGGCTGAATTCCCTAACACATACAAATTCCCACAATTCCATCATCAAAAGACCAATAACCTAGTGTGATAATGGGTAAAATATATAAAAACACAGTTCACAGAAAGGAAATAGAAATCATGCTTGCACAAATGTAAAGATGCTTAACCTCAGGATGCAGATATGGCTTAAGGGGTTGAGTGCCTCCTTTCCACATGGGAGGTCCCTGTTTGGTTCCCAGTGCCTCCTAAAAAAACCCAGAAAAACAAACAAAGGATTAACCAGCTCAGGGGAGCTGATGTGGCTCAGTGGTTTGGCACTGGCTTCCCACAAACGAGCTCCGGGGTTCAATCCCCTACCCAGTACCTAAAAAAAAAAAAAAAAAAAAAAGATGCTCAACCTCATTCTTAAGGGAAATGGAAAGTAAAAGTAAAATATTACCATATATGATTTATAAGATGGAAAAGGATTTTTAGAAGTTTGTATTCTAAACTGTATTGGCCAGTGGGTGGAAAACTAGGTCCCCTATATTGTTGGCATGAATGTAAATTGGTACAGCCCATACAGAGGGCAATCAACCGTATCAATCAAAATTACAAATACATGTCCTTGACCAACCAATTTTTCTTCTGGGACGTTATCCTACAAATGCACTAGCACATGTAGGAAATTGCACATCTATAAGCTTATTTATTGCAGCATTAATTGTTAGAGCAAATACATTGTGAGACAGCCTGCAATGGAATAATACGGGGCTGTGACAAAAGAATGAAGGAGCTGCCCATGACCTGAAATGTCAAGTTCTGCAAGGTATATTGTTAAGTGAAAAAAGGAATTTACAGAAGGCATGTGTAGTAAAAATATGTAAAAAATGTGTAAAAATATGGGAAATAGAAGAATATGAATTGTTAGTTTGTAAGTATATGCATAAAGATATTCTGGAAGTTTATACAAGAAATTAATAAAGGTTAGTTCCTGCGGTGGGTTAAGAACTGGGTGATTGGAGACACCTGTGAGAGAAAAAGATTATCTTTTTAACTAATTTTGAACCATGGGACTAATTTCTTATTAGAAAATTAAATTTAAAAATAAGAAAGTCTGTATGTATTGACATAGAATCAACTCCAAGATTATAATCTCCAAATTAAGTGAAAAAAAATCAAGGTGTAGAGCAGTAGGTGTGACATACTATTTTCTTTATATCTTTGTCTTTATCTATCTCGTTACACATGCACTTGATTACAGCTGCATAGAATGCGTCTGCGATTACATGTAAGAAATTTGTAACATGGGTTGCTTCTGGGGTGGGGAATTGGACTGCTGGGGACCAGGAGTGGAATGGCACCATTGTATGCTAACACCTTTTTGAGCCACTTGAAATTAGTATATGTTTTACCTATTTAATAAAATGTAATACTTTATTTAAAGCTCAAGCCAACAATTATGTAGCCTTTTTGGTAAGTGGACCCTTTGATTGGCGAGGCTGGGAGGTGGGCGTGCCCAGTGACTCGCCAGCCTGTGAGCGTGCCAGAGTACGGTACTTTAAAATCCTATTCTTTGATCTCTTTATCCCTAAAATCCGTTTCACGACCAAAGTTCTTAATCCCCAGCTTATGTTTTTTAGACCTTTGACTCTCCCACAAGCGCCTGGTACAGGTCTTTCTGCAAAGTTTAGCTCCCTATAAATGTATGCCGGCTGCACACAAAATCAGAGGCTGATTTTGACAGAAAATTCTAAGTTCTCCTAGCTCCACATTCCAAACAACTTCATGCCAGCTAGATTATAGCAAATTGATTCACATGGCTTGGCCAGGGTAGACACTCAAAGAGTTTAAACTGCCTGCTTAATAAAATCAATGGCTGAGACGGCTGGCCCAGCATTTACAGAGGCCATCTTAGAATTTTCTGTCCTGACCCATTTTGGGACTCTGATTCTGTGCTCAGCACTGTGCCAGATGATTGGAGGAATCCAAGAAACTCTCTAGGAATTTCTGTACCTAATACTTAGTGGGCACTTAATATGAATAGCTCGCTAATGAAAAATATCTAGAGAGCTGAGAGAAATATGAAAACACTTGGAGGAGAAAGCCCCTGAGGCAGGATCAAACCTTAATCACTTCAATTATCAACTTAGTTTTTGTTGTTGTTGTCGTTTATTCTAATTGTTCCATGTCAGTGAGATCATCCACTATTTGGGTTTTTGTTTTAAGATTTTATTTATTTATTCCCACCCCCCTTGTTGTTTGCAGTTGCTGTCTTCTCTCTGTGTCCATTTGCTGTGTGCTTTCTGTGTCTGCTCATTTTCTCTTTTTCCCATGTGGGAAAGAGGCACTTAATTGCTTGAGCCACCTCAGCTCCCTGGTTTTATTGTGTCTCCCATTGTCTTTCCTCTTTGTATTTCTTTGTTGCATCAGCTCTCTGTGCCTACTGGTTGAGCCAGCTCCCCTTCTCCAGGAGGCACCTGGGAAGTGAACCCAGGACCTCCCATATGGTAGGCCAAAGCCCAATTGCTTGGACCACATCCGCTTCCCATCAGCTTAGTTTTGAAGATCACATTTCACAGGCTGGGGTCCTTTTTTATTTTGAACGAATTAGCAAAATTAACAGGGTTGACCGACATTCTGGCTCCATCGTTCCTGAAACTGGATGTTTTACAGTTTCCTTAAGACAGAAACAGGCAGGTTAGCTTTTTTACCTAGGTTCTACCTCTAAGACTAGCAGGGCATACAGACCTTGCTAGGATCTCTTAGTATTTCTTTCTTTTATTTTGAAACTCCTTTGGTTGGGAGAAATTAAGCCTTGAAATTTTTATGATTAAAGAGTTCCCTCTCCCAAAGCATTTACATCTAGTAAAACACTGTCCATTAATATCCTGAAGAACATTTAGTAATTCTTGCTAGCAAATAGTTAAAAGATCAACTACTATCTTATTTACAATTTTAATATTTTATTGTGGGGCTGCAGTTTAGACAGCAGAATGGAGCTGATAATTACTCCCTGATTGCATGATGGTTGCCATGTGGTTCCTTGGTGAATGGTTTCCATATAATTAAGAGTGATGTGTGCCCTGCAAACAAAGCAATGCCAATATCATTGTGGAAATTTGAAATTCAATTTCCCGTATTGAGGGTAATAATTTTAGGTGTGAGGAATTGATTCCTTCAAGTGTTTCCTTGGGAAATCCAGAATATCTCTTTCAAGATGTATAAATTGCTTTGGTTCCTGATTACAGTTCAGTATGAATCAAGGTTTTTCTACCAACCTTGGATTTAAATTTTTTTCTTGCTACCATTTCACTTTCTGGGTAGAGGACTGTGCTTGGTCTATAGTTCAGAGGACATCTAGTCCAGTCTCTGAAAGCCCTGGCATGGACAACTTCTGAAGACAATGTGGGTTTGGAGGGGACAGTCTCTCAGGGGCCCAGGCAGCAGGTGAGTGATCCAGGGAAGTTTTTTTGTTTTGTTTTGCTTTTAAAGATTTATTTTATTTATTTCTCTCCCCTTCTCCTCCCCCCCCCCCCAACCCGCCCCTGCCCCGTGTCTGCTCTCTGTGTCCATTCACTGTGTGTTCTTCTGTGTCTGCTTGCATTATCCAGCAGCACTGGGAAACTTTTTTTGTTGCATCATCTTGCTGTGTCATCTCTCCCTGTGTGAGATGCCACTCCTGGTGGGCTGTGCTTTTTTCACGTGGGGTGGCTCTCCTTGCGGGGCGCACACCCTGTGTGTGGGGCACTCCATGCGTGGCATGGCACTCCTTGTGTGTGGCAGCACTGTGCATGGGCCAGGTCACCACACGGGTCAGGAGGCCCTGGGGATTGAACGCTGGACCCTCCATATGGTAGACGATGCTTTATCAGTTGAACCACATCCATTTCCCCCAGGGAAGTTTTTTAACTCCAAATGAATTGTGTTGTTTTTCTCTGTCCTTTAGAAATCCCCATAATCAGGTATCGCTTGAAGTTTCATTCTAATCAAGTGAATCTGTTATCTAGAAAATATATCTCTATATTTTTTTCCTTATGAATGACCTCTTGCTTAAGCATGTTGAATAGTCTCCTAGGTTCAGAACACTTAACCTCATTTTCAGACTTTCGCATCATAATTTAGAAAAAGTATGTTTAATTACACTCAGGTTTAGAGGAGATCTGGTCACCAATTGAACTTAGGGTTTGCACCAAGAGAAAGCCTTTATACTTTCATCTTTGATTTCAAGGTTTTAAAAGGACCCGACTTTCCTTTACTTCAATCAGGGAGCATCCCAGAATTGCTATGGTCACAGTCAGTGCTTCTTGATTCTACCAATCCCAAATGCCTCAGAACTTCCCAAATTGTTCAAACCCTGCCTCCCCTGCATCCTTTTATTGACTTGGTCTACTGAGCTGGGAACGGCAGCATCTCAAGTGGCCCCTCCTGTGCTTTGAAATCCCTGTCCCACAAGGCACATCCCTGGCCCTTCTACATAGGGCAAAGGCATAAGAGCCAGCGGAACCTTCACTTTTCTGTGAATGTACCCAATGACTTTTTCTACAGGTTTGGTTTGCAACTAACTTAAAAACAAACACCTCAAATGTTTGTAAAAATAATTTTTGCTTACTGAAGAAGAGTTAAAAGATTCAGATGGTCAATAGGAAGAAAATTTAAATTACCCATAATCTCACCACCTGGAGATCACCGGAGTTTGGTGTAAAATTCTTTCAGTCTTGCACATGAATGCTTCTTCAAAAGTGTGATATTACTGTTTCATAACCCATTCTTTTTTACTGAATTTATAATGAGAATATTTTGCCCTGTCCCAAAACTATTCTTTCTTCATATCATTGCTAATGGATGATAATATTCCATTTTATGCATATACCTTGGTTTAATTAGCCAATTGTGGCATTATAGGCTCTAATTTTTCACTTTATAAATAATTCCTGTGGCAAAGTCTTTTTGGACATATATGAGTATTTCGTTGAAATAAACTCCTAGAAGTGAATTTGTGCATCAAAAGTATGTGTGCTTATAAGTCTTTATAAAAAAATATTATTTACTTTATTTTTCTTTATTCACCTCCTCCCCCCTCCCCAATGGTTCTCTTGTCTGTCTGCTCGTTGTTTGCTCACCTTCTCCAGGAGGCACTGGGACCCGAACCTGGGACCTCCCATGTGGTAGACAGGTGCCAACTGTTGAGCCATATCTGCTTCCCTGCTTAGAAATCTTTTAAAATAGATTGCTAAATTACACCCCTAAAAATTAGCACCGATGTACGCTCTCTCTATTAACATGAGCATGTACATTCCTTTGTCCCTATGTCTCAATTTTCTAGGGCTGCTATATCAAATACTATGTAATAAGTTGGCTTGAACAAAAAGGAATTTATTGTTTGGGGTCTAGAAGTCCAAAATCAAGATCTGGACAAGTAATGCTTTCTCCCAGAGTCTCTAGCATTCTACTGCCAGCTTGCCACAATCCTTGGGGTTTCCTGGCTTTCATTCTGCCTCTATCACGTGGCAATCACCCTCATTCTCTGGCTTCTACTCACTTCTGGCTTCTTCCGACTCAGTCATCTGTGCCTCTGTATATATTTCCTCTCCTTAAAAAGACTCCATTTAAATGAATTATGCCCATGTTTATTCAATTTGGCTTCATCTAAATGGGATCCTCAAAGATTCTATTCACAAAATGAGTCTACCCCTACCTAATAACAACATCTTCAAAGGCCCTATTTACAAATGAGTTCACACCCACAAGACTGGAGGTTAGGCCTTGAACATGTTTTTTGTGGGGGACATGATTCAATCCCCAACCCCTACCATTACTAACGCTATGTATTACAATTTTTGAATACCAGTTTGCCAATCTGATAGATAAAAATAGCATTTCATTATTGTTTAATTTGCATTTCTTTTTTTTTTCACTAGACAGTTTTTTTTTAAACACCTTTTTTGGCCTTTTGCATTTCTTCTTTTTTAAAAAAAACTGCCTGTTCATTTTCTTTGTACATTTTCCACTGTGTGCTTGTCATTTTCTGGTAGATAGGTAAGTCACATTTTATACAATTTTCAACACTTGTTCCTAGGAATTATATCTTGAGTTTAGAGAAGACTTCTTAATTAATGCTGTGATTAATTCACCTATAGCAAACAAAGTTCTTTATCCCTGAATGACACTCACACATGCTGGGTACTGGTTTAATTCCAGATGGTCTTTCAGGAAACTCAATTTAAAATATGCTGATGCTTTACATTTAAACTTATAAAATAAATAATGCTTTTATCTGTTTATCTTATTGGGGTGCACTGGTCATATTCCACATCATTTGCTTTATCATTCTGTGTATGTGTGTGTGTTTATACAGATAGATGCATATATATGTATGTGTATATATGTATATACTAATTATATGAATTATGTATATATGCTTTTGCTCTCAGATCCATTCCTTACCCTTCTCATGCTCTACTTTTTTTCCCCATAGGAACTACATTCATTTCCCAGGCTCCCTTGCCATTTGGCTTCCAGGTAGGATTGGTCAATGGGATGAACTAGTGGAAGAATGGAGGGTGAGAGAAAGGAAGAAGTCACCAAGGCTTTATTTTTCCTCTCTATTTCTGCCTGTGGTGGCTCTCTTCCACGGTGCTGGCCCATCAGCCCTCTGTCTGTGGTCCTGTTTCCTGTCAGGAAGTGTCCACTAGGAATGGATCCAATTTCCAGACTCTAGTAACACCAGCTCTTCCCACTGTCCCTCCAATCTAGGAGTAATAACAGGTTCCTGCTCTGACTAATCTCTTGGTTGCCTTGCTCTCAGTTCTTCCATCGCCTGTGTAACCAATTCCTAGTATTAAATTCCCTCTCTTTGAAATACCTAGAGTAGTTTCTATTTGTTTTGTCTCAGTCATTTGAAAAATGCCCTTGTTCACATAACTTCAGTAACAGCTGCCATGGAGCTCTGTACACACTGTATATATTAAGGTCCTACTAGTAGCAGGTGCTAGGTGCTAAGGTTATAAAGGAAAGAAGAGCAGTAACACCAATGACTAACATTTATTGAGTACTTACTATAGGTGAGGTCCTGTTTTAAGTGCTTTTACATTATCATCTTGTATTAGTTATCTATTAGTGGGAAACAAATCACCCCAAAATATAATGACTTAAGGGAAGCGGACTTGGCGCAATGGATAGGGTGTCTGCCTACCACATGGGAGGTCCAAAGTTCAAACCCAGGGCCTCCTTGACCCCTGTGGAACTGGCCCATGCACGGTGCTGATGTGTGCAAGGAGTGCCCTGCCACGCAGAGGTGTCCCCCGCGTAGGGGAGCCCCATGCACAAGGAGTGCGCCCTGTAGGGAGAGCTGCCAAGAGCGAAAGAAAGTGCAGCCTGCCCAGGAATGGTGCTGCACACACGGAGAGCTGACACAACAAGATGATGCAACAAAAAAAACACAGATTTCTGGTGCTTCTGATAAGGATAGAAGTGGTCACAGAAGAACAAACACAGCAAATGGACATAGAGAGCAGACAACTGGGAAGGGGGAAAGGGAAGGGGAGAGAAATTTAAAAAAAAAAATTTAATAAAAAAAAAATAATGACTTAAACAACAAACATTTATTATCTCAGTTTCTGTGAGTGAGGAGTTCTGGACTAGTTTAGCCGGTTGGTCCTGGCTCCCAGGCTCTCCTGAGGTTAGAGTCAGATGTCAGCTGGGACTGCAGTAGTGTGAAGGCTTGACTGGGGCTGGAGGTTACTTCCAAGATGGCTTCCTCACAGGGTTGTGGAAGGGAGCCTAGGTTCCCGCCACATGGACCTCTCCACAGGCTTACTGAGTATCCTCATGACAAGGCAGCTGGCTTCCCCCACAGCAAGTGATCCAAAGCCACAGTGCCTTTTATGTCCTAATCTCAAAAACACACATTATTACTTCTGTCATATTTTATTTATTAGTCACTAACTCTATTGATACTCAAAGAAGAGGAATTCAGCTCTATGTTTTAAGGGAAGAGTGCTGAAGAAGTTGGAAGCGTATTTTAATACCACCACAAATTTCTATTGTATTCAATTAAAGTTGGGATAACAATGTGGATTGACTCTAGAAATTATGTTCTTAACCATAATGCTAGACTGCCTCAGGACGCAGACTCCTTGCCCTCACAAATCTTATACTCTAACAGGAGACTGACATTAGTCAAGCAATCAATCACATGCATGTGTGTATAGTTACAAACTATTTCCATCCCATGAAGGAAATGTAGAGGGAGCTATGGGGATGCATGGATGGGGAATCAGATCTAGTCTGTGGAAACAAGTTACCAATGTTTTGAATCTATAGGTTAGCCCCTGCCCCCACATGCTTCTCTTTAAGAGACTAGCAGATAGGTAGTTCCAAAATGTGGCTGCACATTAGAATCACCCTGAAACTGGTTTGATACTGAGGACATACTTTAAACCAATTATAGTCTCTAGGGCTGAGACCCAGTCATTAGAATTTTTTTAAAGGTCACCAATGTACAACCAGGGCTGAGAACCACTGGAAGGCTCTATTCTGCCATACAAACTTGCAGGTGGAAGTACTGCGAGCAAAAGGGGATGGAAAGCTCAGTTTCTAAATGGCTATTGTCCTGGGAAGGGTCTCATATCTCAGGAAGCTTTTCCAGACAATTAAAGTTATAATTTTTAAATGTCATGACTCATGGAAGTCATTTTTATTTGGCAAGGGAAGGGCATGTGGTATTATTTTCCTTGATTGAAGAAGTCAGTTAAAATTAAAAAAGTTTTTTTTTTATTTTTCAAAGAAACTTTAGATTACATAAATGTTACATAAAAAATATAACCAAGTCTAAACCAGGGGTTCTTAACATTTTTTTCCACAGACACCTTTGCCAGTCAGGTAAAATGAATACTACTGCAATTTATTTATTGCACACATTCATAAATGAAGAAAATGCTAGATTTCAGGTAGATGTCAGAGAAAGTAAAGATAATATGTTGGGTTTTTTTCTCAATTCAAGCTCACGGACCCCCTAAAGTCTTTCCATGGACCCCTAGAGTCTAAACTTTCCTTAAAGCCAGAGGCCCTCTCTGTTTTCATAGGCTTCTATCATCCTAGGTATGAGGAAGTAAAAGTAAAATCCCACCAGCAAATCAGTTGCAGGGCTCCAACGCAGGGGACAGCTGCATAGATTAAATGAAGTTGAAGACAAAAATTCTATTTTCATTTCTGACATTTATTAAGTCTGATTGTTCTTCTTTCCCTAGCTTCTCCAGAGGTCAATAGGAAAACCATTCTGCTCCCAGGGTTGTGAGGAGTTTATTCTATTTCACTTCCACAAGGAAAGTACCAGTTTTTACTGATTTGCTCAACTCTGGTAGGCTGCAGTTGTCAGAGTGCTGGGACAAAGTGTTGCTTATTTTTGAATATCCAAATCTTAACATTGTGCCTTGCACTTATGAGGTGTTCAAAAATATTTGTTGCATTAAATGGATGTGCTTATTGCATTTTCAGAGGTTGAAGATGGTGATTGCTTCAGTTGGTGAGGCAGAAAACCAAAGATGTCAAGAGAAGGGAAAGCTACTAACATTTATTGAGTACTTACCAGCCAACCACGGTATGTTACAATGGATATGAATGAATAAGTATGAATCTGTGGCTGTCGCCTGAAAAACCACTCAAAACACACATTTTGCTCATGGCACTAGAAAAGCAACCTCTTCTTTTGAACAGTAATAGTCTTCTAACTGGTCTCCAGCTTCCTGTCTTATCCCCCTCACTCACCTCCTACCCATTCCTCACACCAGTCAACTAACCTGATCATGACATTCCATTGATAAAAATCAGTGCAGTGGAGAAGCCCATAAGGCCCTGCATGATCTCTGGCCTCTGCCAAACTCTCCGGCTTCATTCTCTGATGTTTTTCAACCTCTTTCCACCTTGGCACGGGTGTTCTTGCTGGTCCCTCTGCCTGGAGCTCTTTTCCCATGTTCTTTGCATAACTGACTCCTTTGTAACTTCTAGATCTCAGCTCACCTGTTGCCTCTTCATTGAATTCTATCCTGACCCCCCTACCTGAAGTGACCTCTTAGTTGCTCATTACCCTGCTTCTGCCCTTCAAAGCCTGTGAAGTTACCTTTTCTATTGATTTACTCATTTACTGTCTATCTCCCTGAACCCAAATATAAGTGCCACGAAGGCAAAGACCTCATTTTGTCTATCTTGGTCACTCATGTATCCCAATATCTGGCTCCCAGTAGGTACTCAATCAATGTCCTTTAAATGATTGAATATATACATATAAAAAAAGCACCGTTTTTAAAAATGTGTAAGATCTTAAAGGGAGGTATAAGATCATACAGGCAGGATAAAGGCCACAGATTATAGAATGGAATGTTTTTTTAAAAGCCTTTACAATAACAATTTTTAAAAAGGCCTCAAATTAATAACATTCTCCAGAAACTTGGAATATTATTTTCCCATATTCATGTCTTTTCTTTTTAAAATAGTTCTGAAGTGGAGGTGGGGGGCAAACACAATGATATTTACTTTGGAAGCACAGACATGAAAATTACTTTTAGTTTACATGCTGAGAGTAGAAATATGACCCCTATGCAATGCAAGATTTGCAATAAAGCTGAAAATGGACAAGGCATCGACATTCCCATCAATTATAACTGGGCCAGAACTTCAATCACCAGCTGAAAAAACAAACAAGGTCAGCAGGCATTTGCCCTGCACCCTGAGTACATTCCAAAGTGAAAACTGTGTTCAAATGACCTAAAGATCTGATGTCTCCTGATTCAGAAATCATGCATAGCTAACAATCAACATAGGATTGAGTGGACCATGGCAGTATGTCCTTGAAATTGATGCACATTGTAGGAGAATGGTCAAGGAGATGGGAGAATTACATTTGGGCCTAAAGAAATTGTACAAAATTTTTTACTTCTTCATTTCCAATGATCAAACAGCTAGGCCTCTAACAGAGAGATATCCTTGCTAGAGGTGCGAAGGAATAGTCCCAGTGCCAGGTTTTGTAGTAGTTTCTTGCCTTAAGCAAGGAGTTGGACCAGGACATGAGAAGGGCCACTTGAGACATCCGCTGTGTAAAATATCAGGGTAAGGTGAGAGCTGCCTTGGTTGGCCCTGCTCTGGTGGAGAGGAAGCCTGATGTAAAGCAGACCTGGGTAGGGCCAGCATCCTCTATTTCTAACATAAATATGAACGACTATTCATATTTGAAATATGAAAATGAGTAATGTACTCTGCTTGGTTTAGGGATTATAAAGAGGTATAAGCCCAGTGGTTAGGGCGTCCGTCTACCACATGACCGTGTGGAGCTGGCCCATGTGCAGTGCTGATGCACGCAAGGAGTGCCGTGCCACGCAGGGGTGTCCCCCGTGTAGGGGAGCCCCACACGCAAGGAGTGCACTCATAAGGAGAGCCGCCCAGCGCGAAGGAGGGAGCAGCCTGCCCAGGAATGGAGCGGCACACACCGAGAGCCAATGCAGTGGGATTACGCAACAAAAAGAAACACAGATTCCTGTGCTACTGACAACAACAGAAGTGGACAAAAAAAAAAAAGACGACACAGCAAATAGACACAGAGAACAGACAACGGCGGGGGGTGGGGTGGGGAGAAATAAATAAAGAAATAAATCTTAAAAAAAAAAAAACCACAAGTCCATACTTTCCCCAACCACACCTGTCTCAGATCTTGTTCTTTGTCTTGTTTTTTTATTTATTTCTCATGGTGAAAAACAACAGAGATGAGTGTTACTTCAGGTACACAGTAATAGCCTACCTTTATCTGCTGTACCCTCTTCTTTTGGTTCTTTGAATCAATGTCATGGTTCATATTCTTGTTTCTATTGCTGTATTTCAGACTACTCCAAATTTAGTAGGATAAAACAATAACCATTTTGTTATGCTCACAAAATCTGTGGATTAGGGATCTGTGGATTTGAGTTGGGCACAGCAGGGATGTCTTTTCTTTTCTCCATGATGTCTGGAGCCTCAGCTGGGAAGACTCAAATGCCAGGGATGACTTAAATGGATGGAATCTAGGATCCCACGGGAGCCCCATCACTAAAACATGTCCGGCATCTGGGCTGGGATGGCACATAGGCTGGCCTCTACTGGGAATGTCAGGAGGAGCACCTACATGTGACTTCTCCATGTGGCTTGAGCTTCCCATAGCATGACGCTGGCTTCTGAGAGGGGGTGTCCTGAGAGTCACTGTCCCAAGAGAACTAGGTAGGTAGAAGCTGCATGGCTTTTCTGACCTAGACTCAGAGGCCAGTCAGTGTCACTTCTGCCACATTTTATTGGTTATGAGAGAGATATAGGTCCAACCCAAATTCAAGAAAAGGGGAATTAGATTCTACTTCTTGATGTGGTAGTGGCAAAATTACATTTCAGAAGAGCACATGGATGAGAAATATTGTTGTGGCTATATTTGGAAAATACATTCTGCCATAATTTGTCCTTCAGTCACAAGTCATATTCTTTCAATGTACAAAAAGTACCTACTCTTCCCCGAAAGTCCCCCCACAGTCTCCTTCCATTAAGGTAGCAGTTAGAAGTTTAAGAGCTCATCATCAAAATCAAATCAGGTGTGGAGGTGATTCCTCAGCGTGCTTCCTCTGGTACAGCTTCTTGAGTACAATTCCTCTTCATCTAAAGGCAGAGATAGGCATTGACTGCAATAGGGAAGAGACAGAGCTGCTGTCATCTTCTCAGCTCTGGCTCCTGCACTCTCCCGGGACACATGATGCCAAAGCTGCTGCGTGGGGTGAGAAATAGTGGGGGTTGAGCCCCAACTGGGCCGAGGGCTTGCACTCTTCTGGTCTCTCGACATGACTCACCTGAAGGAATGAGTGGTGGATTGGCTCCAAGTAAAAGCACAGTGTATGTATCCAATTTGCCCTTTTCCCTAACAAACAATGACTTATACTGTATATTTTCCAAGTAGGGCAAAGTTGTAAAGATTACTATAATGAAAGATAAAGATACCATGAAGAGTAAAGGGGTTGCATTTATTTTATTTTTGGATAAAGAATCTGCTCAAAACTGTACCAGAGCAATAAACAACAAACAGTTATTTAGTAGAGTGATGAAAGCAAGCATTGCTATTGACAATGGAAGAGCAGCTGAATTCATCTGAAGGCAAAACTACTTTGATAAATCTAAGTGTTATGAATATGAAAGTGGCACTTAAGTTATGCCTGTCCTAAAAATATACTGGGAGAATGTGAACCTCCAAAGAAGAAAGAGTAAAGAAAATTCCTCAACCAGAGGAAGAAATTGAGGAAGTAGAAGAAAGTGAAGATGAAGGGGAAGATCCTGCTCTTGATGGGCTCAGTCAGGCTGTAGCTTTCCAGCAAGCCCAAACTGAAGAAGAACAGAAAGGATGGAAACGCAGTTCAGGGGACCCCTCAACCTCAGATGACTCAAGATGCCTAAGGATAAAGAAAAGCACATATTTCAGTGATGAAGAAGAACTTTGTGATTAAAATTAATATTTATTATGTAAATATCATTAAAATAAAAAGACAACAACCTTGCAGTACAAAGTTCAGTTGGAGACTGAAGATTACTGTTTTTTTAGGAGGTACTGGGGATGGAGCCTGGGACCTCGTACATGGGAAGCAGGCACTCAACCACTGAGCTACACCCACTCCCCCCCGAACAGTTTTTTTACTATAAAATAGTTAACAGGAAACTGAGAAATAACTTTATTTATTTATTAAAAAGATTCATTTATTTATTTCTCTCCCCTTCTTCCCCCCCCTCACCCCCCCAGTTGTCTGCTCTCTGTGTCCATTCGCTGTGTGTTCTTCTGTGACCGCTTCTATCCTTATCAGCGGCACCAGGAATCTCTGTTTCTTTTTGTTGTGTCATCTTGTTGTGTCAGCTCTCCTTGTGAGTGGCGCCATTCTTAGGCAGGCTGCACTTTCTTTCACTCTGGGGCTCTCTTTACGGGGCGCACTCCTTGAGCATGGGGCTCCCCTATGTGGGGGACACCCCTGCGTGGCAGGGCACTCCTTGCATGCATCAGCACTGTGCATGGGCCACTGCATACGGGTCAAGGAGGCCCAGGGTTTGAACTGTGGACCTCCCATGTGGTAGGCAGATGCCCTATCCATTGGGCCAAGTCCGCTTCCCTGAAAAATAACTTTAAATATCATGTTCCTATCTATCTTAGCAGATAATAAAAATCAAGATTTGCTAATAACCAATAATCCTGAAAACAACTAATTTTAATAAGAATAAGAATACTTAACACTATTATAGTAATACTACTGTCATCCAAGAAAGAAGGTAGATATTAAAAAGATTTGAGGAGCTCATTATAAAAGCTTTATTAATATCTGATTGGTTTACATGAATACTTTTGAAATAAATTTAATCTTTACAACAAAAACTTCATAAAAACTGAAAAAAGTTGACTGATTTATTGTTATTAAATGTTAATAAAATTTTCAATATTATTTTGTGCTTAAAAAAAAAAGAGATAAATTATCTGCAATCCCCCAACACCAAATAAAAATGGTCATAAGATAACTGCAATAGACAATCCCTTCAAATGGATTGGGGATGAGGATCATCCTGCAATTTTTAGTCCACAGCACGTCTGAGGTCCCTTTGGGTACTTATTGCCATTTCCTTGATCAGAGCCCAGTGCTGCTCCTGGGAATGGTTCTCTATGGCCCTTGGCTCCAACCTCTGAGCAATCCTTCCTTTCCCATAAAACATAACCTGTGTTTTCAGGTGAGAACTTTTCTCAGCTGCTTCCTTCTCACAAATGTTTGGGAGTTCAAAGGTGTCTTTTTATTTTGCGCTATCCTTGTAGTGTCTGTCTCTTTTAGTCCAAGCTGCAGTGTTTCCACTAGTAAAATTCCCTTTAATACTTTGATGGGTTTTGGTGACTCTTTTTGAGTTTCACTCTGTTAGACAATAGCCACACCCAGAAATCTCCTTGAGACAGGAATTTCTCTATCTTGGACCCCTGTGAGGCTAATGAGGGATAGTGCCCAAAATATTATTTAGAAGCCCTTTTTAAAAACCTCTCAGGTCTAGGAGGTACTCCTTTAAGATCCTTAGAAGGTCTTTGTCTAGCTTAACCGTTCTACGAGACAACTCCTAGAACTCTCTGAGTTCTTAACAAAGAATCTTATAGGCCCACCCTCAATTTGAATCTTTGCCTTGAAATCATTTCTTAATTTGAGAATTTTTAACCCTCTGTAGCAGCTGGGACCAAGAACAAGAAACAGTTTTATTTTTCAAACCCACCAAGTCCTGGCTCCTTTATAGTTCTTCCAGATCTTATTCCCTTTTTAGTCTCTCTTTCTCTCAATCTAATCACCACAGCTTTAAAAACAAACAAAAAACAGTTCACAGGAAACGGATGTGACTCAAGCAGTTGGGCTTTCGTCTTATATAGGAGGTCCAGAGTTCAATGCCCAGGGCCTCCTGGCGAAGGCAAGCTGGCCTGGGTGGAGTGCTGGCCCATCCGGAAGTACAGCTCTGTGCATGAGTGCCGTGGAGAGCTGGCGCAGCAAGATGACACAAGAGACACAGAGGAGAGACAATAAGAGACATAGCAGATCAGGGAGCTGAGGTCGTGCAAGAGAATGACCGCCTCTCTCCCACTCCAGAAGGTCCCAGGATTGGTTCCCGGAGATGCCTAATGAGAATACAAGCAGACATAGAAGAACGCACAGTGAATGGGCACAGAGAGCAGACAACAGGGCGGGTGTGTATGTGGGGGCGGGGGGGAGGGGAACGAAATAAATAAATCTTTAAAAACACCCAAAACAGTTGGCAATTCAATATTCTTCCCAGAAATCTCTTTAGCTAGATCATCGAGTTCATTAGGCACATCTTCTAGTTTCCATGATACTACACACACCGTTATTGACAAACTTTCCAGAGAATCATTCCCTTTTCCTCCAGCTTCCAATAATTTTCTCATTTTCTTTTAAGCCTTCACTGTCAGTCTTCTGGAGCCTCTCAGGCTTCTGTTAATAGTCTCCTCAAAAGCTCTTGCAGCTTCTGCCTGCCACCTGGTCCGGCGCTGATGCTACATGTTTTAGCCTTCTGTTATGGCAGCATGCCATTTCCAGGTAAGAAAAGTCTGTTTTGATTACATTGCTGCATCATAAACCACCTCAACCTTAGTGGTATAAAGCAATAACCATTTTATTGTGCTTATTACATGGATAGGGTACAGTGGGGAAGGCTTGATTCTGCTCCTTGATGTCTTGGGCCTCAACTGGAAAGACATGCACTGAATGTGCCTAGTTGGCCAGAAGCTGGAATGATCTAGAGGCTTCTTCATATCGCATATCTGGTGCCTGGTCTGGAATGTGTGGAAGGCTGAGCTCAGCTGGGACTGTGCTGGTACTGCCTCCATGTGATTTGGCTTATCCCATCACGGCAGCAAGGTTCTGATAAAGAGCGTCCTGAAAGCCAGTGTTCCCAGAGAACCACGCAGAAGCTGCATGGCCTTTTCTGTCTTAGCCTCTGAAGTCATGCAGCATTACTTCTGCCGCTTTCTATCAGCGCCAGAACACTTTAAACTGAATTCATGGCTTGTGGTTTGTAGGACTACCCTGGTAAGGTAAAGCTGGGCTGTGAATCTACACCAGGAATGGTCTGTGGTTGTAATATTTTAGGGACCATTTTTTCCCCTGCTCTGCTCAGCCCGAAGGCAACTTTCCTTGACATCCACTAGGGATAGGGCTGGCAGAGGTTTACTCCTGGACCAAATTTTGTGGGAGCATGGTCTCCTATCAGCCTCCCTACCTTGGATAGGCCTAGATTTGGTCTTCCATGAAAACTACAGTTGATGTTTGTCAAGTTTGGTAAATTTCCTCAAAAGTGGCTTCAACGCTCCAGTATCTCTTTTGGTACATGCCTTCATTTAGAGTTTAGTACTGATATTTTCCTTACTGTATTGCAAACTGCTTTTAAGAAGTTGATTTTTATATTTAAACCAGTTGCTCTTAGTTGTTTTCAAAAAGTGTGTTACTTGGATACACATGTAACTGGAAATGGAAGCCCCTATTTCAAGAAATTGTACCTTCATCTGCTTGGTTGTTCATTTCAGAAACTTGGCAGTTCGTTTTTTTAAACAGCTTTATTAAGATAAAATTCATATACCTTAAAAATTCGGGAGCTGATGTGACTCAGTGGCTGAGCGCTGGATTCCCACATATGAGGTCCCGGGTTCAAATGTGACCCTGGTACCTCAAACAAAACAAAACAAACAAACAAACAAACAAAAAACAAAACTAGAAACTCTTAGGCAAGATTCTCCCATGCCTTACTCAAGAATGTGTATTTGAATGGTATATGTTGGAAATTATATCTATTGAATTAATAAAATTGTGTTAGCAATTAAACACAGTCAACTTTTTCAAACCCCCCTCCCCAAATGCAGCAAGTGTAAAAAGTTTACAAGAAAGCAAATATTGTAGTGACAGTGGAGCCTGTTTACTGAAACAGGTAGTGGAGCCACCTTGAAAGTCTATGAAATAAATCATTGGTGATTTATATAATTGAATCAGTAGTCTGGTTTGGAAACACTTCAAGTTAGGTGGATTGTGTCAAGTTTGTGTATATTAATGTTTGTTCTCAAATTTTTGTTTCATTCAAATAAAGACTGTAGAGGAAAAAAATATGTTTTCACTTAGGGAAATATTCTCTAGAAGAGTGGTTATTCATCCTTTTTGAGTATGACAGTGCCAGAAAGTTTTTTATTTTTTTTTATAATTTCAAAAGTAACATCTTCATTGGGAAAAAAAATAGAATATTCCAGAAAAGTATTCATTCATTCAACAAGTATTTATTTATCGTAGGTATGGATAAGACCTTACACCAGGCACTAGAGGAATAACAATGAGCATAAAATAGATAATCTCCTATAAATTCACTTGAAAACACTGTTAAATTTGGTGGATTCTAACCCATGGGAATAAGTTTGGGGCCCCTGGCTGAACATTCCAGATCAGGCACCACTGTCCTAAGGGTTCCAGGTGAAATGTTTGGCTTCACAGGCGTCTGCCTCTGCACCTGACAGCCAAGAACCCCCAGGACTGCTGCCCACTTCTAGTGGAATTCAGCCCATCCCACTACAGAGCAGGCGCTGCGTGGCACACAGACCTCTCTTGGTGGGAGCCAATACCATGAGAGCAGGTACAAAAGCAAGCAAAGACAAACACTTCCTGTTGTCTATTTCGTTAGAAGCTGGTGAATGGGAATGATATCCTATTTCAGATCCAAGGCAGCCACCAGGTGTTTGATCAGCGTCTGGAAACCTTACTAGTACCCAGTAAATACTGAATGTGGAAATCAATATTGCCGTTGTATTTGAGTGGAGGGGAGGTTTCCTGCTGCCCTTGCAGAGGAATTTACTGCTGCGGGCACACACCCGCACGGCTTTTAAGGGCGTTATTTTCTTAAGTCTCTGATGTCAGCACCTCCCACTACAGAGACGCTGATGGAGGACATGGCTGGGTGGAGCGTTTAGATCAGCGGCTTCTCATTCCACGTTGTCTTTTGTGTCTCAATTTAATGAGAGGCCTGGGCACACAATTTGAGAGCAGTTTACAATCTAGCTTCACTTGATATTGATGAGATCTGTCTCTCCTGCAATTTTAATTTTTGTATTTACAACTAAATCTTCTTTACTGATGTTTCAATTAGGAGTTTTGGTCTAAATATTCAAGAGATTTTTTTTTTCCCATGGGGGAAGGGTCAGGGAATGACATTTTTACAATGTGTAACTTTTTTTTTTTTTAAATACTGGGACTGAAGATCGAACTGGGGACCTCCCATGTGGGAAGCGTGTGCTCAACTGCTTGAGCTACATCCGCTCCCGACAGTGCGTATCTTGACAATTTTGATTAAATAAATTATTTATGCTACCTGCTGTTCTTCTTAGGATTCACATTTTCATTATAAATTTTTAAAATATTTAACTTGTATTTATGCTATATACAAATGTGCCTAAAATCATTCTTCAGTCAAAGTCATACATATTTTATAAGGAATATACTGAGTTATAGAACTTGATTCTGACCCATATCTTCTGTTTCAACATTTTTTCTCACCCAAGGCTAATTTAAAATACTTATTGAGAGTAGATGTGGCTCAAGTAGTTGAGCACCTGCCTCCCATGTGGGAGGTCCTGGGTTCAGTTCTGATGCCCTCTAAAGAAAACAAACAAACAATGAGCAGACACTGAGCAAAAGGAAATGAGCAAACAGGCAAATGAGCCATCTGGAGGGGGAAAGGTATTTTTTTGTTTTGTTTTATTTTTAAATATGCTTATATATTATTTAGGAGAGAGCTATTATTCTCAAGTCTAGATAAGGTTCCTAAACGGCATATATTTCAGACTTCCAAACCTTTATGAATATCAAAAACACATATGGTCCTGGTGAATAGTGGAGTTTGTCATCTCTACAAATGTGAAATAGCTCATTTAGCTGGAAAACCATTAGATGATGCTTCCTGAAGGAAATTTATAACAAAGGTAACAAAGCCATTGAAGCTATTTTACCCTTCCTTACCTTCTGCCACCCCCTCCACTCTCACTTACCTCCTTGTAGTCCATGATCAAATTGGAAGAATTCTCTACATAACCCAGGATTGATTGATGTACCTAATTTAGTTCATATATCTATCTATCTCAGAGTATTATGGGAGACTAATGAGGAGAAAATTGGGGAACTCAAACAACCTCCTAAACTGTAATTTGGGTAGAAGTAGCATCTTCTTAATTATAAAAGAAAAACAGGGTAATTGCAGTAAAATTTGAAAATACAGGCAAGCACAAAGAAGGAAATAATAATATCTATAATAAGGCAATTATATATAACTATATAATACCTATAAGAAGGCATTATGCCTATAATACCTATAAATAGTACCTATAATAAGCCCAACTTCCAAAAGATAAGCAGTATTAACATATTAGTGAATATCTTTCCAAACATAGGTATATGCTTTTTTAAAAATTGGGATAATGTCTTACCTACTGTTTTATAACTTGATTTTTTATTTATCAACATAGGGGAGCAGATGTGGCTCAAGTGTTAGAGCTTCCACTTACCATATGGTGGTACCTGGGTTTAATCCCTGGGGCCTCTTGGTGAAAGGAAGAAAAGAAAGCATGCCCACACGGCAAGCCAGTGCTAGCGTGTGTGCCCGCATGGTACGCCAGTGCCCCTTGCAAGTGAGTCATGCAACAAGATGATGACGCATCAAAAGAGAGTCGAGGTGAAGTGCAGCAGGAACCAGGAACTGAGGTGGCCCAATTGACAGGTAACCTCTCTCCCCATCAGAGGTCTCCAGGATCAAATCCCAGTGAATCCAGAAGAGAAAAATTGAGAAGACAACATGGACAGCAAAAACAGCAGGGTGGGAGGAGGGAAAGGGGGAAAATAAATAAATAAATACATCTTTTTTAAAAAGTCAGTAAGAATCAGAGTTACTTTATAGATTCTGTACTTCTCCTTCCTTTTTCCACTTAACTATAGATTTTGGTGATTGTCCCATATCAGTACCTCTTGGGCTGCCTCATTCTTTTTTAATGGCTGACAGATGTTCCATTGTGAATGTGAATGTTTAGGACTCTTTCTTCATAAAATCTGTCCAAACCATTTTAAAAACGATCAGTATATCCAGAGGAGATCTCCAGAGGCAGTTTGGGAGTAAGTCACTAACCATTAAACAAAGATGTAATCAGGGAGTGGATAAGAAAAAATTTACCAAGAGCGTGGGACTGTGGGACCTGCTACCCATGTGTATTGTGAGGGTGAGTTTGCCCCCAGATTTGAATAGGGTGGGTGTTCCAGCCTGTTGTTCAGGGAGAGCTTGGCTGCCCCAGTCTACAGAGAGGTTGGAGCACATTCCCCAGTGTTTGCCGAGAGTTAGGCCACCGCCCCACTACTCTGAGGGGTTGGGCCTGTGTGCTAGGGATGAGGGAGAATACAGCCACCACCTCGCCATACTAAGTAGATGGAAACTGTCCCTTAGAGATTGGGGAAAGTGTGGCAGTCACCCAAATGTTTTTGGAGGGTGAAGCCTAGAGCTGGGTTACCACCCAGATGCTTGAAGAGGGTGGAACAGGATGTATGGCCATTGGGTAAGCCTGTGGAAAGGGTGGGACCCCATGAAGGCCTGAGGAGAAGAAACCATTGTTCTAGAGATGACTATCAGACTGTGAGATCTAATGGAGTGTGCCCTGCAGGTTTTTGGAACTGATGGGGTACCCATGCCTGTTACCCTCCCAGTTTCTCCCTTTGGTAATGCAAATGTTTATCCTATGCCTGTCTCGCCTTTCTATACTGGAAGCTGATAATCTGTGTTCTAAATTTCACAGGTCTACAGCAAGAGGGGACTATTGACCCAAGGCAAACTGTAAGCCTGTAACTGATTTTTATGTGATTTTGTACTTAACATTGCTTCTGAAATGATTTAAGGCTTTTGAAATATTGTGATGTAATGAATGTGTTTTGCATATGGATGGAACATGTCATTTTGGAATTCAGAGAGTGGAGTAGGGCAGTTTGAAACTATTTTATGAATCTGGAAAAGAAAAAGATTGTTTGTGGGCTGATCCACTCCTGTGACTGTGAGGCCTTTTTTTCAATCTGACTACCTCAGTGAGGTGTGACTCAGGCTGAGTCTCCACCCTCTTGCTGGGTCTGATGAAAAAACGGAGACTCACCAGAAAAGAGAGCTCTGCCATTTTTGATCCTGCCATGTGACAGAAAGGAGAGGCTCAAGCAGCTGAGACCCTGAGAAGATATGAGCCATTTGCCTGATAGCTTATAGCTGAAATCAGGAAGAAAGTGGAGCGGCTGAGCCTGAGAGGAGAGGCCCTGTAAGAGACAAGCCCTATGTCTGGTTGCCCTCACCTCAGCTCTGAGGCACAGTATAGCCTGGAGGGGAAGGCAGAGATCTCCGCCATCTTGCTTCCACACATGGTGGCTGACTTGGGTGAGAAACCACCTCTTACGGTGCCTTAAGTTGGATTTTTTACAGCCTTGGAACTATAAGTTTGTATCCCAAATAAATACCTTTTATAAAAGCCAACATGTTCCTGGTACTTTGCATTGGTAGCCCTTTGGCAAACTAAAACAGGGGCTTATCCACGAAAAGACAAAAAATAGGTTAACTAAACTATACCAGAGTGTAGACATAAGAGAGATGTTCTAGAATAATGGGAAACCAAGTATCAGGGTTGTGGTAGTTTGAGACTGTATATACCCCAGAAAATCATGTTCTTAAAGCTGGTCCAGGAAAGTGAACTTGGCCCAGTGGTTGGGGCGTCCGCCTACCACATGGGAGGTCCACGGTTCAAACCCCGGGCCTCCTTGACCCGTGTGGAGCTGGCCCATGTGCAGTGCTGATGCGTGCAGGGAGTGCCCTGCCACGCAGGGGTGTCCCCCATGTAGGGGAGCCCCACGTGCAAGGAGTGCGCCCCATAAGGAGAGCTGCCCAGCGTGAAACAAAGTGCAGCCTGCCCAGGAATGGTGCTGCACACATGGAGAGCTGATGTAGCAAGATAACAACAAAAAGAGACACAGATTCCCGGTGCCGCTGATAAGGATAGAAGCAGTCTTAGAAGAACACACAGCAAATGGACACAGAGAGCAGACAACTGGGGGAGGGGAGGAAGGGGAGAGAAATAAATAAATAAATAAATCTTAAAAAAAAAATCCTGTTAAAAAAAAAGCTGGTCCAGGGAAGTGACTATGGCTCTTGTGATAGGGCTTCTGCCTGCCATATGGAGGACCTGGGTTCGATCGCTGGGGACTCCTGATGAAAAAGAGAAGAAGAGGTGCTGTGTGGTGAGCCAGTGCCCACGTGGCAAGCCAGTGCCCACACAGCGAGCCAGTGCCCATGTGGTGTGCCTACGTGGTGAGCTGAGTGCCCATGCGGTGTGCAAGTGAGTCACAAGATGATGCAAGTAGCAAGTAGCAAGATGATGATGCAACAAAAGAGAGACAAAGCAGTGAATCAAGCAGAAGCACAGCAGAGACCAGGAACTGAGGTGGTGCAGCTGATAGGGAACCTCTCTCCACATCAGAGGTCCCCAGGATCAAATCCCAGTTAATCCTAGAGGAGAAAAAATGAGAAGAGAAGACAAAAAGAAAGATTGATACAGAAGATCACACAGTGAATGAACACAGACAGCAAAAACAGCACGGCAGGGGGAGGGGAAAGGGAAGGGAAAAAAAAAAAAAAATAAATCTATTTTAAAAAAAAAAGCTGGTCCATTCCCATAAGTGTTAACTTATTGTGGGTGGGACTCTTGATTAGGTTACACTACAGGGTGTTTAGGTTGGATTAGTTTGATTAAGGCATGGCTCGGGGTAGATATTAACGCTTTTACTGGAATCCTTTATGAATGGAACAAATACAGAGAAAGCAACAGAACCAAGAGGCTGAAAGCAATGAAACCCAGGAGAGAATGGAAAGACAGCAGATGCCTCTATGTGTCTTGCCATGTGACAGAGGAGTCCAGGATTGCTGGCAGATGGTCTTCAGGGAAAAAGTATCATTTGGTGATGCCTTGATCTGGACATTTTCATGGCCTCAGAGCTGTAAGCTTGTAAACTAATAAATTCCCATTGTAAAAGCCAATCCATCCCTGGTATTTTGCATTCTGGCAGTCTAGCAGACTAAAACAAGGGCCTAGAAGGAGAATTTCTTATTGGTAAGCGAGCACATGGAGTGGACTTCCCAAATGATTAGCTATAGGATGAGAGAAAGAGGAGTGAAAAATGACCCTACATTTTCAAGCCTGGAGAGTAGAATTGTGGTATTTTAAGAAATAAGGAACAAAGGAGGAGCAGGGTTTAAGAAATGTAAAGATAAATTATGATGTGGACATGCTGAGTCTCAAAACTGGGAATGTTAAGCAGAAGCTAGTTTGTGAAAGAAGTCAGGGATAGAGAAATGGATTTTGGCATCATCCAAAGTGTTGGGCTAAGTTACTGTAGCAGAGATACCTCAAATTCAGTGGCTTAACCAATATAGTAGTTTATTTCTTGCTCACAGAACCAGCTAGAGAAAATCAGTCTAAGATTGGTAGGGTAAGATTATGGCTTCCATCTCTTATTCTAGCTTCTGCCATTACATCTCCCTCCCAGCCAGAAAAAAGTGGCAAAGGCAAGTGGAGGGCATGCCTATCACTTCAAGGATATGGCCAGGAAGTGGTCCATGTCACTTTTTCTCACACACAGTTGACCAGAACTTAGTTGCATATCATCATATCATACATCCTACATCTCATGGCCACATATAAGACAGTTTGCAGTCTTTGGCTGAGTTCCAATGACAAAAGAGAAAGAGAAGATATATATGGGTGGAAGCCAGCAATCATAGAAGTTGTTAGGTTAGATACACCAGAAAAAAATTCTCAGACAGAGATTTGTGTGCAGGACTTTTATTGGGGAATGCCCTCAGAATTTATACCTGGGATGGAATGGATGGGCAGGCAGCAGCGAATGAGGGAGGATTGGGCAGAGGGAGAAGTTGAACTGCAGTGCAGTTGCAGAGACCTCAGCTGATCCCAGGGGAGCTGTCCCATCTTGAGGCAAGAGGGATTGGACTTTATACCCATGGAGGAGACATGATCTTGGGTGAGGTGGTTTTCTTCAACCAAAAGCAATTCCTGGAGGAGGATTCACCTGAGAGATTTTTTTTTTTTTAAGATTTATTTATTTATTTATTTCTCTCCCTTTCCCCCCACCCTGGTTGTCTGTTCTCTGTGTCTATTTGCTGCATCGTCTTCTTTGTCTGCTTCTGTTGTTGTCAACGGCACAGGAATCTGTGTTTCTTTTTTTGTTGTTGTTGCGTCATCTTGTTGTGTCAGCTCTCCGTGTGGGCGGCACCATTCTTAGGCAGGCTGTACTGTCTTTTGCACTATGCAGCTCTCCTTTTGGGGTGCACTCCTTGTGTGTGGGGCTCCCCTACATGGGGGACACCCCCGTGTGGCACGGCACTCCTTGTGTGCATCAGTACTGCGCATGGGCCAGCTCCACACGGGTCAAGGAGGCCCAGGGTTTGAACCGCGGACCTCCCATGTGGTAGATGAATGCCCTAACCACTGGGCCAAGTCCGCTTCCCCAACTGAGAGATTTTGACAGCCAGTGTTTCCAGCATCTGGAAGTATCTGAAACAATAACTGCCTCAGTCCTGAACAGAGGACCTGAGCAGCACATCACAATCATCCATGGCAAGCTACCTCTTATGCCACGCAGATCCATTTGCTTCGTGTAATAAATTCCAGGATGGGATTGGTTTCTCCAGAATTCTGGTTGGTCTCTTGTCCTGGTCCTGGAGGAAATGTCCAAGAGGAAGGTTAGTGGACATCTGGGATCAGCATAAGCAGGATCAGAGAGTTCAGAAGGATCTAGAATTTCAAAGTTTTCAAGTGCACAATCCAGATGCCCCATTCAAGTCTTAGGATTCTACTTCTTCCTAGTCAAGGCCCTGACCTTGGCATAACAGACTTGCCAAAGATGAAAATCCCACTTCTCTGGAATTCTGCTACTCTTATAGGTCCAGGGCCCCTTCTTAAGGTTTTTCTGCCCTCTGGCTGCAAGAGATGAGTCTCTGTGCGCACTGCCAAGGAGGCTCTCTGGCTTTCACACTTGGCCTTCAATTGATGATTACTCACCCTTAGTCTTTTGATGTCTTTCTTTAATGAATCAATGACACTCAGCAAGAGCCATCTGATTCCATTTTCCTATGGTTAGTACTTTTCCCCAGTCTCTCAAACATCTCAGATATTGTGCCTCTAAGCTATCTCCTTCTTCTAGCACCTTTCCAAGTTCACCACCAGTGAAAGTTTTAATATGCTAGGAGCTTTGAGTGCTCCTTCTACCCCAAGAGATGGGGTCCTCACTGCCAGCTGTCAGATGGGTGATCCAATTCCCAAATCCCATTTTAGAGTCCTTCCTCCAAAACTCCTGTCATTAGTTGTCTTAGGATTGGTTCTCCAGGAAATAGACTCTGAGATGGAGATTTTTGCACAGATAGTTTATTGAGGCATGATCTCAGAATCAACACCAGTAGGACTGGGCAGAAGGAGTTGAAATGAATGCAGTCACCACAGAGATCAGGGGAGCTCTGGGGTAGAGAAGTCCCTTCAGAGTCCTCCAGCCTTGAGCAAGGGGGCCAGCCCTTTTGATTCTTTCATTTTATCAATCACTGCATGGGGGATTAGGAAAAAAAGGGAGTCAAGGACAGTCCCCCAGAGAGACTCCCACATTTATGTGACAATACAAAGAATTAACAGAGGAGATGCTAGAGAACAAGGGGGAGCAAAGAGCCAGGAAGACAAGGAAGCAGATGGGAAAAGTCCATAGGAAGCTTGGAAGTCTATTAATCTAACCTTCTAATTTTAAAAATGAGAAAGTCCAGAGACAGAAAAACCACATAGCTTAATTTCAATTCAAGTTAGTTACAACACCCACTTGTCGGGTCTTTTGACTCCCCAGTCAGTGTTCTTTTTTTTAAAATTAATTAATTAATTTATTTCTCTCCCCTTCCCCCCCCCACCCTGGTTGTCTGTTCTCTGTGTCTATTTGCTGTGTCTTCTTTGTCCGCTTCTGTTGTTGTCAGCAGCACAGGAATCTGTGTTTCTTTTTGTTGCGTCATCTTATTGTGTCATCTCTCCTTGTGGGCGGCGCCATTCTTAGGCAGGCTGCACTTTCTTTCGCGCTGGGCAGCTCTCCTTACGGGGTGCACTCCTTGTGAATGGGGCTCCCCTATGTGGGGGACACCCCTGCATCGCAGGGCACTCCTTGCGCACATCAGCACTGCACATGGGCCAGCTCCACCCAGGTCAAGGAGGCCTGGGGTTTGAACCGTGGACCTCCCATGTAGTAGATGGACGCCCTAATCACTGGGCCATGTCCGCCACCCCAGTCAATGTTCTTAATGATGTTTTCCCATTGCCTCATTTGTAGGTTGTCTCTATCTTATTCACCCTTGGACGAGAGCAGAAAAAAAGTAAATCAGAGACTCTGGAGTGCTCTTTTGGTGGAGGTGTGGTTCTTAGCTTCATTGTCTCTCTCACACACACAAAAATCCCTTTATTAATTTAGTTCTTCTTTTCACTTTGAATGATCTCCACACTGGCTTTTGAAGGGAGCTACTGGGAAGCGGACTTTGCCCAGCGGTTAGGGCTTCCATCTACCACCTGGGAGGTCCGCAGTTCAAACCCCGGGCCTCCTTGACCCGTGTGCAGCTGGCCATGCGCAGTGCTGATGCCTGCAAGGAGCGCTTCTGCCACTCAGGGGTGTCCCCACGCAGGGGAGCCCCACACGCAAGGAGTGCGCCCCGGAAGGAGAGCCATCCAGCGTGAAAGAAAGTGCAGCCTGCCTAAGAATGGCGCCACCCACACGGAGAAATGACACAACAAAATGACACAGCAAAAAGAAACACAGATTCCCGTGCCACTGACAACAACAGAAGTGGACAAAAAAGATGAAGCAAATAGACACAGAGAATAGGCAACCGGGGTGGGAGGGGGGAAAGGGAGAGAAATAAATAAATAAATCTTAAAAAAAAAAATTGAAAGGAGCTACTAACAAGTCTGAAGATTATCAAAATCATAACAAAACTGTGGAGTGGAGGTGGCTTAAGCTGGTGGGCATCTCTGTCTCCCACATGGGAGGTCCCAGGTTCAGTTCCTGATGCCTCTCCTGAAAAAACAAAAACACACAAGCAAAACAAATGAAAAAACCAACTCAAAGAAGCTGATGTGGCTCAGTGGTTGAGTGCCAGCTTCCTGTATATGAGGTCCTGCTCAGTCAATCTCCTGAGCAGATTGACTGCTTTCCTTGTCATAGACTTAGTGGCAAAAGAAAGGATTATTATTTTTATTTCCCTACTTTAAATATAAGGCCAAGCTGAACTTGGTAATATTTTCTTTTTCTCCTTTAAAAATAAAAATTAGCATGGTGAGCCAAGAATGTTTAACTGAAAAACACAAGGTGAGAGGGGTTGAGTTATCACTGAGATGCTATAAATTGGAATATTTAATTTTGTCTTGTGCATATAGACTTGTGGTTATTTTAGAACAAAATTTCCTTGAAAAAATTGATGATTGGGAGCGGAACTCCTTCCATAGATCTGGTGCTATACTACTTAATTTTCTATATGACTTTAGAGTTTATAATTAAAAGCCCCTTACCTAGCATGGGGTCTTGTGGGTCTCATATCCATAAATTAAGAAGATATTGTAACATTTATGTAATCCAAGTATCTTAAAAAATAAAAAAAAAAGCTGAAAAAAGTAGAAGATATTGAAAATTAGGGCTTGAAATACTCAAACACCCTTGTGGGAGGAAACAGTTTCTATTGCCACTGTACCCTCTCTTCCACAGGTAAGAGTTAGCATCCCACAGTCATGGAAGGACAGAGGACTCTGGGGACAATCAAAGTATTAACTATTGGCTTTGGGGAGCACCTAGGATGGACAAAGCATTTCTTCCTCCAGCTTCTCCCCTCTGCTCTGTGTGGGAATCAGAGAACAATTCTTTCATTTGTTTTGTGTTGCTCTTGCTTTTTGATACTGATAGCAACTTCATCTCACAGGGCAATAATTTTAATTTAGATATTGCAATTACAATCCCTAACAACATATCACAAAACAATGTGTATATATATATATATATTTTTTTTGAGGTACTGGGGCCTGGGATTGAACCTGGACCTCCTCATATGTGGAAAGCCCACACTCAACCACTGAGCCACATGGGCTTCCCTGAGTTAGTTTTCTCGTTTGTTTTACTTGTTTGTTTTTGTTTTTTCGGGAGGTAGTGGGAACTGGACCTGGGACCTTCCTTGTGGGAGGTGGGTGCTCATCTGCTTCAGCCACATCTGCCCCCCCCAACAATGTATTTGAAGGCCACCTAACATTTCTAAAAATGCTCAATTTCACTATGTTCCTGAACAAAACTTTGTGGCTGATTACACAGAGGATGGGATTCTACACATTTACTGGTCACTTAAACTATTAAATTCAGTGATATTAAGCAATACCAACCATATTTCCCCCCAAAAAAATTAATATATAAATTTAAAGAAATATAAAGTTAGATTTACTTAATTTTTAATTCTGAACTGAGAAGGTAATCTAAGGAAGGACTTTTTTTTTCCAGAGACCTAGGATCTTAATTCATGTTTAAAGCTAAAACAAATAAGTGAGGGTAAATATATAGATATTTGAAAATACTTACAAAAGCATCATCAAAAAACATGAGCTATTTAGTGATAAATTTAGTGTGATTCACAAGACTTGTATACTAGAAACTACAAAACATTGCTGAGAGAAAGTAAAGACCTAAATAAAGGAAGCAATTACCATACTTATGGATTAAGATTTCACATAATTTGCATGTCAATTCTCCTCAAAATGATCTATATACTCAATGCAGAGTTTCTCAACAGCAGCACTATTGGCATTTTGGGCTGGAAAATTCTTTGTTGCGAGAGACATGTGCATTGTAGGATGTTTGGCAACATCTCTGGCCTCTGCCCATTTGGTTCTAGTAGTGCCTCACAAAAATGTGTGACAAATGTCCCCTGGGGAGCACTGCTACTCTCAGACTTATCACTGAGTCACTGCAATTTCATTTGAAATCTCAATTGCAGAAATTGACAAACTGATTCTAAAATTTAGATAGAAACACAGACAACCTAGAAAAGCCAAAAAATGTGGAAAAAGAATAAGGTTGGAGGCCTTACACTATTTGTTTTTAAGACTTATTATAAAGATATAGTAATCAAGACACTGTGATAGTTGCAAAAACATGGACATATAGATCAATGAAACAGAATAGAGAGTACAGAAATAGGCCCACAGAATTACCACCAATTAATTTTTTGACCAGAGTTCTTAGGTAATTCAAAAGAGAAAGGATTATTTTTTCAACAAATGATGCTAGAATAATCAGATATTTATATGGAAAAAAAATGAACCAAACACTTATCTCACAGTATATACATTTTTAACTTGAAAAGGATCATAGATCTAAACATAAAAGCTAAAACTATATAACTTTTGGAGGAAAACCAAAAAGACAATCTTAGGGACCTTGCATAAATTAAAATTTCTTAAGTAGAACATTAAAAAAAAGGACTTAAAATCATTATAAACTTTAGCTAGATTGTGCGGTATGTAAATATATCTCAATAAAACTCCTTTCTTTCACCAAATGCACTGAATGTGCCACAATGATGAAAGAGGTTGTTGATGTGGGAGAAGTGAGGGGGATGGGGTGTGGGGTATATGGGAACCTCTTATATTTTTTAACGTAATATTTTTTGTGGTCTATGTATCTTAAAATAAATACAATTAAAAAATAAAACTCCTTACTAAATAAATAAATAATTGTGCAAAAATAGCCAGAAATAGCTATGTACAACAGGGAAAACACAGAGATGTTGAGAGGTGAAGAATTTTCTTGTTTGTCTGTTTTCTGTTTATAATTATTATTATTGAAATAATGAAAATGCTCTAATAATGAATGAAGTGATGAATGCATACCTATGTGATTATACCAAAAACCATTCGGGAAGTGGACGTGGCTCAACTGATAGAGTGTCCGCCTACCATATGGAGGGTCCAGGGTTTGATCCCCAGGGCCTCCTGACCTGTGTGGTAAGCTGGCCCATGCACAGTGCTGCAGCACGCGAGGAGTGCTGTGCCATGCAGGGGCGCCCCTGTGCAAGGAGTGCGCCCCGCAAGGAGAGCCGCCCCATGTGAAAAAAGTGTGGCCCACCCAGGAGTGGTGCCGCACACACAGAGAGCAGATGCAGCAAGATGATGCAACAATAAAAAAAAGAGACACAGTTTTCTGGTGCTGCCTGACAATGCAAGCGGATGCAGAAGAACACACAGCAAATGGACACAGAGAGCAGACAATGGGGTGGGGAAAAGGGGAGAGAAATAAATAAAATAAATCTTTTTAAAAAAAAACCACCACTGATCTTACACTTTGGATGAATTGTATGTTTTATTAATATGTATCAATAAAACTGATTTGTTTTCAAAATAAGAACAAATTGATAAATTGGACTTTATCAAAATTTAAAACCCTGCTATTCAAAAGACACTCTTTTTTTTTTTTTTTTATTGACTTTGTAATAATATTACATTAAAAATATATATGTGAGGTCCCATTCAACCCCACCCCCCCACCCCACCTCTCCCCCCCCCCCCCAGCACCACTCGTTCCCATCATCATGACACATCCATTGGATTTGGTAAGTACATCTTTGGGCACCTCTGCACCTCATAGTCAATGGTCCACATCATGGCCCATACTCTCCTCCATTCCATCCAGTGGGCCCTGTGAGGATTTACAATGTCTGGTGATTGCCTCTGAAGCACCATCCAGGGCAGCTCCATGTCCCAAAGACGCCTCCACCTCTCATCTCTTCCTGCCTTTCCCCATACCCATCAGCCACCATGTCCACTTTTCCCAATCCAATGCCACCTCTTCTATGTGGACATTGGATTGGTTGTGTCCATTGCACCTCTATGTCAAGAGGAGGCTCAGATTCCACATGGATGTTGGATGCAATCCTCCCACTTTCAGTTGTAATCACTCTAGGCTCCATGGTGTGGTGGTTGTCCTTCTTTAACTCCATCTTAGCTGCAAAAGACACTCTTAAGAAAAAGAAAAGACAATCCACAGACTGGGAGAATATTTGTATGAACCATATTTCCAACAAAGATTTTATATTTGGAATATAAAAACTCTTAAAACTCTATAACAACAAGGTAAACAACCCAATAAGAAATGTGCAAAAGATTTGAAGAGACACCTATGGCAGTTTGAAGTTCTTTCATGAATCCCAAAAAGAAAAAGACTATGTTTTGAACAAATTCATTCCTGTGGGTGTGGGCCCTTTTTTTTCAGTTAGGCCAGTATAGAGAATTTATTGGGAAATGGGGGGAAAAGAACAGAGCTTGCTGAGAAATGGGAGAGAAGGACCTTGCGACAGTTTGAGATTTATTCATGAATTCCAAAAAGAGAGATTTTGTTTGTAAACTGGTCTGTTCATCAGGGCATGATACCCTTTGATTGATTTAAGTTCAAAAACTTGGGAAGTAGATGTGACTCAAGCAACCACATGGGAGGTCCCGGGTTTGGTTCCCAGTGCCTCCTGGAGAAGATGAGCAAGACAGTGAGCTGGCATGACAGGCAGATGCAGTAAGCTGATACAACAAGATGACGCAACAAGGAGACCCAAAGAGGAAACACAATGAGAGAGACAACAAAGCAGGGAGCAGAGATGTCTCAAGAGATTTGAGCACTTCTCTCCCATGTGGGAGGTCCCAGGTTCGATTTCTGGTGCATCCTAAAGAGAATAGGAACAGATACAGTGAATGGACACAGAGAGCAAACAGCGAGCACAAACAATGAGGGAGGGTAATTAATAAATAAAATCTTTAAAAAAATTCAAAGGCTTTACATTTACCTGATTAAAGGAAGATTAGGGCTTTGATTCGACCATGTCATTAGGGAATGCAGGGTTGAGTCCCTGCTCCCTTGGTGGCCTATACTAAAGGATACTCAATCAAGAACACAGAAGCAGATACACATGAAAAGAGAGAACTCCATAGACACAGAAGAGGACATTGATCCTGTGGCCCTGGGGAGAGAGAAGCCATTTGCCTGATAGTTTGCAGCTAAAGAAAAGAGAGCAGCTGAGCCCTATGCCGGCCTACAGCTGAGATCAGAAGAAGCTGGGCCTACAGAGCCTTAAGAGGAAGAGGAAGGCTGAGCCCTTGCAGAGATCAGCAACCATCTTGCTCCAACACATGGCAATAGACTTCTTATGGTACCTTGAGTTGAACTCTTTAGGGTCTTGTAAATTTAAACTTTTACCACAAATAAATACCCTTTTATAAAAACCAACAGATTTCCGGTACTTTGTATCAGCACCCCTTTGGCTGACTAATAAGACAGAAATATGCACTGAGATTTGATGAGGGCCCCTCTACGCAGAGAGAGTGGGCTCTGGCTTGTGTGGTTACCTTTTAAGCTATTAATTATTCCTTTCCTTGATAATGCTAAGGGGAGGGGCCCCAGCTGTTACTGGCTGCCCCACCAGTGGTGGGGCCAATGGTGAGGTTGTTTTGGAATATCCAGGCCTCTCCTCAGGCATGGAAAGAGTCCCAACTGGAACCTCAAGGTCAAGGTCAAGGTCTTGGCAGGGTCCAATGGCCATATTGTCTGTTGTGTGGGGCCCCTTTGACTGGACTACATCAGTGGTGCATGACACAGGTTGGGTTTCTGCCCTCTCGCTGGGATGTCTATAATAATTGGAGACACAGAGGAAGAGATGCGTAGGAAAAGAGGGCCCTGCCATTTTTTATCCTGTCATCGTTAGCAGAAGGCTCTGGGTTCTGGGCTTCTAGGTTCTTGGCTTATGTCACATGAAATAATTTAAGGACATGCCGTAGGGTTGGCAAGGGAGTAGAGTTTAAGAAAGAGAAAAATGAGAGAAGTACACAGTCTGAGGCATGGACCGCAGGCATGGTGCAGAAAGAGACCCATGCCTGGGGCCCAAGGTCAGGCCTTTCAAAAGTTTTTCCTCCTCCGCCTTCAAGTGCTGGGGGAGAGGCCCCAGCTGTTTGCTGTTTTGATTGGTTACCCCACCTGTCCCTTTTCAGGGGTACAATGGTGAAGCCTCCTGAGGATATCCAGGGCTTTCCCTTGACCCTGAATGTAATTCTCGTTCCCAATGAGTCATGTGGCCAAGGTCTCACAGGACCCCTCGGGAGGTCTCTGGTTGGGACCTTACAGCCATCTGTCTGTCGGCCATGTTGTCCGCCAGGCCTCCGCCACCACCCTCCTTTCACTGCCCTAACCTGCCTCCACAGGTGACAGAGGACTCGAGGATCACCTGCAGGCAATGCTTAAGTATGAAGCAACAGGGAGGATGGGCCCACAGAGTAGCTCAGGGTTGAAGAGATGAGCATATGCCTGAATTCCAGAAGAAAGCAGAGCAGCCGAGACTGAGAGAAGAGGTCTGGGAAGAGAAAAGCCCTGTGCCTTGTTGTCCGCAGCTGCGCTCTGAGAGACAGTAGATTCTGAATGGAGAGGCAGGGACGCAGCAGAGATTGGCCGCCATCTTTGCCACGTGGCAGAACACCAGGATCACCGGGAGCTGACTTTGGTGAAAAAGCATCTCTGATGGTGCTTTGATTGGGACATTTCATAGATCAGAACTGTAAAATTTTCCCCTAATAAAATTCCCATTAGAAAAACCAAGCCATTTTTGATACTTTGCATCAGTAGCCCTGTGGCAAACTAAGACAATAACTTTTTCAAAGAAGATATACAGATGGCAAAGAAGTACATGAAAAGATACTCAACAGTATTAGTCATTAGGGAAATACAAATTAAAACCACAATGAGAGGGAGCAGATGTGGCTCGAGCAGTTGCGTGCCTGCCTCCCACATGGGAGGTCCTGGGTTTGGTTCCTGGTGCTTCCTGAAAAAACAAAAACAAACAACAAGCAAAACAAATGAAAGAACTAACTCAGGGAAGCTGATGTGGCTCAGTGGTTGAGTGCCACCTTTCCACATATAAAGTCCTGGGTTCAATCTCCAGCCCCTGGTACCTCAAAACAACAAGAACAACAACAAAAACCCACAATGAGATACTACTTCACACCTACTAGAAGGGCTAAAGTTTAAAAATTTATATTTAAAAGATTGCAACATCAAATATTTGTGAATGTGTGTGAGCAACTGGAATCTTCATATATCGCTGCTGGGAATGCAAAATGTAATCGCCATTTTGGAAAACAGTTTGGCAATTTCTTGTAAAGTTAAATACATACATGTCAAATGACCCAGCAATTTCACCGCTAGGTATTTACCCAAGAGAAATGAAAATAAAGTATCACGCAAAGACTTGTAAATAAATGTTCATAGCAACTTTATTTATAATAGTCACAAACTGGAAACCCCAAATGTTTATCTCCTGCTGAATGAATAAACGAGTTGTAGAATATTAATAAAAACAACAAAAGGAAAGGAACTACTGATATGCATAACAAAATGGATGAATCTCAAAAGGATTAATGCTGAGGACAGAAGTCAGATCCAAAAGACTACATACTGTATGATTCCATTTATATGGCATTCTAGAAAAGTCATAACTATAGTGATAGAAAGTTAGTCAGTGGTTGCCAGGTACCAGGGGATTAACTGTAAAGGAGGAACTTTTTGGAATCATAGAAATATTTTATATCACGATATGATGGAAGTTCCATGATTATATATACATGTCAAAATGCATTGAACTGTACATTTAAAATTGGTGTTTTAATTGTTGTTCTTAAATCATTTCTCAGATAATTTTTTTTATTGTAGTAACATATATCTAACATAAAATTTGCCCTGCTAACCATTTTAAAGGGTACAATTCAGTGGCATTAATTACTTTTGCAATGCTGTACCACCATCACCATAAAATTGGTGTGTTTTATAGTATGTAAATTATATCTCAGTAAAACAAGATCTATCATCCTGTGACTTCAGACCCCTGAAGCTCCCATAGAGGAAAACAGACCACATAAACAGGCTTGGGAATTAGAATAACATCAGACTTCTCAAGTCCCACACTGGAATCTAGCAGACAATTGAACAAAGCCTTCAAAATTCCGAAGAATTTTATAACAGATAAACTATCAATCAAGTTAAAGGGTAGAATACAGCTATTTTCAGAAATATAAAGTCTCAGGTTATTTGTCTTCCATACATATTTCTCCAAGAAAGATTATTGGATGATGTGTCCCACCAAAATGAGGGAGTAAACCAAGAAATAGAAGGTTTCAAAAACAAAAACAAAGAACAAGGGATTAAACAGTAGAGAGGTGAAAGAATTCTATGGAAGGTAGCGATGAGAAGTCCTAGGATGGTAGTAACAGGTATTCAAAGAACCAGTCTATGTTGGAGCAGAATGTAAAGCTCCAAATAGATTATCTCCAAGAAAAAAATGAAAGAGATTATCTGAAATATTTGAATACATTGCAGGAAATTTTATTGCAGTGTCAGATTTTGGGAATGGATTAGTAATCAGTACCCAGAAAAGTAAGTAATAGAGAAAATGAGGCAATTTTTCTTTCCAGAGAAAACAACAAGTTGTCCCAACTTACATAATTGTGCATGACATGACTCGGTAAAGAATATTTACATAGTCAAAATAATGTTAACAATAAATATTAGTTTTATTTAAAACAGTGATATGGAGGAGGATATTTAGCATCTGCTTTTCATCTTGAGGATTGCTTCATAAAGCTCTCGTGTTTCTTCCTTGCTATTAGGATGTTTACTGTAAATTTTCACCCGCGTCAATATGTTTGTTCTTAGTAGATTTTGTGCCCCACTTCTAGTTTTCTCCTTCTATTCTGCTATGAGCTTGGAAAACAGATAGTCAAGCTTATTTTAACTGTGTAAAACTAGAATATATTAAGTACATCATGCCTAAGTATTTTTGTTTTGTTTTGTTTTTTATAAATTCTGGTAATAGAATGTTTTTTATTGTCTTTTTTTTTTCAAAGATACATAGATCACACAAAAGGTTACATTAAAAAATATAAGAGGTTCCCACATGCTCCATTCCCCACCCCACCCCCACTCCTCCCACATCAACAACCTCTTTCATCATTGTGGCACAGTCATTGCATTTGGTGAATACATTTTGGAGCACTGCTGCACCGCATGGATTATAGTTTACAGTGTAGTTTACACTCTCCCCCAGTCCATTCAATGGGTTATGGTAGCATGCCTAAGTTTTATTTATTTATTTATTTTTTATGCCTAAGTTTTAATACATGGTTTTTGTGACATCTATATTGGCTTGCTCAGAGGCCTTTTTGGCTTTTGTGACCATGGATAATATTTCACTTCACCTTTCTGTGGGGAAGTAATAGTACCTATGTCATGGGCTACTATCAGCGTTGAAAATAGCCAAGATTAAATTGATATAGCTTTAACATAATTCATTTATCCATTCATTTCTTTGATCTATTTTTTCCCCCGCCCCCTTGTGACTTTTCGCATGCTGTCTGCTCTCTGTGTCCATTCAGTGTGTGCCCTTCTGTGTCTGTATTTATTTATTTTTAAATTTCTCCTCCCCCCCCCATGGCTTGCTTGCTGTCTGCTGTCTGTGTCCATTCGCTGTGCGCGCCTCCGTGTTTTTTTGCTTGTCTCCCTTTTTTGTTGCTTTACCTTGCTGAGTCAGCTCTCCGCGGTGCTTGCAGGCTGGCGGCTCTCTGAAGGGTGAGGGCGAGGCTGCCTTCACAAGGAGGCCCCAGGACGTGAACCCAGGGCCTCCCATATGGGTGACGGGAGCCCAACTGATTGAGCCACAGCTGCTTCCCTCATTAATCTATTTTTAAAGTTATTAAAAACAAGGTAATAAATCAATACACTGTTTTTTTAATACCTAATTTGTGGTAATGCAATGTCATGTGTAGCCAAAATTATAAGCTGTTTATAAAGCAAGTCTTGATTCCTTTAGTAAAATCTATATGTGCATGTATCAAACTCTGAGGCTCATCTTTTGACAATAAGCGGTTAAGTCTCAGGTATAAAAATCAGAAATAGCACCATTAATTTCTTAGACATCATGATCAAATTTTTTCCGTGGATTTAATGAAATAGACATTGCAAATAATTAATTGAACTGGAGTGTAGTAGTGTAATATATAATTTTATTTTTGTTAATGGGAAGTTCAAAAATTAAAACTTTTGTAATGGTGTGAAGCTGAATAGACCCCAGAAAATTATGTTCTTAAAGTCAATCCATTCCTGTGGGTGTAAACATATTTTAAATAGGGCCTTTTGGTTAGGTTACTTCCATAAGGTGTGACTCTGGCTGAGTCTTAATTCTCTTACTGTAGTCCTTTCTAAAAGAATGTAATTCAGGGAAGTGGGTTTGGCTCAACGGAGAGGGGGTCTGCCTACCACATGGGAGGTCTACGGTTCAAACGCAGGGCCTCCTGACCTATGTGGAGCTGGCCCATGCGCAGTGCTGATGTGTGCAATGAGTGCTGTGCCACGCAGGGGTGTCCCCTGCATAGGGGAGCCCCACGCACAAGGAGTGTGCCCTGTAAGGAGAACTGCCCAGCACAAAAAAAGTGCAGCCTGCCCAGGATTGGCGCCGCACACATGGAGAACTGGCACAGCAAGATGACGCAACAAAGAGAGACACAGATTGCAAGTGCCACTGATAAGGATAGAAGCAGACACATAAGAACACACAGCGAATGGACACAGAGAGCAGACAACTGGGTGGGGGGGAGGGTGGGGAAGGAGAGATAAATAAATAAAAAATAAATCTTAAAAAAAAAAAATGTAATTCAGAGACAGAAGAGGAAAGCCATGGAAGACAGAAGCTGAAAGCAGCAACACCAGGAAGAGAAGAGAGAGACCAGCAGCACAGTCACATGCCTTGCCATGTGACAGAGTCCAGGAGCGCCAGCAGCCAGTCTTCAGACAGAAAGCATCACCTGATATGCCTCGATTTGGACATTTTCCCAGCCTCAGAAATGTAATGTTCTAAGCCAATAAGTCCCCATTGTAAAAGCCAACCCATTTCTGCATATATATTGCATTTCAGCAGTCTAGCAGACTAAAACACACCATAAAATAAAATAAAAATGATAATTGACTAAAACTGGAGAAATATTTTATCGTATGATTTGATAGAAATGATGTTTTTTTTAAAGATTTATTTATTTCCCCCCCTCCCCCCGCCTTGTCTGCTCTCTGTGTCCATTGGCTGTGTGTTCTTCTGTGACCACTTGTATTCTCATCAGGCGGCACTGGGGAGCTGTGTCTCTTTTTGTTGCATCATCTTACTGTGTCAGCTTTCTGTGTGGATGGCACCACTTCTGCGCAGAATGTGGTTTTGTGCAGGGCAGCTCTTCTTGCTCGGGGACCACCCCTTATGCCAAGGAGTCCCTTATGTGGGGGCATCCCTGCGTGGGCTGGCACTCCTTGAGCGCAGCAGCACTGTGTGTGGGCCAGTTCACCACAAGCCAGGAGGCCCTGGGTGTCGAACCCTGGGACCTCCTATATGGTAGGCAGACACTCTATCTGTTGAGCCACATCCGCTTCTTAAAAATGATAGTTTTTAGCTTTCTTTTTTAATATAACACATCAAATTTGAAAGAGATCATATAAAAGCTTTGCTTGTTTTAGCTAGCGTGATGTGAAAAATTTTCTAATCCTTGAAAACATGTCAGTCGTGCTTAAAATAATCAGCCTCAGGGAAGCAGATGTGGCTCAAGCAATTGTCCTGTCTACCGTACGGGAGGTTCCAGCGTTCGATTCCCAGGGCCTCCTGGTGAAGGCAGGCTGGCCCACGCAGCGTGCTGGCCCGCGCAGGAGTGCTGGCCCATGTGGAGAGCTGGTGCTGAGGTGGCACGAGAGACTGTGCATCTTTCTCCCACTCTGGGAAGTCCCAGGATCAGTTCCCGGTTCCCTCTAAAGAGAAAACAAGCAGACACAGAAGAACGCACAGTGAACGGACACAGAAAGCAGACAGTGAGCGCAAAACGAGGGTGGGTGGGATAAATAAATAAATAAATCTTTTTTAAAAAATCAGACTCATTAACCTGTACTGCTTTGGTCATTTCATCATATTTCTTTCCTACTAAGGGCAGGTCTTTGGGAGGAGTATAGATGAAAATTAATTTAATTAAATATGTGGAAATCTATATGTATTTATAACTCTCTCTCTATATATATAGCAGGTGTTCCCTGCACTCTCCTTTCTTAAGAGCAATGCTTTCCTGATAATTGTCAGGGGATGGGAAAGGTCTTATTCCTGCCATCCCCACAGCACCACGTATTTCTATTGGAGCATAATCACGTTAGCCAAAATATCCCATTTCTAAAGTTTTACTCTTAACAGAAACATGTACAAGACAGTGAAACACTGGCTCCTTGTTAATCATTAGAGGAGACTCCCCTTTGCTTGGTGCCGCATGGATATTTTCCACCAGGCGATGCCATAATAAGATTTGGGATGACTAATGGGTATTTATTTTCTTTGAAAAGTGGGAGGAGGGCGATCGTGAACACGGATGCTTTCTAGAACAGGTTAGTTTTAGGAACAAGGACGTAAGAAGTTGAGAATCAGAAAATCGATTTCCTCAAAACTCTGCCTATTTGAGTCCCTTTTGGAAAGCATTCTGTACTCCAGTGGTATGAGAAACCCAAGGCTGAAGACCAGAGGGGTAGACTCAAAAAGGTCTAACGTGCCCTGAGAAAACATTGCCATCTAGTGGCCACTACTTCAACTCGTAGACACGAGGACCGAAAGGTTCCCTCACGTTGAAGGACACCTCCGTCTGATTGAGCCCCAAACAGCAAAATGCCTTACATTTATTTTGTGCCCTATACTTTATAATGTGTTTCTACATATATTATGATATTTAATATTCCACATATCCTTTTGAGGTGATGATGTTATTTCATTCTATAGATGAGACAATTGAAAATCAGAGAGAGTAACGTATCCAAGATCATACGTTCATTTATTCATTCAAAATCCGTCAGCCAACCACTATTACGTGTAGGTACGGACTAGGAAGATGGGGTATTGGTGTGTTCAAAGACAACTAAGACACAGTGTCCTCGATTCACTTGCATTCTAGTGGGGACACAGAATTCTGAATGGTGAGCTGGGATTTGGTTCAGGGCTGCTAAGGTGGATAGGTGTTCTTCCCACTGCACCATGGACAGCAAATGTAAATGGCATAAGGGTGTTTGGGGGACCCGTGGAGTCCTTGCAATATCAGATTAGGAAAGGGAAGGTGGTTTCCCAGCAAAATGACTCACTGAATTAAAATGTCAACTGAAAATACTGCCTGCCCTTCCCTCCGCTTCTAATCTGCTATTGGTAATCGGCTGTGGGCTGGGAAACCAGATAAGGACATTTATTGAAAGGTATTTAAGATGAAAGTCAATGCCTGAGTGAAAATCCCAGGACGCCGCAGGAGGACTGCGCACGCGCTTTGGAGCACTGCCTCTCTTGCTTGTGCTGGGGCCCTTCTTGGGACCCTCTTCGTGTCTTCTCCCTGGGCTGAAGCCCAGCAGCTGAGGGACCCAGGGATTTGGAGTGAGCAGCGTCACGGCTGAATGCATCAGCGCACCCAATGAGCAAAACGAGTAAGGAGAAGCTCTGCCTCTCCTGGGGCGTGCGCGCCTCCCAGCCCTCCCCGCAGAATCTCTCTCCTAGCGCAATACGCTCCAGAAATTGACCTTCTTCCCGTTTGTTTAACATTCCAAGCTCTTGCCTCACTCAGGCCTTTGTCACATTTCTTTGTCTCCCTCCTTCTTCACATGGCTGGCTCCTCATCTTTCAAGTTTCAGTTTAAATGTCACCTCCCCAGAAAGTTCTTCACTGCTCTATCTAATATAAAGCTTTGTTGTGCTCTACAGATACCCTATTTGTACCCTTAAAATGTTCTATAGACATTTTAGCATTTACTACCTTCTAATATACTACATGTATATGTGTGTGTATATATATGCATATATGTATTTATTTTATTTTTTGTCTGTCTCCTCCTGCTAGAATGTAAGCTTTGTGAGGGCAGGGGGTTTGTCCATTTGGTTCCATTCTGTATGCCCCAGGATTGTACATGGCAGGTGCTCAATAAATATCTAGGATGAATAAAAATTCTTTCCCTTTTGTCTCCTATGGCCATTCTCAATGAGCACTGCCAGACTGGCCTGGTTTTCTTAAATAGATTCTGACAGTTTTACTTGGCAGCTCATGGAGCAGGACTGTTCTGTGCCTTTGTTCCAGGAAAAGAACTGGAAGTCACCTTCCTAGGGCCCAAGCTCTCTGGGACAGGCTACCAGGAATTAATGGAGTGTGCTAAATTGGGGCTACCTAGGTCTCCACCACCACATCATTTGTGGGGCAGGACAATGGTTAGATAAGTCAGGGTCTCGTTCAAACCTGAGGTTAGTTTCCTCTGTTTCTTTTTATTATTATTATTATTTATTTCTCTCCCCCGCCCCTCTGTTGTCTGCTCTCTGTGTCCATTTGCTGTGTGTTCTACTGCATCTGCTTGCATTATCTGACAGCACCGGGAAACTGCGTCTCTTTTTTGTTGTGTCATCTTTCTGCAGCAGCTCTCTGTGTGTGCAGCACCACTCCTGGGCAGGCTGTGCTTTTTTTTAATGTGGGGCGGCTCTCCTTACAGAGCACACTCCTTGCGTGTGGGGCACCCCTACGCAGGGACGCCCCTGCGTGGCAGGGCACTCTGTGTGCACTGCAGCACTACACATGGGCCAGCTCGCTACACGGGTCAGGAGGCCCTGGGGATGGAACCCTGGATACTCCATGTGGTAGACGGACTCTCTATCAGTTGAACCACGTCTGCTTCCCAGTTTCCTCTGTTTCTAACCACAAACAGCACATTGGCTAAAGTCACCTTGTAAAAAGAGAAATCTATTCATGCTGCTTATCTATTAAATCATTCCAGTGGCTTCCCACTAGATAAAGGCTAAAATCCTTAACATGATCCACCAACTCCTGCATGATTTTTCTTCCAAATGCATTTCCAGCTACATCAAGTACCCTCTACTCCTCACATACCACAGTCCAGCTCCCACAGGCCTTTCAGTTCCTTGAATGTGACCCCAAGACCTTTGCACAAGCTCTTCTGTCTCTACTCTTGTCTGCTTAGCTAACAGCATCCCACTTACCCTTCACAGATTAGCTTCTTGTTCTCTCAGGAAAGCCTTCCTTAACACCTCGGGCTAGGTGTTATATGTTCTCACTGCAGCCTATCCTTTTTTTCTCACAGTCCTTTCTGGCATGGCACTCCCATACATAACTATATAATTTTAAAAAATGTATTTATTTATTGACTTTATTTTTCTTTATTTATTCAACCCCATCCCGAGGTTTCTCTTGTCTTTCTGCTCATTGTTTACTTGCCTTCTCCAGAAGCACTTGGGAACCTCACTCAGGACCTCCCACATGAGAGGTGAGTGCCCGACCTCCTGAACCACATCCATTCCCTGTGGGCTGTGGCGTCTGCTGGCTCGTAGCATCTGCTCGTTGTGGCGAGGGCAGTGTTTAGCTCATTGTGGCGGGGGCAGTGTCTGCTCATTTTCTTTTAGGAGGCATGGAACCAAATCTGGGACCTCCCATGTGGTAGGAAGGCACCCAACTGGCTGAGCCACATCCGCTTCCCTATAATTTTTTATTGTTTGCTAATAGAAATTCTATCAGTGCCTGATATACTGTCAGTTCTCAATAACTATTAGTTAATAAATAAACTAATATAAATGATCCATAATATATTAAAGAGTCAGGGCTACATTGCTATGGTTTATATAAGAAACACCTCAAGTTCCGAGATGGCACAAGCATGAGTGACCAGTCTCTTTACAGGGGAAATATGGAACGATATCAAAGCAAACAGCTTAGAAGATGGGTATGAAGATGAGTCTGGAGTAAGAAAACTATCAAGACCACTTGGGTCATAGCAAAAGGACTCCAGGAGTGGATGTGGCTCAAGCAATTGGGCTCCCATCTACCACCTCCTGTTGAAGGCGAGCTGGCCCAAGTGGAGAGCTGGCCCACACAGAGTGGTGGCCCACACAGCAAGCTGGCCTGAGCGGAGAGCTGCTGCAGCAAGATGACGCATCAAAAAGAAACATAGAGGAAAGACAATAAGAGACACAGCAGACCAGGGAGCTGAGGTGGCGCAAGAGATTAAGCACCTCTCTCCTACTCTGGAAGGTCCCAGGCTTGGTTCTCAGTGCCATCTAAAGAGAAGACAGACACAGAAGAACGCACAGCAAAAAGCGAATGGACACAGAGAGCAGATGCGGGGAGGGGGGGTGTAAATAAATAAATAAATCTTAAAAAAAAAAAAAGACTCCAGAGCCAACTTGATGATCCTCCCAATGTCCAAAGATGGAGTAATTTGAACAGCACTAAGAAAAATAACTATGATAGATGGAAGCATTTCAAATGTTTCTTTTTTTTTTTAAAGATTTATTTTATTTATTTCTCTCCCCTTCCTCCCACCCCCACCCCCCATTGTCTGCTCTCTTGTGTCCATTCACTGTGTGTTCTTCTGTGCCTGCTTGCATTCTTGGTGGCACTGGGAATCTGTGTCTCTTTTTGTTGCATCATCTTGCTGCGTCAGCTCTCTGTGTGTGTGGCACCACTTCTGGGCGTGCTGCACTTTTTTCACACGGGGCGGCTCTCCTTGCGGGGCACACTCCTTGCACGTGGGGCTCCCCTATGCAGGAGACACCCCTGCGTGGCATGGCACTCCTTGCGTGCGGCAGCACTGTGCATGGGCCAGCTCACCTCACGGGCCAGGAGGCCCTGGGTTTGAACCCTGGACCTCCTATATGGTAGGCGAATGCTGTATCAGTTGAGCCACATCCGCTTCCCTCAAATATGTTTCCACCCACCAAAATAATCCTAAACAAATAGAAAACTAATTGTTCCTCTTCAAGAGATTGCTAGGGAATCAATTCATTCTTTTGAAAGGGTCAAGCATTTATTCTGTCTTTCCTTTATTAATTTTATCTCGGAATAACTAAAAAGTTAATGAGGGGAAATTTATTTTTATGGAAATACAGCTAATAAATAAAGAAAAAATGACAGAATTAGAATATCACAGTTTTTGTGACCAAAATTGAATTAATGGATCTAGGCAATGATTATCAATGACTAATCACGTCACTATCTGGTACTTGGACCAACGAGACTGCACGACACAATCACAAAATGTTTTGCAAGAAAAGAAAAAACCAAACCTGAATCTGATCAGGTCTCCAGATCTAACTACCACTTACTGAAGTAAAGCAGACAGAGGAACGTGTTTAATTAAACCATGGGAATACAGTGAGCAAAGTCCAGACTCTGAAAGACTTTTTTGGGCAGAAAACCTGATTTCTTCAACAAACAATTGTGAAGAAAAAAAGGGAAACAGAAGAGAACTTAAAGACTGTAGTGATTAAAGTCACCGAGGGGCTTTGCACTGTCGTGCTGCCTCAGCGCCTCAGGGCCTATCCTTGGGTCCCTCCGTGACCAGCCCTGACGCCCACTTATACAAGGTAAACTGCTTCTCCCTTTGCTCCCTGCATCCTTCCCAGGCTCGGGCCCAGCAACAGTCAGACACAAACTCCTCCACCCCACTCTCGCTTGACCAACCGCTACTGCTCCACCGTGTGACCTTACAAGGGCACAGTCCCCAGGTCCTCTGTCACCTTTTGCTCCTCACCTGCTTGGTTGAGCCTGAGCTGCTGACACGTGGCCTGTGTGATTCTGTGAGGTGTGCCGCTCCTCTCTGTTCTAGGGCTTGTTGGTACTAATAACATTTTCTTTCCTACATCTTTGGTGTCACTTGTCCTTGTCACACCTGACTATCCATATGAAGATTCTTACAACACCAAGATTTAAAGACTTAAAAGACATATCAACCATTTGCATTGTATGGAGCTTGGAAATGTAAATAGTGAATGGATATTTAACGATATTAAGGAATTACTGGAGTTCTTTTAGGTGTTATAATGTTATCATTGTTAATATTAAAATTTTTTTTTTTGAGGTATCAGGCCAGAGATCAAACCTGGAAGCTTATATGTGGGAAGCTGGTGCTCCCACTGAGCCACATTGGCTCCACTGAATTGGTTTTTTTGTTTGTTTGCTTGTTGTTTGCTTTGTTTTAGGAGGCACTGGGGGGTTAAACTCGGGACCTCCCATGTGGGAAGCAGGTGCTCAACCGCTTGAGCCACCTCTGCTCCCCAATATTAATTTTTATAAAGAGTCTGTATCTTTTAGAGAATCATAAAGGGATTTGCTTCAAAATAATCCTGGGTTGAGAGAGTGGGTGGTGATATAAATGAAATAAGATAGGCTATGATTTGATCATTGTTTTTTTTGTTTTTTTTTTAAAGATTTATTTTATTTATTTCTCTCCCCTTCTCCCCATTGTCTGCTCTCTATGTCCATTCACTGTACGTTCTTCTGCATCTGCTCGCATTATCTGGCGGTACTGGGAAACTGCGTCTCTTTTTTGTGTGTCATCTGGCTGCATCAGTCCTCCATGTGTGCGGCACCACTCCTGGGAGGGCTGCACTTTTTTCACTCAGAGCAGCTCTCCTTGTGGGACATACTCCTTGCACGTGGGGCACCCCTACACGGGGGCGCCCATGCATGACAAGGCACTCTTTGTGTGCGGCAGCACTGCACGTGGGCCAGCTTACCACATGGGTCAGGAGGCCCTGGGGATCGAACCCTGGACCCTCCATATGGTAGGCGGACACTCTATCAGTTGAGCCACATCCACTTCCCTATGATTTGATAATTGTTGAGACTACTTTAGGGTACATGGAAATTCATAACACATGTCTATTTTTTTATATGTTTGAAATTTTCTATAATATAGTGGTCAAAAATTTTGTAATAGAACAGGAAGAGACAAAAACAGTTCTTCTTGATTTCAATATATCTGACTCAGAACGAATACCTAAATTCTAGAAGGCATTTTTAAAAGAACACAGATCTGGTTATTTAACATCTAAATCATAGTAGGTTGAGGCTGCAAGAAGCAATCTTGCCTCACGGACGATGGGGAGTCATGCACTGAGCACAATTAAGTGGCCCGGGGTCTTTCGTCTTGGCTACATTCAGAGGACCCAACTGGTAGGAACAGGATGAGACGACAACAAAGATTTATTCCATTTTAGTATCATCCTGTACTACTTGCATTTCCAGGGAGAAACATGGACCCAGGGCTATCCTTTTCACCCAAGTCTTTGTAATATTTAGCCTCAGTTCCAGTGCCCTCACAATAATGGGCAACAGAATTCATGAGAATAAATTAGATTTTTATTAGATGGAGATGAAGAACACAGCTATTCAGAGTAGATCAGTGCTGTTCAATAGAACTTTCTGTGAGGATGGAAATATTTTGTATCTGCACTGTTCAATACAGTGGTCTCTAGACACATATGGTTACTGCGCTCTTGAAATGTGAGTAGTGTGATTAAGGACCTATATTTTAAATGCAATTTAATTTAAATTAAATAGCCACAATGGCTAGTGGCTACTGCATTGGACAAAATAGTCCTACCCTATGTAATAGCTATAGTATAGTAATAATTACTTCTTTAATACTTTCTACTGTTAACTGAATCACAAAGAATGCTTTATTCCTTCTAGCCAAATAGCTCAATCAACATTAATTTTAGTAGACATTCTTCTCCTATCTCCATGCCTTTATCTTAAAAAATAAACAAACTATACATTTACGATTCATTACCTTTTCCACAAATCTTCCATGAGAACAAGAGATGTATGCAAAATTGTTGAAAAAGACTACAGAATCAGCATTTTCCATTTTATTGAACTGATGTACTTAATACATATTTAGTGAGCACCTACCCTGTGCCAGGCACTGGACCTGCTGGTGCTATGGATGTAGTAGTTGCGTTGCCCACACTCTGCAGCTGGTGTATTGGTTGCCAGCAGCTCATAGTGGGAACTCCCTCCAGGAACTGTCTTAGGCTGGGGAAACCGCCTTGTCCAAGTTTATGGTCTTTCCCCAGGAAAGCCCACATCCAAAGACTCGTCTGTGTTGGGGTGTTGAAATTTGGGACAACTCTTGAGAGGCCATCCTGGGTCCGGCGCTCCCCATAGGGCCAGCTGAGGTCTTTGTTCTAACAGCGTCTCAGCCAGCTTCTCCCTCTGCCCACCTCCCACCCCCACACTTGTTCCCAAGAGCCTCCCTAATAAACTTCCTGCAGTAAGTCTCCATCTCTGAGTCTTTTTCCTGGGGAACTTGACCTAAAGCATTGACAAATCTGGTTCCTGCTCTCACGGAGATTACAGTATTTTGGAAGCGATGAAGAAACTGAAATCCAGGGAGGTTTGAGGACAGCCTAAGTTCAGACAGCTGACTCATGACAGTCAGGCCTGGAATCTCTTTTCCTGGCAGTTAGTCTAGTGCGCTTACCGCTGTACCATGTGACCTTATAACAAAGCCCACTGCCTCAGGAAATCTCAATATGCTATTGGGAGGAGTGCTAAAATAATAATATCTTTGTAAAATATTAAACCGGACAATAGGCAAATTAACTTCTGCTGGGAGCAGCATCTCTCTCCTTTTAGGAAAGAGTTTCTCTCCTCTTCTAGACATGGGATCCTAATGGAAGTTACCATGTTCTTAAATGACCCAGCTTCCTTGACCACAATGATTGGTTGAGAGATGGGGTACCAATCATAGTAGCCCAGCCATTGTTGGTCCAGAGATGGATATATAACAAGCCAGGCAAATCAGAATCCTTCCCCAGAATTATTCTTATTAAAGCTGAGAGCTGCTCAGAAGATATAAGAAGGTATGGGGGGAGAGGGGGGGTGGGAGGGTGGGGTTGAATGGGACCTCACATATATATTTTTAATGTAATATTATTACAAAGTCAATAAAAAAATAAATAAATAAATACACACACACACACACAAAAAAGAAGGTATGATGGTTTTAAGTTCATGTGTCATGTGATGGTTTTAAGTGCTTGGCCAGGTTCTGGTCTCCAGTTATTTGTTCAAGCGAGCATTGGCCTGACTGTTTGGATTTACATCATCAATAAGTTGATCACACCTATGGCTGATTACTTCTCCAATCAACTGAAGAGACTGCCTTCAGCAATATCACTTCAGAAGTGATCATTTCAGCAGTCAGAAGAGAGAATTGCCAGCTTCTCTCAGGGAATTCACTGAAAACCTTCAATGGAGTTCCCACCCTGGGGACTGCCCTGTGGAATTTGGACGTGATCCTCCCCACAGTTGCATGAGCCAGTTCCTCTAAGAACCCTGATAATATTTACGTTCTCTATATATTTCCTGTCACTTCTGTTTCCCTAGAGAACCCTGACTAACACAAAAGGTGAGTTCAGAGAGCAGATCCTTCCCTTGGAAAGAAGCTGGGCTGAAAGAGGCTTCCCTACAGAGAGAACTGGAGGAAAGAGGGATAAAAGTCTTGATGGCAACTTGGAGATATCTCTACCTAAGGTTTTGCGAGTCAATGAATTTTGTGAGTCAATGAATTTTGTCTTTTTTGCTTAGGCCAGTTCAAGATGGGGTTCTGTCCTGTTGTCCTGCTACTCTAGCAAATTGATTCCACTTTTCCATTTTGCCTTGTCACCTGTGTTTGCATACCCACTTTTGTATAGTTTGTCTTCATTAGCATAACATTTTATATTCTTTTTCTTTGCCATTACTTCATCCCTATTTTTCCGCATTTTTTACATAATGGCTACAAGTTAATAATTCTAACAAGTTAATACACCACAAGTTACTTAACTGTTTTCTAATTGTAGAATATTAAGATTTTTTCCCCCCTTGCTTTTGTGCTTAAACTATAATAACAAACTTGTTGTATGTAGTTTTTTGTTTTCCTTCTGTTGAATTTATTTTTAAGTTAAATTCCCAGAAGTGGGATTGCTGAGTCAAAGGGTATGGGCAATGGAGAATGCATGCTTAATGGGTACATGGCTTTCTTTTGGGCGATGAAAATGCTGGAATTGCACAGCACTGTGAATATACTAATGGCCACTGAATTGCATACTTAAAAATGTTAATACTACTTTAGGTGACTTTCACCTCAATTTTTAAAAAGTATGGACACTTTCATGACTTTTAGACACAAAAGTGACTCTTTTTTACATTTTGGGGAAAGTTTGCTTGAATGTCAAGTTGAGAGGAAATGTCAAAGCTTTGAATAGTGAGGGCCTTGAGACACTACTTTCTGCCCAAATTTCTGTCACTTGCCCCCACTTCCAGTCCCCGAGAAGTTGCTACATGTTGAACATCCAGAACACCCAAGGGTGCGAAGAAGAGTATAAGGCCACAGTGGCTGGCTGTGCTGAATTTTTGCTCCCCCCCAATGACGGAGCTCCAGAGTGTGATGCGGGATTCTCACAGAGGCAGAAGAGGGGTGGAGAACAGACCAGGAGCATCTGGAGGGGTTTTCAAAATATTTAAATGTCCCCCCATCCCCAGCCAGATTAGAAATCTCATGCAAGGTGAGCAACCCCTCCACAGGTGATTCTGATCACAAGCCCATCATAAATCCTCTTATATAATTTCAAAGCACCTTGTAGTTCTCCTTCATAGCTCTTATTTTTATTGCAAATTATTAATTATGCAATTTATTTGTCTATAATATAAACTCCATGAGATCAGAGATTTGTGTCTTTTTTTTTGCCCCTGTATCCTAAAGCACCAAAAACAGTACCTGACACATAGTAGGCATTCAACAAATATTTGAGTAAATAATTGAACTAGCTAATCAAAGAAACTAGCTTAACTACATCCTACCCGATACGTACATTTTTTTTGACCATGGAACCATTTGCTCAAATCCAAGTTTTTCTAAGGGACACACTTGGGAAATTCTAAGTTCACTTATTATGGAAAAGTATGAAGAGAAGGTGAAAATAAGTGGTCCTGTGTATCCTCCAGGAATACTATTCACCCCAGAACTGTCCTGGTAAACTGCCACAACCCCCTAGAACACGAGAGAGGAACTCTAGAGATTTGACTGACTTGGGAGTTTTGTTGAAGCAAGTTTATCAACATAGCATTTAGACAATAAGGTAGAAATTTAATAGTTCTATTTAGTGGTCTCTTGAACATTGGTAATTTGTGGATCATTGAGCAGTTTTACAGGCCAGTCCCATCAAACAGTTTTAGAAGACATCTCTAAGATGTTTTGCAGGGAGGTTCATTTATAAGCATTTTCCCAGGACTGACATATACTGAAGGTAAACAAGTCTTCTGTATATTTTTAAAGATGAATATATCCAAATAAAAAGATTAATTAATTTAGTCACCAGGCACATAAAGAGCTCTAGATTAGCAGTCTAGATTAGTTGAGATTCCACTTTCTAATTCCAGCTGTGCCGCCACACAACCTGTTTAATCTTTGTGGCCTCTGAGCCTTGGGGACCCCTTCTATAAAGTGAGAGGACCAAACTTAAAAGACTGTAATATTCCTCCCAGCTAGAAGAGCCCACTAAATTCGTATTTAGGAATGGCATAAACAGCGCTGCTCTTGAAGAACTGGCTAATACGTTCATTGTCACGATGAGGGCAGCCCCAGGGACCTGTTACAGGGAGGTAGATGCTAATGTACCAAGTTCAAATTTCACAAACTTAAATCATGATTGCTCTTGGGCCAAGCAAAATTCAAAAGGCACTCACAGAACAGGTTAAGTAAAGCCCACTTATATTTAATGCTGGCTGAGTAGAAAGGTGAGACGTGATGAAAGATACACTGAAATTACCCCGAAGCAGACCCTTTGCTATTTGCAGGTCTGTGGAAGGACCTCTTTACTTGCCCGCTTTGCACTGTGACCTGTAAGTGTCTCTTGAGCTTCCAGCACTCGATTTCCCCCTCAGATACATTTCCCCTGTACTGCTTATCTTGTAAAATTAACTACTATGTTACAGATGTATGAGCCAAAGTTAATTTTATAAGAAACTTGAGTGAGAGGAAATCAATCTTTCAAGGTCCCTGAAGCCCAGAGATCATAAAGAAAGGCTAAAGAAGTAGTTTCTGGCTTTTTGTTTCCTTCTTAGTTTCAGTTTTCTTTTTCTGAAACTCTCTCCCCACAACTTCCATGGCATATGTAGATACCCATAAACAAAACAATGACGAATACTATGCTGTTAGAAAGGTCACAGCCCCGGCTGCCAACAGATGCTGCCAGAACTGGCTTGTGAGTGGAAATTTACAAATGATAATGGGGTCCCACTTTCGCTTTAAGAGCTACTCCCACTTGGGGACCCAATATTGTGTAGTCACCAAAACAATAAAAAGTGGTTAGTTCCTGGATTTACTGAACGGAGACGTATTGGTGTAGGCCATTTAAGATTATTAGCTCATTCTCCACATTATCACAGTTTACTTTTGGCAACCACAGACACTTCAGTATTCACACATGGTCATATTTAATTATTGTTGAGTTACAAAATTTTGGGCTATGCCCATTACTGTAAGCCCAGTAGTGTCTCATATACAAATTTAAAATTCTAGGAATTGTTTTTAGTTCCTCTCCTGGTTATGAGATGTGTGTGTGTTTGTTATGTAAAACTCAAGTCTAATGACTGTTTTGAAAAGATCTAGGCAAAGGGTCAGGACAACAATTCAGCTATTTAGCACAACTCTCCGTAAACAAATCACCAGAGAAAGGCTTAAAGTGAGGTAATAATTCCGGCTCATTGTCAGTGAATAAACACAAGGCATCTATAGACATGTTTAATTAATTCCTGTACTGTCTTCAAGTAAAACCTAATACAAAATAGCATTTTGTGGCTTGAAGGTTGAGCTGTGTATCTCTGTAAGCTATTTAATTTAAGCTTGGACTTATACGAACATACAGGATTCTGAATAAATATTTTGAATTCACAGAAAAGGCAAAGTGGAAAATACATGCTGAAGAGGGAGACACCAGCCACAACTAACAATAATGCAAGCCAAACTGCTCTGCGAGAGGCATAAACAAATACAGCCCCGAAGGAGGGGCAATTTAATCCAGATGGGAGAAGAAGCTTCACAGAGAAGGGGAAGTGACTCCTGAGAGCCCTGGAAGGATGAGTACTGTTTTGATTAATAGAAGGGGAGAGGGGGCATTCCAGTTAGAGGAACACCAGAGGCAGAGAGAAGTGAAAACGTTCAAGCTTCACATGGGACGGTCCTGCGTGAGGAAAATGTGGACCCGAATGGAGGAAAGTCGGGCTCAGCTGTGGGACTGGGGACTCATTTTGAAAAGCCCCAAATGTTGACCTAAAAAGTGTGACTCCTTCAACGAAAGGCAACTATTTTTTCCAATTTTGTGTCTTCATGTTTTTAACTGAAAAAATGCGCATACATTATAAAAATGTAAGACTTTCAGAATTCCATAACCCTGCAGATAATCATTGTTAAGACAAATGGGCATTATTAAAATTCTAATAGATATGACTGAATTGTCCTCCAAAAAGTCTCTGTCTAATGATATTCCCACCAAGAATGTTTGAGGTTGTTTGTTTTCCCACATATTTGACAATGTTGGATATTTTCACTCTTTTTCATCATTGTCAATCTCATGGGGGAAAAATAACATCTTATTCTTGACATATTTTATGTTGTTATTGACCATTTGATTTCTTTCTTTCTTGTTTTTGGAGAGGAGTTTTATTGGAATTCTACACGTTATGCATGACTGATTTTTTTTTAGCAAATTTTTTAAATTGTCTTTTTTTTAAAGATACATAGATCACACAAAATGTTACATTAAAAAATATAAGAGGTTCCCATATACCCTCTCCCCACCCCCCCACCATTTGATTTCTTTGCCCCTAATTTGAAACACCACTGTTATCATAACTCATCAGTGCATCCTCAGCACCTAGCACGCCCTAGGCACTCAACAGAGGCACGGAGAAGAGAGTGGTCTTTTCCACTCTCCGGAAGAGAAAAACGGTGGATCACACCTACGTTTTGGGTTGACTACTGGTGGCAGTATGGAGAAAAGACTGCGAGCAGAAAGCTAATGAGCTCGAATATAGTTAGAAAACCATTTAAATAGTTCAGGCAAGGGGAGTGGATGTAGCTCAAGTGGTTCAGGGCCCGCTTCCCAGGTACAAGGTCCTGGGTTCAATGCCTGGTACAGGCAAGAACAGTGAGTGTCTTATCTAGGACAGCGGCTATGGGAAAGAAAATAAAAGAATGGGTTAGGAGCATTGCAGGGGTGGAATTGAGAAAACGTGATGAGTTGATTCTGGGTCTCTTTGACCTCTCTGCAACGTCCGGTTGAGTTTCCTTAACTCTTGTTTTTTCCACCTGCTCTCTTCTTTTTCTATTTCCTAGAATGCTTCACTTAAAAAAAAAATTTACTTATTTACATATATTTATTTTATCCCTCCCCCACCCCCCCTGGAAAATGGCTCCCTCATCTATTTGCTCATCTTCTTTAGGAGGCACCAGGACCCGAACCTGGGATCTCCCATGTGGGAGGCGAGTGTCTAACTGCTTCACCCACTTCTGCTCCTTGCTGCATCATCTGCTGGTTGTGTTGTCTCCTAGTTGAGGTGTCTGCTCACTGCAGCAGTTGTGGTGGTTGTGGTGTCTGCTTGTTGCAGCAGTTGCGGTGTCTGCTGGTTGCAGCATCTGCTTGTTGTGTGTGGGAAGAGGTGCCCAACTGCTTGAGCCACATCCACTCCTGAATGCTTCATTTTATGCTTCCTTTTGCCATCCTTTCCCCAGGTCTACCTACTCATGCTTTAAGGATTAGGTCTCAGTTATGATGTTCTTACTTGTACTCTAATTACTTGGGTGTATGTTTTATTTTACCTACCAGTCTACCGTATCTTGAAATATGTTCCAATGAACACAGGTTCCTTGGGTTGTTAATAGACGTTATGCAAAGCAAGGGTTCTGCAAACACCGAACTATTAAAGATTTATTTTATTTATTTATTTCTCCCCAGCCCTTCATTGTTTGCATTTGCTGTGTCTGTTCATTTTGTGTGCATCTTCCTTTGTTTTTTTTAGGAGGCACCAGGAACTGAACCTGGGACCTCCCATGTGGAAGGGAGACACCTAATTTCTTCAGCCACCTCTGCTTTCTGCTTTGTGTGTCTCTCATTATGTTTTTCCACTTTGTGTCTCTTGTTGCATCACCTCACTGTGCCAGCTTGCTGTCTTGCTTGTCCTCTCTAAGAAGCACTGGGAGTGGTAGGCAGGAGCTCAGTCACTAGAGCCACATCTATTTCCCAACACTGAACTTCCTTTTTTTTTTTTTTTAAGATTTATTTATTTACCTCCCTTCTCTCCCTCATTGTTTGCAGTCACTGCTGCTCTCAGTGTCCATTTGCTGTGTGCTCCCTGTGTCTGCTTGTCTTCTCTTTAGAAGGCACTGGGAACTGAACCCAGGACCTCCCATGTGGAAGAGAAGTGCTCAAACACCTGAGCCACCTCAGCTCCCTGATTTGTTGTGTCTTTCATTGTCTTTCCTCTGTATATCTCTTTTGTGTGTCATCTTGTTGTGTCAGCTCACCATGTCTGCCCACCACACCAGCTCACCTTCTCCAGCAGACACTGGGAACCGAACCTGGGACCAACTTCTCTATGGCAGCATTTCTTACAGCATTTAACATGCCAATGAGAATTATGAATCACCTACAAAGGGAATGATATATAGTGTTTCACTCTGTCTTTGATCAGAGTCTGAGTTTTGAGTTGTGTCTTATAGGACTTCTGCCCTGAAGCACACACTTTAGGAAACACAGTACTAGTCAATAAGCTCTTTGAAAGCCGAGGTCTTATCATGTCTATTTGTACACGCAGTCCCTAGAGCTCTCTGAAGGAGAGCTAGGTTCCAGAAGATATTCCACACATTTCAATAGGTAAAGATTAAATTGAAGTCATTGTAGGTGCAAAAGTGAAAGTCAGAAAAGCATGGGTCATGTTTAGGAATATTCATTTTAGTTAGAGGATAAGTGATGAGGAAGGAAATAATAGGAACAACCAAGCCTGAGGATGGAAGAATTCATACATCATCCGTTCCGTAATGAACTGCTGAAGGTTAGGACAGGTGGCTAACAAGCTGAGGCCAGGGCCATACTCCTATTTCCAAACAAAGATGCTCCTGAAACACCTGCGTCATCTATATTCCTAAATTGGCAAGAACCAGACTGGCTCTGGATCTGCTGGGCACAGGTTCTATGATATTTACTGTTTGATTGGACGTTGAATATGAAGGCCATGAAGTATTCTAATATTTCTGAGCTGGAATGTGGGATATCAGAAACAGTCATAAATATCCTAAATCCAAGAATCTCCATTCACCTGTCTAGAAATTAATCTGAAAGAGGCTTATACCAGTATGAGATGGGCAGTTTGTTGCTGCCTCAGCAAATTGGTGTCACTTTGGCTAAATCAGGTCAAACTTGCTTCCATAATGTCTGGTAAGGAATCAAAGCTACTCAGAAAAATGTGACCAAAGTTCATGTCAAACCATAGCCACAACCATCACCCCAAATCGTCTTACACATCACTAAACCCCTAAAAGAGCTCTGTCCCCATGCCTCTCCATTTCTAATTCCATAGAAATATGTACTAAGAACAAGGAAACAGACACTTTTATTTGTCTCACAAAACTACCTTCCTCTGTAAACTGTCTTACTTCTATTACAGATATTTTCTGGGAGTTATCACATCAACTCCCAATCCTCAGCAGGACAGAATACTGCACTGATGAACTCAAGTCGCAATCTGCTCACTTTGAGGCATTCAATGAATTTCTGTGCAACTTTTCCTTCTTTATTCTTTATTTATTGTTCTTCTCCCCTCTTTATTCTTGTCAATCTCTGGAAAATCTGATGTTTCATTACCCCTATTGTTCTAATTCATTCATTAACTAAATACTTATTAAGCAACTTGTATGTGCAAATTGCTAATCTAGGCTCTGGAAATTCAGCAGTGAACTAATTCCCCGCCCTCTTGGAGCTTATGTTCTTGAGAAGTTGGCAGATGATATGCAATAGATATGTAAAGGGGGTGGTAAGTGCTATGTAGAAAAAGAGTCAGGGGATAGAGATTGAAAGGGCTGCATTTTAGATAAGGTAACTAGGTAACCAGATTCCTTGGAAACAATCACATTTGATCTGAGACTTGAATGCAGGAGAAAATTATGCAAATATCCAGGGGAAAGAATGTTCCAGACAGAGGGAATAGCAAATTCAAAGTCTTAGAGAAATGAATGAATGTGCCTGGTGTATAAAATAAACTAACTAAATAAAAAAATATTTTTAAAAAGGTCAGGATGTAGCTCAGTGTGCTTGAGAGCCTGCTGGGAGATGAGGTTGGAGAAGTGGCCGGGGAAGCAGGGGAGCCGATCATGTAGGACCTCATAGGGAATGAGGACCTCACTGAAGACTTGAGAGTCGGGGAATGACATGATTGGTTCACTTTTAAAAAGGATCATTCTGACTGCTCTTTGTTCCCGTTTGCTCTTTGTTTTTGCTTATCGTCTTTTCATTGTTTTTATTTTGCTCTTTGTCTGTTTGTTTTTTCTTTAGGAGGCACCAGGAACTGAACCCCAGGACCACCCATGTGGGAGGAGGGCACTCAACGAGTCACATCCACTCCCTGCTCATTTTGTTTTTTCTCATTGACTGCTCATTGTTTTTGCTCAATATCTGCTCCTTGTTTGTTTGTCTTCTTCAGAAGGCGTGGGGACCAAACCTGGGAACGCCCATGTGGGAGCAGGGGCTCAACTACTTGAGCCACATCTGCTCCTCTGACTACTATTTGGAAAATAATCTGCTGGGGAGCAAAACCAAAAATGGAAGTAGCGAGATTAGGAGGTGAAGTCACAGTCATGAAATATTTTGAACATAAAAACAACAGGATCTGCTGATGAGTTGGCCGGAGGTTGTAAGTAAAAGTCAGGAGACAAGGATGACTTTATCCTGAAGGGTGCTGACCTTAACTGAGATGGAAACTACCAAAGATAGAGTGAGTTTTGGTGAGGAAAACTAAGAATTCTTTTGGGGCATGTTAGGGTTGAGATGCTTATTAGATATCCAAGTGGAGATGTTGGGTATGAAAGCCTAAGGTTCTAAGGAGAAATCAGCGTTGAAGATTCAAGTTGTGAAGTAATCAGCATTTCAATAGGCTCAAAAGCCAGAGAATTGGATGAGGTCACCTTCAGGAGGATGGAGGCGGAGGAGATAAGAAAGGGTTTGAGAACTGAGTCCCGGCACACTCAGTACTTAAGAATCCGGAACTGGAGGAGAATCCTGTCAGGGGACTGAGAAGGAGAATCAGAAGACTGAGGTCCTGGAAGCTGCGTGAGGAAAGTGTGTTTCAAGGAGCGGATGATTAACTGTGTATTTGACAAAGTTTCTCTATATAAATTTTAACAAATCAATTTTATTGACACACATTAATAAAGCATAAATTCGTCCAAAGTGTATAATCAGTGGTATTTGGTATAATCACATAATTGTGCATGCATCACTTCATTCATTATTAGAGCATTTTCATTATTTCAATAAATAATAATAAACAAAAAACAGACAAACAAGAAAATACTTCACCTCTCAATCTCTCTGTGTCCCCGGCTGTGCATAGCTGCTATTTCTGGCGATTCTTGCACATTTATTTATTTATTTATTTAGCTGTTTTATTGATATGTTCACACACCATACAATCTATCTAAAGTGTATGAGCAATGGCTTTCAGTATAATCACAATGTTGTGCATTCATCATCACAAAAAATTTTAGAATTATCTCATTACTCCAAAAAGAAAAATTCCACACCCCTTAGCATGCTTTCCCTAGTCCTACATAACCAATATTCACATTTCATCTTTAGAGTTAATTTATATTTACATTTTATATAAATGGAATCATATAATATGTTACACAATATATTTAGTTCATAGTATCGCAGTCAAATAGTATTTGTCCTTTTGTGTCTGGCTTGCTTCACTCAGCATAATGTCCTCCAGGTTCACCCATGTTCACATGCATTATGACTTCGTTTCTTCTTACAGCTGCATCATATTCCATCACGTGAATACACCACAGTGTGTTTATCCATTCATCTGTTGGTGGCCACCTGTGTTGTTTCCAACTTTTGTTAATTGTGAATAACCCCACTATTCACACGACGTGCAGACACCTGTTCATGCCACTGCTCTCGTTCTTCTGTGTATGTACCCAGTAGTGGTACTGCTGGTCACGTGGCAAATCTATATTCAACTTCTTTAGGAACTGCCAAACAGTCCGCCACAGTGGCTGTTCCATTCTGCATTCCCACCAACAGTGAGTAAGTGTTCCTTTCTCTCCACATCCTCTTCAACTCTTGTAGTTCTCTCTCTTTTCTTTTCCCCTGGAATTGAGAGGAAGTTGATTCTGGTAGTTTTGGGCTATTTATTGATGAGGAGGGCAGCAGTTGGTGCTTCTTCCTCTGCCATCCTGCTGACATCCTGTTATCATTTCTTTTTTTTTTTTTTGAGGTACCACGGCCAGGGATTGAACCAGGACCTCATATGTGGAAGCTGGTGCTCAGCCACTGAGCCACACTGACTCCCTGGCATCCTTTCTTGATAAAAATACTTCAAAAGACAGGAATAGAAGGAAAATTCCCCAGTATGATAAAAAGCATATAAGGGCGGTGGACTTGGCCCAGTGGTTAGGGCGTCCGTCTACCACATGGGAGGTCCGCGGCTCAAACCCCGGGCCTCCTTGACCCGTGTGGAGCTGGCCCATGCGCAGTGCTGATGCGCGCAAGGAGTGCCCCGCCACGCAGGGTGTCCCCCGCGTAGGGGAGCCCCACGCGCAAGGAGTGCGCCCCGTAAGGAGAGCCGCCCAGCGGGAAAGAAAGTGCAGCACGCCCAGGAATGGCGCCGCATAGACGGAGAGCTGACACAGCAAGATGACGCAACAAAAAGAAACACAGATTCCCATGCCACTGACAACAACAAAAGCGGACAAAGAAGACAAATAGACACAGAGAACAGACAACAGGGGTGGTGTGGGGGGGAGGGAGAGAAATAAATAAATAAATAAATAAATCTTTTTTTTAAAAAAGCATGTAAGAAAAATCCACAACTATAGATACTAACAGGCATGTTGCCATAAGTTAAAGTTGCTAAATATTAATATGTCAAATTCTGGATCTATAAGAATTGAGCATGAACTAAACCTAGGATAAACATATGTCCCAGTTGTCTTGGAACTATACTAGTTTGCACCCATTTTTTCAAGAATAATTTTAAAAAGCCCCTTCTACAAATAGTAGTTTCTAGATTATTAGGGGCTGGTGGTGGGGATGGAGGTGGGAATGGGAAGAAGGAGTTACAACTTGAGGATAAATAGTTTGTTTGATGTTGCAGTACTGGAATAACCCAGTATAGCTTATATATTAAGGCATTATACTGAACCTTTGTAACTGAGGGATAAGAATTAACAAATAATTATGATTATAAAATCATTATTTAGATGCCTTTATATTTTAAAAAAAGCAAAAGGTTCATACCTGAAATGCTGCAACTGGCTGGATTTAACCTGGACCTGCTATTATGATGGTCATTCTAAACACCTCTCACTTGTTTATGGTTACTCTAGACTTAGCCTTTCCCTCGTGTGTACTTACTATTGTGATGGTAGTTCTAGACCAAACTTACCTGTTTACATTTATCCTGAACTAGACTCACCCTTGGGTATACTTGCCATTGTGATGGTAACCACTCTCCCCTCCTGTTTAATATCCATACCTGACTCACCTCTACTCTGTACTTTCCTATCACAGAACCTTGATTTCTGACAATGATTGTAACTTTGTAATTCACCCTGGTTTGGTACCTACCCCATCATGTTCAACCCCATAATGTTTATAAATGGAAGGAACCTGAGTCCAGCTCCACCCCAATTATTCATTAGCACCCTGATGGTATAAAATATTAGAATTTCCGCAGTTTGGGAAGGCAGATTTGAGACACCCTGTCTCCTGTCCGTCCACCGTGTTAATAAACCTGCTTTCTCTCATGACCATCCTGGTGTGGGCTCCAATTCATCTCAGGCAAAACCCCAGGGGGACCCCTATGGGGTTTCCTTCAAGGTGATAAAAAGTAGGGGCAATGGATATTGGTGATGGTAGAATAATATTGTGTATATAATTAAATAATACTTCTGAAATTGCACACATGAATGCAGTTAAATGGGAAATTTTGAATTATCTATTGTACCATAATTTTTAAAAGTTTAAAAATTAAGGAAAACAAAAACCCTTCTTCATCCTCATATATGTCCTGGTTTAGATAATAAATGATATGATCACCCTACCTATAGCCAAAACAGATTTAGTAGCACTTAGTGTTTTTAGGATTCAGTGTTTCAGAACTATCACAAGTAATGGCTTTACAGAATCTCATAGTTAACGCAAAAAGTGTTTGCTCTAACTCTAAGAACCCTAGTCCAGGACAGTTTCTGAACCATACTTTACCTTCTTTTTCAAGTTCTCTAGGCAACACTGTACACAGATAATAGTATCCTTTTCTTGTTGATTCTTCTTTCCGTTTTCCCCAATTTCAAATGTAAAGTATGCTCAATTTAAAAAACAAAACAAAACAAAACACCAAAAACACAGGGGAGTGCAGAGGAAAAACTACACAGCTCTAACTTCCCTGACCAGATAATTACAGTGCCTTGGTTTCCTCCAGCTGCTGTAACAAAGTATCACAAACTTAGAAGCTTGTAACAACAGACATCTTTTTTCTTGCAGTTCCAGAGTCTAGAAGTCTGAAATCAAGGTGTGGGCAGGACCTGGCTTGCTCTGATACCCTAGGGGGAGACCCATCCTTGCCTCTTCCTAGCTTCTGGGGTTTTGCTGGCAAGCCTGCCGCTCTTTGGCTTGCAGTGCTTCAGTCTCTGCCTCTGTCACATGGCGTTCTTCTTTCCTGTGTTTGTCTCTTCTCACCTTCTTAGGACACCAGCTATTGTGGATGAAGGGCACACTTTACTCTGGTAAACTAATCTTAACTAATTCCATCTGCAAAGAGCCTATTTCCAAAAAAACTCACATTCTGAGGTACTAGAGATTAGATGTTAAACATACTTTTTTGTGGGGCACAATTCAAACCATAAGACATAGTTACTACTTTTTCAAACAAAAGTGGTGTCATATTGTTTGGAAGCCAGCTTTTCTCACTTACCTGCATACCAGATCAGACTTTTAAAAAAGGAAATTTTAAATTTTGAGATAATTGTAGATTCATATGCAGTTGTAAGAAAAAATACAGACAGATCCCATGTATTCTTTACCCAATTTTCCCCAAAGGTAACATTTTGCAGAAGTATAATATGGTATCAAAATTAAGAAACTGATGTTGATGCAGTCAAGATACAGACCATTTCCATCACCACTGGGATCCTTCATGTTGCCCTTTTATAGCTACACCCATGTCTGTCTTGATACAATCCCCATCCCTATCCCAGCCACGTAACCCCTGGCAACCACTAATTTGTTCTCCATTTCTAGAATTTTTGTCATTTCAAGAATATGATGTAAATAGGATCATATAATATGTAACTTTTCGAGATTTTTTTTTTCTTTACTCAGAATAATTCTCTGGAGATTCATCCAGGTTGTTGCATGTATCAAAAGTCTACTCCTTTTCATTGCTGAGTAGTATTCCATGGTGTGGATTGTACCAATTTGTTTAACCATTGCCCACTGAAGGATACTAGGTTGTTTCCAGTTTGGGCTTATTATGAATAAAACTCCTACCAACATTTGTAGGTTTTTGTGTAAATCTAAGTTTTCATTTCTTTGGGATAAATGCCCATGAGTGCAATTGTTCGGCCATATATTAGTTGCATGTTTAGTTTTTAAAGAAACTACCAAACTGTTTTCCAGAGTTGCTGTACCATAATACATTTGCACCAGTACTGTATGAGTGATCTAGTTTCCCCATAGTCTCAACAGTATATGTCACCTTTTTTTTTTACTTTAGCCATTTTGATAGGTATGCAGTAATATCTCATTATAATTTTTATTTGCATTTTTCTAATTCTAATGAGGTTAAACATCGTTTCATATATGTCTTTTTTTGGTGAACCGTCTCTTCATGTCTTTTACCTACATAGTAATTAGATTGTTTTTTATTGTTGAGTTTTGAGCATTCTTCATACATTCTAGAGTCTAGATTTACAAATATTTTCTCCCAGTCTGTAGCTTGTCTTTTCATCCTCTTCGCAGGGTCATTTTTTGTTTGTTTACTTAAAAAAAAAACTTTTTATTTTGAAATAATTTCAAACTTACAAGACAGTTGCAAAAATAATACAAATCCCATAGAGAACTCCAACTTATTCTCACCCCCACAGATACTCAGACTCACCAATTTTAACATTTTGCCACTTTTGCTGTATCACTCCATCATCTATCTACCATCTATTTTCTGAACATCTGAGAGAAGATTGCATATACATCTTACTCCTTGAATGCTATTTCCTTATACATTTCCTATGATCAAGGATATTCACTTATGTAATCACTGTAAGTGTAGTTATCAAGTTCAAGAAATTTAACATTGATATGAAGTTTACATTCCATATTGCCTGAAAAAATAAAAAATTCCACCAAGCTAGATACTTAATACCTTGATGTATAACCTTCCAGACCTTTTCCTAGAACATATTTAAATATAGCTGTCTTTGAATGCTTCAGAAAGAAAAAAAACCTGTTGGTTTTAGCACTTCTACAGTATTTAGCATGGGGCTTGGGGCTCTTAGACTTTTGGGAAAGAAGGAAACATGTTCTACATAAAATTTGCTTTCTGGGTTTGTATTATTAATCTTTTAAAAATAATGTTAATATTTTAGGCTTATATAGGTGTAAGCTTTTAGACAATTCATTTTACACTATTTTACTTTGAACAGGCTCTCAACCACAGGTAATATTTCTAAAAACCAATTGATGATAAGAATGAAAGAGGAGGCAGAAGGAGACTAGTTGATTTTCTAAAATAGTCATTGTTTAGGATTATTTCTAGGCTACTTATCACATATTAGTACCTAACATTTAATTCTATTAGCTATGAATCAGGAAGTCAAATGTTTATTAAGCCATCTAAAATTTTTGTTTTCTTTTTTAAAAGTAGAAATTATTTTCTTCCTTATAAAAAATGCTCATTGTAGAAACTATGAAAAAAATTTTAAAGTATAAAGAAAATTAAAATGACACATAATCCTACTCTTTACAGTTAACTTTTTGATCTTGTTTCCAGTCTTTTTTCTATGCATATACATATAGTTTTACAAAATTGGGATGATGTTTTATATGACCATGTAAACTTGAAAAACATTTTTAAATGTCCATAAATTTTCAATGATCAAATTTTAAAGTAACCATAAGTAGACATATCAATTTACTCAATAATTTTACTATCATTGATTTAGATTAGATTTTTCAATTTTTGTCATTTTAAATGACACTTCTGCAAGCATCTTTCATATATAAATCTTTACTTGAATTTCTATTTCCTTTGGATAGTTTCTTAGAAGGGCAATTACTGGATCAAAAGTCATAAACTTTTTACAGATTCTTTTTTTTAAAAAGATTTATTTTTTATTTCTCTCCCCTCCCCCGCCCCCGCCCCCATTATGTGCTGTGTCCATTTGCTGTGTGTTCTTGTGTGTCCACTTGCATTCTTGTCAGGTAGCACTGGGAATCTGTGTCTTTTTCTGTTGCATCATCTTGCTGCATCAGCTCTCCGTGTGTGCAGCGCCTCTCCTGGGCAGGCTGTGCTTTTTGTGTGGGGGTGGCTCTCCTTGCAGGGTACCCTCCTTGTGCATGGGGCACACCTATGCAAGGGCACCTGTGTGGCATGGCATTCCTTTGCACGCAGCAGCACTGTGCGTGGGCTAGCTTACCACAGGCCAGGAGGCCCTGGGTATGGAACCCTGGACCTCCTATATGTTAGGGGGACACTCTATCAGTTGAGCCACAGTGGCTTCCCTAAAGATTCTTAATGTGTCTTGCCAAATAAGCATCTTAAGAATTTTAAGTAAATGTTTTGAAATTTTACCACAATTTTTATCATGCAGGCAGAAGGACTCTAGGTGATTTGCTATTATACAGGGGGAAAAATCTATATTTATTATGAGTAACAGACCCATGTTTTGAAGTTGCTTCCACCTAGTAAATTGGTACATTTCTGAATGAGTTATTATGAAATCTACTAATAAATTAAGAAAAACAGCATCAGAAACTAGTTGGAATAGACTCATTTCTGGTAGTCTCTCAGTTATGCATGTCTTGTGCATGTCCGAGAAGACCTGGCTGCCTTTTAGCTAAGCAAGCTGCACTAATATTTAACAAATGCTAAAGAAGTAAAATAGGAAAGGTAGCTACCACTGTAAGTGTAGATGTTCACAATAACAGAGGTCTCATCTGCGACACTGTGCTGCTCCCCTGCCATCCTAGTTATATCTGATTACTAAGAGTAGCGATTTTCTGTCATTATGCTTGACCTTGCAAAAGAACTCTGCTGATGGAGAGTGTTGGACCAGATCTCCTCTTGCCCTTCAGGCAGGGTGCTAAGTATGCATCCTGATCAAATTGCCCTATGACTCATATTTTATCTCACAATCCTATTCTTCCATTCCAAGACATGCCACTGTCTTCATGATCACTGCTGGAGAAAATATTCTCTTGGAAAACATAAGGTTGTGCTGAATTCCTAACTGCAAAATCCCATTGGTCATATTCCATTCTGAGATCTGGTGGAGTTTGTCATTATTTGGGCTATTAAATTGAACAATACAGACAAAATAGAGGTTGGGTGGGGGGACAACTCTCAGTTTAAGCCTGCTAAGAAAGGCAGTTTTTCCCATTTGTGGGCAGAAATTGAGTTATTTTGTGTCCCAGCAACTGAGATTGTTCAGAATACCTGATTTACAAAGTATTTGATTTGTAAACTTTAATTCAGAAGTCTTAAATTCAAAATACTTCTGAAACTCTGGTGAAATATTAAAACAGAATATCATAAAGTGAAAAAAGAAGTCAATATATTCTCTTTAAATAGCCAAATGCAGACTTGAAATACAAAAAGCCTTGCTTGTTCTGCTTCACAGATTACATACAGAAAATGTGACTTCAATGCATACCCAATAGCAAAAATATCTGATCTTTTTAGTGCCAAGTGTTTGGAAGATAACTTTTGTTAGATAGGTATGGCATCATATATTTCATATTTCTTTTCAAATTTTGCATTTGTTTGGTTGTTTCAAGGATAGACCTGCACGCCCCTAACCTATGCTAGCATCCTGGTTGATATTTCTAAAAATCATTATCTGAATTTTGGAAAAGTTACCTGAATAAACAGTCCTTGGCAGTGGTATCAACAATCTTTTTTAAAAATTGTCTTTTTTTAAAAGAGAAATAGATCACATAAAACATTACATTAAAAAATATAAGAGGTTCCCATTTACCCCACTCCCCACCCCACGCCCACTCCTCCCACATCAAAATTCCCTTTCATCAGTAAGGCACATTCACTGCATTAATGAATACACCCTGGGGCACTGCCACACCGCAAAGACATAGTTTACATTGTAGTTCACACTCTCCCCCAGTCCATCCAGTGGGTCATGGCAGGACATACAATGTCCTACATCTGTCCCTGCAACATCATTCAGGACAACTCCAAGTCCTGAAAATGCCACATACCACATCTCTTCCTCCCTCTCCCTGCCCTCACAACTCCCGTGGCCACCATCTCCACATCAATGACACAATTTCTTCCATTGCTAGAGTCACAACAATTCTATAGCAGAATACCAGCAGGTCCACTCCAATCCATATTATATTCCTCTATCCTGTAGACCTTGTGATGGTGACATCTACTCCACCTCCCAACTGAGGGGGCCTAGATCCCACATGGCTGAATGATGCAATGCTCCTGCTTGCAGCTGTACACACTCTCGGTTCCCTGGTGTGGTGGTTGACCATTCTCACCTCCCAGTCAGCTGACCTGACCTGGGCAAGTCCAACAAACCGGAGAGTAGGTATTGCAACTCCACTGAGGCTCAGGGCCCAGCTGGCACATGGACAGTCCAGAGATTCAAGTCTCCTGAGCATACACAAACCCAAGTGCCAATCACAGGTTCAATAAAAGTGACAGAAGAGGCATGTATAGAGAGGTTACATCTGAGTCCAACTCTATCACACTCAGGAGCAAAAATTCCAAAGCAGGGCCCACTGGCAACGGAATGAACTCCAGAGCCATCTGCCATGACCATAGAACCTGTGTGTCTCCATAGCCCTCAGAAGCACCAGTACCTGGTGTTTTATCTACTTTGGCTGTCTCTGGGATCCTGCTGAGATGTGTCTAAGTGCAACCCCCTGATGATCTCCTAATTTTTTTTTCTCTGTCCCCATCCCCCACCCTGTTGTCTACTTTGTGTCCATTCACTGTGTGTTCTGTGTCTGCTTGTATTCTCGGCAGCACTGGGAATCTGTGTCTCTTTTTGTTGTGTCATCTTGCTGTGTCAGCTCTCCGTGTGTGTGGTGCCTCTCCTGGGTGGGTTATGCTTTGTTCATGTGGGGCAGCTCAATGTGGGGCGCACTCCTTGCACGTGGGGCTCCCCTACGCGGGGGACACCCCTGCGTAGCACAGCACTCCAGTGCTGCGTGTGGGTCAGCTCACAACATGGGCCAGGAGGCCCTGGGTTTGAACCCTGGGCCTCCCATATGGTAAGCAGATGCTCTATCAGTTGAGCCACATCCACTTCCCCCAACTAATTCTGAACTGTCTTAGTCATATAAATTCATTTGTCTTTACCATTTCCCCCTTTTATTCAAGGTCTTTTTCTAGTTGCCTCACCAGCTGGTGATGGTAGTAATCCCTCGGCGCCAGGGAGGGTCATCCCGGGAGTCATGTCCCATGCTGTGGGAAGGTAATGCACTTACACGTTGAGTTTGGCTTAGAGTGGCCACATTCGAGCAACATGGAGGTTCTCAGGAAGTAACTCTTAGTCACCCTGCAGCTCTAGGCCTAGTTGAAATTTCAAGCACACAGGCTCATAAGCCATAGTCGTCAGTATCAAGGGCCCATCATTGGACCATCCTTCTCCACTAGTCTTTGCCCTTGCACTTGAGGGACTGTTGCTCTTCCATTGGGGAATGCAACAGAGCTTGCCCAGGTGGGCACTATGACAATACCCAATAAACATCCGAACATATCTATATATCCAATATGCACACCCTGGAGAACTCCCTCCCACCCATGCTTCCCCAATCAATGACACCCCACAACAGTGCTCCTCCCCTGCCATAGTTGAACCCCTCTATGATCCATAACTTCTTAAAAAATGAAGCGTAATATATTGCCAAATTCAATTAGTAGGAAAATGAAAGAGTATTGACAGTTTTAAAGATTAGAAAAAGAATACATAATAATTTAGAAAAACTAAAATAGAGCAAAAAACAAATTGGGGTATTAAAAAATGAAAAGTATCATAAAACTTTTTGATGTTTTGCCTTTCATCACAGTAATATGTATTGCCCTGCATATACAGTTGCAAGGCAATCTCTTCCCTTCCTTCCTCAGTGTCTACATCTCTTTTTTTTTTTTTTTTTTTTAATTTTGTCTTCTAAAAAGTTTTACATCACAGTAAAGTCCCATATACAGTATAGGGGACTCCCATATACCCAACATCAAACCCTTTTCCCCCTTCCCCAGCAATGATCTTTTTACATGTGGATGTTGTATTTGCTACAGCTGATGTACAGATATTGAAATATAGGTACTAACCATGGTTCCATTATGGCTTACATTATGGTTTATATTTTAGAACTGTACACTTCAAAATTTTTGGTTACATTATGGTTTACATTTTAGACTAATCACTTTCATAAATTTTTGGTGAAATTTAACATGGCTTATATCCATCATTGCATGATCTTGTGCCACACTTCCATTACCCCTCAGTTACCCCCACTTCCACCTATTCTATTCCTCTCTCCCCCTCCCCTATAGGCCCACAGTGACAACCAAGCTTCAACGATCTTTTGATTTTTAAAAAATCAACTCTTATAGAGTATAATTTACATACAATAAAATGCACCCATTTTAACTGTTCAACTTGATGCACTCAGACAAATGTATATATCTGCATTCTGCATGATTTTTTTAAGGAGGTACCAGGGACTGAGCCTAGGACCTCATACATGGGAAACAGGTGCTCAACCATTGAGTTACATCTGCTTCCCTCTGCATGCTTTTTTTTCTTTTTTTGAGGTACTGGGCAGAGGATTGAAACTGGGACCTTTGTATGTGGGAAATCAGTGCTAAACCACTGAACCACATCGGTGCCCATGAGTTAGTTTTTTCATGTTTGCTGTTTTTCTGTTTTGAAGGAGGCATCAGGAACCAAACTGGGATCTCCCATGTGGGAAGCAGGCACTCAACTGCTTAGGCCACATCAGCTCCCTGCATGATTCCCCCTCTCTCCCCCCAGGTGGCTCCCTCATCTGTTTGCTGATTGTTTTTGCTTGCTGTCTGCTTGTTGTTTGCTCATTGTCTTGCTTGTTTTTGCTTAGTGTCTGCTTGTTGTTTTTTTTGCTCATTGTCTGCTCATTGCTTTGTTTTGTTTCTTGCTCATTGTCTGCACTTTGCTTGATTTTTGTCTCTTTAGGAGGCACCAGGAACCAAACCTGGGACCTCACATGTGGAAGGTGGTTGCTCAACTGCATGATTTTTAATTTGGTGAAATGGATGACCTGAGTTCAATCCTAAATTGGCCACTTAGCAGCAATGTGACCTTAGGCAAGTTACCTTAACTTCAAAAGCCTCAGTTTTTCTTTCTGTAAAATGATAATGGCTATCTCATAGAGTTGTGAAAGTGAAATAATAGTTGTTCAGGGAACCACGAGTAACCAGAATACAGCTAGTTTTCAGTTCACCTTTTATTTCTAAGTGGGATAAAAATACACCTCACATTTCTAAATTTCTACCTTGGGTTTCTCAAGAGAAATCTATGAACTCTCCTTTTCTCCTAAGTTATACCTTAATTCGGGCTGTTAACCATGTTCACCCATCTGTTATGTCAGAGGCAAAAAGAACAGAGAAACTGATTTGCATGGATGCTTAAACTAAGGATTTTCACCTTGTCCTTGTCAGGGTGATGGACATATATGATTATGTTTACCTTTCACTCTGCTACCAACTGCTGAATTATTTCTACAGGACAAAGTTTCACTAGGGATAGTTAGGCAAAAAATCACAGCAACTATCTATGCTGACAATTTTAAATTAATGGAATTCTACACCTCTTTAAACTCTACTTTCTTCTGTGTTGTCAATCAGCATTCTATGGTCATTTATTCTTACAGCGGGAGAATAGCTTCTATAATTACTGCGGTACAATCCTTAGCACTAGAGGCAGGTATCCACCCCTACCCCCATACACATACCCACTTTAAGTTCCCTACAAGCAGTGTGAAAGCAACGTTTTCAGCTTCCCATAGCACAGGCAGAAAACTACGTGCTAAATCATCTGGTTTCATTTTTATCACGAGGGCTTACACCAGCCAATTACTTGCTGTGAATACAGTCTGACGTCAGACATGGAGAAACCTAGATGGCAGTGGCTTCAGGTCATTCTTGATTGTGTCTGGGTATATATTCTTAGGGAGTTTTTCCACCACTATCTTTCAGATACCTGAAGGGAAACGTGAAAACATCAACACACCATTTTCCTGCTTCATACCTGCATTTCTCTAAATATTGCCTCCCAACTTTGTCTGCAAGTGTCAGGTCAGGTGTCCACTGTAATGAACAGACATCCTGTGGGCTATAATAACTTTATAATTAGATGGTAATTTTTAGCATTTGTATGCCTTAACTGACGAATTCGCTTCAGAAAAATTTAGAACTCTCTCAAGTCTTTGCTTCCTAATTTTCCTTCGATTAGACACTTCCTAATTCAGCCGCATTCTTCCCTTTCCAACAATCTATTTACCTACTCCCCTACCTATCATTTCCACTTGGGTCGGGCTCGGGAGCCAAGGGGAGGAAATGCCCAAACGGACCTCCGGGACCCCCCCTCCCGACAGGTGATGAGCCTGAGAGGCGACCCAAGCCCAAAGCCACCCGTCGCAGCCCGACCTCCGAACCGGACGGGGACCTAATGGGGGTAGGCCATGGGTCAGTCTCGGCCATCCTCCAGCCCGTCCTCGAGTTCAGGTTACCGCGAAAGAGCCGGGACCACTGAGGAAAACGTCTCAGTCGAGGAAGGGGAGGAGCAGGAAGTGCCCTTGTCGAGGCTCCGCCCCGCACAAGCCTAAGCCTTGCGGGGCCGCAGGGCGGAGCCCCGGGGCGGAAGCGCATGGCGGGGCGGGAATCTCAGAACTGGGCGGGGACAGGGCGGGGCCGTGGGGCGGGGCCTCAGGAAGGAGGGCGGTGCCAGAGGGCGGTCCGCACCGTAGCTCCTCCTCTGAGTGGGCTGCCGCCCTGGACTCGTCCACGCGCAGAGGGGAAGAAACCCTTTCCCAAAGAGAGGAAGGCAGACTCTTAAGAGAGCCGCCAGGCCGCGACCCGCGCCTCTTTCCCCCCTCTCTCGCCATGGATCGCCAGGCCGAGAGTGGCAATCAAGGAGCTTCTCTGCTTCCGCTGTCTCTTCGCCCTGACTGGCTGCATGCTTGCAACGTTTTTTCAGAGGCGATTCCATTTTTTGAGTTTCGTGACACTTTTTTAACCTGAATTTCTGATGGTCTCATGTATCCCAAAACTAGACCGAAGAGTTAAAGGATCAAAAGAGAATAAGCCTTTTAAGGAAAGAAAAAAAAAATCTGTATAATTGCCTATGTATACAGCTTTCATCACTGCAAAATAAATGTTGGGTTTAACCAACCAGATTTGTGTTAGACTCTGGGAAAACAAAGACAAGTAAAATATAGACATTCTAATAGGGGAGAAAGAGAAATAGAAAATTCAGTGTTATAAGTTTATTGATAAAAGCATGTAGTAGCTACAAAGGAAGCAGAGCTGAAGGAATCATGAATTCTATGGGATGTACAGACGGGTCCATAGGAAAGATTCCACCAGGAAATGATGCCCATTTGTGGGGGTATTTGAAGCATAAACTGGAATTTAAAAAAAAAAAAAAAGGCCATGAGGTCGGTAATAATAAATGACCACAGAATGGTGACTGACAACACAGAGAAAAAAGTAAAATGTAAAGAGGTATAGAATTCCCTTAATTTTAAATTGTCGGCAAAGACAGTTGAAAAAAGGGGTGAAAGGATAGGGAACTCAAATCATAAACGAGGGAAATGAAGTAACAGCCCTCAGTAATTGCCACGACAGGAAAGATCAATGTTGCCCAATTGGTGAATGTTTCTACAGTTCGTGTATTCATAGTGTTTTCTTTTCTTCATGTGTGTTTGTTTTTTCTATGGTGTATTTTATAGAAGTGGAATCTCCACGTATTGTGAGGGTTATGGGAAATCGGTGGCGTGGTTCTGTCTGTCCCAGTGTGGCGTGGTCTGGGCTGGATTGCAGGGTCCACCACTTCCTACTTGTATCACCTTTGGAAGATAATTCTCTTCACCTCTCTTTGTAAAATAGGGCTAAAACTGTACCAAATGTCACTTGAGATTTTAAATGTATGAAGGAAATATTTGTGTTTGGAAAGGAACTCATAAAGCTGCTTGTGTTTTTATTGATATTTAATTTATTAGGGCTATACATTTAAAGTCTATCACGAAGCATTTAAGCACAAATCTCAAATTCATTAAAAATATGTCAATTTTATGATAAAACACTTTCACTTATTTTTTATTACAATGCTCAGTGAACTTACTAATTTGTCATTTTAAACTTCCCATTTAAACACTATCTATAAATGCAATAGAATTTTTTAAAAAAAGATTTATTTTGAAAATTTAAGCTTCCCACCACCCCCATTGTTTTGGGCTCGCTGTCTTCTCTCTGTGTCTGCTTGTCTTCTCTTTAGGAGGCACCAGGAACCGAATCTAGGACCTCCCGTGTGGTAGAGAGGCGCTCAATCGCTTGAGCTACCTCTGTTCCCTGCTTTGTTGTCTCTCATTGTATTTCTTCTATGTGTCTCCTTTGTTGCATCAGCTTGCTGCGCCAGCCTGTGGTGCCCCTTGCTATCTTGCTCATCTTCCCGGGGAGGTATGGGAACCAAACCTGGGACCTCCCGTGTGGTAGGCAGGAGTTGAATTGCTTGAGCCACATTTGCTTCCTGCAATGGAATTTTTGAGCACTGCACATTAAAGTCACAAAAGCATATAAATCTAACAAATCAAATTCTTGTACACATTTTAGCATTTTTAAAAAAAGATTTATTTATTTATTTAATCCCCCCCCCCCCTTGTCTGTTCTCTGTGTCTATTTGCTGTGTCTTGTTTCTTTGTCCGCTTCTGTTGTCGTCAGCGGCACGGGAAGTGTGGGCGGCGCCATTCCTGGGCAGGCTGCACTTTCTTACGCGCTGGGCGGCTCTCCTTACGGGTGCACTCCTTGCGCGTGGGGCTCCCCTACCCGGGGGACACCCCTTCGTGGCAGGGCACTCCTTGCGCGCATCAGCACTGCGCATGGGCCAGCTCCACACGGGTCAAGGAGGCCCGGGGTTTGAACCACGGCCCTCCCATGTGGCAGACGGTCGCCCTAACGACTGGGCCAAGTCCGTTTCCCTTTAGCATTGTTTATAAACTTTGTTTACTAAATTTCCTTAAATATGGCAATTTCACACATTATTTACATTTTACTGTATTTGTCTTAGGTAATTCATATTTTTAACTAGGCAGATTTGCACTCTAACCAGCACAATCTTCCTGAATACTTACAGGACACTGGTTGGAGCATGAGTTCCCAGCCAGAATGCTGAAGTTGAAATTCTGGCTCTTCTCTTAAGTGGCTCTGGGTGGGCTTGGGCAAGTCGTGAAACTCTTTGTGGCTCCTTCATATCATCTGAAAATGGAAGTAATAGCATACACCTCATCAAGTTGTGAGAGTTACCTGAGTTAGTACATGCAAAACACTTGGAACAGTGCCTGGCAGGTTCCAAAAGCTATGTATCACTAGTGTAAATCTAGTAGGTCAAATGCTCTTGAGCATCTGTATAGCATAAAAATTCAGCTTAAACCAAATTCACGTAAGTGTTTAAGCATTCACTACATCCTTAACTGGTCAAATCTTAAGTATTTCAGTTAAAATTGTCTAAAATCCAGATTTTTTTTCTAACCTGTCAGATTCTCTAAAACATTTCAAATATCTTAAAAACAGAGGATGCATACACAAAGCAGCATCCTGAGTTCAAAATTTGTTACTGTATCTGGTATCATTAAAACAATATTCATGTCTTCATCTTGTATATGTTTTTTTTTTTTTTTTGGTTGCAGTTGTTATCCAACTGAGGGCAACACATTTATTTTGAAACTGATATCTTGATTAATTAAAAAACATTCCTCCCAGTAACAAAGTTTGTTAAGACTTTTGGCTGTAGGTTTTATTTTTAAAATATTGTTATTTTTTCTGGTTATAAAAATAACATGGATTATAAAAATTCAAACATTAAGAAATAAATAATGTAGAAAATGAAAGTTCCCTATACTCCACATCATTCAGATATAATAGTATTTCTCTGATTATCAGGTACATTATGTTTCAGTTTTTCCTATGAATATACTAAAAATATTTTATGCATAATATTTTACAAAACTATGCCTTAATACTTAGAGACTTGTGTTTTTCAGTTAACAATACATCTTGGCCATCTTTCTATGTAGTATAATTGTATCTATCACTTTTTCTTGGAAACTGAATCAGTTATATGTTTGAGCCTCCTTGTATAGCCTGGGAGAGCCAAATACATCTCTTTCCAATTTTGAGTTCAGTGGCATCACCTTGTTTGCTTGAATTGTTGAAATGGGTCATGGTAAGACAATTTACACCATGAGTACTGACAAACACCACAAATCTACGCGTCTTTTATTTTTTTGGTCAGTTTACCCAATACCCCGCTGGACTGAATACTATTCCACTGAGCGGAAGTACTATAATTTATTTATTCAATCCTATATGTTAGAAATTGAGTTCTCCCTGAGTTTTTATTATTATTACAAACAGTATTACAATGAACATCTTTGTACATATGTTTTTTTCACACTTGTGTGAGTGTATTTATAGGATGTATTCTTAGAAGTAGAATTGTTAGGTCAAACTAAAGGAATGTTTTAAAAATTTAGCAGGTATTTTCAAAAGCCCTTTAAAAAAAGGTTTCCACCAATATTCATTTCTACCTACAGTGTGTGAGAGTATGTATTTTCCCTGGACGTGAGATTGAAATTTGGGCTAAACTCAGTTGGAAACATGCTGAATTCCATTTCTAGGTAAGACTTTCAACAAATGAATACAATATATTTGCTATCTTTTATCACTTATAGAAAACCAATCATTATGAATTGTTGAAAAGCAAACCAACATGATAACAAACCCACAGGGAAAATTACTTATGTCTTGACTTCCAGCTTGTCAGAGTCAACTTTTCCAATAGTTGAGTACATTTCAGTTTCTGATTGTTTTAGTTTGCTAAAAACTACTGCGAACAATATACTAGAAATGGGGTGGCTTTCATAATGGGAATTTATTAGGTTAAAAGCTTATAGTTCTGAGCCTGTGAAAATGTCCAAATCAAGGCATCATCAGAGATGCCGTCTCACCAAAGATCAGCCGCAGGCCATCCTGGACTCCTTCCAGGTGCTCTCCGGTCTTGGTCTCTACTCCAGACTTCTACTCCTGGCTTACTTTCTTCCCAAGCTCAGCTGTGGGCAATCAGGTGTATGACTCACCTCTCCCTTTCCTTTGGGTTGCTGATTCCAAACTCTAACCCCTGGGACCTCTCTCTCAACCTTTCAGGGTTTCTCTGTCTCTGCTGCATTTTCTCTGTGTGTCTCTGCTTTCAGTCCTCCATTTATAAAGGACTGCAGCAAGAGGACCAAGACCTACCCTGGGTCACACCTCACTGAAGAAATCCAATCAAAGGCGAGCCCTCCTGCCAACAGAACCCAATCCATCAAAGGATCCCACATCCACAGGAATGGATTAGCTCCAAGAACACGATCTTTTCTGGGGTCCACAAAAGCCTCAAACTTCACACTTATCAAAGTAAATAGAACTTACTATTGACCAATAAACAATTCATAAACATTTGTTGATTGAATAAATCAAAGTTTAATGCTTTGGAGAAGAGTTCTGTATGGAACTCTTTCACTAGATTGTGTAATATTTCCTCAGAATAGATTTCCTAGAAGTGTTATTACTGTGTCCAAATACATGAAAAATTTAAGTATCATTTCATCTACCTGAGTGGCATTGACATTTAATTCTAATAAGCTTGTTATCTGGTTTCCAATCCTTGGCAGAGTTGAAAAAGAAAATTAGAAGGGGAAAGAGGAAAGTTCTAGGCAGATAAATTGATAGAACTAAAAAGACTTGAGGAAACACATCTTAGTCAATAATGTGCCTCATTTATATAATATGATCTAATGAAAGAAAATTATATTTAATATGTGCATTTAACTAAAGAAAAGAAGATGGCAAATAGGTGTTTTATGTAAAGCTTTGGCAAGTCACTACCTTTCTGGACTTTCACTTCCTCATATGATAAAAGAGACAGACAATTTGACGTCTAGGTTCTTTTCTACTCTAGAATTCTATGATTTTAGGTAACAATGAATAGCTTGCCAGCAAGGAGACAATCAGGGGTGCTATCAAAAGTATGCGTTGTGGTATCTTCTAATATTTTGTATTATATTTGCTACCACTGACTCCTACCGTGAATATAACATTTTTACCAGACCTTAAGTAGTTCACTTGCCTGGTGCAATTAAGAGTGAGGCAGACAGGGCAATGCACTTTAATAATGTCAGAAGGCATCACTCTTCCACAGCCGGAACAATAGCTAATATTCATAATGGTTCAATCTAACTAGTAAATACTGAGCAGTCATTCTGTGCTAGGCACTGTGTTGGGTGCTAAGTCTTCATCAGGAATTAATTTACCTTCATATATTTCAAAAGATAGGTAGAGAGCAATTTGGCCATAACTAAACTGAAATATTTTTATTTTTATTTTATTTATTTATTTTTAGGAGATACCAGGGACTGAACCCAGGACCTTGTACATGGAAAGAAGGTGCTCAACCATTGAACTACATCCAGTCCCCTAAAATTTTTAAAAATATGTAAATCTTTTGATCCAGGGATTTTTCTTTCCAGAAGTTGTCCAAGAGAAGCTTTCATGCAAGTGCCCAAAGATTGTGGTTCAAAGATGCTTATTTCTGCATTGCTTGTAATACTGAAAAACTGGAAACCACTTAAATGTCATCAATAGAATGAAAGAAACCTATATTTACCAACATGAAAAGCTGTCCAAGATATAGTGCTGGATGACAAAAGAATGTTATAAAGTTGTATGTTATTTTTTTGTTGATATATAGATACCAGGTATGCATAAAAATATCTGAAAGCATATAGTAAGACAGACTATAATAAGGGGCAGGACTGTAGAGATTCTTTCCACATTTTTATAATGTTCACTTAAAAATAAACACATTGCACAGGAAAAACACAAAGGTAAAACAAATAGAATAGTACCCAATAAAACTCAAGAAATTAAATATTTTAGTAATATTTTCATGAGGGAAGTATGGAAACTTCATTTAGAACAACGTATTTTTTACAGGACTTTGGAACAGACAAGTTTGTTACAGAGTAGCCAGAAGCTGTGAGCTTTCACTCAATTGCCCCTCTCTTCATCCTGGTTGCTTTCTGAGTTTTAACAGAGCTTTGCGCACCAACCCGCTCTTCAGAGACCTGGATTCAGAACACAGGATAATAGTGAGTGCTTTTTTACCGATTTGTTTACCACGAGTCTGTCAGAGGAAATCATGTGCATCTGTTTACTTTTCCTTGGAACCTAGAAGGTCACCTCTAAAAATAATCTTGCTCGGTGTCAGAGCTTCCGTGACGGACATATCTCGCATGCTCGACGCAGTAAGTGCCTAAGCCGGGCATATCCAGTTCCCCAATGGGCTCAGACCCAAGAAGGAGGGGAAAGCAGCTGCCAGCTAAACTGTCCACCTATTGATTTCATTTAATAATGGATGCAAAGGAAACCCTTAAAAAATAGTACATTCCTTTTCTCATTATAAAGCAAGCCATTTGTTCTAAAACAATTAGAAAATAGAAATTAGCAAAAAGAAAGTAAATCCATAATCCATCATACATGGACAATTTCTGGGAGCAGTCTAGTGCCCAACCTTCTTGTCCACATATGGAAGTATGTGTGTATGGGTGGGTGTACATAAAGAAACATTTTAAATCACTGACACGCATTGCTAAATCTGCTCTTCAGAAATATTTTATCAATTTACACTCTGCCCAGCAGAATACAAGCTGCCATTTCCTTACACGTTGGTCAATTCTGGGTAGTAGTTATTTTAAATCTTAACCTGTTTGCTGGGCAAACGTGGTATCTTGTTTTTTAATCGACATTTATGTGATTATGAGGTGTGTTAGTCTGGGTCCTCTGGGAAGCAGACACAAATGTGGGATTTGGTTAGGGAAAATGCCTGCATGAGGGAAAATGGGGAAGAAGTTAGACGAGGCTGGGAGAGCCATCACACTGACCCCGAGTGAAGGAAAGAGGGAGAGAAGGTTGCATGGGAAAATCCTAGACTGCCACCCAGTCTAGGGAAGGTTTGGCAAGCTGTCAGGGAGTCATCAGGTCAAAGGCAGAGGAGGTGTGGCAGGAACGGGCCTGCTTTAGTAGCCCTGTGTGCTCAGTCCTCAGCTTGGGGCGACCCACGTGTAGCCTGGTCTCAGTGAAAACCCGGTCATGGGTTTCTGAGCACAGCAGCTGGGGTCTTTGATGAATTATGTTCCCTGTAGTTGAATTGTGAGGTGATGTGCTAGACTAGTGATATTGAATTTTTATATATGTTTATTGCTGTTTGTACTACATTTTTGTGAATTTCTGAAAGAGATAGTAGGAGTATTTCTGGGGAAGCGACTGTGGCTCAAGCAATTGAGCTCCCATTTACCATATGGAAGACCCAGGTTCGATCCCTGGACCTCCTGGTAAAAAATAAAAAATAAAAAAAATGCATCCCAGACCTGTGCGGCAAGGTGCAGCATCTCCCCCCCCCCCCCCCCCGGTGCAGCAAAGCAAAGCTACACACCAAAAAGATGATGATACAAACAGATAGGGGGAAAAAAAAAAGAATTCCTAACCTAGGGCCCTTACTATGGTTATTTAATTTTGTAATAGATACATTTAGTGTACCTAACTAGCCTTTTCCTCCTTTGGAAGGTCCCAGAGTGTTCCCCACCTTAAGTTCCCTGCCTGCCGGCCCTTAGTAACCTCCTGGCACTATAGCCCTTTTTAGCAGCAGCTTATGCTGTCGCCTCTCTTCACCCCTCCTCCCAGCCATTGTTATCTTCCCCCTCCAGCCGTTGCTGTTCTTCCCGCCAGTCCCGCCCACATTGCCAACTCATAATCTGCCTCCTTCCTTAGCCACTGCTTACCTCATAGCCATCCGCCCACTCCCACCTATCCACTATCACCCCGTAGCCAGCCCGCCCTAGCACCAACCCCTCCCTCTACACAACCCTATATAACTAAGTGCACTTCCTCAAAAAGTAGACCTGCGCATAGCCCTCGTCTCCGTAGCGTTCTTCCACCGCGCTGCGCATCCCCACCACACCTTGAGCCGCCGGCTGCCGGCTCAAAGGGCCCCCGGCCCCCCGGCAGCCACCCCTGAGCCAGCTGAGCCAGCCGACCGCACCAGAGGTGTTTTCTGAATAGATGGGCCTGAGAATTTATGCATAGTATCTGGTGAACATGATCCATTTGCCCCTGACCAACCCCCGTCCACCCCATGGAACCTTCTGTTACCCCACGCTGGACTGTGACCACATTGTAGAAGGTCTTGAAATCCATATTAAGGATTTTCAACAGGGGAGTAATATGTTGGGAGCTCTGCTTTAAAGATTAACCTGGTAACAGAACAAGATTAGACTTGAACAGGGAAAGAGATGAGAGAGAGATACCAATTAGAGGTCTGTTGTCCAAGTCAGAAACAATGAACGCTTGAACTAAAGCAATGGGCAAGAGAAAAAAGAACAGGAAGATGCTAGTTGAAGAGGTGGACCTTCAGAACTTGACAGCTAATTGGATCCAGGTACAAAGGAATGCCATATATCCCAGAAGATTCCAACATATGTGCTAGGAAATTGGTGGTGCCATAATGGAGGACATGTCCCACAATGAGCTCTGAACCTCATCCTCTCCTTCCAGGGACCTTACTCCAACAACTGTGTTTTGTCATCTACCTTTAATTGTTCACATTCATTGGCTCCTTTCCATTTAAGCCTGTTCCAGATTCTTCCACATTTTAAAAACAAATAAAAACCAGGGAGGCAGATGGGGCTCAGGCAACTGAACTCCTGCCTACCACATGGGAGGTCCGGGGTTTGGTTCCCAGTGCCTCCTAAAGAAGATAGTGAGCTGGCACAATGGGCAGGTGCAGCAAGTTTACACAACAAGATGACACAACAAGAGACACAAGAAGAAAAACATAATGAAATACACATAAAGCAGGGAATGAAGGTGGCTCAAGTGATTAGGTGCCTCCCTACCACATCAGAGGTCCTGGGTTTGGTTCCTGGTGCCATCTGAAAAGATCAGCACACAATAGACAGAGCAAATGCAAACAATGAAGGGGTAGGGAGAAATTACTAAAATAAATCTTTAAAAAAAAACCAACAATACAAACACAACCTTTTCTCTTGAGAGGTGGTAGGAAGAGGAGATTACTTATCTTAAAAAGTAGGGAGTCAACCCGGGGATGAGCCTCCCTGGCACCGAGGGATTTCTACCAAGCATCAGTTGGTGATGCAACTAGAAAAAGACATTGAATAAAAGGGGGAAACAGTAAAGACAAATGAGTTTATATGGCTAAGAGACTTCAAAGTGAGTTGGGAGGTCATCAGAGGGGTTGTGCTTATGCACATCTCAGCAGGAGCTCAGAGACAACCAAAGTAGATACAACCACAGGTAGTGGTGCTCCTGAGGGCTACAGAGACAACCAGGTCCTATGGTCATGGCAGATGGCTCTGGAGTTCAGTGCCTTGCCAGTGGGCCCTACTTTGGACTTTGTGCTCCTGAGTGTGATAGAGTTGGACTCAGATGTGACCACTCTACACATGCCTCTTCTGTCACTTTTACTGAACCTGTGGTTGGTGCTAGGGTTGGTGTATGCTCAGGAGACTTGAATCTCTGGACTGACTGTGTGCCAGGTGGGCCCAGAGCCTCAGCGGTGTTGCAGCACCTATTCTCTGTTTTTTTGGACATGCCCATGTCAGCTAATAGGGAGGTGGGGATGGTCAACCACCACACCAGGGAACCGAGAGAGTCTACAACTGGCAGGAGAATTCCACCCATCAGCCATGTGGGATCTAGGCCCTTTTTGAGGTAGAAGCAGAGTTGGCATCGCCATCCTAGGGTCCTCAGGATAGAGGAATATAATATGGATTAGAGTGGACTTACTGGTGTTCTACTATAGAATTACTGTGCCTCTAACAATGGAAGAAACTGTATCACTGATGTGGAGACAGTGGCCACAGAAGTTGCAAGGGCAGGGAGAGGGAAGAAGAGGTGTGATATGGGGGCATTTTCCAGACTTGGAGTTGTCCTGAATTATATTGCAGTGATAGATATAGGACATCATATATCCTGCCATAACCCACTGAATGGACTGTGAGAGAGTGTAACCTACAATGTAAACTGTAATCCCTGTTGTGTAGCAGTACTCCAAAATGTATTCATCAAATGCAATGAATGTGCCACACTGATGAAAGAATTTGGTGATGTGGGAGGAGTGGGGGTGGGAGGTGGGGAGTAGGGATCCTCTTATATTTTTTAATGTAATATTTTGTATGATCTATGTATCTTAAAAATTTTTTTAAATCTATAAAAAAATAAAATAAAATAAATTTTCAAAAAAGTAGGGAGTTGTAGCAGTTTGATATTATTGATGAATTCCAAAAAGAAATATTGGATTATGTTTGTAAACTGATCTTTTCCTCTGGGTATATTAGATTATATTGGATTCAGAGGTTTGATTGAACCTCTTGTGCCAGTAGGGCCTTGAGTGGGTGGGGACTCACAGATAAAAGGAATGGCAAAGGACAGAGTTGGGGGCTTTTGATGTTTTGATGTTGGAGCTTGATACTGAAGTTGGAGCCCCAGGGAGAGAGCAGAGCTGTTTGCCTGATAGTCTATAGCTGACCTTGTGGAGAGAGGCAAAGCCTAGAGAGCCTCACAGTCTATAGCTGATTTTGTGGAGAAAACAGAGGAGCTGAGCCCAGAGGAACCCAGGAAGCCTGAACCTTCGCAGATGTTGGCAGCCATCTTGCTCCAACATGTGGAAATAGACTTTGGTGAAGGACGTAACTTATGCTTTATGGCCTGGTATCTGTAAGCTCCTACCCGAAATATATACCTTTTATAAAAATCAACCAATTTCTGGTATTTTGCAACAGCACCCCCTTTGACTGACTAATACAGGAGTCAAGAGATGCTATTCATGATTAATGGAACAAAAAATGTAGATGTGAACATATTGCAGAGAAACTGAGAATAGTGATATAACCACTTTGGAGGAGAGGAGGAAGGGAAAGAGAGGGGCATAAGTGAACTAAATCCTCATTCAGCGTATTAGGAAGTTAATAGATAATGTCTAAGGCTGACTAATAAAGAAAAAACCATATTAGCGGATTATCATAAGATTGAAGCAGGTCAAAGTGCGTGCCTCTGGGCTGGGGAAGGGTAGCCCAGGGGATTGCTGCTTCTTCAAACCATGTGTATGTATTTCCTTGATAAGGTTTTTAAAGCTTTTCTTTTTCTTTTTTTAATGGTGGGGATTGAGGCCTTAAAAAATCCTCTCTAAACTCACATCTCCTCATGGCTAGCACCCTCCTCTTCTTCCTTAAAATATATCCCTTACTATAGTAATAATAATAATAGTAGCTATTGTTATGTGCCATACATTATCTTAATTGTTTCAGTCATCAACTGATTTAATCTTCAAAGTGCTTTAATTTAGCCAGATATCTTGAAGAAGTCGTCTATCCTTACCATCCCCGTTTTATCATCCAATCTCTCCTCCACCCAATGCAAACTGGCTTTTGTCACCCATCTCCACTTAGACTGCTCTCAGTAGGGCACCAATAATTTCCCTTTCTGTGTCTTCAACTCCATTCTTAAATCTTTTCTTCCAGTGGCTTCCTCAAAAATACACTCTTAAGGCTTTCCTTCTACCTCTGTGACTTCTCCTTCTCTTTCTTTTTTAGGAGGTACCAGAGATTGAACGTGGGACACGTGAAGCAGGTGCTCAACCACTGAGCTACACATCTGCTCCTGCTCTAGCTTTTCCTCGGCTTCCTTTAAGGTCTTTTCCTGAATGTTGTTCTTCTTCAGCCTGTGTTTCCTTTTACTTTATATCCCCTTAGATTATTTCACAGCCTCCGATTGTTTAAATTACTATAAACGATACTCAAACCTCTATCTGTACCTCAAACAGTTCTTTCTCCTGAGCTATATGAACCCCCAAACCACAGTTTATGTGACTCCCTGACCTGGGTATCCCACCGGCCCCTCAGCTCAACATGCCCTGCATGACATGCAGCTTCCCCCCGCCCTGCTCTCCCTCCTGGCCTCCATCCCTCACTGACTCCACCACCACCCATCGCTCCAAAGGCAGACACTACCCTTGGTTCCTTAGCTGAGCACATCGAGCCAACCTCCAGGTCCCGTGCAGTCTCCTTCCTGGATAGCTCCGCACTCCTCTGGGGGCCTGCTACCTCATTTATACCACCGCCATCTCTCACCTGGCGAGGGCAGTCACCTGCCCTTTGGTTTCCATACTTACAGTTGGGCCTCCCCTGGGTCCTTATCGACACTGCAGCTTCATCAAATAGGAAAATCTGATTCATCAGATAGGAAAATCTGAGCCTGCCTCTGCTCTGTTTAAAGCCATTTAATGGGTTCCTGCACTCCCAGTGGAGTCCAGCTGGCTCCTGCTCACCTCCATCTCTGGTGACTTCTGCTCTGGCTCTTATTACTCTGCAGTGCAAGGAGCCTCCCAAATCCCTTCTTTGCAGGCATTTGCATTCACTGCTCCCTCAGCCTCAGCTCACCGTCCCCACTCCCTTCTCTAGACCTTGACTCAGCAGGGGGGTTTCTTTTGGCAGGAGTCTGTGTCTGCCCACAGGACCCTCCCACAGCACTTAATCACACAACTGGAATGACCTGCCTCTTACTCCACCGTAAGCTTTTACAAGGCAGATGGTGTGTAATCTGTTCAATGAAACCTGGGAGTCCCGTGGACTGGAAGGAACATGGAGTTTAGATCAATCAGTCCTGGGTTTTGGTTTCTTCCTTTCTGAGTCCTGTTTATTTCAGCCGAGATAGTGATTCCTTCCTCACAGAGCTGTGAAGATTAAATGAGCTGACATGTAGACAGGGCACAGTCTGGCACACAGGAGCTCTCCGTCCGCAGGTGCGCTCTTCCCACTCCCAGCAAGCGGCACCCTGGTGGCTCTAAGGTGGATCATGCAGTGGCAGGGAGCTGTCAATTGGGCCAGAATGGGAGTCAGGGAGGTGTGGGAGTCATCAGCTCAGGGGTATGAGCTGAGGAGTAGGAAGAAAAGAAATCATCCAAGTGAGGGTGTGGCTTGGGGACATCTCAAGCTTAAGAAGCTGTGAAAAGACAATTTGGGCTGCAGGATGTGAGAGGAGGACCTGGAGGAGCAAGTGTCACACTGCAGAGGCTCGGGAGAAAACGCTAGTGGGTTTGGACTTAATGAGGTCACTGGTGTCCTTGGAAAGAGCGTTGACTATTGTGTTGCATGGTTAATCGTTTTTTCTAGGTGGGAGGAGAAGGGGTGTGTGTGGGTGGACACGGAGTTCCAGAGCAAAAGCCATCTGAGCTGATAAGCAGGAGAGCCCAAGATAGCAGCAGCAAAGCTGCTCAGTGAGGCGCAGCTCGCCTGGCCCAAACGCACGTGCCCTTGCCCTCTTCTCACTTTTTCCCGTCCGCCTTTCCCCTCCTCCCATTCCTGCCCTGCCTAGGAACACCAAATAACCAGGTCTGGGTGGCAGGAATGTACAAAAGCTTATATAAAAGTTTGTTTTTCATTTGAAAATTTCATTTTGATAATATCTTCTGTGTGGCAGGCATTGTGCTGAATGCTTCATGCACATCCTCATTTACTCCTTACAACAACCCTTTAAAATATTATCCTCAAGTTATTAATGGAAAAGTGAGCTCAGAGAAGTTAATTAACCTGTCAGAAGTCAAATAAAGGGCAAGTGAGTTGCCATTTAAAGTCTGATTTAAATAAACAAGAGAAAACAGAACAAAAAAATAAATAGGGAAGCGGATGTGGCTCAACTGATAAGAGCATCCGACTACCACATGGGAGGTCCAGGGTTCGAACCCAGGGTCACGTGACCCATGTGGGGAGCTGGCCCACGTGCAGTGCTGCCACATGCAAGGAGTGCCCTGCCACGCAGGGTGTCGCCCGCGTAGGGGAGCCCCACATGCAAGGAGTGTGCCCTGCATTGAGCCACCCCTTGCGAAAAAGCGCAGCCTGCCTAGAAGTGGTGCAGCACACACTGAGAGCTGATGCAGCAAGATGATGCAACAAAAAAGAGACACAGATTCCCGGTGCCTCTGAGAATGCAAGAGGACACAGAGGAACACACAGCAAATGGACACAGAGAACAAACAACGGGGGTTAGGGAGAGGAATAAATAAAATAAATCTTCAAAAATATATCCTTTTTTTTTTTTTTAAAAAGATAGAAAATAAACGAGAAAACAAAAAGAAAAGAAAAGAAAAGAAAAACAATAAAAAATGATAAAGAAAGAACAAAACAAATGGAGTCTCCAGCACCCTAGCACTTTCAAGCGGGGCCGGGCATGGCAGGCAGGCCGGGGCCTGGAGAGGTCAGGCTGGGATGAAGGGAGAGGCATTTGCAAGGCTTTTGGTGAGGTGGGGAACCCGGTTTGTGCATAAACCCACCTCCTTGCCTCTGCCCCGCCAAATGGTGAATGAAGTTTACGTTATAAACCCCAGGCTGCAGCTGTCAATAGCTGTGCGGTCCTAGGAACTTTCGGTTCTTTCCAACGGCTTCTGAGCACTTGAAATGTGCCTGGTATGACTGAGAAACAATTTAGTTTTATTTCATCTTAATTACTTTAAATTTAAAAACTGATACTCGGGAAGCGGACTTGGCCCAGTGGTTAGGGTGTCCGCCTACCACATGGGAGGTCCACGGTTCAAGCCCCGGGCCTCCTTGACCCGTGTGGAGCTGGCCCATGCGCAGTGCTGATGTGCGCAAGGGGTGCCGTGCTACGCAGGGGTGTCCCCCGTGTAGGGGAACCCCATGTGCACTCCTTGCGTAAGGAGAGCCGCCCAGCACAAAAGAAAGTGCAGCCTGTCTGGGAATGGCACCACACACACGGAGAGCTGACACAGCAAGATGATGCAACAAAAAGAAACACAGATTCCCAGGGCATGGACGCAGTCACAGAAGAGGACACAGAGAGCAGACAACTGGGGGTGGGGGAAGGGGAGAGAACTAAAAACAAAACAAAACAAACAAACAAAAAAACTTATCCTTAATTCAGTTTCTGGAAAACTTTAGGTATATTTATAATGACTTGGTATATGAAATGACTTTTCCAATTTAAAACTTTATGAAATCTAAATAATGAGCAAATATTTCTGATGAAAATTTAGCATCTGAATCGAGATGTGTTGTAAATGTAAAATGCATTGGATTTCAAACACTTAGTAAGAACAAAAAAATAATAAAATGACTAATAATTTACGATTGACTACATGAAATTATACTATTTTGGATATGTTGGATTAAATAAACTATATTATTAAAGTTAATTAAAACGTGGCTACTAAAAACATTTAAATGAAATACATGGCTCACATTGTACTTCTGTTGGACAGTGCTGGCGTAGGGATACGGTCTGTGGCCATGCTTCGTGAAGTGGTGGAGTTGGAAGATCTTTCTTCACTCTTTACTATTTCAGACCTCTCCATTCATCCTTCCTCATCTTCCTTCTTTCTCCTCTAACCTTCGAGATAGGGAAGATATTAGGTACTTAATTATACCTCTCCAGAATATTTCATTTTAGAAGAGAGCAAAGGTCATGTGATACTTCACTTAAAGGAGTGACTCATTGACTTTGGATTTCAGGCCTTGGTGAGGGAGGAATTGGCTTTCTGGGAGTCTCTAAGGATAGGTGCCTGTGACATCCTTATTTTTCGGATTTCCAGGATTACCCAGTTCACATGTTCTGATCATGTAAGCCCTCATACTTGTCAAACTTTGAATCCCAAGGTTCTAAATTTATATAAATAGGAAAATATCAAGTCTGTTTATGTATAATGCTATTCTCCCTCTTCTGAAGAGTGGTCCTTCCTGAGGAGTTAAAGGACACCTGAGGTTGCAAACCTGCCTGTGGTCATGCCACAAATCAGAGATGCCAGCACTTGGTGGGTGATCAAAACACTGAAAATGGCTCATCTCCACAGCCTCTGCTCTCTGGAGTCTTGATTAAAAGGGCATGTGGTGATACCCCTTATAAATTCTTTTTTTTTTAAAGATTTATTATTTTATTTATTTCTCTCCCCTTACTTCCCCCTCCGCCCCGTTGTCTACTCTTTGTGTCCATTCTCTGTGTGTTCTTCTGTGTCTGCTTGTATTCTTGTCAGTGGCACCGGGAATCTATGTCTCTTTTTGTTGCTTCATCTTGCTGCATCAGTTCTTCCTGTGTGTGGCACCACTCCTGGGCAGGCTGAACTTTTTTCACCTGGGGTGGTTCTCCTTTCGGGGCACACTCCTTGTATGCAGGGCTCCCCTATGCGGGGGACACCCCTGTGTGGCAGGACAGCCAAGAATCTTTACCAGCAAGACTGTCTTTCAGAAATGAGGGCAAAATTAGAATATTCACAGATAAACAGAAACTGAGAGAATGTCTAAGCAAGAGACCAGATTTTCAGGAAATACTAGAGGGTGTGCTAGAGCCTGAAAAGAAAAGACAGGAGAGAGAGCCCTGGAAGAGGGTCTAAAATGAAGAGTATATCAATAAAAGTAATTAAAAGTATCAAAAAAGTGCTGAAAATAAAATATGACAGAAAAAATCAAATAGGAATAAACATAACCAACGATGTAAAGCGCTTGTATTCAGAAAACTGCAACTCAATGTTAAAAGAAATTTAAAAAGGCCTAAATAACTGGAAGAACATTCCATGCTCATGGATTGGAAGACTAAATATCATTAAGATGCCAGTTCTACTTAAATTGATATATACAGATTCAATGCAATCCCAATAAAAAGTCCACCAGCATTTTTTAAAATTGAAAACATGATTATCAAATTTATTTGGAAGGGTAAGGAGTCCTGAATAGCCAGAAACATTTAAAAAGAAAAAGCATACTTTCATCTCCAGACTTTAAATCATATTACCTAGCTATAGTGGTAAAAACAGCATGGTACTGGTGTAAAGACAGACACATAGACCAATGGAACCAAACTGATGTTTCAGAAACAGACCCTCACATGTGTGGTCAAATGATTTTTGACTAGTCTGTTCAACCCACACATCCTGGGCAGAACAGTCCATTCAGCAAATGGTGCTGAGCTAACTGGATATTCATATTTGAAAGAAGGAAAGATGACCCCTATCTCATACTTTATCCAAAAACTAATTCAAAATAGACCAAAAACCTAAAAATAAAAGTAAGAACCATAAAGCTCCTAGAAGAAAATTGTAAGAAAATATCTTCAAGACCGAGTGGTAGGTGGTGGGTTCTTAAAGGAGATAAGAGGAGGACTGAGATGGACTACTGATATTTAGTGTATGTAGAAGTTTTAATTAGCTTTACTGTAAAAGTGTGGAAATGTATAGAGTGTATGGTAACACAAAGTGAGTAACAGCTAGTTTATAAATGAGGATGTGGCTTAAAATGGTAGTCTAGGTATATATATGCCAATTGACAGAATGCTAGAGAATATTCTAGGTACTGAATAGCATAGTAAACCAAGAGATGGAAGAGAATTGTGGTTGACGGTAACAGATGCAAGAGTGTCCTTTGTGAGCTAGGGCAAATGTACATCACTATTGCAGGGTGGTGGGAATGGGGAGAAGCATGGGAAAAATACAACCAGAGTGACCTGTGGACTGTGGTTAGCAGTAATTATATAATATTCTTGTATCTATGCCAAAGATGTACTGTGTTGATAATGGAGCAGTATGGAAAATGTGTGCCAAATATATACTATGGATATGGTAACAATCAGATGATATTATCTTATCTGTAACAAATGTTCCACCACAGTGTGGTGTGTTGATAGAGGGGTGTTGTTTGGGAATTCTGTACATGTGCATGGTTGTTTTACAAGTTTATAACTTTTGTCATGAAAAATAAATTTAGGCGGCGGACTTGGCCCAGTGGTTAGGGCGTCCATCTACCACATGGGAGGTCTGCAGTTCAAACCCTAGGCCTCCTTGACCCATGTGGAGCTGGCCCATGCGCAGTGCTGATGTGTGCAAGGAGTGCCTTGCCACGCAGGGGTGTCCCCGCATAGGGGAGCCCCACATGCAAGGAGTGCGCCCCGTAAGGAGAGCTGCCCAGCACAAAACAAAGTGCAGCCTTCCCAGGAATGGTGCCGCACACACGGAGAGTTGACATAACAAGATGATGCAACAAAAAGAAACACAGATTCCTGTGCCGCTGACAACAACAGAAGCGGACAAAGAAGACGCAGCAAATAGACACAGAGAACAGACAACCGGGGTGGGGAGGGGGAAAGGGAGAGAAATAAATAAATAAATTTTAAAAAATTAAAAAAATAATAATAATAGGGTGGGTTGAGGGAAAAATACACCAAATGTAAAATAAGGACTATATTTAGCAGTAAGATTTTCACAATATTTTTTCATAATTTGTAACAAACATCTCACAACAATGCAAGGTGATGGAGGTTGTATGATGTTATGCATGTTTGCTTTGTAAGTTCACAACTTTTACTATACACTTATTGTTCATATATAAATGACATAAAAATAATAATAGGGTGGGTTGGGGAAAATACTTTGGTTAGTAGTAATATATTGAGGATGCTCTTTAAATATTAGTTAAAAATGTTTAACAACAATGCAAGGTATTGGTGGTATGGTGAGGTATAAGACATGATGTTAAATATATTTGTTTTGTAAGTTCACAACTATTACTATACACTTATTGTTTATGTGTGAGTGATATACTTCAATAAATTTTTAAAAATGTTCTCTATCTTTTTAAAAAATAAGCATTTATTTTATTAGAGAAGTTGTAGGTTTACAGAAAAACCATGCAGAAAACACAGAGTTCCCATTTACTACCGTATTATTAATGCCTTGCATTAGTATGGTACATTTGTTACAATAAGTGAAAGAACAGTTACTTATACTGTTAATCATAGTCCATCATTTACAATAGGATTCACTGTTTGAGTTGTACAGTCCTATGTTGCTTTTTTCATAAATTTTTCTTCTATTAGTATATATAAAACCTAAAATTTCCCCTTTTAACAACAGCCTCAAGTTTCATCCATGTTTTTGCATATATCAGAACTTCTTTCCTTTTCATGGCTGAATAATATTTCATTGTATGTATATATCACATTTTATTTATTCATTGATTGATGGACACTTAGATTGCTTCCGTCTTTTGGCAGTTGTGGATAATGCCACTATGAACATTGGTATGCAGATACCTGTTTGCGGCCCTGCTTTCAATTCTTTCGGGTGTATGCCTAGACGTGGGATTGCCAGGTCATGTGGTAATTCTATACTTAACTTTCTGAGGAACTGCCAAACCGTCTTCCACAGCGGCTGCAACATTTTAGATTCCCACCAGCAATGAATGAGTGCTCCTATTTTTCTGCATCCTTTCAAGACATAAAATTTTCTCTGTGTGTGTGTGTGTTTAATTGTGGCCATTCTATGGGTGTGAAATGGTATCTCATTGTGATTTTGATTTGCATATTCCTAGTAACTAGTGATGTTGAACATCTTTTCCTGTGCTTTTTCGCCATTTGTATAACTTCTTTGGAGAAATGTCTTTTTAAGTCTTTTGCCCATTTAAAAAATGGGTTGTTTGTCTTTTCATTTTGGAGTTTTAGGAAGTAAGTTCTTGAAGGAAAAGTCAAACAGCTTAAGTATCCCCCTGCTAGAGTCCATCCTTTGTACTGCACAGATCTTCTCCACACAGGTCTTCTATGGTTCCTCCATTCCAAGGGGTCTGAACCTTTGATAACCAAACCCTTCTCAGGCTGGGATTGCTGCACATGTCCATTCATGGTTACAGTTCAACAAGGGAGGGTCAAGAGCCATCCAAGTGGATCCCCTGAGTTGCACACATATTTCTCCCTGTCCAGTGTGACCAGGAACCCTCCCTCCACTTGTTCATCAGGAACAATGACCTCTGCCAAGATGGTGACTCCTCTTCTTGGCTGCTGACTCCTGGACAGAAGGAATCCAAAGTGCCCAGTAGCAGTTATAGCTTGTAGTTTACTGAGTCTACTGGCAAGAGTGCACTGTCTCTGGAAACCAAGCCCTCTAATCCTGCAGAGCCTAGAGTTTCAGGGCTGGGAAACACAAAATCCTCCTGTGGGCCACAGGGAATGAGTGGGGCCACTTTTGCCTCCACTTCTTGGTTCCTAGACACATATTTTCTTCCTCCTGGGGTACACACCATAAGGAGGTCTCTGATTCAGGGTGTGGACTGTACCCTGGAGGATAGCCGCCAGAAGTATTGCCTCTAAGATAACACTTCCGCTGTGCTTTCCCTTGGCCATTGCCTCAGTCACCAAGTCAGCAGCTCCTGGATGCTGCAGGGAATCCCATGGTTGTGGCCCCACTCTCTCATCTCCTCTGCTCAGAAGTGGGTTCCCTGGTCACATTATGCTGTGTGGGGTTCCATGCCTGTGGTTAAAGCATTTCATAAGCCCCTGAATAGTGAAGATGGCTGCAGCTCTGAAGACAAGGAAAACAAGTCCATACCCAAATAAGTGTCTATTTGTATCTAAATGAATCTCTGGCTCTTCTAGGACAAAAGAGGCTCAACTAATCAACTTATTACCCCTTGGTGTCCTCAAAGAATAGAGCCACATCAGGGGTCGAGCGTTGGTCTCTGTTGCTGACAGGTTGAATATTCAACGGCAGCAAAGTAAGGTCAATTTTGGTAAGTGGTGGTCCATACTGTTGGGCCTCCTTCTCTGCCACCGTGGCCACTCCATTCATGTGCCCTTGTGCCAGTTCCAGTGGCAAAGGCTGGCTAATGTCAACTGGTGAAGTCATTTTATCTCCTTGGTCATTCTGCGCCTCTTCCATGGAGGATTCCTTCTGGTGGGCAGATACACAGTCCTCACATTTTGTGCCAACTCCCATATGTCCATCCGCCCGCCTCTGCATCAGACCTCCTCAACTCCCATTTTCCATTCCTTTTCATTCCAGGGCCCTGACCGGCCTGCCAGGACATTTGCCACTGTTCATCAGTCCACATGTATTCTTACCTGAGGCCGTTTTCCCTTCCACCTAAAGTAGATGAGCCAGTCTGTTGCTTGAGGTTCTGCCCATTGGAAAGCTTTTCTCTGTCCTCTGTCTTTCAAGACCATACCCCTGAGGGTTGCTGTAATGAAGCTGCTACTCATTTTTGGCTTGTATTCACATCTCAAGCTGACTCACCTGAAGCTAAGTTTATGCTTTTTCTTCCTCCTTTAGCTGGTTATACTGGACACCTCCTTCCCCTGCATATGAGCATGGTGCAAGCTGAGGAAGGAGTCGTAATGCCCTTAACAGGTCCAGCATTTCTCCAGACAAGCTGTGCCATGATTTTTGTGTGTGTGAGATACTAAGTTATTTTATTTTATTTTATTTTATTTTATTTTATTTATCCCCCCCTCCCCTCACTGCCTGCAGTCTCTGTCTCCTCACCATGTCCACCCTCTGTGCATTCTCTGTGTCCACTCATCCCCTCCCCAGGAGACACTGGGAACCAAACCCAGGACCTCCCATGTGGAAGAGAGAGCCACCTCAGTTCCCTAGTTTATTGTGTCTCTTGTTATTCTTCCTCCTTGTGTCTCTTCTGATGCATCATTTTGTTGCGTCAGCTCAGTATGCCTGCCTACCTCACTAGCTCGCCTTCTCCAGGAGGCACCAGGAACCGAACCTGGGATCTCCCATGTGGTAGGTGGAAGCCCAATCACTTGAGCCATATCCGCTTCCCCTGTGCTGTGATGTAATCCTAGTTATTCTCCTGGCAGCCAGGAGAGGAAGTGGACACAGCTTCTGACAAGGACACTGTGGCAGTTTGAGATTATTTATGTATTCCAAAAAGAGAGATTATGTTTGTAAACTGGTCTGTTCCTCTGGGCGTGATAGCCCTTTGATTGTATTAGATTCAGCTGAGGCGGCAGACTTGGCCCAGTGGTTAGGGCGTCTGTCTACTACATGGGAGGTCTGTGGTTCAAACCCCAGGCCTCCTTGACCTGTATGGAGCTGGCCCACGCGCAGTGCTGATGCACGCAAGGAGTGCCCTGCCATGCAGGGGTGTCCCCCACCTAGGGGAGCCTTACGTGCAAGGAGTGCACCCCAGAAGGAGAGCCGCCCAGCACGAAAGAAAGTGCAGCCTGCCCAGGAATGGTGCCGCACACACGGAGAGCTGACACAACAAGATGATGCAACAAAAAGAAACAGATTCCCATGCCGCTGACAACAATAGAAGCGGACAAAGAAGACACAGCAAATAGACACAGAGAACAGACAACCGGGGTCGGGGTGGGGAGGTGGGGAGAGAAATAAAATAAATAAAATTAAAGTAAAAAAAAAGATTCAGCTGAGATGTCTGATTAAATTATCTTAAGATTAGGGCTTTGATTCACCCATATCATTAGAGTGTGACTCAGCATTGCATCCCAGCTCCGTTGGTGGGCTGATAAAACAGACTCTCACATGGAAGTAAACACACAGAGAAGAAGAACACAGAGGAAGAGAGAGCTCTAAAAGATACGGCAGAGGTCCTGGGAAGAGAGATGAGCCTGGTAGTCTACAGCTGACCTTGTGAAGAGACCAGAGCAGCTGAGCCTGGAAAGAAATGAGCTCCAGGGAGAGAGACCTTATGCCAATTGGCCTTATGCCAGTCTACAGCTGCGATCGGAAGAAGCTGGGACCATGGAGCCTTAAGAAGAAGGAAGGCTGAAGCCTCACAGATATCACCCACCATCTTACTTCAACATGTGGCAACAGACTTTGGGTGAGCAAGTACCTCTTATGGTACCTTGAGTTGAACTCTTTAGGTCTTGTGACTGTAAGCTTCTACCCCAAATAAATACCCTTCATAAAAGCCAACAGATTTCTGGTACTTTGCATCAGCACCCCTTCAGCTGACTAAAACAGGTACCCGTTGCCCTGAGGGAAGAGACCTCTGCAGTGTCTTCTTGCGCAGTCTGCTACCTGACAGACTCTAAGGGTTCGGGGGAGTTTGCAGAGCTGCCATCTTTGGGAGGATCAACACAGATGTTCCATTCCATGTTTCAGTGTCCTAGGTTTTCTCACCAGGCCCCTGACTTTAATATAACAAATCTGCCTTAGCTGAACATGCAGCCTTTTGGGGGGATTCTTGACCCTATCAGATCCTGAGTTTGGAAGTTTTTAATAACCAGACAATTCCACTGTCCTTGAATGCTTTGTCTCCCCTCCCCCATCCCCACCTCCACTCCCTGCTCCCCTTCCTTTTCAAAGGTTTGAGTCATGGCACCAGCCAGGACATTCTCTGCTGGGATGTTCTCTCAAGTCACTACTGGTGATATTTTTAGTGATTAGGCTACCACTGGAGGCAAGGACTAGTTGTGCCCACATTCCACGTGGGATGGAGTCCTCCTTGCCAGCCAGGAGGAATGAGATCCAGTCCCCACACAGAGCTAGCTGTTTTGGACCACTTCCAGTTCTCACTAGGTTGATTAGGTTCCTTGGGAAGCAGACATCAAGGCAGAGTTAGAAATGGAAGAGATTTATTGTGGGTAATATCTGTTCAAGGGCAAAAGGGAAAAGGAGGAAGAGAAGTTAGGGAAAGTCTTTAGACTTTGATGCAGGACTGATACCTGTGAAGGGAGAGGGGAAGACAAAGAAAGATTGGGTAGGAAGAGCATCAACCTGAGGTGTGACTGACAGAATCTCAGCCGGTTCACAGAGGGGACTCTTGTTGGGCAGAAATGTCCACATGAACACATAGGTACTGTGATCAGTCATGGGTTGGGAGCTTCCTGGGGAGAACGTGGCTATGGCACAGTGACTGGAAGAAGGCAGAAGAGGGCTTCTGGGATTTGGGTAATGATCTGTTTCTTTGTTTGGGTGCTGATTTTGTGTATGTGTTCATTTTATAAAACTTTATCAATCTCACCTTTGATTTGTGAACTTTTACATATATCTGCTAAATCGCAATAAAATTTACCAAAAAGGAAAGAAGTCATAGGTCTCTGCCTATGGCAAAATTACTAAAGATTATTTATTATTTATTTATTTATTTATTTATTTAAGGAGGTACTGGGCATTGAACCCGGGATCTCATATATGCAAAGCAGGCACTCAGCTGCTCAGCTACACCTGCTCCACTTTTTTCTTTTCTTCCTCTCTCTCTCTCTTTCTTTCTTTCCCTAACTTCCTTCCTTCCTTCCTTCCTTCCTTCCTTCCTTCCTTCTTTATTTCCCCTCACTCCTTCCCTCCCTTCTTTCCTTTTCTCTCTCTCTCTCTCTTTCTTTCCCTCCCTCCCTTCCTTTCTTCTTTCTTTCTTTTTTCCTTCCTCCCTCCCTCCCTTTCTCTCTCTCTCTTTCTTTCTTTCACTAAAGGTTCTTAATTAGGATTTTAAACTCAAACCCTAACTGCTCATACCTGACAGCAATTTGGTAATATACCCAGACCATCTTAGAAACATATAGATCCATTTCTAGGAATTTATTGTAAAGACCATACAATGTATAAAGTCTTAATTACAAAGATGTTCCATCACTGCCCTGCTACCCTTCCTTGGCACCTATAAATACATCCTATCTTAGGAACAGGTGTGTCAGCCTGGTGGGATAAAACACACACCCCTAGTATATAAGGGAACAGCTTCCCACATTGCCTCAAGTGTACCTAAACCCTCACTGGAGACAGTCTGACCCTGGTGGGCAGGTTTTCTGGCATCCAGCTCACAGCCTGGTGGGGAGAGAGCAGGGTTCCTTCACTGCAGCAGCACATGAGCACAGGAGAGGGTGCTTCCGCAGACCATCTCCCAGAGTGCCCACTGGCTATGGGGAACCAGCACTCACTAGTGAAACTGACCTTATTCTGTCTTGCTCTTGTGAGTAAAACATCTTTCCCTCAGAGCCTGTGTCAGTAGTGCTTTAGTGAGCTGTTAGGTTGACATCTCTTTAGATGTCTCTCTCCAGACTGACAGAACATATGGAAACAACCTAAATTTCCATCAGTACAGGGACTGTTAACTAAATTATGGTGCATTCATACAAAGGAATAAAATAAAGCAGTTAAAAGATTATCAAAATCTTTATTTAATGATGTGGGACTATGTTCATGATACAGCATTAGTAAATAAAAAGAAGGAGCACAAAAGTGTGTTCAGTATGACCCCCTTTCCCAAAAATATAGTAAGTACATGTTTTTATACTTAGAGAAAAGATTATGAGTATTTTACATAAAATATTAGTCGTTGTAGACAGTATATTAAAATGATTATTATTTTCTTTATCTTTTAAATATAGTTTCTAAATTTTCTAAAATGAAAATTTAATACCCTTCTAATCAAAACTCTTCAGAAAATGTTATTTAAAAATAAATAAATTGATCTCATTAGCCATTAGGGAGATGCAAATCTAAACCACAATTAGATGAACTAGGATGGCTATTTTTTTTTAATGGAAAGTAACAAGTGTTGGCAAGGATATGGAGAAATAGGAACCTTTGTACATTGTTGGTGGGAATGTAAAATGATGCAGCCTCTGTGGAAAACAGTTTGGCAGTTCCTCAGGAAGTTAAACTTAGAATTACCATGTGACATGGCAATTCCGCATCTAGAAATATACCACAAAGAATTGAAAACAGGGACTCAAACAGATATTTGTATGCCAAAGTTCTGAGCTGCATTATTCGCAAAAGTCAAAAGAAGAAAACAACCCACATGTCCATCAACAGATGAATGGATAAACAAACTGTGGAATGTACCCACAATGGACTATTATCCAGCCACGTAAGAGAATGTCCTTCTGGTACATGATACAATGTAGATGAACCTTGAAGACATCATGTTGAGTGAAATAAACCAGACACAGAAGGACGAATATTGTATGATTTCGCTTATACAAAATACTTAGAGTAAGCAAATTTATAGAGACCAAAGGTAATTTAGGAGTTACCAGGGACTGAGTGGGAATGGAGATAAGGGAGTTCTTGCTTAATGGGAACAAGGTTTCTGATTGAGGTACAGAAAAGTTTTGGTGATGGATGGTGGTGACAGTGGCACAATTTTGTGAATGTCCTTATCACATATAAGTGTCTAAACTGGCAACTTTTGTATTATATTTATGATACGACAAAATTCTTTTAAAAAGTCACTGGGTACATGAAGCTTTACATTGGCATTCTGAGGAAAATAGGATTCCCTACAGTCCTGCACAGAGCACACACATAAAATGTAGGAATTCCTGCAGGAATATTCAAGTCATGCCTTCCAAGATTGCTTTATCTAAATTAAAGCTGCTACCTTTATTTCTAAAATAAAAATAAAAAAATAAAAACAAAGAAATAGGTGTACATTTTTAAAGGAGAAATCAATCCATCATTCAAGGTTCATATTAAGGGAAGCAGATGTGGCTGAAGCAATGAAGCTCCCGCCTATCACATGGGAGGTCCCGGGTTCCGTTTCTTTAGGTGCCTCCTAAAGAAAATGAGCAAGATGGCAAGGTGATGTGACAGGCTGGTGTGGCGAGCTGATTCAACAAGATGATGCAACAAGAGACACAAGGAGGAAAACATAATGAAAGGCACTATAAAGCAGGGAGTGGAGGTGGCTCAAGCAATTAGGCACCCCCTCCCACATGGGAGGTCCTGGGTTTGTTTCCCGTTGTGTGAACAATGAGGGGGTGGGGAGAAATAAAGAAATAAAATAACTCTTTAAAAAAAAGGTCTTTATGGAGATTTTTAAAAAGAGGTCTAAGGGAGTATGTTTTACTTCAGCGAGTGTGTCATCTTCTTGAAGATATAAGACTTAGACGTACAGGATTAGATAACTAGTTTATAATGAAATAATGAACAGCCAGGTTTTGAGATCCTTTAGAATAGCAATCAATGCTTATTCATCTATGTACATCCAGAGTCTTTTACTTTACCTGGAATATGTATTAGTCAAACAAATGAAGGGATGACTTAATGAATAATAAGTTAATGGATAAATGAATGCTGGATGAGTACAAGGGGTTTTGGATCAGGGAAGGAATGGGGTGGCTACAGAACTGGCAATGACATTCATTAGCGTGTTTCAGATACCATCTATTAAGATGATGCCTCTTGAATCCTTACTCTTCTGTGAGCTTCAGGCAGGCATTTATAACAGCGGACTTGAAGTTTACACCTACATGTTCCAAAGGCACATGCAACAAAACATGCCCAAAACTGAACTCACTATTTCCATGATAAACCTGCTCCTCCTCCTGCTGCTAATGACATGGCACCCTGAACAGAGTCTGAGAAGTTATTCCAGACCGTCCTCTCAGTCTTCACTTCCAATTTTTACTCAATCTCGTTATTTCTGTTTCTTTAATAGCTTTGGAATTTGAGTTTTCTTCTCCTCTGGTCTTCTTCCACCAGCCACACTTTCTTATTATCCATCTTCCTTATCATTGTCAAACTGATTTTTCCAAAACACAAACTTGATAGTGCTTCTCTCTTCCTTAAGGTTACCTACTAGCTCCTCACTGCCGTAGTATCCCCGTGCTCCTTGGTTAGCCTGGTTCACAATGTCTTCCATGACCTCGTCCTGCTTACCTTGTTTACCTCCCAGAAGGCTAGACATTGCTGGTGACGGGGATTGTGTTCTCCTCAACGTTATAGTTCCAGTGCCTAATACAGTTTTGAGAACCCAAAAAAGTTTTCTTAAATGATGGCTAAGGAGGCCAGACCTGAGATGTACTTTGAAAATTGGGCTGGATAGATAGACTATAGATAGAAGATCTACTCTGGGATCTTCAAATATAATTATTGGGCTACTAAGTTGAATTTATTGATGAAAGGGATTCCTTGTCATTCATTTTTCTCCCTATCTGCTCTGCCACGTGATTGGCACAGAGTAGGTATTCAATTAATTTTGGATTAATCAAGCAATAAATTGACGAAGGGCATTGTATATTCAGCCATACAAGAATTTTTTTGGGGGAAATGTAATGCCTCATTCATTAGAGAGTAACTTATTTGGAGGAAGAGATGAAAACTCCATGAATTCTTTGAGAAGGAACCACTCTGCTGGCCAGGTAATTGAGCAAGCAGGCCAGGCCTCCAAGCAATTTAATCAAGCACATTCCTCATTGCCCAGAATGTGGATTGTGGAGAGGACACCTGTCTTTCTGAGGTCAGCGGCTGCTGCATTAGATTTATTAACTGTAACCAGATCTGGCTACATACACTGCCAAAATAGGGATACCCCAATGTGCTGTTAGTGGAGGCTAATTTTGGATAAACACCTCCTCGAGGCTCTAAGTCCTTCAAAATGAAAATTATATGTTCTCATAAATCACAAATATTGTTGGAGTTCCCATTTTCCATGAATAGTTAAGTTCATTTGTGTGTGTGTGTGGTTGGGGTGCCTTGTGATGGACATTATGGCATTTTTGTATACTAATATGGAGGTTTAGAATTCAAATATTTTACAGGGTCCAAGGAACTTGCTTATACAAAGTAGTGTGTTATGAAAAGGAGATCCCGGTGCAACATGATCACTCCCTTCGGAGAATTTGCAAGTAAATTTAGTTAGTTAGAGCTTCTGCCAACGTGTTTCTAGCCCAGAGAATAAAAAGAATATCTCCAGTTGACAGTTGCTCTTTTCTGCTGCTTCTCCCGGTGCCTAATTTGGAAAAACCCCATTTGGCTGCAGGTTCAAATCATTGGGTTATTTTACCCTGGACCTTTCCCCAACTACTGGATTCTCTTGAGCTTTTGGGGAAACTAAGTGATCCATGTTATAGTGCCTTTCAGTCAAAATACAAAAGGGTAAAGCTGGTTAAAATAGCAATATGTCAAGACTTTGTAAAGCTTTTTTCTCCCTTGACAGGAAGGGTATTAATTGACCTTATTAGTTAAATGAAGAGATTAAAACTTAATAATAGCCTGGGCTAATCTTCTATCATTAAGCAGGAATGCGGCTAAATGCTCTCTACTATCATACCGGTATGAAATGACTTTTCTTGCTTTCAGTTTAACTACCCAGAAGCTTCAGGGAAGAAAGCTTAAATCTGAAAATGAGATGGTTTCCTTTTGACCCTCTGGGGCAGAAAATGGAGAGATGAAAAGGAAGGAGGTCAATTTTCATCCCGGTCATCAAGATGCTCAGAGCTGCAGGGAAAGATTTCCCCAGAGATGATAGGATGCCATCGACAGTGTCCTAAAAAATTTATAAGGCAATTTGATTTTTAATGCTTCTGCAGTCTTAGCGTAGTGGCTTTTTATAGCCCTGAGCTATGTCTTTAAATGCACACGCAATTGTGAAAGTGGACCTCGACATATCACCCCTTCCTGCTGTTTCCAAAATGGGTTCTTTCTTAAGTATTTGCAGACTTACACTTTCACTTGGGAACAATTTGAAATGACCCTGACTAGTTATGAGTGAAACTGGCCACCAGTGCCTTCAAAGTTAGTCAGGAGCAAATGCCGCCAGGCGTAGGGATGTTCCCGAGGGCAAGGAGCTGGCGGTTAAGAGCATCAGGTCTGGAGTCTGGTAACCTGGGTTTTGAGGCCTGGGTCCCCTGTTCACTAGATGCGGGACTTGTGCAAGTTACTTAAACTCTCATCCGTGAAAAGGGAACAATGGTAGCACTGGCCTTAACCCAGTACCCGGCACATAGTAAGTGCTTGCTAAACCTTATGAGCTAAAAAGAAAATAAGCAACATCATCCATAAAACATATGCGCACAGGATTTTGTTCTAGGCCCCGAGGATACAATGTTTAAGATGCCCAGTTCACCCTTCCCAGGAAGGTTGGGGAGAAAGGACCTATACACACATATGTTTATGTAAATATTGGAGCAGTTTGGTATTGTTTATGAATTCCAAAAATAGATATTGAATAAGGTTTGTAAACTGGTCTGTTCCTCTGGGCATATTAGATTGTATTAACTTCAGAGGTTTCACTTTTACTTGATTAAATTATGATTAGGGCTTTCATTGGACCACATCAGTAGGACGTCAAGTCCCTGTCCCCTTGGTGGACAGAGACTCACAGAGATAACAACACGGCAGAGGATTTAGTGGGAGTTTTGAGGATGGAGCCCTGGGAAGTAAACACACAGGAGAAGAACACAGAGGAATAGAGATGGCAGGGGATCCGGGAAGAGAGAAAGCCTGATAGTCTATAGCTGACCTTGTGGAGAAAACAGAGCAGCTGAGCCTGGAGAGAAACGAGCCCCAGCAAAGAGGTGAGACTTATCCCAGCCTACAGCTGATATTGGAAGAAGCTGGGGCCACGGAGCCTAGAGAGGAAGAGGAAAGCTACACCCTTGCAGATGTCGGCCCCCATCTTGCTCCAACACATGGCAACAGACTTTGGTGAGGGAAGTAACTTACATTTTATGGCCTGTGACTGTAAGCTTCTACCCCAGATAAATACCCTCTATAAATGCCAACAGATTTCTAGTACTTTGCATCAGCATCCTTTTGGCAAACTAATGCAATTATAATAAGATGACGTAACATGCAGTGAGTGAGCAGGGGCATCTGAAAAGGCTTGTTTGAGGAGGATAAATGGACGTGAAGGAGGAGAAGTATTCAGGTAAGCTGCCCCCAAGGCAGAGGGCATGCTGTCACAGGTGCACAGGTGAAAGGGAAGCCACTCTTCTTGCCAACCTCATTGAGTATCTCAGGTGCTTCAATGGCTAAAAATTCATCAGGTGGAGAGGTGGGGGGTGGGCTTAAAAAGATCATCAGCAGTTTTTTAAAAAAATGATTATTTTCAGTTAATTTTAAAACAAAAAATGGTTGCTGGTTTAAAAATACTTCTTTTCCTTAACTCATCTAAATACTTCCTGGATTGCCATATGCATAACAAAAATAATCATCTGCCACAACAAAATAAAAAACTACTTATGCACCCATATGTGCCTTGCTGTCTTGGGATAACATAAACAAATATGGTCCTTGTTCTTAAGATGCAACCAAAACTCTGCACCATGTAAGTTTTGTGTTTTTTTAAAAGATTTATTTGGTTTATTTATTTCCCTCCACCTCCTCGTTGTTTGTACTTGCTGTCTGTTCGTCTTCCTTGTTTTTCTTTTTAGGAGGCACTGGGAACTGAACCCAGGACCTCCAATGTAGGAGGGAGGTGCCTAATTGCTTAAGCCACCTCTGTTCCCTGTTTTGTTGTGTCTCTCATTATATTTTCCTTCTTGTGCTTCTTATTGCATCATCATGTTGCATCAGCTTGCTGCACCTGCCCATTGCTTCACCCTGTCCTGCTCATCTTCTTTAGGAGGCGCTGGGAACCTCTGCTCCTTGCTTTGTTGTGTCTCTCATTATATTTTTCTTCTCGTGTCTCTTGTTGTGTCCTCTTGTTGTATCAACTTGCTCCACCTGCCCATCGTGCCAGCTTGTTGTCTTCTTTAGGAGGCACCGGAAACTGAACTAGGGACTTCCCATGTGGTAGGCGGGAGCTCAATCCCTTGAACCACATCCACTTCCCATCATGTAAGTTTATACATAGTTTAATAAATTATGCTTAAGGAAAAGTTTGGCCCAATTTCATCCAGGGGAAATACAATTTCATCCAGTTGAAATACAAGTTCAATTGGTTGATGCAAAGGAAGAAGGGGAGATATGTACGGATTCAACATCTTCCTAGAGAGGCTATTTTGGACATGACATATTGTAAGCAGAACAAGCTAGCAGGTAATGTTTTTTTTAATAGACTTTTCTATACAGACAATAAAGGGATTTGATACTCTATTATAAACAGAAGCTTTATCAAACACAGGAAAATATATCCCAAATATTGACATTCTAGAAGGTAGAACTAATGGAATGTATTTCTTGGAACACTACGTGTTCATTTATTCTTTTATTCATTTAATTTATTATATTTCTGTATTAGCCAAAGGGGTGCTGATGCAAAATACCAGAAATTGGTTGGTTTTTATAAAGGGTATTTATTTGGGGTAGGAGCTTACAGATACCAGGCCATAAGGCATAATAAGTTACTCCCCTCACCAAAGTCTATTTCCACGTGTTGGAGCAAGATGGCTGCTGACATCTGCGAGGGTTCAGACTTCCTGGGTTCTTCCCTTCCTCAGGCTTCTTTTTCCTGGGCTCTGGGTTTTTCTATTCCTGGGGTTTGCTTCTGCTTCCTCTGTGAGCTTACTTCTTGGGGCTCCAGCTTAAGGCTTCAGCATCAAAGTCCAACATCAAAACTCCAACATCAAAAACCCTCCAACTCTGTCTTTTGCCATGCCTTTTATCTTATTGACACCTTATTGACACAAGAAGTTTACCTGATTAAGTCATCAAGTAAACCTCTGAATCCAATATAATCTCATATGCCCAGAGGAAAAGACCAGTTTACAAACATAATCCAATATTTCTTTTTGGAATTCATCAAAAATATCAAACTTCTACAAGTCCCGACTATATGCCACTATGTGCTAGTTACTGCATATACATTAGTAAACAAAAGAGATGTGTTTCCTTTTATCATGGAGCATATGGTTAAGTGGAAGAAGACAGCAGGTAAGCAAATGAATCACTATATAATTACACATTCATTCATTTACTTATTCAATAAATAATTATTGAGCACTTACTATGATATGTTGGGTTTTGGGGAATCAATGATGAGCAAAAATAGTCATGGTCCCTGCCTTCATGGGGCTTACAGTCTTGGGGGAGAAGCAATTTAATCAAAGAGTCATGCTAAAAAAGTAAAGTTGTCTCTGTGCTAAGAGTGATGAAAGAGCATACAATAAAGGAATTTGACTTTACAAGGAGGCCAGGGAAACCAGGTCAGAGGGAGAAGCATGTGGTTAAGGCAATGGCATATCCTAGAAGCGAAAAGATGGTTAATGTGGCTTGAGGGGTGAGCTCATGGAGGAGACAGAGAGGAAGTGACTGGAGTTGAAGGAGCAAATGCAGGGAGTACTGTTCATGGAAGCCACGCGAAGAGAATGTGTCAAGGAGTGTTGACAACAGAGTCAAACGCTGCTGAGAGGTTAAGCAACAGGGAACTAAAATGCCCCCTTGGGCTTCACAACATGCCAGTCCTTGGTGAACACAGTGGAATGATGGACCAGAAGCCAGGATGGAGTAGTTTGAGAGTGAGTGGCAGTGAGGAAATGTAGGAAGTCAGGTGATGGATTGGGAATTGCATTTGGCCACATGTAAGGAAGCTGATGACCATAGCTAAACTAAATATGGTTACTTTTCCCATATAACAAGCTGGTGCAGTGGCTCCATGATGTCATCCATGTCCCAGAATCCTTCTGTCTGTCTTCTCTGTTATCCTGTGTGGTTTTTTTCTCAATTGCAAGATGGCTGCTTACTCTTTTAAAAAAAAAATATATATATATGTATTTTTAAAAGATTTATTTTATTTATTTCTCTCCCCTTCCCCCCCCCACCCCATTGTCTACTCTCTTGTCCATTTACTGTGTGTTCTTCTGTGTCTGCTTGCATTCTTGTCATGTGGCACCGGGAAACTGTGTTGCTTTTTGTTGTTGTTGCATCATCTTGCTGCATCAGCTCTCCGTGTGTGTGGCACCACTCCTGGGTGGGCTGCACTTTTTTCACATGGGGCAGCTCTCCTTGAGGGGTGCACTCCTTGTGCATGCGGCACCCCTACACGGGGGACACCCCTGTGTAGCACAGCACTCCTTGAGTTGCAGCTCACCACATGGGTCAGGAGGCCCTGGATATCGAACCCTGGACCTTCCATATGGTAGGCGGATGCTCTATCAGTTGAACCACAACCACTTCCTAAATATATATATTTTAATTTTTAAAAAATTTCTCCCCCTCCCCTCATAACCCACTGGATGGATTGGGGAAGAGTGTGAGCTGCAGTGTAAACTATGTGGTGTGGCAGTGCTCTAGGGTGTATTCATCAAATGCAATGAATGTGCCTCACTGATGAAAGGGGATGTTAATGTGGGAGGAGCAGGGGTGGGGGCGAGTGGGGAGTGGGGTATATGGGAACCTCTTATGTTTTTCAATGTAACGTTTTGCGTGATCTATTTATCTATTTAAAAAAGACAGTAATTAAAAAAAAAGAAAATGCAACAACACAAAAAAATCTCTCCCCACCCCTCGTTTGAGCTTGCTGTCTGCTCTCTGTGTCCATTCACTGTGCATTCTTCTGTGTCTGCTTGTCTTATCTTTAGGTGGCACCAGGATCTGATCCTGGAACCTTCTGGAGTGGGAGAGAGATGCTCAACTACTTGTGCCACCTCAGTTTCCTGGTCTGCTGCTTCTCTTATTGTCTCTCCTCTGTGTCTCTTTTTGTTGTGTCATATTGCTGTGCCAGCTTTCTGCATGGGCCAGCTCTCCCCTCAGTTCAGCCTGCCATGCAGGCCAGCTTCCCTTCACCAGGAGGCCCTGGGAATCGAACCCTGGACCTCCTATATGGTAGACAGGAGCCCAATCACTTGAGTCACATCTCCTTCATGGCTGCTTACTCTTGAACCCTAAGTCTGTATTTCAAGTAGGAAGAACGAAGAAATATCAAGGGAAAGTCTAGAAAGCAAAAGTTTTCTGTATAGCTCCAGCTTATCTCAGTTTACATGTCATTGGTCTGTGTCACTGTGTCATGTGGCCACCTGTAGCTTCAAGGGAGGCTAGGAAATGTAGCTCTTTAGCTGAGCACACTGCTGCTCCAGACAGAATCAGCTTCATTAGGAAGAAGGAGAGATAGGTAAGGGGGAGGCAGTTATAGCAGCTACACAGCAAGTACAAATCATATGTTCAAAAAGTACATAAAGGAAAGGAGACAGATAAAATGATAGTTGGAGGGGTATGTGGGATTGAGGGACTTTGAAAATAAATGGGAGTGACTTGGTCATGTTTAAAACATAGTGAGAAAGATATAATTGTGGGAGAGTTTGGATATACAAGGATAATTGATAGTGGAATGTTCCTTGGAAGGAGGGAGGGAATGGAATCTAAATCAGGAAAGGGAGAATTAACATTAAACAGGTATAAGGATAGTTTCTGTATTGTAATAACAGGAAGGAAGGAAGGTGGGCTTAGGCTTTGTATTAAGATGGGGGGAAACAGATGTGGCTCAAGCAGTTGGGCTCCCATCTACCTTATAGGAGGTCCAGGGATTGATGCCCAGGGCTTCTGGTGAGGGCAAGCTGGCCCATGCAGCGAGCTGGCCCACGTGGAGTGCTGGCCCATGCGGGAGTGCTGGCCAATGCGGGAGTGCTGGCCCATGCGGGAGTGCTGGCCAATGTGGAGAGCTGGCACAGCAAGAAGATGCAACAAGAAGAGACAGAGGAAAGACAATAAGAGATGTAGCAGAACAGGGAGCTGAGGTGGGTGCAGGAGAATGATGGCCTCTCTCCCACTCTGGAAGGTCCCGGGATCGGTTCCTGGAGCCGTCTAATGAGAATACAAGCAGACACAGAAGCACACACAGCCAATGGACACAGAGAACAGACAATGGGGCGGGGCGGGGAGAGATAAATAAGTCTTTTAAAAAAAAAAAAAGTAGATGGGGCGCCCATTTCTTCTATTACGTAGTAGGTAAGTTTAGGTATTGCCAGTGAGGAGAGGGTAGGAGGGAATGGTCTGAGGTCTGAGAAGAGAGGTAAAAGTTGTGGAAAGTGAATGAGTTATTTGACTTGAAAAATTTAGCAGGAGATATTTCTGTGATGGTAATGATATGAATTGTCCTTTTTTCCAAGAGGAATAGTGGCTATGATGATAAATCTTAAATGCTCTAGCTATTCTATTAAATGAAAGAGTTTCTCTAAACTGATCAGGGAAGGAGAATTTAGTGACACTTAATTGCCAGAGAAAGTAAGACGAGTAAATTATTGTGCAAAAGTCAGGAAATATCCAGGAAGAAGTTATGCATCATAGACAGAATTCTTGGATTTCTGAGAAATGGGAGAATAGATTTGAAGTACATATTTATGTATGAAAGACACAAATGTAAGGACAAAATTAGAATACAGCAAAATCATAATAAATTATAAATTCTGCAACACCTTTATAAAGCCATAATCATCTTTCAGTAATTTTAAAAAAAGAGTATTTAGTAGAACCCCCCAGGGCCCACTGGATGGAAAGTGGGAGAGTGTGGGCTATGATACGGACCATTGACTATGGGGTGCAGCGATGCCCAGAGATGTACTTACCAGGTGCAATGGATGTGTCATGATGACGGGAGAGAGTGTTGCTGTGGGGGGAGTGGGGGGTGGGGGCGGTGGGGTTGAATGGGACCTCATGTTTTTCAATGTAATATTTTTTTAAAAAATGAATTAAATAAAAAAATTTAAAAAAAAGAGTATTTATTCTCCCCTCCCCCTCCCTGCTGTTTTTCTTGTGTCCATTCGCTGTGTGATCTTCTGTATTATTTCCGTTTTTGTCTTCTCTTCTTGTCTCTCTCCTCTAGGATTCACCAGGATTCGATCCTGGGGACCTCTGATGTGGAGAGAGGTTCCCTGTCAATTGTGCCACCTCAGTTCCTCGTCTCTGTTGTGCTTCACCTTGATGCTCCCCTTTGTCTCTCTTTTATTGCGTCACTCACTTGCGGGGGCCCTGGCTCACTGCACAGGCACTCAGCTGGCTTCACAGGTATTCGGCTCGCCATGCAGGAACTGGCCCACCACATGGGCACTCACGTGGGCACTCGGCTCACCGCATGTGCATTGGCTCGCCTCGCAGGTACTCGGCTCACCTTGCGGGCACTTGGCTCGCCACACAGGCTCTTGGCTCGCCACACAGGCTCTTGGCTCGCATGGGCACTCAGCTCACCATGCAGGCACTCGGCTCACTGTAGAGACACTCACATGGGCACTCAGCTCACCATGCAGGCACTCGGCTCACCATGTGGGCACCTGGCTCGCCACACAGGCACTTGGCTTGCCATGCGGGCACTGGCTCACTGCACAGGCACACTTTCTCTTCTTCTTTTCACCAGGAGGCACCAGAGATTGAACCCGGGTCCTCCCATATGGTAGGCAGAGACCTTATCACTTGAGCCACATCTGCTTCCTGAAAGACTTGTGGAAAGTGTTACCATCTGATGGCATGAACCCCTGCTTCCTGCATGCTAAACCAACAAGCTTTTAGCAAGCTCTGTATGAACAAAACCACTGTCAGCCTGGTCTAAAAGGGAAATGGAAGGGAAAATGGCTGTAAGAGGAAAACCATGGAAGCTGAGGTCTGGAATTAAGACATCTCCTTGGGCCAGAGGAACCCCACCCGTGTGTATGGAGAGGGTAAGTTTAACCTGTTATTTGAAGGGGTGAATGTTCCAGCCTGCTGTTGAGGGAAATTTTTTGCCACCTCAGGCTACAGAGAAGGTGGAGCACATTTCCAAAGGGTTGGGGAGAGTGAGGCTGCCACCCTAGTGCTCTGAGAGGGGCGGGCCTGTTCCCATAGGTTGGGGAAGGCCAGGTCACTACCTCGCTGTTCTGAGAGGGTTGGGCCTATATGGCAGAGATGAGGGAGAATGCTGCCACCACCTCACTGTACTAAGCGTGTTGAGACTGTACCCCAGAGATTGGGGAAAGATGGCCATCACCCCAATGATCTTGGAGGGTGAGGTCTGGAGCTCCATCACCACCCAGATGCTTGATGAAGGTGGAACCAAGAAGGTGGCCGTTGGGCAAGCCTGTAGAAAGGGTGGGCCCCCATGAGGCCCCAAGGAGAAGAAACCATCATCTTGAGAACGGCTCTCAGACTTTGAAATCTAATGGAGTATGCCCTGAAGGCTTTCAGAATTGTTGGGGACTTGTGACTCATGTTACTCTCCCGAATTCTCCTTATGGTAATGCACATGTTTATCTTTACCTGTTCCTTTGTATATTGGAAGCAGATAAATTGTTTTGTGGGTTTCACAGGTCTACAGCCAGAGGGGACTTTGCCCCAAGACAAGCTGTATTTCTATAAACTGATCGTGATGTTGTTTTGTACTTAGCATTGCTACTGAAATAAAGTTTTTGAATATTATAAAGTCTTTTGGGGATTCAGAGGGTGGAGTGTGGCAGTTTGAGATTATTTATGAATCCCCAAAAGAGACTGTTTGTAAACTGATCTGTTCCTCTGGGTTTGATACCCTTGAATGCATTAGACTCAGCTGACATGTCTTGATTAAATTATCTGTTAAGATTAGGGCTTTGATTAGACCACATCAGTAGGGCATGATTCAGGGTCGAGTCCTTGCCCCCTTGATGGGCTGATATAAATGGACACTCACTCAAGAAGATACAGGAAGAGAGAGCTCCATAGGCACAGCAGAGGAGAGAACTTTAATCCTGGAGCCCCAAGGAGAGATGCTGGAAAGAAATAAGCCCCATGCTAGCCTGTAGCTGAGAGAAAGGAAGGGTGAACCCTTGCAGAGATCGGTAACCATCTTTCTTCAGCACATAGCAACTGACTTTGGTGAGAAAGGAGCCTTGAGTTGGACTCTTTAGGTCCTTGTAACTGTGAGCTTTTACCCCAAATAAATACCCTTTATAAAAGCCAACAGATTTCTGGTACTTTGCATCAGCACCCCTTTGTCTGACTAATACATTCCCCTTCACCAAATTTATTTGTTTTTGGTATCAACACCTGACATTCTCTTTCTTCTGCTGCTAAAAATGGAATTTTATCTAGGTTTAATTTGTAATTCTAACTAATTCCAGCTTTAGGAGTTTCTATTTTTAGCATTAAAAGAAAATTCTATTTCTGATTATATTTCATAGAATTCAAAAGGAAGAGGCTCCTCTTGATATATTTTTCTATTTTTTGGTCTCTTTGTTTTACACATTTGTCATCAAATGAAACTTTTGAATATCTTTTCAGTTGTTTTTATCCCCAAAACTGGTCATGATGATAAATCTGACCACAAGACTCGTATTATAGTGGACTTTCAGGGCTCTTCTCCAGCCCTGTGGCTTGTGTCCATTCTGCTTAGTTAGTTTCCCTGCCTGTAGACATGCCTGTACCATGTCATATCAGTTGAATATCCTCCCACTATATTTAATGTAAACAGCATTTATTCAACAAATATTTATTAAATATCCTCTACATGCTAGATATTGTATACATGCCATATAACATGCTAAGATGGGTCAGGGGTGGGGGACAGAACCTGGGAGAAGATAACAGTCTGAATAATATCCTTAGAAAAGGTGGGCCCTCTCTTAGCTGGGAAGACATATAGAAGTCTTTTAACATTCAGCCAAAGGAGAGTGGCTAAACCCAAAAAGGCAAAAGCATGCAAGTGATGGTGTGATCTGAGCGGTGAAATGGGAGCTCTGGGCAATTGTCATGGTGCTGGGGCAGACCAGGAATCAGATAGGTGGGAAGCAGAGATGCCTGGAAGAGGAGTGCAGCTATGGAGAAGGTGGATGCAAAGTGAGAGCAGGACAGGTTTCAGAAGTCCTGTTAGGGTACTTGCCTGAGTCCTCAAAACACCAGCCCTCAGAGACTGAAGGAATCCTAGGAGGTATATCACCAAAAGGAAAGGAGCCTGGGAAACTGATGTTACTCAAGCAGCTGAGCTCCTACCTACCACACGGGATGTCCTGGGTTTGGTTCCTGGTGCCACCTAAAGAAGACGAGCAAGACGGTGAGCTGATGGAACAAGATGATGCAACAAGAGACACAAGGAGGAAAACATAATGAGAGATCAACAAAGAAAGGAATAGAGGTGGCTTAAGTGATTAGGCATTTCCCTCCCACATGGGTGTGCCCAGGTTCAGTCTCCCATGCTTCCTAACAAGACCAACACACAACAAACAGACACAGCAAAGGCAAACAACAACAAATAAATAAATAAAATAAACCTTTAAAAAAAAAAAGGGAAGGAAAGGAGCCTGACAGATTGGCTCAAGGAAATTGCCTCCAAATAATATTGCTCATCTCAAGAGTTAAGTTACACCATGTCTGTGTCTGTGACTGCCCTAGAGTGTCTAGTGCAATAGAAAAATATTTGTTAAACCTGCTTACCACTATAAAGTCCTGCCTGGTAGAAGTCACTTTGGTTCCAGGGCCAGGAGGACAGCCTGCAAGTGGCTGGATAATAAAAGATAACACTTCTCTAGATCTTACAATGTACCAAGCAGGGTCTTAATAAACAATATTATCTCATTTAACCCTCACAACAACCCAACAAAGTAGCCACTATTGTTGTCCACATTTTACAGATGAGTGAGGAAATTGAAAAGTTGAGTAACTTGGTCAACGTCTCACCACTAGTAGTGGTAGACCTGGGATTCAAATCCAGGCAGCCTGGTTTGGGACTCCTTTCTCTTGCCCAGTGGCAATGTTGCTTCTAGAACGCAGCAGTGTGGGGCTCAGGCTATGTGGGGTCTCCTCCTCTCACTGGGCTTCAGAAATGATTTTCAACTACTTCCAGGCATCTCTGCCTCTATCTGGATGGCTCAGTGACTGGAGGTGATGCAGAGGATACAAAGATGATAAACAGCTCCTGCCCTCAAGGATGCTCTAGCTGGTGAGTGGCAGGGATGACAAAGTCTGGTGTCCCAAACGAACTCCTCCAACTCCTCCTCTTCTAAAATAGATTCCTTCTCCTTTGACACACCTTTCCCCCTGGGTATTCAGTCAGCTGACAAGTCCTGCGCATCTAGGTCTCTACCTCTTTCCTCCTCACCGCCACTCCTCTCATTAAGGCTTGCCTCACTTTGCCTGAGCTCTATCTTACCCACTTGTTTCTCTTTCGTCATTCATCTGTTCTTTTCCCTGCCTCCTGAAATGCCTACCTAAAATATTTGATCATGGCATTCTGCTCAAAAGTCTATTATGGTTTCTTCTCTTTTATCTTGGCTCTTCATGGTGTGACCTCAACCTACCTATGTATATGCCCTGATTGTCCTTTGCCCACTGTCTCCTCCAGTTTAATGGAATCACTAACTCACCTCTCTGATGGCCCTGGGTTGTTTCCCTGTGTTCCTGGGAAATGCTACCTCTCCTTGACGTCCCCAGTCAGAAATAATTGTGACCCTTTCTCACCTCCCACTCTCCTGTTTTTAAAATTAGTCGTATATTTACTGTTTATTTTTCGTCCTCCTATTATAATACTCTCTGGGACAGGTAGTAATAATAACAACTACTCTTTATTGCACATTCTAAATACCAGGCACAGTTTCATCTCATTTTATCCTTACAACACCCCCTCTTGTTAGGTATTATTGTTCTTGTTTACAGAAGAGGAAGCTGAGCCTGGTCCAGTAAGTTTAAGTTAATTTGCTTTAGATCACACGTCTGGTAAATGGCCAAACCAGGATTCTAACCCACGCGTGACTCTAGACCTGCCATTATGCAGAACCTCCAAGCAACACTGTCCCAGTACAATGCTGAACCCTTAATGGATGTCATTTAAATAATGATTGAATTGGTCTACTCTTAGTCAGCAAAACTGGGATCACAGTCCATTTTTCTGGATCCATTGCTGGAATAATAAGACCATGCTGCCCTCTATCAGCTTTGGTGACATTTGGACACTAGTAATTTTCAGAATGAATAATATGAATATCTTACACTTCCAAAAACATTTTATCCAAACTCACCTCACATATTATGAGCATTTGAGCCCATACATATATGCACAAAATCAATGCAAAAATTTTCATTAATATGAATTCAATTTGTGTTAAAGGCCAATTATATTCAATGCGGTATTATTTGCTTTTTCCATAATGTGTCATGTAAAAAATTATAGTATTGCTATTAGCCAGTATTCTATAGTTCCTACTCACATATTATTTGCAATAATCTATTAGGAGCTAATGAATTAAGATATCTTTAACCAAGAGTCTCAAAAATAGTGTCAAGCTTATTTTGTCTCTTAATTTTTTTATAACAGTTTTATTGAGGTATACTTCATACACCATACAATTCACCTATGTGAAATGCGTAATTCGATGTGTTGTGTTTTTTTTTAGGATACTTAGAGTTTTGCAGTCATCACCACAATACATTTTAGGACAGTTTAAGGGCTCCCCCAAAGCCCCATACTCATTAGCAGTAATTTCCCTTTTTCCCTTAATTTTCCCTGGTCCTAGGCAACCACTTATCTACTTTGTGTCTCTATTTGTCTGTTCCAGACTTTTAATATAAATGGAATCACACAATACGTAGTCTTTGTGACTAGCTTCTTTCAGATATCATGATGTTCTCAAGGCTCGTTCATGCAGCACCATGTATCTGTATTTCATTCCATTTTATTGCCAAGCAATGTCCCATTGTGTGGCTATATCATATTTTATTTATCCATTGTTCAGTTAATGTGGGTTGTTTCTAGTCTTTGAGTATTATGAATAATGCTGATATAAATATTCATGTACAAGTTTATGCTTGTGAGCATATGTTTCCATTTCTCTTGGGTATATATTTAGCAGTATATAGCTGGGACATGTGATAACTTTATGTTTAATCTTTGTAGGCCTGCCAGACTATATTTCAAAGCGGCTGCATCTTTTTACCTTCCCACCAACAGTGTATGAGGGATCCACATTCTCCACATCCTTGCCAACACTTTTATTACCTGTCATTTCATTATAGGCATGCTTAGTGGGTGTAAAGTAGTATCTCATTGTGGCTTCGATTTGTACTTCCCTATTGGCTAATGATGTTGAACATCTTTTCATGTGTTTGTTGGCCATTTGTATATCTTTTTTGGTGAAATGTCTGTTCTGATCTTTTGCCCATTTTTAAATTGGGTTATTTGTCCTTTTTTGCAATTTCTTTTCTTTGTTAGAGAAATTGTGGGTTTACAGAACAATCATGCATAAAATACAGAATTCCCATATACCACCATATTGTTTACAACTTGCATTGGTGTGCAATATTTGTTACAATAATGATAGCACATTTTTATAATTGTACTATTAACTATAGTTCATGGTTTAACTTAGAGCTCACTACTTGTGTCAGGTAGTTGAGTGGATTTTTTTAAAAACTTTTATTCTGTTACTATCTATACAATCAAACATTGCCCCTTGTAATCACATCCAGGTATATATTTCAGTGCTGTCAATTATGTCTGTAATGTTGTGCTCCCATAACCACCATCCATTACCAGAAGTTTCCATCGCTCCAAAGAAGAACTCTGTGCATTTTAAGCCTTAAATTCCCATTTCTTATCCCCATCTTGTCTCCTGGTAATCTATATTTTAGATTCCAACTTGTGTGATTTTTGCCTATTCTAGTCATTTCCAATCAGTAAGATTGTACAATATTTGTCCTTTTGTGTATGGATTATTTCACTTCACATGATGTCTTCAAGGTTGATCCATGTTATCACATGTATCAGGACTTCATTCCTTTTACAGCTGAATAATATTCCAGTGTATGGATTTACAAATGGAGATCCAGTTTTCCCAGCACCAGTCTCTTCTTGTTGAAGAGACTATTCTTTCCCAGTTGAATGGTCTTTGCCTCCTTGTCACAAATCAGTTGATCATAAATATGGAAGTCAACTTTTGAGCTCTTAATTTGATTCCATTTGGTAAGTCTGGCTTTGTGCCAATACTTTGCTGAATTCATTTATTAGTTTTAGCCTTGTTGTGGATTTTTCAGGATTTGTGTATGTTATCTGCAAACAGGGAACATTTTATTTATTTCTTTTCAATTTGGATACCTTTTCTTCTTCTGGACTAATAATGGTTCTGACAAGAACTTCTAGTACAATGTTGAATAACAATGGTGATAATGGGTATCCTTTGTTGTTCCTGTTCTTAGAGAGAAAGCTTTCAGACTTTCAAGGTTAAGTAGAATATTAGCTGTGGGCTTTTCATATATGCCCTTCATCATGTTGAGGAGTTTTCCCTCTATTCCTAGTGTTCTAAGTTTTATTTTATCTTTTTAATCAAGAAAGAGTGCTGTATTTTGTCAAATGCCTTTTCTGTATCAATTGAGATGATCATATAGTTTTTTTCCCCTTCATTGTGTTAATGTCATATATTATATTAATTGATTTTCTTGTGTTAAATAAACCTTGCATGCCAGGATAAATCCCACTTGATCATGGTGTCTAATTCTTTTCGTATGTTGTCGGATTTGGTTTGCTAGTATTTTGTTGAGGAGTTTTGCACCTATATTCATAAGTGATATTGGACTGTAGTTTTTTCTTGTGGTATCTTTATCTGGTTTTGGTATGAGGGTGATGTTGGTCTCATAGAATGAATTAGGGAGTGTTCCCTCCTCTTGAATGTTTTGGAAGCGTTTGTGCAGAATTGGCATTAAGTCTTCTGAATGATAATAATAAACAAAAAACAGACAAATAAAAAAGAAACATTTTCACCTCTCAGTCTCTCTATGCTTCCACTACTATACATAGCTGTTATTTCTGGCTATTCTTGCACATTTATTTATTTATTAAGCAGTTTTGTTGAGATATATTCACATACCATACAGTCTATCCTAAGTCTATAATCAATGGCTTTTAATATAATCACAATGTTGTGCATTCATCACCACAAAAAATTTTAGAACAATTTCATTATCCCAAAAAAAAAAACCTCCACACCTCTTAGCAGTACTTCCCCAGCCTTACATAACCACTAATCTAACTTCATCTTTTTATTTATTTATTTATTTTTAAAGATTTGTTTTATTTATTTCTCTCCCCTTCCCTCCCCCGCCCCATCGTCTGCTCTCTGTGTCCATTCGCTGTGTGTTCTTCTGCATCCGTTTGCATTATCAGGCGGCACTGGGAAAATGCATCTCTTTTTTGTTGCACCATCTTGCTGCGTCTGCTCTTCATGTGTGGGGCACCACTCCTGGGCAGGCTGCGCTTTTTTCACACAGGGCGACTCTCCTTATGGGGTGCACTTTTTGCATGTGGGGCTCCCCTACATGGGGGACATCCCTGCGTGGCACGGCACTCCTTGTGCACATCAGCACTGCGCATGGGCCAGCCTAAATTCATCTTTATAAATTGATTTATATTTACATTTTTATAAATGGAAGCATGCAATATGTAGTACTTTGTGTCTGATTAAGACAGTCTTAAATATGCAATTTTACCCATATTCATATTTCATATGTAGTCTTACTATGTTATACACACCTATGTTACATTTTTTAGCTTTCCTTTTAGTAACATACATGACCTTATACTTTCCCTTTAAACCCCTTTCAGACACACGTAATAGTATGGCTAGGTACAAACATTATGTTATGCCTGTACCTTTTCTATTCATTTCCAAAGATTAACACATCCTTGTTACCAATTCTGCACAAGTTAACCCTCAGCTTTCCTATCTCTAACCTCATTCTATTTTCTGGTGACCCATATTCAGATTATTAACTACATGAGTTTACACAATATATTTATTTCATAGTAGCACAATTATACAATATTTGTCCTTTTGTGTCTGACTTGTTTCACTCAACATAATGTCCTTCATATTCATCAATGTCATATGTTTTATGACTTCATTTTTTCTTAGAGCTGCATAATATTCCATCTTGTGAATACACCAGTTTGTTTATTCATTCATTGTTTGATGGATACCGGTTGTCTCCAACTTTTGGCAATTGTGGCCAGTGCTGCTATGAACATTGGTATGCAAATATCTGCTTGTGTCACTGCTCTCAGTTCTTCTGGGTATATACCCAGTTGTGGTATTGCTGGGTCACATGGAAAATCAATATTCAATTTCTTTCAGTTCAAACACAGTCCTCCACAGTGGCTGCACCATTCTACATTCCTACCAACAGTGAAAAAGTGCTCCTATCTCTCTGCATCCTCTCCAACACTTGCAGTTTTCTGTATTTTTAATAGTGGACATTTTAATTGTGAAATGATATCTCATTGTAGTTGTGATTTGCATTTCCTTAATTGCTAGTAAAATTGAACATTTTTCATGTTTTTTTTTCTTAAAGATTTTATTTTTATTATTTTACTTCTCTCCCCTTCTTCCCCCTTACCACCCCCCCTCCCCCCAGTTGTCTGTGTCCATCCCCTGGGTGTTCTTCTGTGACCACTTGTATTCTTGTCAGCAGTACTGGGAATCTTTGTTTTTGTTGTGTCATCTTGCTGCATCAGTTCTCCATGTGTGCGGCGCCACTCCTGGGCAGGCTGCACTTTTTTGGCTGGGTGGTTCTCCTTACAGGGCTCACTCCTTGCGCCGTGGGGCTCCCTTATGCGGGGGACACCCCTGTGTAGTACGGCACTCCTTGCTGCATCAGCACTGCTTGTGGGCCAGCTCATCACACAGGTCAGGAGGCCCTGGGTTTGAATACTGGACCTCCCATGTGGTAGGCGGACACTCAATCCGTTGAGTCAATCCACTTCCCTTCATGTTGTTTTTTTTTTTTGTCATTTCTATTTCTTCTTTGGGCAAAGGTCTATTAAAATCTTTTGTCCATTTTTTAATAAGGTCTTTTGTCTTTTTATTGTTGACTTGTAGCACATCTTTTATATATCATGGATATTAAACCTTTTATCAGATATTTGATTCCTAAATATTTTCTCCCATTGAGTTGGCTGCCTTTTCATGCTTTTGACAAAGTCCTGTGAGGTGCAAAAGTGTTTAATTTTGAGGAGGTCCCATTTATCTGTTTTTTTCTTTTGTTGCTCATGCTTTGGCTGTAAGGTCCAAGAAACCACCAACTACCACAAAGTCTTTAAGATGTTTCTCTACATTTTCGTCTAGAATTTTTATGGTTCTGGTTTTTATTTTTAGGTCTTTGATCCATCTTCAGTTGATTCTTTTAAAGGGAGTGAGATAGGGGTCCTCTTTCATTCTTTGGTTATGGATATCCAGTTTTCCCAGCATCATTTGTTGAAGAGACTGTTTTGTTTCATTAACATGGCTTTGGTAGGTTTGTCAAAAAACCAGTTGGCCTTAGAGTTGAGGGTTTATTTCTGGCCTTTAATTCCATTCCACTGATCAATGTGTCTATCTTTATGCTAAAAGCATGCTGTTTTGTTTTGTTTAATATATTATATATAAAAACATATATATTTTTATATATTTATAATATATATTTTTAATATGTATTTTTATTTTTTAAAAGATACTTAGATTGTATAAATGTTACATAAAAAATGTATCATTAGTCTGATACATTCATTGTAATTGATGAACACATTTTGGAGCATTGCCACTAAGCATGGATTATGATTTACATTGTAGTTTACACTCTCTCCCAAACAATTTTGTAGTTTATAGCAAGATATATAATGGCCTGTATCTTTCATTGCAATGTCATTCAGGACAATTTCCAAGTCCCAAAAATGTCCCTGTATTACACCTGTTTTTCCCTCTTCCTGACCTCAAAACCTCCAGTGGCCACTGACTCTACATCAGTGATATAAGTTCTTCAGTTGCAAGAAGCACAATAAGTCTATGGTAAAATACCAATAAGTCCACTCTAGTCCATAGTTCATGCCCTAATCCTGAGGATTTTGGGATGGTGATGCCCACTCCGACTCTAATTGAGGGATCTTCAATCCCATAGGGTAGATAGATGGGACTCTCTTGCTTACAGTTGTAGACTCTGGGTTCCTTGGGATGGTCATTGTTCATCATTTTCTCCTAGTTAGTTGTCCTGGGTGAATCCAATGAACTGGAGAGTAGGTTTTGCAATGATTTGAATGGTGTGTTGAAGTCTCCGACTATTGTAGAAATGTCTATTTCTCCCTTTACATTTGCCAGAGTTTGCCTCATGTATTTTGGGGCACCCTAATTAGGTGCATAGATGTTTATGTCTGTTATTTCTTTCTTGTGGATTGTTCCTTTTATTAATGCATAATGGCCTTCTGTATGTCTTATAACTTTTTTGCATTTAAAGTCTGTTTTGTCCAATATTAGTATAGCTATTCCTGCTCTTTTTTGGTTAACGTTTGTATGGAATATCTTTTTCCAACCTTTCACTTTCAACTGGTTTGTATCCCTGTGTCTAGGGTGAGTCTCTTGCAGGCTGCACATGGATGGCTCATGCTTTTTAAAATCTATTCTGTCAGCCTCTATGCCTTGACTGGGTAGTTCAATCCTTTCACATTCAAAGATATTAATGTAAATGCATTACTTACTTCCACCATTTGTTCTTTGGTTTTCATAAGTCATATTTTATTTTCATATGTCTTTTTACTCTTTTGGTTATCCTTTCTGCTATTCTTTCCTCTATACTCTCCTCCAAGACTCCCTCTTCTATCTCTTTCAGGCTATAAGCCTTCCTTTAATATTTCCTGCAAAGGTGGATTCCTTTTTACAAAATTTCTTAGTTTTTGTTTGTTTATGAATTATTTAAACTCACCTTCATATTTACTGAATAAAGAATTCTTCTGCTGGCAGTTTTTCTCTTACAGTATCCTAATTATATCATATCACTGTCTTCTCACCTCCATAGTTTCTGATAAGAAATCTGCACTAAGTCTTACTGGGCATCCCTTGTATATGATGGTTTTGTTTCTTCCTTGCTGCTCTCAGAATTTTCTATTTATCTTTGGTGTATGACATTCTGGGTAGTGTGTGTCTTAAAGTAGGTCTATTAACATTTATTCTGATTGGGGTACTGTATGCTTCTTGGGCATATAAGTTCATTTCTTTCATGAGAGTTGGGAAATTTTCAGTATATTTCCTCAAATAATCTTTCTGCCCCTTTTCCCTTCTCTTCTTCTTCTGGAACTCCCATGACATGTATATTTTTGGGTTTTGTGATATCATTCAACTTCCTGAGCTCCTGCTCAATTTTTTCCATTTTCTTCTCTCTCTGTTCTTCTCTGCTTTTCAGCTGTTCTGTGTTCTGTGTCACTTATTCTTTCTTGGATCATTTTGAGTCTGCTGTTGTGTGCCTCTAATATGTTTTTTTTTAAGACTTATTTCTCTCCCCTTCCTGCTTCCTTCCCCGCCCTCCCCCCCAGTTGTCTGCTCTCTGTCTCCATTCACTGTGTGTTCTTCTGTGACTGCTTCTATCCCTATCAGCCTCACCAGGAATCTGTGTTTCTTTCTATTGTGTCATCTTGTTGTGTCAGCTCTCGGTGTGTGCAGTGCAATTCCTGGGCAGGCTGAACTTTCTTTCGCGCTGGGCGGCTCTCCTTATGGGGTGCACTTCTTGCGCGTGGGGCTCCCCTACGTGGGGGACACCCCTGCATGGCACAGCACTCCTTGTGCGCATCAGCACTGCGCATGGGCCAGCTCCACATGGGTAGAGGAGGCCCAGGGTTTGAACCATGGGCCTTCCATGTGGTAGGCGGACTCCCTATCCATTGGGCAAAGTCTGCTTCCCATCTAATATGTTTTTTTTTTAAATTAAATTATTTATTTATTTATTTTTTAAATTACATTAAAAAAAAATATGAGGTCCCATTCAACCCCACCGCCCCCGCCCCCCACTCCCCCCACAGCAACACTCTCTCCCATCATCATGACACATCCATTGCACCTGGTAAGTTCATCTCTGAGCATCACTGCACCCCATAGTCAATGGTCCATATCATAGTCCAGACTCTCTCACGTTCCATCCAGTGGGCCCTGGGGGGATCTACAGAGTCCCGTAATTGTCCGTGAAGCACTATCCAGGACAACTCCACGTCCCGAAAACGCCTCCACATCTCATCTCTTCCTCCCGTTCCCCACACCCAGCAGCCCCCATGGCTACCGTTCCCACACCCATTCCACATTTTCTCTGTGGACATTGGATTGGTTATGTCCATTGCACACCTATGTCAAGTGAGGGCTTAGATTCCACATGGGTACTGGATGCACTCTTCCCGCTTCTAGTTGTAGACACTCTAGGCTCCATGTTGTGGTGGTTGACCTTCTTCAACTCCATGTTAGCTGAGTGGAGTAAGTCCAATAAGTCAAAGTGTAGGAGCTGAAATCTGTTGAGGCTCTGGGCCTGGGTGTCATATTATCAGTCCAGAGATTCAAATCCCCTACATATATCTTAAACCCAGCACCAACTACAATTCCAATAAAGTAGCATGCAAGTCTTGTGAAAAGAGATCCCCTCTGAGTCCAATTCCATCACGCAGAAACACCAGCTCCAAAGAAGGGCCATCTGTCATGGCAGTGAACCCCTTCTGCCATGACCATAGAACCCGTGGGTCTCTTTATCCCTCAAAAGAACCAATACCTGGGGTTGTATCTACCTTATCTGTCTCTTAGACTCTGTTCAGTTGTACATAGGGCTATTCCTTCTGACAACCTCCAGACTCTTTTTTAGAGACTCACAGCCTTATAATCTCATTTCTCCTTTCCATTTCCCCCTTACATTAGGTCAAACCGCTTCCCGAAGTCATGTTATTATATGTAGACAGGTATATTCTGCTGTTCCGCATTGAATCTTTAATTCAAGGTCATTTTCTAGTTGCTTCTTCAGCTGGTATGTGGTAGTGATCCCTCGGTGCCAGGGAGGCTCATCCCCGGGTGTCGTGCCCCACGCTGGGGGGAATGCATCACATCTACACGCTGAGTTTGGCTGTGAGAGTGGCCACATTTGAGTAACATGAAGGCTGTCAGGAGGAAACCCCCAGGCACAATGTTACTCTAGGCCTTGTTCTTATTGCAGGTGCATAGGCTCAAAAGTGTAGCCATTAGTATCAAGAGCCCACTGTTGGGCCCTCCTTCCTTCCTGGTTCTTGCCGTTGCACCTGGAGGATTGCCGCTGCTCTCCCAGGGCCCACAACAGTGACCCCCCGGCCAGGAGCCCAGTACCCCCCCAGCTGTTGTTTTTAATTGTTTCCACTATGAGTATATATAGACATTACCATATACCCTGGGCATATGCCCTGTATAACTCCCTGTCAACCATATATATCTTGTCAATAACATCCCATATCAGTATTCCTCCGCTGCCATTGTTGAACCACTCTGTGATCCAAAACTTCCCGTAAAGTGAATCCCAACATAATGTCAGCTTCAGAAGTCTTAGATCACCAAAATTCATATATACAATATACAGTATTTCCCCAGATCCACCATAAAACCTTTTCCCTTCCACAGCAATAATCTTTTAACTTATTCATATCATATTTCCTGAAACTGATGTACAGATTCTGAAACTATAGTTTTCAAACAAGGTAACATTTGTGCTTACTATGTGGTCCACACTTTAGGTTGTACAGTTTTCTAAATTTTTTAGTTATCCTATGTTTTGTCTTATGGTTTTCATTATTAGTCTGTCGTCCCCTATATGTTTTTGGTGTAATATTAGCTGTTTTATATTCATCCTCGTGTACTCTCACATAACTCCTCTTTTGCCCCCTTATTTACCTTTGTTCCATCCATTGCACATCCATTTTCTCCTCCCCTTAGGGCCCACATCGCCTGCCAATCTAATGCCCTGGGAGCCGTCCTTTCTCACGAGAGATACAGTTCTCTCTATTCGACGGCATTAGTCTTCCCCAGGATATGGGTCCACCCCACCCAATGGTAGAACCCACCTTGGCAAAATGAGCCTTCAGCTATTCCCTCCGGAGTCCGTCCCGCATCAGACCATACCCCCTGAGCATCCTAACCAGGTAACCCTCCTACTTATACTTTGATACGTTTTACTCAACATTTAGTTCTCAACGAACTTCTGACACTCTCCCATGTTTGTATGTTGCCCCTCCCTCCCACCTATTTCTTGGACCATATTACCCCTCTTCCCATCCCCAGCCCCCCTCAAACCCAGAAAACCCCACCCGAAGGTAACCCCTTGCTCCCATTTTGTCCCTTCTTTGTGCTCATACTTACCCCCAGCTCATCACAGATTCCACCCCTGCAGACATTAACTCACATCCTTCCTCCACCCCCCGATTTCCAGTAAGCCACTTTTCCAGACTCTAGCTCTCTGAGGCAGTTAACTTATTTCATATCATTGAGGTCATATAGTATTTGTCCTTCAATGCCTGGGTTGCTTCACTCAACATAAGATTCTCAAGGTTCATCCATGTTATCATGTGCGATTGTAGTGTATTGGTTTTTACAGCTGAGTAGTATTCCATTGTGTGTATATACCACATTTTATTGATCCACTCATCTGTTGATGGACATTTGGATTGATTCCAACTTTTGGCGATGTCGAACAATGCTGCTATGAACATTGGTGTACATATATCGGTTTGTGTCCTTGTTTTCAGATCTGATGGGTATATACCCAGCAGTGGTATTGCTGGGTCATATGGCAAATTTATGGATAATTTTTTGAGAAACTGCCAAACTGTCCTCCAGAGTGGTTGGATCCTTCTGCATTCCCACCAGCAATGGATGAGTGTTCCCCTTTCTTCACATCCTCTCCAGCATTTGTATTCTACTGTTTTTTTCATGGCTGCCAATCTTATGGGAGTAAGATGGTATCTCATTGTAGTTTTGATTTGCATTTCCCTGATAGCTAGAGATTTGGAGCATTTTTTCATGTGCTTTTTAGCCATTTGTATTTCTTCTTTGGAGAAGTGTCTGTTTAAATCTTTTTCCCATTTTTTAAATGGGTTGTTTATCTTTTTGTTTTCGAGATATATGAGTTCTTTATATATGCAAGTTATAAGTCTCTTATCAGATATATGGTTGCCAAATATTTTCTCCCATTGTGTGGGTTCCCTTTTTACTTTCTTGACAAACTCCTTTGAGGTGCAGAAGGCTTTAATTTTGAGGTAGTCCCATTTATCTATTTGTTCTTTTGCTGCTCGTGCTTTTGGTGTGATATTCATGAAGCCATTTCCTATTACAAGGTCCTGTAGATGTTTCCCTACACTGCTTTCTAAGGTCTTTATGGTCTTGGCTCTTATATTTAGGTCTTTGATCCATCTTGAGTTGATCTTTGTATAAGGTGTGAGATGGTAATCCTCTTTCATTCTTTTACATATGGCTATCCAGTTCTCCAGGCACCATTTGTTGAATAGGCCATTCTCTCCCAGTTGAGAGGGTTTGGTGGCTTTATTGAATATTATACGGCTATATACATGAGGTTCTATATCTGAACTTTCAATTCGATTCCATTGGTCTGTGTGTCTCTCCTTATGCCAGTACCATGCTGTTTTCACTACTGTAGCTTTGTAGTATGTTTTGAAGTCAGGAAGTGTGATTCCTCCTATTTTGTTTTTCTTTTTCAATATGTCTTTGTCTATTCGGGGCCTCTTTTTATTCCAAATAAATTTCATAGTTAGTTTTTCTAGTTCCTTAAAGAAGGCTGCGTTGATTTTTATTGGGATTGCATTGAATGTGTAGATCAGTTTTGGTAGGATAGACATCTTAATAATATTCAGTCTTCCTATCCATGAACAGGGAATATTCTTCCATTTATTTAGGTCTTCTTTGATTTCCTTGAACAATCTTGTATAGTTCTCGATGTATAAGTTTTTTACCTCTTTAGTTAATTTATTCCTAAGTATTTGATTTTTTTATTTACTATTGTGAATGGTATTTGTTTCTTGATTTCCTCCTGATCTTGCTCATTATTGGTGTACAGAAATGCTACTGATTTTTGCGCATTGATCTTATAACCTGCGACTTTGCTAAACTAATTTATGAGTTCTAGGAGCTTTGTTGTAGATCTCTCAGGGTTTTCTATATATAGGATCATGTCATCTGCAAATAATGAAATTTTGACTTCTTCCCTTCCAATTTGAATGCCTTTTATATCTGGTTCTTGTCTCAGTGCTCGAGGAAGTACTTCCAGGACAATGTTAAATAGGAGCGGAGACAATGGGCATCCTTGTCTTGTTCCTGAGTTTAGAGGGAAGGATTTCAGGATTTCGCCATTGTAAACAATGTTGGCTTTCGGTTTTTCATATATACTCTTTATCATGTTCAAAAAGTTTCCTTGTATTCCGATCTTTTGGAGTGTTTTTATCAGGAAGGGGTGCTGTATTTTGTCAAATGCCTTTTCTGCATCTATAGATATAATCATGTGGTTTTTTTCTCTCAATCTGTTTATATGGTGTATTACATTGATTGATTTTCTTATGTTGAACCATCCTTGCATACCTGGAATAAATCCCACTTGGTCATGGTGTATAATTCGTTTAATGTGTTGTTGAATACGATTAGCAAGTATTTTGTTAAGTATTTTTGCGTCTAGGTTCATTAGAGAAATTGGTCTGTAATTTTCCTTTCTTGTGGTGTCTTTGTTTGGCTTTGGTACTAGGGTAATGTTGGCATCATAGAAGGAATTAGGCAGTGTTCCTTCTATTTCGATTTTTTGGAATAGTTTCAACAGGATTGGTGTTAGTTCGTTCCGGAATGTTTTGTAGAATTCACCTGTGAAGCCGTCTGGCCCTGGGCTCTTCTTAGTTGGGAGATTTTTAATGACTGATTCTATCTCTTTGCTTGTGATTGGTTTGTTAAGATCATCAATTTCTTCTTTCGTCAGTATGGGCTGCTTATGAGTTTCTAGGAATTTGTCCATTTCCTCTAAATTGTCATTTTTGTTGGAATATAGTTTTTCAAAGTATCCTCTTATGATAGTCTTTATTTCTGTGGGGTCAGTGGTGATATCACCTTTCTCATTTCTTATTTTGTGTATTTGCATCTTTTCTCTTTTTTTCTTTGTTAGTCTCGCTAAAGGTTTGTCAATTTTGTTGATCTTCTCAAAAAACCAGCTCTTGGTCTTGTTTATTTTTTCAAGTGCTTTCTTATTTTCTATTTCATTTAGTTCTGCTCTTATCTTTGTTATTTCCTTCCTTCTTCTTCCTGTTGGGTTACTTTGTTGTTGTTTTTCTAATTCCGTCAAAAGTGCAGTTAGTTCTCCAATTTTTGGTCTTTCTTCTTTTTTGATATATGAATTTATGGCTATAAATTTCCCTCTCAGTACCGCTTTTGCTGCATCCCATAAATTTTGGTATGTTGTGTTATCATTATCATTTGTTTCAAGGTAGTCATTGATTTCTTTTGAGATTTCCTCTTTGACCCACTGTTTTTCTAAGAGTGTGCTGTTTAATTTCCAAATTGTCATGTGAAGTCTGGGTCTCTGACCCTTGCAAATTTCCAGCTTGACTCCACTGTGGTCAGAGATATTGTTTTGTATGATTTCGATCTTTCTGAATTCATTAAGCCTTTCTTTGTGGCCTAGCATATGGTCAATCTTGGAGAATGTTCCATGTGCGCTTGAGAAAAATGTATATCCTGCTGTGTTTGGGTGTAATGATCTATATATGTCTATTAGATCCAGCTCTTCTAATATACTGTTCAAATGTTTTGTTTCTTTAGTGATTCTCTTTTGAGATGTTCTGTCCAGAGTTGATAGTGGTGTATTAAAATCCCCCACTATAATTGTAGATGCATCTATTCTTTCACTTAGTTTTTCCAGCATTTGCCTCACATATTTAGAGGCGCCCTTGTTAGGAGCATAAATATTTATGATTGTTCGATCTTCTTGACAAATTGTCCCTTTCACTAAAATATAGTATCCTTCTTTGTCTCTCACAATTGTTTCGCATTTAAAGTCTATTTTGTCTGATATTAATATAGCTACTCCTGCCTTTTTTTGGTTGTTGTTTGCTTGTATGATTGTTTTCCAGCCATTCACTTTCAACCTCCATGAGTCTCTGGGTCTAAGATGTGTCTCTTGTAGGCAGCATATAGATGGGTCATATTTCCTTATCCAGTGTCCCAGTCTGAATCTTTTGATAGGTGAGTTTAATCCGTTGACATTCAGTGTTATTACATTTAGAGAGTTATTTATGGTAGCCATATTTTGGTTGGATTTGTGTTTGTTATATTTTGTTTGTATTATTTTATTTTCCCCTTCTATTTTTGTCTTTCTTGTTGCTTTTACACTCTCCTCCATCTCTGACTGTCCTGTTTTTTCCTTTCTTCCTGCAGAATTCCCTTAAGAATTTCTTGAAGGGGAGGTTTCTTGATGATATACTCTTTCAGTTTCTGTTTATCTGTGAATATTTTGAACTCTCCATCATTTTTGAATGCTAGTTTAGCTGGATAGAGTATTCTTGGTTGGAAATTTTTTTCCTTTAGTACCTTTACTATATCATACCACTGCCTTCTTGCCTCCATCGTTTCGGATGAGAAATCAGCACTTAATCTTATGGAGTTTCCCTTGTATGTGATGGTTTTCTTTTCTCTTGCTGCTTTTAGAATTTTTTCTTTGTCTTGAGCATTGGATAATTTGACAAGTATATGTCTTGGGGTGGGCCTGTTGGGGTTTATGACCAGTGGAGTGCGCTGTGCTTCTTGGATATGTACATCTGTCTCTTTCAGTAGATTTGGGAAGTTTTCATTCATTATTTCCTGCAACACTCCTTCTGACCCCTTTCCCTTCTCTTCTCCTTCTGGAATGCCTATAATACGTATGTTTGAGCGTTTTGCGTTATCATTCAGGTCCCTAAGTCCTATCTGGATTTTTTCTACCTTTTTATTGACCACTTCTACTATCTGTTTGATTTCCAATGCACTGTCTTCCACATCACTAATTCTCTGCTCTGCCTCTTCTAGTCTGCTGATATTTGCTGCAAGTGTATTTTTGATTTCTTGAATTGTGGTGTTCATTTCCATCATATCTGTTATTTTTTTTGCGCATGTCTGCAATTTCCCCTCCAAGTGTTGTCTTCACGCTGTTAACCTCTTTCATTACTTCATCAAATTTGTCGGTGATAAATGTTCTGAGATCTTTCATTGCTTGTGCGAAGTCCTGCCCCCCTTCCTGATTTTTAGTTTGTTGATTGGATTCAGTCATGTTTTCCTGATTACTGGTTTGGTTTGTAGATTTTTGTTGCTGTCTTGTCAACATTTTTTCTTGACGGGTTTAATCAGTTCCTTAGCTTCTTTGTCTAGTCTTGGAGATTAATTAGCTGTTGTTTTTGAGTAAGTGTTATATCTTCTCTTTGTCACTTTGTTCTTCTTATTCCAATTTCTTATTGCTAGTTAAGCTCACTTTAAAGGAAAGTATTAGTGCTGGGGAAAGGCAATTGTGTAAGGAAAGAAAAAGTGTGAAGTAGTATTGGTGATATATGTTAACAAAGCAACAATATGAGTTCTGGGAGGATGGAGGTTAGATCATGTAAATTGTGTAGAGTTATAGTAGTAGGAAAGTACCTATAATGAGGTAGACGACTGAATATGGGAGGAATGTGGTACGTACTAAGAGGCTATTGTTTTCGTGAGAGAGGGAAAGAGAAAAGAAAGGTAATAGTTTCAGGGACGAATACCAGATGGAAAACTAAACAAAGGTATTAGAAATTAAGAGTTAGACACTTTGTGGATCAAAGAAAGGGAGATGGAACATAGGAGAGATAGCAGATGGTGGAGGATATCAAGTTGTAGGGGAAAGGGGATAGTGTAGATAGGCTAAATCTATTCACAGAGAAATGAGGCAGTGGACGGTGAGGAAACCCAGCAAATGTGAGGTATTTCCTGTAGGACCTATTGTATTGTTAAGGTAAAATAGTATAAGAAGAATATTGGGGACAAGAAAGAGAGGATTAAAAAAAAAAAAAGAACAACAACAACAACAACAACAAAAAATAAAAAATAAAAAAAAAAAACAAAGAACAGAAACCCCGCCGCCAGTCTCAGCTGGGCTCGGCTGGGCTCCGGTTCCCCGCCCGCCGCCCGCCGCGGCTCGGCTGAGCTTGGCTGAGCTCGTTTGGGCTCGGCTCCCTCGCCCGCCGCGGCTCGGCTGGGCCCGGCTGGGCCCGGCCTCCCCGCCCGCCACCCGCCGCAACGCAGCGCGACTCGGCTCTCCCGCTTGCCGCCCGCCGCGGTGCGGCTGGGCTCGACCGAGCTCAGCTGGGCTCGGCGCCCCCGCCCGCCGCGGCTCAGCTGGGCTCAGCCGGACTTGGCTTCCCCGCCCACTGCCCGCCGCCGCGGCACAGCGCGGCTCGGCTCTCCCGCCTGCCGCCCGCCGCCCACCGTGGCGCGGCTAGGTTTGGCTGGGCTCGGTTCCCCCGCCCGCCGCCCGCCGCTGCGCAGCACGGCTCGGCTCTCCCACCCGCCGCCCGCCCCGGCGCGGCTCGGATCCCCCGCCCGCTGCCCACCACGGCCCAGCTAGGCTACCCTGGCTGCTGCCCGCCGGGGCTCAGAGCGGTGCTAGCTGCCTCGGCTCCGCCTACCCAAGGAGGGAATCCTCCACATGTAGCTGGGATCTCCGTGTATATTTCACAGATGGATCCTCTCTGTTACCTTCCCTCCAAATCGATGTCCAGACACCTCCGGACCAGGAAAAATCCCGAAACAGCCGGTCCCAAAGAGTCTCCGACGCCTCCCAGCCGATTCCCCCCAGGAGCTAGTAACCGGGAAGTTCACTCAGCCGCCATCTTGCCTCCTCTTAATATGTTTTTTTATGTCACCTATCATGTCTTTGATTTCCATGAGCGCAGTTATTTTTCTATTCAGGTTTTTAAATTCTTCTTTGTGCTCACTGAGTGTCTTCTGGATGTCCTTTATCTCTTTCGCCATATTGTCTTTCAACTTATTGATTTTGAAAATTTGTGTGCCGCTCACTGATTAGTTATCTCAAATGCTATGCCTCTTCTGGGGTTTTGTATATTTCTTTTTTGGACTATTTCTTCCATTTTCTTAGTATGGCTTGTACATTTTTGCTGATGCCTAGGCATCTGATTAGGATGGTGAGATTACTCAGATGCTCAATTCCTCTCTCTTTCATAGGGATTTAGTGGCAGGAGGCTGTGTGTTACTGCTGTCCTTTGATTCCTGGTTCAGCCTGTTCTGGGTCTTTAGGATTATCCTTGTTAACTGCTCAAACCTGTGTCCTGGGCCCAGTAAGGGGTTGCAGACCTGCTTCCTAGGGCCTTGGAGAAGGAGGCTGTGGCTGGAAAAAGCCTTTCTTATTTACTTTTAGTTTCCTCACATGCACTTCCTTTGTCCACCAAAAGATGGTGCTCTTTGGCAGCCCTCTCAGTTCAATGTCTGGTTGGCATGTGTTTGCTGCCACATGGACTGGATCAGTGTGATAGAAGATGCTGCCTGAAAGCTAAGAGTCTTACAATTCAAACTTTCTAACAGGCAGTTCTCCAACCTTTGCTGCCAGCCCCTTCCCTTTTCCTGGGTAGGAAATAACTCCATTCCCCTCTGCATCCTCAACAACCAGTCCCAGTCAGTAGAGAAGGAGATTGAGAGAGTCAGATCTCCTTAGTCCCTTGTCAGTTCCCAAGATAATCAATGGTGCAGACCCCTGGCCTGGAAGGGTTTGCACGACACAGCAGACCAACTTTGTGGGTCAAAAGCTCAGACAGCCTTAGGTTGTGTGTGTCTCTCTGCCCTTTCCTGGGGAGATGGATTGCTGGGGCCCCCTTTATCTGTAGCTGCAGGCACTAAGATCTGAGCATTCAAAAGTGTCTATAGGTTGGGAGAGGGAGCCAGCAATTGCAGCTGCAGTTTTTAACTTACAGTTTTGCAATTGCAGTTCTTTTCCTTTGCTCCTCTCTTTCTGGATGGTGTCCAGCCTTCCCCTGGTTTCCTATGCCCTAGAAGATTTTTTTCCAGGTTGTTTCTGCCAGTCCTCTAGCTATTTTTCTGGGAGAGAAGAGAGTCCCACGTTTTTCTAGTCCTCCATCTTCCCAGTAGTTCTCCTTTTATTTGTTTATTTTAATGGAAATTACTTTTCTTTCTTTTCTTTTTTTTTCAGGAGTTACCAGGGATTGAACCCTGGACCTCATACATGAGAAGTAGGTGTTCACCCACTGAATTACACCCACTCCCCTAGAAATTATTTATTTTAATGGAAAATTTCAAACTTACACAGAGGTAGAAAGAATAGAAAAACGAACATCCAAGTATCCTCCAGTTTTAACAATGACCTTTTTTTTTTCCATTAAGTTTGATGACATGATTTCTGATAGAGTTATGTCTTTAATCCTTTCTGATCTAATTACTGTTTTATTCAGATAATACCTTGGTGTTTCCACATCACTGATATAGTAACAAAGACAGAAATAATATTCACATTCTTGTATTCTTGAGAGTTGAGCCATAATATTGTATTTTTATGCAAATATACTGGCTATAGTCCAAAGTTTTCTTTCATGAATTTTAAGACTACAGTTTTTTTCCTTACAGCTAGCAGTCAAGAAATATCTCATTAACTTGTAGATTTCTTAGAGCCTTTCTGTTATATAAATTTTTCAAATTAAAATTTGACTTTTTTCCAAGTTTCCAAATTACTATAAAAATAGATCACATCTCTCTCTTTTTAAAATTTTTGTCATTTTTTTCTCCTGGTTATATTTAGTGGATGGCAAATCTCCAATAATCTGGTACTATAGTGCTATAGTGCTATATAATACTGATGGTACTATTTGCCCCCTCCCCTTTATGTGGTCACTTACTCTAAAGTAATTATAACTTCATGGATTCACATTTACTGAGTTGTATTTCAAGTTATTGATGAATTATTTATTATAAGCCATCCTGTTATTTAACATCTTTAGTTGTTTCTAATAATTGCTTCTTCAAGATATTTAAAGCTTAACAGTTATCATCTTCCTCACCAAAATACTGTTTAACATTTTAATATATTTTAATTAAATAAAAAATATATCTATATCCTATTTATAAGAGAAACACCTAAAACAAAACATCCAAGAAAAGTTAAAAATAAAGGGATGTGGGAGTGGTTGTAGCTCAGTGGTTGGGTGCCTGCTTCCCATGTATGAGGTCCCGGGTTCAATCCCCAGTACCTCCAAATAAATAAATAAATAAATCATACATACATATATAAATGTAAAAGATTCACCAGAAAAATGTTAACAAAAGGAAGACAGCTATAGCACTTTTACGCTCATTATTCTCTTGGATATTATTCAGTATAGCATTGTAGTATTGTACATTTATAACTCTTTCATGAACTAATTAGTAATCTCAGAAAAAGCAAGTTAACAGAAATGCTTTCTTAAGCCCATTTTATATCCTTGCTTACTCCTACCTCCTTATCTGTAGGATCCTCTACAACTTGTAGGTTTCCAGTTCCAGTTTTCCTGTTGTTTTCATACTCACTCCCAATGGACTCTAGACACTTCCCCTCATGCCTCTCTAAAATCAGTGCTATATAAAACCACCAGCTGCAACTAGGGCTCAATGAACTTAAAAGCTTGCACCCTCAATCTACCCCAAGCCCCTGATATCTCTGTCCCCCCTGGCCCCTTGCAAGCCTGTCCACATCAGGTCCAGTTAGATTCAATCACAAGTCCAAGCTCAGGTTGACTCTCTACCTAACGAGAGGCTTCCCAGGATTCTGAGTCTCCCATTCATTCTCCAGGGACCTCCAAGCTCCAACCTCCAGCCTCCACATGGGCTCTGAGCTCCTTCTCCTCTGTGCATCGTTTCAAGGTTTTGGCCCAAGCCTGGTAGTCCTACCCCCTTTTTATACCCCTCAGCCCAAAACAACTCCATTTATATCCCCAGGCTTACCTTCTAAATATATCTGGAATGTTATATTCTTATTCTGTGCTAAGCACATGGTCACTGACCCTAGTTTTTTTTCCTTTTTAAAAATTTGACCATAATCCACAATAAAAAATGTTTTATATTATTACAAGGTGCATAAAGAGTTTTTCCCAAACAATAAATAGTCCTTTATCTGTGGAAATGCAATCTGATATTTTTCATTGTATTAAAAAATTGAGCTTAATTAAATTGATTTCACTAACCCCTCAGACCACAGAGAGTCACTAAGACCCACACTTTGAAAACCCTTGATCTTGCTCTTGATGCCAAAAAAGCTCTTTTGACATTTTGTCTATCAGTATCAGGTCAGATAATAGGAAGGCAAATCTAAAACAATCACTGCTTTGTTTCCTGGATTTCCCAGGAGGAATCCTTTTCTGTAGGACAACAGTCACTAGTACATAAAGACGTAATTTCAGCCACTAATATGATACCTATCATTGTCGGAAATGGTGGAGATTAGTTTGAAGCCTTCTAGAAAACATCCACAATCTGAAATCTTTCTAAAGAGCACAGGCAACTGGAATCCTTGTCTCACCTTCCCAATGATCAGGTTAAAGAGGTACGTCAATCAGCCTCTCTGACCCAGGAGATGTTGTTCTGGAGAGTGAAGGGACTGAAGTAATTCATCTCTTCATCTTATAAATCTAATGATTCATTCACTCATCCATTTATTCACAGTTATCATGGAGGTTCCACTGAGCCCCAGTCGGTACTGCCTGCCTTCGATCAGGTGCGGTGCCCACAAAGGCCTCTTGTGCCTTGCTGTTTGTGGCTTGTTGAGTCTGAGCCAATGTGGTAAGTCAGCACTGGGTCTGAACTTCACTCTCTTTGCATTGAATTCTTCAGCTATGTATTCTAAGTTTGGTACTGGGTTTGATTTTTAATTCCACCATTTATTAGTCTGTGGCTGCAAGAAAATTACTTGATTTTTTTATGCCTCAGTTTTTCAATCTGTGTAAAGGAGATAATAATATCTAACACATAAGGCTGTTCTGAGTTATTGAATGAGATAATGCATAAAGCATATAGCTTGGAGCCTGACACATAGTTAACACTAATAAATAAGAGCAAAAGTTATTGTTATGCTGTGGTGGTGATGACAGTGTTGTATTGAATACAATAATGTACTCAGGAGCTCTTGAGGAGTATATAATGCTTTTTGGTCTTATAATAAATACTCCCCAACTATTATGGCTTTTAAATTCCATTGATTTGGTGTTAATATCCAAAGGTTTTCAACATCCTGCAATAAATTTTAGTGAAGAATAATTTAAAGAGTTTTCTAATTTAAGCAGAAAAATAGCATAAATGGGAAGGAGCTCAAGGCAGGAAAAAAATGGCAAAACTTCAGGAAATATTTTCATATTCCCAGAATCCAGAGATATAACTAATTTTCTTGCCACTGTCAATTTATTCCAAGATCCATGGCTTCCCACAGCTCCCTCTTGGGTCTGTGGCCTCCTATCCATCTTGTTGTGTCAACCACAACTGTCCTTTTCATAATTTTAGCTCTAATTTCCATGAATTTTCCTATTCTTTGCATCTCTGTAGAACCTTTTTGTGTAGCAGCAGGGGAAGGTTTAGGATGGGAAGAAGAGTCTGCCACTCACTTTTTGCTTTGTTAAGGGGCTCCCTCATTCTTCTGTCCGTTTTGCCAGTGTTTGGCTAGATGCTAGACTAGTGCATTGGACCATGGATCCAGACTATCTGTAATAGTCAGGGTTCTCTAGGGAAACAGAGCCAACAGGCGATATCTGTCAATACTATGCGATTTTATAAGAGTCTCTCGCGTGACCGTGGGGATGCACAAGTCCAGGTTCCGCAGACAGGCTGCAAACCAGGGCTGTGATGAAAGTCCAGTGGAGGTCCTTGATGAGTGTCCATGACACAAGCTGGGAAATTCTCTCTGAATGCTTAAATCACTTCCCTAACTGCTTGGATAAAGTGTTACTCATTGCTGATGGCAAGCTACCTGATTGATGTAGATGTAACCAGCTATCTATGCGGTCAAGTCACTGGTGATTAAAGTCCATAAATGCCCTTGTATTACAATTAGCCCAGTGCTTGCCTGACCAAATAACTGGGCACAATTTCCTGGCCGAGTTGACACATTAGCTTAACTGTCACACTATCCAACCTACCCCTTAATCAGAAGGCTTTTTTAGAAGGGAGAGTTGCAGCTGTTCCTTACTGATATATATGTACAAACCAGAGTCAAGTGGACAAGTAAGTTTATAGTTTTGAGAATCTGAAGAAGTGACACTGTTTCTGTTTTTTTTTTTTTGCTTTTCTAACTGTAAATATAGACTAGGTGTCCTTGTAGTTAATGGTTCTTGGAAGATATATATGGATTTTTGGTAAAGCACTTGCTCAAGGGAGAGTATAAGACTAGACCACAGGCAGGATGCGATGCAGGTCTGAACCTATCTTTCCCCCATACTAGAAGAAAATCTGTGAAAAAGACATAGCTTGGTTTTGCCTCTATATATTGCAGGAGGACCCCACATTGGTGTTATTTAACACTCAGAATTGGCTTTGGAGATATTCTGTGGCCCAGGGCGATTGCCCTATTCTGGCCACATGGAGCTAGACCCCATCTAGGAGTATCCAGAATACATAAAGAACTTTCATCCTCAATAACAAGAAACCAAACAATCCAAACTTTTTGAAAAAATGGGCAAAGGATTTGAAAAGACATTTCCCAGAGGAGACAAAGAAATGTCAAATAAGCATATGAAAAGGCATTTGGCTTCATTAGTCATTATGGAATTGTAAATTAAAATCACAATTAGATTCCACTACACTTAGAATGACTAAAATAAAAAAGACTGTCCATACTAAGTATAGGCAACGATGTAGATCAATTGGAACTTACATACATTGCTACTGGGAGTGCAAAATGATACAACCACTTTGGAAAAGAGCAGGTTCTTAAAAATTACATGTGCACCTACCATATGACCAGTCACTCTTCTTCCAAGTATTTATCCCAGAGAAATGGAAACAAATGTCCAAAAAAAAAGAATTACATATTTACAAAAGTTCATAGCCGCTTTATAATAGCCAAAAGTTGTAAACAATCCAAATGTCTCTCAATAGTTGGATGGATAAACCAATTTGGCATTTCCATATAATGGAATACTATCTAGCAATAAAAAGGAATATTGATATATACAACAACATGATGAATCTAAAATAACTGTCGAATGAAAGAAGTCAGACAAAAAGGAATATACACTGCATGACTCCATTTAAAGGAAATTATAGCAAATGCAAACTAATCTATAAATCTGTAATGGCAGAAAGCAGATCAGTGGTTGACGAGAGATGGGGGTGAGGGTCAGGAGGGAGGAATTACAGAAGGGCATGGGCAAACTTTTGAGGGTGATGAATATGTTCAGAATCTTGATTTGGCTAATGGTTTCACACGCTATACTTAAGTCAAAACTTACCGAATTGTATACTTTAAATATTTGTGAGTTATTATGTGTGTTAATTATAATACCTTAATTAAGCTGTTAAAAACAGAATGTTTCCGACTTAACTTCCTCTTTTAAAAATCTTTTGAGGAAAAATATGTATGAATTTACCTTCCTCTTAACCAGATTCTAAAAAAGGCCCATCACCACTCCAGTTCCACCCTAGATGAGGGAAACTATAAAGACATGGAAGTAAGAATAGAAAGAGACAGAGGTCTTAACCAACTGTGATTAAAAAAATAACAAATTTTACAAAAACATGTGTCCATTTGTGTAACTGCTAGGGCCTCTCCCAGGGCCTTGGAGGAGGCCTGGCAAGTGAGGGACTGATGGAGATGACAAGTAATTCCTACGCGTTTCTTGGGTTGGGGGAGGAGGGTATGGCTCCACTAGTGGAATAGGTTTCCCAGCTCTGTGGACTCGGAGCTGTAGCTTAGATATTAAACTGTGTGCCCTTGTCTTGAGATCATAAGCTAGTGAGGCCTGAAGACACATCAATTTCACAAGAAATGGGGCAAGTTTTGAAATGTCAGTGGCCCTATCCTATGAAATTTATGCCTGATCACCCAACATAGACTGCATAAGAGCTCAGGAGCTATAACCGTGTGCTTAGGCGCAGGCATGTAAGACAAGACTCACAGATTCTATTACCACGTTGCTGCTACTACTGCTACCATTGCCATGTTGCTGATTTCTGACTTGAGGCAGATCATTTCATTTCCCGGTGTTGGTTTCAACACTAGTAAAATGAGAGGAACAAGAATTACCCATCTGTGGAGCCTACTGAGACCTTCCAATGGAAATAATTTTAATCCTTGGTCTGAATTGTCTGATCCCTTCCATTACCTAAAGTTCCCTTTACAATGGGAAGAAAGAGAAACAGTGAAGTGAAAGAGAATTGATAGCATAAAATGTAAAACTTTTAAAAGCTGTGACAGTCTTGTAGCCCTAGGACTACCATGAGGTGAGCAGAAGGTGACTGCCCTGTGGAGGCACGAGTCCAGCACTGGGCTGGGGCTGCTGCCATCTCCCCTTTGTGCCTGGGGAGGATTCACTGGCCTTGGAAGGAGGCAGTGCAAGTGAGGGGTCCTGCAGCTTACACCTCATTTGCTTCAAGTTAAATCTGCCTCTGTCTGAAAGTCTTCTATTATTAATACAATTTTTTCCCAATTTTTAAAAATTTCCATTTATTGGGTACTTGCTTTGTGCCAGACATATGTATGCTTGTTGATTTTTCTTAATTTTTTAAAAGATTTATTATTTATTTATTTTTCTCTCCTCGCCCCCCCCCCCCCCCCCCCCCATGCCCTGGTTGTCTGCTCTCTCTATCCATTTGCTGTGTGTTCTTCTGTATCTGCTTGCATTCTTGTCAGCGGCACCGGGAATCTGTGTCTCTTTTTGTTGGGTCATCTTGCTGCATCAGCTCTCCATGTGTGCGGTACCATTCCTGGGCAGGCTGCAGGCTGCATGTTTTTCGCACTGGGCAGTTCTCCTTATGGGGCGCACTCCTTGCACGTGGGCCTCCCCTATGTGGGGGGACACCCCGGTGTGGCATGGCACTTCTTGCATGCATCAGCATTGCACATGGGCCAGCTCACCACACGGGTCAGGAGGCCCTGGGTTTGAACCCTGGACCTGCCATGTGGTAGGCGGATGCTCTATCAATTGAGCCAAATCCACTTCCCATTTCTCAACTTTGCTAATGCATTAGAATCATCTGGGAAGCTTTTAAAATATACCAACCTGGGACCAATTAAAACAAAATCTTTGGATGAGTATACAGAGTTCTTTAATGCTCCCTGGATAATTCTAGTGCGCAAGGGTTGAAAAACACTATGCTCATTTACATATGTTAACTTGTTAAATTCTCACACAAACCTAAGACGTAGATCTTATTATTCCTTATATATTAATAAACTGAGTTTCAGAGAGGTTAAATATCTTGCTTAAGATCAAATTACAGAGTCATAATTCAAACCCAAATTGATTTGACTTCTCAGGCTGCACTGCTCTACCAGTTCCCATCTTTCTATGCCTCAATGAGTAAGAACAACCTTTTAATTTAAATTTTGCAAATGGAAAAATGATGGATAAAATGCAAAATATCTTGTAATTATTTTCCTATCAAAAGTGACCCCTTTTCTCCACTGCTCTAAGAGACAATAATGTACAACTATATTCCAAAGTTTAGGTCTGAGTTGGAAAAGTCCCTCATATCCAAAAATTTTTGTGATTTTCTTTATTGAAGGGGCACTTTTTGGTGATGAATATCCTAAGTAATATCAGGGATTGAAATGAGGCCTGTTTGGTATGGCCAATCTCCCCTTCATATTATTTCATAAATTTCACATCTTCCTCTTTCTCAAACTCACTGTTCACTTCGCTAGAGTACATCCCTGAATAATTATTTCAATAAAGATGTGTGGGTGGGGAAGCAGATGTGGCTCAAGCAATTGAGCTCCCATCTACCACATGGGAGGTCCTGGGTTCAGTTCTTGGTACTACCTGGAGAAGATAAGCAAGGCAGCAAGCTGATCCCACTAGTTGGCACGACAGGCTGGTGTGGCACACTGATGCAACAAGATGACGCAACAAGGAGACACAAAGAGGAAACACAATGAGGCAACAAAGCAGGGAGCAGAGGTGGCTCAAGTGACTGAGCACCTCTCTCCCACATGGGAGGTCCCAGGTTTGGTTCCCTGTGCTTCCTAAAGAGAAGACAAGCAGACACAGAGAGCACACAGCAAATGGACACAGAGAGCAGACAGTGACTGCAAACAGTGAGGTGGGGGGATAAATAAAAATAAAGTAATCTTAAAAAAAAAGATGTGTGGGTGGTAAAATTTATGCATCATTGGGAAGGCAAAAATAACTATATTTTGTACTTCCACTTAAAAGCTGCCTTTCTCAGTATCATTTTCTCTCAGATTTTTGAAGATATTTTTCCATTGTTTTCCAGAGGTGTTGCCAGTGAAAAATCTGGTGCCACATTGAAGCTCATTCCTCTGAGCTTAACCTATTTAACACTTTGGAAGCTTTTAGGATTTTGTTTTCATCCCTGGTGTTCTAAAATTTCACCATGACATATCTAGATGTTGATCCTTTTCCATTTATCTTGCTTAGTATTTTCAATTTGAAGACTTGTATCCTTCTTAAACTCTGAGAAATGTACTTGCTTTAATTATTTTCTCATCTCCATTCTTCCCTTCCTCTCTTTCTAGTACCTCTATTACATGGATATTGAAACCTCTGGATCTCTTCTATTTTTCTTAACTTTCCTTTGTCCTTTGAAATGTACTAAAAAGGAATTCCTCCATCTCTATCTTCCAACTAACTTATTCTTCAGACTTGCCTCTTCTATTTTAAAAAAATAATAATTTCCAGGCTTTCTACTTGCTAATTGATTTTTAAAAAAGATTTATTTATTTATTTCTCCCTGCACCCTACCCCCCACCCCCATTGTCTGCTCTCTGTGTCCAATCCCTGTGTGTTCTTCTGTGTCTGCTTATATTCTTATTAGGTGGCTTCAGGAACTGATCCTGGGACCTTCCAGAGTGGCAGAGAGGCAACCATTCTTTTGTGCCACCTCAGCCTGCCTGGTCTGCTGTGTCTTTTATTGTCTTTCCTCTGTGTCTCTTTTTGTTGCGTCATCTTGCTGCATTAGCTCTCCGCATGGGCCAGCACTCCTGTGCGGGGCAGCACTCCTGCATGGGGTAGCACTCTGCGCGGACCAGCTCACCACACGGGCCAGGTTGCCTTCACCAGGAGGTCCTGGGTATCGAACCCTGGGCCTCCTATATGGTAGACAGGAACCCAATTGCTTGAATCACATCCACTTCCTGCTTTTTAAAATGGTTGCAGCATCCATTCATAATACTCTGAAAATATTAATTTTACTTATTCCACAAGTCTCCCTCCTTTAGCTGTATTGTCTTACTTTATTTAGGTCTTGTTTATTGAGTTCAGGGCTTTAGTTATATGGGGTTGATCTTCCTCAATATTTTGATGATCTTTTTCTTACTGTTTGTTGATTCCTATTTGCCTGCTCAATAAATGCAGTAAAGGTCACTCTAGCTTGCCTTTTGTAAGTAGAGGGGAGGGAGAGCTACAGGGAAAGGTATGCTAATGACTTCCTTTTTGGGGTGAGACTTCTCATCCCTCCTGGTGGTAGGTAGCTAACTGGGGCAGTATGGTCCTCTCTCTCTGACTTCAGTGCTTACATTCTCTTCTTTAGTGTATGAACAAACACTGCTGCCACCTGCTATTTAATGGGGTAGGACATGGGTTAGTGGTCAGCCAGAATTAATTACTTCTAATGTGACTATTCATCTTGATGAATACCCAGAGCTCATTGCTCTCACTTGTTTTATTCATTGATTCTGGAGTTGGAATGACACTGAACTACTCCTATCTTTATAGCCATCTTCTCTTGCAAGTGTTTTGGATCATAGTTTCTTTCACTTTTGTGAAGGCATATATATATATGATCGCTCAGGATATCTATCTCTCAGGAACTTCTCAACATTTCTGATGAATTTCTTTCTTGTTTTGTCCATGCTTTTATAAATTGGTGTGTGTGTATATGTCTAGCATATAGAACAGTCCTGGGGGTGTAGCAGGTATTCAATAAAATATGAGTTTATCTGGTTTTGTTTTTTGTGTTTTTTTTGTATCTATGTACGTATGTATATATGTGTGTGAATGTGTGTATATACACTTTTTCTGGATTTTACATAAGAAGTGGTAAAGATGCATGTTCTCAGTCCACTGTCTTGATCCTTTCTATTCTTATGAATTACTTTTAGATTTGGAGGCGTACAGGAAAGAGACAAGTTATTTTCCATTTAGGTTTAAAAGAAAAAAGAAGGAAAGGTATAATTTCCTATTGAGACAATAATAATGCCTTAGTTAGCCAAGATTAGTATTCTGGTTCAACTGGAAGCTATATTTTATTTAGTTTACATTTGTTTCATAATGATATACTGAATTCTTACATGTAAGACATGGGCTTAAAACTGTAGACAAATACAATTGCATTTTTCCTTAGTATCTTTCCATTCTTCTCCAGCCTATCCTCCCTCCAATTTACATAAGTGGCCAGAATAAAGCCTTGCAGTCAGAAATATCTGGATTGCAGTCTTTGCTCTGCTACTTTTTAGTTATTGGGAAAGCTAGTCTGAGGCTCAAATTTCTTCATTTAAACAATAGAAAATACCAGCTTCTGGGGAGCCAGTATAGCTCAGTGGTTGAATACCTGCTTCCCATGTACAAGATCCTGGGTTGGAGAGGAGCATCTCCTCTTTTTCTTTCTTGAACCTACTTCAATTAGCTCTTTCTATCACTCTTTCGCCAAAGCTGCACTTATCAAAATGACCAATGACTTCGATGCAGTCAAATCTAAAGGCTAAATCTCAGTTTTTATCTTATTCAGCCTTTGACTGAATAAGTCAAAGCATTTGATTTGGTTGGTCTTTCCTTGCTGAAGCACTTTCTTCACATTGTCTCCAAGATACACCCACCTCATCCACCTGTAGCAGTTTGATACTATTGATGAATTCCACAAAGATATATTGGATTATGTTTTTAAACTGATCTTCTCCTCTGGGCATATTAGGTTATATTGGATTCATAGGTTTATTTGATAAAGTAGTTATGTAAACCTCTTGTGCCAGTAGGGCATTGAGTCCCCACCCTTTGGTGGGTGGGGCCTCACAAATAAAAGGCATGGCAAAGGACAAGAGTTAAGGGTTTTATTTTATTTTATTTTATTAAAGATTTATTTATTTATTTCTCTCCCCTTCCCCCCCTTCCCCGCCCCGTCCCAGTTGTCTGTTCTCTGTGTCCATTTGCTGTGTCTTCTTTGTCTGCTTCTGTTGTTGTCAGCGGCACGGGAATCTGTGTCTCTTTTTGTTACGTCATCTTGTGTCAGCTCTCCACGTGGGCGGCACCATTCCTGGGCAGGCTGCACTTTCTTTCGTGACGGGCGGCTCTCCTTATGGGTGCACTCCTTGCGCGTGGGGCTCCCCTACACGGGGGACACCCTTGCGTAGCAGGGCACTCCTTGCCTGCATCAGCACTGCACATGGGCCAGCTCCACACGGGTCAAGGAGGCCCGGGGTTTGAACCGTGGACCTCCCATGTGGTAGACGGATGACCTAACCACTGGGCCAAGTCCGCTTCCCAGTTAAGGGGTTTTAGATGTTGGAGTTTTGATGTTAGAGTTTGATGCTGAAGCCTTAAGCTGAGCACCAGTAAGTAAGATCATGGAGGAAACAGAAGCAAGCACCAGGAAGGGAGGAACCTGGGAAGCCTGAACCCTCACAGATGTCAGCAGCCATCTTACTCCAATACATGAAAATAGACTTTGATAAGGGAAGTAACTTACGCTTTATGGCCTGGTATCTGTAAGCTCCTACCCCAAATAAATACCCTTTATAAAAACCAACCAATTTCTGGTATTTTGCATCAGCACCCCTTTGGCTGACTAAACCCCACCCCACCTTGATTCTTCTCCTACCTCAATGGCCATTCCTTTCTGTATTCTTTGCTTCGTCCTCTTTTATCTTTCTGACCTCTGAAAATCAGAGTGCCTAGATCTTAGTCCATATCTGTACTCACTCCTTGGTGACCTCATCTAGATTTATAACTTTAAATACCATCCATATGCTTTCCTCCCAAATTTATATATTGAATCCAAACCCTCACCCAAACTCCTGACATGTATAAGTATCCAACTGGCTATTGGATATATCTCAGTTGGATATTTGAGATGTTTGTAGGCATCTCACTGATGTTTATGGACATGAGGCATCTCAAACATAACAAACCCAAAACTGAACTCCTGATCTTCTGCCCCATGTTGTACTTCCTTTACATCTCAATTTCATGAAAGTAGTAACTCCATCCTTCCACTTGCTCAGGCTCAAACTTTGCAATCATTCTTTACTCCTTTCCTCTCTCACATCCTATATCCAATCCATTAGAACATCCAATTAGCTGTATCTCTAAAATTTATTCATAATAAATTTATTTAGTAACATATTACTGGGAAGCAGATTTGGCCCAGTGGATAGGGCTTCTGCCTACCACATGGGAAGTCCAAGGTTCAAACCCAGGGCCTCCTGACCCATGTGATGAGCTGGCCCATGTGCAGTCCTGATTTGCACAGAGTGCTGTTCCATGCAGAGGTGTCCCCTGCGTAGGGGAGCCCCATGTACAAGGATTGCACCCCATAAGGAGAACCACCCAGTGCAAAAAAAGTGCAGCCTGCCCAAGAGTGATGCTGCACACAAGGAGAGCTGACGCAGCAAGATGATGCAACAAAGAGAGACACAGATGCCGGGTGCTGCTGACAAGAATACAAACGGACACAGAAGAACACACAGCAAATTGACACAGAGCAGACAACTGGGGGGCAGGGCAGGGACAGGGAAGGGGAGAGAAATAAACTTAAAAAATAAATCTTAAAAAAAAAGTAATAGATTACTACTACTTACCTCCTTCTACGTCTTAGTCCAAGCTAATATCATCTCTTGCCTAAATTACTGCAATAGCCTCGTAACTGGTTACTCCATTTCAAAACATACTACCCATCCAGTCAATCTTTTGCCCAGTGAGTTAGATTTTTAAAATATTAAGCTAGATCATGTTGCTTTTCTGCTTAAAGCCCTCCAATGGCTTCCCATTTTACTCACAATAAAAGAAAAATCCTTAATTGTAGGCTGTAAGTCCCTATGTGATGTCTCTACCACCGCAATCACTACCAATTCTTCCATTTCATTTCTTATTGCTCTCCTTTTGATCATGCTACTCTATCCACAATGGTGTACTTGCTGTTCCTCAAACACACCAAGCACATCCCATCTCCCAGTCTTCATATTTCTAATATCCTCCAGATAGTCATATAGCATGTCCTAACTTCCTTTATCTGCTAGGCCTTTTCTAATTACCCCATGTAGCAGTTTGAGATGGTTATGAATTCCAAAAATAGATATTGGATTATGTTTGTAATCTGATCTGTACCTAGGCCTGACTGAGTTATGATTAGGGCTTTAATTGGGTCACATCATTATGGCATTGAGTCCCTGCCCCTTGGTGGGTGGGGAGTCACAGATAAAAGGCATGGCAAAGGACAGAGTTGTGGGTTTCTGATGTTGGAGTTTTGATGTTGGAGTTTGATGCTGAAGTCTTAAGCTGAAGCCTCGGGGAAAGAGACAGAGCATTCGCCTGATAGTCTACAACTGACCTTGTGGAGAGAGGCAAAGCCTAGAGAGCCTCATAGTCTACAGGAAACAGAGGAGCTGAGCCCAGAGGAACCCAGAAAGCCTGAACCTTCACATACGTCAGCAGCCATCTTGCTCCAACACATGGAAATAGACTTTGGTGAGGGAAGTAACTTATGCTTTATGGCCTGTTAACTGTAAGCTCCTACCCCAAATATATACGTTTTATAAAAATCAACCAATTTCTGGAATTTTGCATCAGCACCCTTTTGGCTGACTAATACACCCCATATAAAATAAATTCTTTCAGTACTCTCTATCCCCTCATCCTGATTTATTCTTCATAGATTAAAATTTTTTTTAAATTTTGAGATAATTGTAGATTCACTTTCAGTTATGAGAAACAATACTGAGAGATTGCATATATTTTTTATTCAGTTTCCCCCGTTGGTCTCATCTTATAAAACTACAGTTCATTGTCACAATTAGGGATATTGACATTCATACAGTCAAGACACAGAACATTTCCACAGTTCTGTCACCACAAGGATCCCTCATGTTGATTTTTTATAGCTATACCCACTTCCCTCCCCCTCCTACCACCTCATCATTTCCTGGCAACCACTAATCTGTTCTCCATTTCTATAGTTTTGTCATTTCCAGAATGTTATATAAATGGAATCATACAGTATTAACCTTTTGGGATTATTTTTTTTTCCAAGTTGTGTGTCATAGCATTTTTTTTACCATCTGACATACATGTTTATTAGCTTATTAGGCTAAGTTTCATGAGAGCAGGGAATCTATTTTGTACATTGGACTTAAAATGTAGGCATACAAAAAATATATGTTGAATGAATGAAGTGCAAACTCTTTAACATGGCCTATAAAACCTTGAATGAAGCAGCTTTACATTTCTAATCTCATCTTTCACTTCTATGACTTCTCCACCCCATTCCCACTTTTATACTCTGCCCCTGAGATACACTAAAGATCTTGCCATTTGTGAAATGCATCCTACTTTCTAATATTTTCACACATTTGTTCTGGTTAGAACAGTAGTTCTCAAACTTCACTGTCCATCAAAATCACCTTGGGCTTTTAAAATACAGATTACTGGGCCCCCATCCACAGAGTTTCTGAAACATTAGGTCTGGGGTAAGGCCCAAGAATCTGCACTTCTGACAATTTCTCAAATGATTCTGATGCTGCTGGACCATGGACTACAGTTGAGCATCACTGGCTTGGAACATTTTTATTTGCCTCCCCTCTTTATCTGCCTTGTTTCTTACTTAACCTTCAGTGCCCACCTCACCCCAGAACATGGCACTATTCTTACCCCATCACATCACTAATCACACTATACTGTAATGTACTAATTATGTTTCTCTCCCACCAGATTGTATCCTCAGCACTTAATATACAGCCTGACACAGAGTAGGCATTCTATATACATGTTGATTAAGTTCCTTAATTTTACTACGTTTAAAGACTTAACTGAAATGACATCTGTACAGTCACTGGCTATTTAGAATGAAGTGCTTCTATGTGTTAGAAATAAAATATGAAAGTATCGTGGCAGGGATCTCTTCATTGATAGGTTAAAAGAAAAATCTGGCAAAGTTTTTTGTTTTTTCTTTGTTTTTGCTTCAAATAGTATCTTTATTTAGTGTGATACAGTTTAATTCTTCCTTTCTTGATGAATTAATGAATCTCTGCAATATAGTTATCAATTGGAATGTAAATGGATGCTGTATAGCCAATCATTTTATTATAATCATTACTGTAAGAACTGCCACTACAAATACCTTTATCCTATTTTTTTTTTAAGATTTATTTTATTTATTTCTCTCCCCTTCCCCCCTGTTGTCTGCTCTCTGTGTCCATTCGCTGTGTGTTCTTCTGTGTTCACTTGCATTCTTGTCATGCAGCACCAGGAAACTGTGTTACTTTTTTGTTGTGTCATCTTGCTGCGTCAGCTCTCCATGTGTGCAGCGTCACTCCTGGGTGGGCTGCACTTTTTTCATGCGAGGCAGCTCTCCTTGTGGGGTGTACTCCTTGTGTGTGGGGCTCCCCTACATGGGGGACACCCCGTGTGGCACGGCACTCCTTGCACGCATCAGCACTGCGCGTGGGCCAGCTCATCACACGAGTCAGGAGGCCCTGGGTTTGAACCCTGGACCTTCCATGTGGTAGGTGAACACTCTATCAGTTGAGCCACAACCGCTTCCCTATCCTATCTTTTATAAACAGTTTCTGAACACTTTTTAACTGGCAAGGTTTTTTATGTTAAGATTTGTTAGGTAGTTTTAGTGTTTACTGCAATTCTTTTCAACCAAAACACAACACACTGAAATAATGACTGGCAGCCAAAGTAAAAAATATATGTTGATATGAAACTTTACCCATTTTTTTTAGCACTTTTTCAATAATTACTTTAAAGTTTGTTTTGTTTTTCTAAAAGTATTCTTTTGCCTTCAGAATGAACACCCAAAACCACAAGATGATCTAGCGTAGCCAGGACTTTAAAGAATTTTTTTTCAGCGCAAATCAGGGCACTTTTATTAATATTTTATGATGGTAACATTGAAGACTCTATACTTATGTACATGGGCAAGATAAGGACTGTGCTCAGACCTTATGCTCCTCTTCACGTCTCTTGGGTGTGAACTTCTCCTGCAGTTTCCTCCACATGCCTTTATTCATTTCCTTAACGCTTCCAAGGTGTCTGTGGACAGGATGAGGTTGTACTCTTCCATGAACAAGCCGCTGAAGCTTGTGTCTCTGGGCCGAGGGTACTTGTATTTGTATGCGTTTGAATGGAGTCATGCTAAGCTCTCATACGTCTGACCACAGGCCTCATGCTCTGCAGTCGGTGTTCTCTCCCTCCCCAAAGGCCTGTGCTACCTGCTGCTACAGATACATGCCCAAGTCCCAGCCTCATTTGGTCTTGTCCATTGCCATTCCTCCCAGAGATTAAGAAAACATCGACGGCAGTTAGCTGCCATTTGCGGCCCTTTAAAGAATTCTTTAATTCACCTCCAGATCTGACACAGTGTTGAAATCGGAATTTATTTGCTTAAACAGGGCCACAAACCATTATCTGAATTTCCAAAACCCAAACGCACTAGAGACCAAAAGCTTTTCCCAAGTTTGCAGCAAACTCTTTTGGCAGCAAAATCTGACTGACCAGCTGTGTGGCTATTTCTAACCTTTATTTCTTGAACATCAGGTTAATATTAATGCATTCTGTTGCATAAATATTAATGTATTTAATTACAAGATGCTGCTCCAGACCCCACCGAGGTGTTACAGAAAATATGGTAGGGAAGCAGATGTGGCTCAACAGATAGAGCATCTGCCTACCATATAGGAGGTCCAAGGGTTCGATACCCAGGGCCTCCTGGCTTGTGTAGTGAGCTGGCCCACGTGCAGTGCTGCTGTGTGCAAGGAGTGCTGGCCTATGCAGGGATGCCCCCAGGTAAGGGTGCTCCACACACAAGGAGCAGCCCCTGTGCAAGGAGAGCTGCCCTGTGTGAAACCGCAGCCCACCTAGGAGTGGTATGACACACACAGAGAGCTGATGCAACAAAAAGAGACACAGATCTCCAGTGCCACCTGATGAGAATACAAGCAGACACAGAACAGACAGTGAATGGACACAGAGAGCAGACAACTGGGGGTGGGTGGTGGAGAGAAATAACTTAAAAAAAAAAAAAAAGATGGAAACGGACTTTGGCCCAGTGTTTAGGGAGTCCGTCTACCATATGGGAGGTCCGCGGTTCAAACCCCAGGCCTCCTTGACCCATGTGGAGCTGGCCATGCGCAGCGCTGATGCGCGCAAGGAGTGCCGTGCCACGCAAGGGTGTCCCCCGCGTGGGGGAGCCCCACGTGCAAGGAGTGCGCCCGTGAGGAAAGCCGCCCTGCGTGAAAAGAAAGAGCAGCCTGCCCAGGAATGGCGCCCACACTTCCCGTGCCGCTGACAACAACAGAAGCGGACAGAGAAACAAGACGCAGCAAACAGATACCAAGAACAGACAACCAGGGGAGGGGGGGAAATTAAATAAATAAATAAATCTTTAAAAAAAAAAAAGAAAGGAAACATGGTATATACATTATATACCTGTCTAAAATCCAAGCAGTTCTGAATTCTGAAACACAAAGAATTTTGTGTTTAAAGGATTTGGGATTTGTAGCCCAAAGGATCGGATAAAGGACTATGATAAAAGTAAGATATCACTTTTAAAAGTGATAAAAGTGCCTGTATTAAAAGTGAGATATCAATTTCTCTTAATCTCGAATTTTGGTCTATTGTATCTCAAATATTTATCTAGATAACACCTTCTATTATTTTATTGCTTTGCATCTGAAAATTGGTCTTATTGTAAATAGCTTTCTTCATTTTACCTTGTTTTAATATTGGTTAAATATTGTTGGAACCTCACTGTTCTTATTTATATATGAGACTTTCTTTTTAAGTCAGACTATAGGAAATTCTATACTTCTTTGGGATCCTTGTAGCTCATTTATATCAGACGAATCATCATCATCCTCACATTAATCATTGCTAGAAAAATGGAAAGTACAGAACTGAAAATCTAGTTGGAAAATTATTTTGGAACACATTTGAAGACTAATGTCACATTAACAAGCCATTGACACTTGGCCATTTCAACCAATCAAATCGAATTTGTAGATTAAGATGTAAAGGGAACAACAATAAACAGATATAATTGTAAAGAGGGAAAATCTACTGAAATATTTAGGAATGAACTAAACAAGAAATGTACAGGACCTAAGTGAAGAAAATGCTACTGTAAACGTTAAAAGAATACTTGGGTAAATACAGAGCCATACCGTGTTTTAGATGGAATATTTGATTTCACAAGGAAGAGAACTCACTCAAGAAAGCTTGAACTGAAGGAGGAATTTATTTGAAAGAAGGGTACCTTGTAAACTCCTAAAAGCATGTGGAAGAGTAGGCCCTTACTAGGCCAACCTAGGGTCTGAAAAGCCCCAGAATCCCAGGTGGCTATCCTACCACTTCTCTGTGTGGCCACAGAGCAGCTGCACTCTGCCTCTCTCTGTGGGCCTGCTTTCTCTGCACCACTGCACATAGGTCAGGCTCTTCTCCCGGCTCTGCCTACAATTTATCACTTTCCCTTCCAAGAGACCAGCTAAGACTAATTGCAAATTTCTAGGAGAGAGAATCTGATGGGCTGGGCTTGAATCAGTTTTCTACCTACCCCTGGCTCAGTCTGCTATGGTAGGTGAGGGGGATGAGTAGGGACAAGTGAGGTAAGGATAGGATGGAGACTGAGAATTGGAGGGAGGGGAAGGTGGGGCAGAGTAGAGGCAAACAGCCATAGGCATTATGGATGGGCAGATTCCATATCATGGAAAGGCAATATACCATAGCTCTGGGATCAAACAGCCTGGGTTTGACTTTGCCATTTATTAGTCACTTGACCATGGACAAGTTAGTCAATCTCTTTGTGCCTTAGTTTCCTCCTAATTCCTAATACAATTTCCAATAAAAAAATCACAAGTTTTTTAACTTGACAAAATAAAAGTTATTATGGAAAAAATAGCATATCTATTGGGGATCTGGCAGGGGAAGAACACATAGATTGATGCAAGTTGTTGGTAACCCTCTAGGTCTTAGGTTGGGGGCTGGTTTTATATTATGACAATTTTTAACTTACATATATTACACAGTTTTCTTTTGTATGTATCAAATATATTTTTAAAAGCCAAATTTAAAGAAATACTCTAAAAAAGATTACTGATTGAAGATTTACTCTATCAGAAATTAAAAAGCAATTTAAAACTATATAAAGTAGAAGAATAGTATTATGCCCAGTAATAGATAAATCAATGAAATAAAGTACATATGGAAAATTAGTATTTTATACAGGGGTATTTTAAATCAGTAGGGAAGACTGAGAGGTCAATAAATGGTGTAAGACACCCAGCAAGTCATTTAGGAAAAAAAAAAATTAAGCTAGATTCTTCCTTTGCCTCTTGTAAAAAAATTTCAGATGGATTAAATAATATTAAAAAATAATATCTAAGAAGGCCCTGCCTCAATCCAGATGGCAGAGTAAGATGCTTCAGGACTGTCCCCCACAGAAGCTTGAACAACCAGCAAGAACTGGCAGAAACATCCACCTTAAAGGCTCTAGAAAATAGTTAAAGGATCGCAGTAACTGGATGAGTACCAAATCAAGAAAAATCCACTAAAAAGCAGTGTTTTCATCAGTTTTACTTCCGGCTCCACACTAACACAAGGTGTTAATAATAGGTGGTATATGGGAATCCTGTATTTTGTGGATGATTGTTCTACAACCCACAACTTATCTAATTTAAAAAACAAAACAACAAAAAACATTGGTAAGAGGATTTGGGGAAGATGGCAGAGAAGGAAGTTACAGGAAATCAGTCCCTCCAGCAAAACAACTATTGAACTAGCAGGAACAGTCTGAATCAACTATTTTGAAATTCCAGAGTCTAGTGGGACACTGTACAGCATCCAGGGAGGAGTGGGAGCAAGAAGCTGGTAAACGTAACATGAGTGAGTTCCACCTTCACTGCAGTAGCTATGACTTCCCATCCCCCAGCTTCATGGCAGGCAGCAGGAGGGACTATAGCTCAGACTCCTAGCGCAGCTCCTGGTACCAGGGTGGGACATAAAGACCTAGTTCTCTGAACCCCGAGGGTGTGTGCTCTAATCATTGACCACTGCTTTTTCTCTTTTTTAAAATTCCCCACCCCCCACAGATGGCTTTCTCCTCTGCTTCTTTGTTTGCTCATTGTTTTTTGCTTGTTCATGCTCAGTCTGCTTGTTGTTTTTGCTCATTGCTCATTTTTTGCTCATTGTCTGCTCATTGTCTTTTTTCTTTAGGAAGCACCAGGACCAAACCCAGGACCTCCCATGTGGGAGGTGGGCACGCAAGTGCTTGAGCCACATCTGCTCCCTGCTTGTTTTTTACTCATCTGCTCATTGTTCACTCGTCTGCTCATTGTTCACTCATTGTCTTGCTCATTATTTTTGCTCATTGTCTTTTTTTTTTTTTTTTTTTTTAACTTGGCATCTGCCTGTTGTCCTCTTTAGGAGGCACTGGAACCGAACCTGGGAACGCCTATGTGGGAGGCAGGCGCTCAATTGCTTGAGCCACATCCATTCCCCTACCCACTGCTTTTTTTTTTTAAGGTTTATTTATTTATTTATCCCTGCCCCACCCATTGTCTGCTCTCTGTGTCCATTTCCTGTGTGTTCTTCTGTGTCTGCTTGTGTTCTCGTTGGGTAGCTCCAGGAACCAATCTGGGATCTTCCGGAGTGGGAGAGAGTGATCATTCTCTTGTACCACCTCAGCTCCCTGGTCTGCTGTGTCTCTTATTATCTCTTTGTCTCTTTTTGTTGCACCTTGCTGTGCCAGCTCTCCATGTGGGGCAGCACTCCTGCATGGGGCAGCACTCTTGCGCTGGGCAGTACTCTATGCAGGCCAGCATTACCTGTGGACCAGCTTGCCACACGTGCCCACTGCTTTTGATGATCTACTTCAGATCTCTGGGGGCCTACTCTGAAGGTAGCCATTGTTCCAATCTCTCTCAGGCAAAGGTGGCAGATGAATCTTTAAAGACAGTAAACTTCCTCAAAACTACAGAAAAAAATGAAAGGGCTGGACTACCTGGGCAAGTGCTGTATCTAGAAAACACAGCTTCAAAACCCAAAGAAGCTGCTCCTGGCTCCCTTGCTGCCCCAACCTCCACCTCTCCACAATGCATGGTGGAGCCACCTTACACTGCCATTATGGATTCCTGGCCCTGTTCCAGGGGGAGCAGACTGGCTTCTGTGTGCACACTGGGGTAAATGTATGTCAGTGCCAATCTACTGTATTGAAACTGGGTAATAGGTCTCAGTTTCTCTATCCAAGAATTTGTCCTGAGGGCAAAGAAGTGGCTTGTAGGCAGGTGGGGACCATTTGAAAGCTAAGTATAGAACTGTCATATAACCCGGCAATTCCACTACTTGTATATACCCAAAAGGATTGAAAACAGGGACTTGAACAGATATTTGCATACCAATGTTCATAGGAGCCCCCCTACACTTTGACCTGGAAATATTCTCCATACTCAATGTATGGATAAGCCCTGAAGAAGAGCACTCACACAAGTTAATCTGCAAAGACTGAGAAAGGTTTTTTTTTTTTCCTTCTTCTTTTTCTTTTTGTTAGCTCCTGGCCTTCAAGGAAAGCTGTTACAGCACTAGCTGGATATAATTTTAAGGAACAGACACTTCAGAGTCTAAATTCCAGTGAAAACACAATAAAAAATCAAAATGTCCAGGCTTCAACAAAAGATTAGAAAACATACCAGAAAAACAGGAAGCAATCAGTCCCAGCAAAGAAGATTAAAGCATTACAAATCATCAATAAGGAGTATCAGACCTGGGACATTTCAGACAAAAACTTAAAAAAAAAATCCTAAATATGCTCAATGAACTAAAGGAAAACATGGACAAAGAACTAAAGGAAATCAGGAAAACAATAAACAAACACAAAGAGAATATCATTGGGGGCTCGAAATTATGAAAAGAAACCAAAAAGAACTAAAGATCACAGTAACAGAAATTAAAAATTCCCTAGCATATTGGAGCTGGCAGAAGAAAGCAGCAGTGACCCTGAAGATAAGACAATTGAAATCATCCAGTCTGAGGAGAAGAAAGAATGAAGAAAAGTAAACAGAGCCTGAGGAACCTGTACAACACCATTAAGTGCGCCAATATATGCATTATGGAATCCCAGAAAGAGAAGAGAAAGGGACAGAGAAAATACTCAAAGAAATAATGGTTTAAAGCTTCCCACATTTAATGAAAGACATGTATATGCACATCCAAAATGCCCAACAAATTTATAACAGGATAAATTCAAAGAGAACCACCCTATGCCATGTTATAATCCAACTGTAAAATACCAACGATAGAGAACTCTGAGAGCTGCAAGAGAGAAGGAAAGAGTCACATACAAAGGAGCTTCACTAAGATTAAATGCTGATTTCTCAAAGGCAGTGGGATGACATATTTAAAGCACTGAAAGTAAAAAATTGCCAACCAAGAATCCTATATCCAGCAAAACTGTCTTTCAAAAACAGGGGGAGGGGACGTAGCTCAAGTGGTTGAGTGCTTGCTTCCCATATATGAGGTCCAGGTTCAATCCCCAATACCTCTTAAAAAAGCAAACAAATTAAAAAACCAAGTCTCTTTGGGGAGCAGATGTAGCTCAGTGGTTGAGCACCTGCTTCCCATGTTCAAAGTCCTGGGTTCATTCTCTGGTACCTTTTTTTTTTTAAAGATTTATTTATTTCTCTCCCCTCCCTCCCACCCCCACCTCCACCCCTCCACCCCCCGTTGTCTGTTCTCTGTGTCCATTCACTGCATGTTCTTCTGTGTCTGCATGCATTGTCAGGCGGCACCGGAATCTGTGTCTCATTTTGTTGCGTCCTCTTGCTGCGTCAGCTCTCCATGCGTGCGGTGCCACTCCTGGGTGGGCTGTTGCTTTTTTCACATGGGGCAGCTCTCCCTGCAGGGCGCACTCCTTGTGCATGGGGCACCCTACATGGGGGTGCTCCCGCACAGCCCAGCACTCCTTGCATGACAGCACTGCGTGTCGGTCAGCTTACCACCTGGGCCAGCTTACCATATGGGTCAGCTTACCACACAGGTCAGGAGGCCCTGGGTATCGAACCCTGGACCCTCCATATGGTAGGCAGATGCCCTATCAGTTGAGCCTTGTCTGCTTCCCATCTGGTACCTTGAAAAAAAAAAGACCAAAGGAGGAATTAAGACATTTCCAGGTAAACAAAAGCTGAGGGATTCTGTCACCACTAGACAGGCCCTAAAAGAAATGCTAAGGGGAATTCTGTAGGTTGAAAGGAAAAGGCACTAGATGATTGGCTGAAACCACGTTAAGAAATAAAGATTCCCAGTAAAGATATTGGCAAAGCTAAATATAAATACCAGTACTATTATATTACTTATTTGTAACTCCACTTTTTCTTCCTACAGGATCAAAAAGGCAATTGCATAGAGTGTAATGATAAACAATGGTTTTGGACTCATAATGTATAAATATGTAATTTGTGACAAGAACTGCATAAAGGTGGGGGACTGAAAGGGATAGGATGTAGTTTACGTTACTGAAGTAAAGTTGATATCAAAGAAATGAGATTTTTATAGATTTAGAATGTTAAAGTTAAGCCCCATGGCATCCTCTAAGAAATTATCAGAGAATATGCAATCTCAGAGACACAGAAAGTAGTGGCATAGAGGTTACCAGCGGCAAGGGGTAGGGGCAATGGGGAAGTTAATGCAAATTGAGAGTAGGGTTTCTGTTTGGGGTGAAGGGCAAGTTCTAATAATGGATGGTGGTGAGGTTAGCACAACATTGTGAATATGATTAATCCCAATGAATGGTGTGAGTGGGATGGGTTGGGATGGGAAGATTTTTGTTATATATATGGTTCCACAATTTAAAAAAAACTAAAAAGATAATGAAATTAAATGCAATACATGATACTGGATGAAATCTTAGAATGGAGGAGAAAAATCTCAAAGGGACATTACTGGAACATAAGAAAAAACTGGAATATAGAATGTAAATATTCAATGTTAGATTTCTTGAACTTGGTAAATGCACTTACAGTGATTATATGAATGAATATCCTTGTTTGTAGCAAACGTATATGGAAGTATTAAGTGTTGGGAGAATATGATATGTGCAACCTGCTCTCAGGTGTTCAAAGGGTAGATAAGTAGATGAATGGATAGATGGATGGATGGAGGGATAAATGGAGAGATGGAATGATACCATCAAAGGTGTAGAATTGGTGGATGTGGGTGTCCGGGGACAAGGTGAGGGTAAACTGGAATTCTCTGTATGGGGTTTATACTGTTTTTGCATTATTTCAAAATAAAAGGAAAAAGAAATGATAGAAGAAAATACAGATTGGTAAGGAAGACACTTGATAGATATACATACATAAAAACGAAAAACTTCCTTCAGCAAATAAACACTACAGCTCAGATAATAATATAAACAGACAGGAACATTTTTGTAACTGTATTTCAGACAAAGATTAATATTTCTATATACAAATAACACAATTTTTAAAACTGTGAATATTGCAATTTAAAAGGTATACATCATAAATGGGCAATTTACTAAAATGGAACCAACAAATATATGAAAGATGTTCAATTTTACACCTAAGCAATGAAATGCAAATTAAAAATATGCTTCCAGAGGACAGATCTTAAAAAACTTGGCGAGCAGGTGTAGCTCAGTGGTCGTGCACCTGCTTCCCAAGTACGGAAAACGGTTCAATCCTCAGTACATCCTAAAAAACAACAACCAAAAAAACAGGCATTCCATTTAATCCAGTAGTTATATTTCTATAGATTTATTCTAAGTAAATAATTAGGTATATGTTCAGATTTATATATAAGAATATTCACCTAGTATTGCTTGTGGAAGTTAAAGACTGGAGATACCCAAAAGTCCAGCAATTTAGGGGCTGACTGAACAAATTATGACATCCATACAGCTATCAAAGGTATCAAAGATGATTATGTAATCTACAGCAATTTACCTGTTAATGAGACATTAACACACATTTTTCTATTAAAAGTTACTTTCACGTGTAAATATGAAGTTTTTGTTTATACAGCAATGTGTTAGTAGTGTTATTTCTGGGCGACGAGGCTGTGATGTTTAACTTTCTTTTATATACCTGTATACACTGTTGGGACAGTTTTACTGAGAGCAGGTATTTTTTTAAAGTGCAATCAGAATGAAAAACACACACACATAACTATTAACTTGTGAAGGAAAACAGGTGTTGAGAAGCTTCTCTTTCCGCAGGGGAAAAGAGAACCGAGCGCTCCCGACGCCCCTGAGGCCCAGCCTCGCCCGGGAGACGCACCGCAGCCCAACACGCCACGCGGGAGCTCGGGGATTCTGGGTAACGAACCGACACCATATTACCTCACCAGCAGGAAAACTGTTACCTCTGTGAAGAAAAACGAATTCTTTCTTTGAACACATCTCTTATTAACATGAACGCAGCCTAGGGGCCTTTCTAACCTAAGACACTCGTAGGGGTGACAGGGAGAGGAATAAAGGTTTTTTCCGCGAAAGTGAAAAACAGCTTCCCCCGCTTCCTTCTCATCCCGAAGGGGCTTCGAGGACTCTCCTAGAGGAAATGCTGGGATCACGCTACAGTGTTCCGAGGGCCGCTCTGAAGGCACTGGCCGCGCGGCGGAGCGGGGGCGGTAGAGGCGAGGCCCCCTCTGATTGGTCCCGGGCCTTTCAGGCCAGGAGCGCGAGGAGCGGGCGTTGGGGCGGCCTGTGCGCGTGCGTAGAGGCGCCCCTTCGCTTACCCCACCCCCGGACTCGGCGGCGCGGGGGAAGAGCCGGATGCGCGCTCTGCGGGAGGGGAGGGCTGGTGGTCCTCGCGTAACTAACAGGCTGCTGGAGTCCAGCCAGGCTTGCCCCGGTTAGGCCGGCGTTGGGCGTGCGACTGCGGAGGACAAGAAGGAAAGGCGTGACTCAATGAGTGAGATCGCGCGCCGCCCGTGAGGCGGTCTGGGCAGAAAGGGTGGGTCCATTTCCAGAGCCCGCAGAACGGATGGCAAGGAAGGCGCGGGCGGAAAAGCGGGATGGGAGGAAATGACTGCCCGGGACGTCGGGGCTGAAGATGTCGCTGGACAGCGAACCGCCGAGAGGCTGTAGAAGGCGGGGAGAGACCTCGAGTGACTTACCCGGTAGCACAGTGTAGCGCCAAGACTTAAAAAAGTAATAGTAAAGTTTATTTTTAGAGCAGTTTTGGGTTTGTAGAAAATTGCTCAGAAAATAAGAGTACCCTAATAACCCCACCACCACCACCGCTACCACTGCACACACAGTCCCCCAGTTATGAACGTCTTGCATTATTGTGGTACATTGCTGTGGTGCATTTGTTACGATTGATGAACCAGTATTGATACATTATTAGTAAGTAAACTCTACAATTTATATTAGGGTCCACTCTGTATACAGTAGTATGAGTTTTGATAAATAGACAATGTCATGTATCCAACATTATAGTATCACTACCCTGAAAATACTCTTATACCAAGACTTTTTGAATTTGAATTCTCTGATGGGAGTTCATCAACATACTTCCAAAAACCACACCCATAATGCATTTTCTATTATTGAAAGTTTTCATTTCTTTTATGTGGAGTAAGAGCTTAAAGTTACTTATCGTGTAATCTGAGGTTTTTCTTTTAAAGATTTATTTCTCCCCAACCCCTTTGTTCTCTATTCTCTGTGTCCATTGACTGTGCATTTTTCTGTGTCTGCTTATCTTCTTTTTAGGTGGCTGGGAACGGATCCTGGGATCTTCCTGAGTGGGAGAGAGGCATTCAATCTCTTGGGCCACCTCAGCTCCCTTTTCTGCTGTGTCTCTTATTGTCACTCCTCTGTATCTTTTTGTGTTGCATCATCTTGTTGTACCAGCTCGCCACGCAGGCCACCACTCTGCTCGGGTCAGCTCTCCGCCAGGGCCAGCTTGCCTTTACCAGGAGGACCCAGGAATTGAACCTTGGACCTCCCATACGGTAGACAGGAGCCACATCTGCTTCCCAAAATTTTAGATTTTTACAATTTTTCTTTCATATTTTAATCTTCTCTTACCCTAACTTAATTTGATAGTGGTTCTGTGTGTGTGCACAATTCATCTTCATATTGATTTTCAATGAAACAACTCTTTCACTTATATTTAATCTGCTTTTCTAATATTGAGTAAAATTTCATAATTTCAGTAACAAGTAAAACTGACACAGATTTAGGACCAAACAACTCAGCTGGTGAACGCAGAAGTGCACAGGTGTGTGAGAAGTAGACTAACAGCCACAGATACTCAAAGTTTATTGTGGGCTTTATTCAGTTTGCTTTGCAGAGGGAATAGAGAAGGTGATGAAACCAATGATTAGTCAATAGAGGTAACTGAAGTGAGCCTCTGTTGCTCCACTGTTTCTCCAGGTTTCCAGGGAAGAAACATATCAATAGATGTATTATATTTGTGTATAAGAGTAAATTCATAGGATAAGTCTCTAGCTTTGCACCTTTTTTCTTTAAGATTTATTTAATTTATTTATTTCTCCCTACCCCCTCATTGTTTGCTATGTCTTTTTGTCTTCCCTGCTTCTTTAAGAGACTCCAGGAACTGAACCTGGGACCTCTATATGGGAGTGAGGCGTCTAATTGCTTGAGCCACCTCTGCTCCCTGCTTTGTTGTCTCTCCTTGTGTTTTTCTTCTTGTGTCTCTTGTTGCATCATCTTGTCACATCAGCTTGCCGCACCTGCCTGTCGCATCAGCTTGCTGTCTTTATGAGGCACCGGGAACCTCCGTGCCCTGCTGTGTTGTGTCTCTCATTATGTTTTTCTTTCTTTTTTTTCTTCTTGTGTCTGTGTCTCTTGTTGCATCAGCTTGCCACACCTGCCTGTTGTGCTAGCTTGCTGAATTCTTTAGAAGGCACTGGAAACCGAACCAGGGGCCTTCCATGTGGTATGTGGGAGCTCAGTTGCTTAAGCCACATCTGCTTCCCTTTTGTACCTCTTTTGCTGCTGTTTGCTCAAGCATTATGGAATCTGTACTACATGACAAACCCTATGCTAAAACCCTAACGATTTAAAGATGAGTAAAACATGATTTCTACCTTGAAAATATAAGTATTTTAATAGTATACTCAAAGCTGCATTCGGTCACAGCTACAGGCATACGCATGTTAACAACATGGCCTCTAACTTACAGTGTACATATAAAAATCGCCTGGGTCCCTGTCAAAATGGCTTATTACCACTTCACCTCTGTGATCTTCCTCCCCAAATCCATAACCCCAGTCTAATCATGAGAAAAAAGTCAGACAAATTTCAGTAGTCAAGCATCCTACAAAATAGCTGACCAATACTCCTCAAAACTTGTCAAGGTCATCAAAAACAAGGAAAATCCAAGACTATGTAACAACCAAGAGGAGCCTAAGTAGACACGACAGCTAAATGTAAAGTGGTATCCTGGAACAGAAGTGTAATGTGGATCCTGGAACAGAAAAAGGACATTAGGGAAAAACTAAGGAAATCTGAATAACATTTGGACTTTGGTTACTAATATGTATCAATATTGGTTCATTAATTCTAACATATGTACCCACATTAGAAGATGTTAATAATAGGAGATACTGTATGTGTATAGTTGGAGAGCATAATACAGGAACTCTCTATACTATCTGCTAAATTTTTCTATAAATCTAAAATTGTTCTAAAGTATTAATTTCTCAAAAATATTTATTCCTGTGCTCTATCCTGGATTCAATAATCCTAAAGAAGTGACTCAAAATCTAAATTATTAATAATCTGAATCATTCTGAGCTAGGTGGTCCACACATGAGTCTTTTGAGAAACACTGTAGGTTTAGAATAATACAGTATTCCATAGAAATTAGGACCATCAAGGTCCCAATGAGTGATAGTATATATGGGTTAGCAATAGATTCTTATTAGGGCTCTCTCAAGTAATGGAGATTTTATTACAATGCTACACAGTCAGTAAGGGACAGTCAATAAGGGAGAAAAGACTCCCACAAAATCCTACAACAGGAATCAAAGCACAGTCAAGTCTCATGGAGTCAGAACTTAAGGCATCCCTCTCTAAGCCTGGGTTTGTAGACTGTAGTGTGGTGTTCCACCTTTAACATTATTCACCTAGTCTCTTGATTTGTACTTCCCTTTGGAACATTTTTTTCCATCTTCTCTTACCAATTAGATTTTCTTCATATTTTTCAGTTCAAACTGCCAAGAGAAAGAATCATGTTTTAGTCACCATTTGTCACGTCTTGTCTGGGTAGCTTAGTTGTCCTTGGTCCAGTACAGAGTGGAAGAGGAAAGCAAAGTAATATGGAAATAGAACATGGATACGCAAAGAATAGCCCAGTCACTTTCCTTGACTGGAACTGTGGCCAGAGCAGTTTCTCACAGAAAGAGTTGTGGGTGGCGAAGGCACTCCAAAAATTTCCTGACTAGTAATTAAAAGAGACAAATACAACTTGAGGATTGAGGATTAAGTTCTAGTTAGACTGGAACTGGTTAGACTGGTGATTCACAGTTCTTTAACACAATGATTCACCAAATATCTATGGAATCAGAATTTTTAAGGGAGGTACCTAGAATCTATACTCTAAGTAGATTTATAAAGTGACATAGTACTATTTTTCCTTGAGGGCTTGGAAGAAAATTGAGGGAGGTTTCTTTGTCAAAATTCTTTTTCTTCAAGTGACCAGAGTGTTAGACATATTTTTTTAAAGCCTTCATTTCAAACTTCATATTAGTATTGTGTTTATAGAAAATAGAATACATTTGTTGGAGTTAACAATATGTAAGTTGAAGTTGTTATAAAAATGTTTATTATAAAATTAGTAATTAAAAGCTAGTTAAATGTAAGCAGTTATATCATATGAATCTAATTCTCAGGTTTCTAGTGTTTTATCTGGGCGGCAGTATGTCCAAGATTCTTTCAGCAGCTATTTGGCCTTTGTAGGACAAGAAAATAGTCCTTCAAAGCCACTGACTAATTAACTCTTTCTGTGCTCTTCATCTACTCAAACTCTCAAGGGCTGGATTGTGGTGAAATATAAAAGCATAGGAAGGGACACATCACACACACACAAAGGAAGCAGGAGAGAGAAGAGGTTAGAAAGAAAGTTTGGAGGAAGCAAAGCATGTGCAGGATATATCCATCAGGATAGGCTAATTATTCTGTAGTAACAAATGGCCCCAGAATCTCACTCATGCTTCAGTGTAATATTGTTGGTCATCATGGCAGAGAGAAAAGAGAACATAGTAAACCACCAGCTCTTAAATTTTTTGCCTGCAAGTTGACACATGTCCAGTTTACTCATACCTCACTGGCCAAAGCAAATTACATTACTTCCTGTGTATTAGTCAGCCAAAGGGGTGCTGATGTAAAATACCAGAAATCCGTTGGCTTTTTTTTTTTTTAAGATTTATTTTTTATTTATTTCTCTCCCCTTCCCCTCTCCCCGGTTGTCTGCTCTCTGTGTCCATTCGCTGTGTGTTCTTCTGTGACCGCTTCTATCCTTATCAGCGGCACCAGGAATCTATGTTTCTTTTTGTTGTGTCATCTTGTGTCAGCTCTCCGTGTGTGCAGCACTATTCCTGGGCAGGCTGCACTTTCTTTCGCGCTGGGTGGCTCTCCTTACGGGGCGCACTCCTTGCGCATGGGGCTCCCCTACGTGGGGGACACCCCTGCGTGGCATGGTACTCCTTGCGCACATCAGCACTGAGCATGGGCCACCTCCACACGGGTCAAGGGGGCCTGGGGTTTGAATCGCAGACCTCCCATATGGTAGGTGGACGCCCTAACCACTGGGCCAAGTCCACTTCCCTGTTGGCTTTTACAAAGGGTATTTATATGGGATAGAAGCTGTATTACAGTCACAAGGCCCTAAGGAGTTCAATTCAAGGTACCGTAAGAGGTAATTGCTCACCCAAATTCATTTGCCACACGTTGAAGCAAGATAGTGGGCGATGCTTGCAAGGGTTCAGCCTTCCTTCTTCCTCTTAAGGCTCCGTGGTCCCACTTTCTTCCGATCTCAGCTGTAGGCTGACATGAAGCTTGTCTGTCTCCCTGGAGCTCAGTTCATTCCATGCTCAGCTGCTCTGCTCTCTTTCTCTGACAGTTTGAATTGTTCCAGCCATTTTGGATCATGAGATAATCAGGAGGGATTGGAGGTCATGCATAGAAGAGCATCAAGAAAGAAGGAACATGGGAAGCAGATGTGATCAAGTGATAAGGCCCCCACCTACCATATGGGAGGATCCAGTTTCGATCCCTGGGACCTCCTGGTGAAAAAGAAGAAGAGAAAGCATGCCTGCACGGTGAGCCACTGTCTGCTCGTGCGAGTACCTGTGTGGTGAGCCAGGTGTCCACGTGAGTGCCCGTGCAGTGATCCTATGCCTGTGCAAATGAGTCACCAGCAAGATGATGATGCAACAAAAGAGAGACAAAGGGGAGAGTCAAAGTGAGGTGCAGCAGAGACCTGTAACTGAGATGGCACAATTGACAGGGAACCTCTCTCCACATCAGAGGTCCCCAGGATCAAATCCCTCTGAATTCTAGAGGAGAAAGATGAGAAGACAAAAAGAGAGAGAGAGAGAAATAGATATAGAAGATCACACAATGAATGGACACAGACAGGAAAAACAGCAGGGCAGGGACAGGGTGGGGATGGGGTGGGGGGAAATAAATAAACAAATCTTTGTTGAAAAAAAAGAAAAAAGGAAGAAGGAAGCTGGACCCTGGGTTCCTGACACAATGAAACATCATATCAACTTTGGACCTCCTAGTTCCTGCTTTATGTGAGAGAAAAATAAACATGCATTTTGCAAGCTACTATTATATTGTGTTGGGATTTTTTTGGTCATTTATAGCTGAGTCAAATCCTAACTACCTCTAAACCATATGGATGTTACACTATGTGCTTCCTTATAGGTCAAACTCTACCATATAACTTGTGAATCATAAATGAATCCCACACCAAAGTTCTGAATTATTTGAATTTTTATGTGATAAATTAGCATTCCTAGCATATGTATTACATTGCAAATAGAGAAATACCAAAAGTAGAGAGATGAGTGTGAATGTATTTTACTTATAATATATTGACTTATAATATATATTTGCTTATAATATAATGTATTTTACTTACATATTAAACAGTCTGGTAGGACATTCAATTAAGGATTAAATAGTTCAAAATATAATGTTAATATTGGGGCCTTAAAATCTCTTTTAAAAATTTATATCCAGTCATTTAAAAATTGTAAAATTTAAAAGTTATAACTTAAGTTTTATCATTTCTTAAACTCACTATTTTAGGAAGATTCTAGTTCTGAGTAAGATGAAGTAAGCACATTCCTCTCTGTCCAGGCTAACCTGGATTCAATGTAGTTCAAAAGTCTGAGTGCCCACCAATGTGGACAGAGAGAGCGCTAGAAGAAGCCTTCTAGTTCTGGCTTGAGGAGTGGGAAAGTCATGTCCTTCTGAACAGAGAGAGTGAGGGAAATCTATGTTTCGTTTATTTCTTTTTTTTAATTTTTGAAAAAAATTATTTTATTTCCTGTTTTTTCTCTTCTTTATTTGTGTTTGTTTCTTTTTATTTTGTTTCTTTTTTCCATTCTCTAGCATCTCCATCCCTAAGTAATCCTGTGGTGGCAGCAGCAAAAGTAAGCAACAGTAATGGTAAAAGGGACCAGCAGAAGCTTAAAACTCTGAAGGAAGGGAACCATCCTGCCCAGTCTGATGAGCTGTGATTCCAAACCTCTAAGGGTAGGACAAAGCCCCGTTTGTTTTTTTCCATCTCTGTCTTCTTGTTGCTTGGCACAGACACAGACACAGTCACAATAAGAACACAGCAGAGTGGGACATATAAAACCCCAGCTTTCTGACCAAATAACCAAAAATGTGATCCCTATAGAATCAGAAAGCACCAGGGAGATTGTGTAGAGGGAAAAGCTCAGGAAGGTGACCCCATAAAATTGTTTATGACTCCTGGGCTAACCCCCAAGTTATGCATGTGTGGATCTGACCCTCAGCAGCACACTTTTGGCTTTGCAAATGGAAATACAGGATATAGCACTACCCAGGATCTAGACCAGCTACTTGGTGGTTAGCACTGAAGACAGATCCAAATATCATTGTAAATGCTTTGGAAACAAAACTTATAATTTAACTCATGACCTATAGAATTCTGGCTAGAACTTATAGACTAATTCCAACCAGGTTAATTGTCTGCTAAAAGAAATATATCAACATTTTCTATAGCATTTATTTATTTATTTTTTCTATAGCATTTAAACAAGACACAGAGTATAGCATACTATTCAGAATGTCCAGGATACAATCTAAAATTACTCAACATAGGAAAAAAACATGAAAATCTAAACTCACATGGGAAAAGATAATCAATAGACACCAATGCCAAGATGGCACAGATGTTGGAATCAACCAAAAAAGACTTAAAGTAGCTATTCTAAAAATGCTCCAAGATGTATGGGCAAACACTCTTGAAATGAATAGAAAGAGAAAATCTCAGCACAAAAATAGAAGATATAAAGCAGAACTAAAAGGAAATTTTAGAACTGAAAAATACAATGACCAACATAAAAAAATCATTGGATAGGCAGAATTGAGATGGCAGATGAAAGAGTCAGTGTTCTTAAAGGTAAATCAATAAGAAATTAACTGATCTGAAAAGCATTGAGAAAGAAGATCAAAAGGAAAAAAGAACAGAGTCCTAGAGACCTCTAGGATAATACCAAAAGGTCTAACGTATTTCATTAGAGTCCCAGAAATGAGAAAGCTTCAGTGCAGAAAATCTGTTTGAATAAGTAATAGTTGAAAACTTCTCTAATTTGTTGAAAGACATAGATTTACAGATTCAAGAATCTCAGTGACTTCTAAACAGGATAAAGCCAATGAAATTCATACCTAGACATAGTCAATATGCAGGAAACTAAGGACAAAGAAAAAATCTTGAAAGCAGCCAGAGAAAAAAGCAGACATTGTTCTATATGAGAACAATGATTAAAATGATAGTGGATTTCTCATAAGAAACCAAGGAAGCCAGAGGAAATAGAACATTTCTAAAGTACAGAAAGAAAAGAAAACTCAAGCCAGAGCTCTATATCCAGAAAAAAAAAAAAATCCCTCAGCCATGAAGATGAAATAAAGACATTCACAGATGAAGGAAATCTAAGAGACTTTGTTGCCAGCAGATCTGCTGTAAAATAAATGCCAAAGGAAAGTTTTCAGGCAAAAGGGAAATGATAAATGATATTAAAAGGAAACTTAGAAGATCAGGAATGTAGGAAGAGCTACAACTGTGATAACTACCTGGGTAAATGTAATTAATTATTCTTCTCTCGAGTTACTTAAAATGTGTTTCATGGTTGAAAGCAAAAATTACAACACTGTCTAATGGGATTTTTAATGTATAGAGATAGCTATACATACAACAACTACAACATATGAGGGGGTGATAAAAGGACCTACATGAAGGTAAGGTATCTATATTCCATTTAAAGTTGTAATATTTTAATTTAAAGAAAGAGTTAAAATTTACATGTGGATATTGTAATTCCTAGAACAATCAGTGGGGAAAAACTGGACAAAGAGATATAGTAAAAATCTCAATAAATACATTCAAATGGAATACTAGAAAAGTTCAAATAAATAACAAAAGAAAGCAGAAAAGGGGAAACAGAAATGAAAAGACAGAAGGATCAAACAGAAAACACATGATAAAATGGCTCACCTGTGCCCAAACATATCAATAATTACATCAAGTATAAATGAGCTAAATATACCAACTATAAGACAGAGATCATCAAAGTGGATAAGAGAAAAACATGGCCCAACTGTCTATAAGAAATTCATTTCAAAAATAATGAATAGATACATTAAAAGAATGGAAAAAGATATACATGCAAAATCTAACCCAAAGAAAACTGGAATGGCTATATATATAGAGAGAGAGGGTAGGCAAAGGAGGGAAGAGTTTATTAAGAAACAAGAAAAGAAATAAGTACACAACCTGAGACATGGGTTGCATGTGTGCTACAGGGTGAGATGTACATGTGGGGCCCAGGTTAGGGCTTTTTAAAGTCTTTCCTCCTCCCCTTTCCAAATGTTGGGGAGGGGCCCCAGCTGTTTGCCGTTCTGATTTGTTGCCCCACTTTTTAGTTCTCAGGGAGCCAATGGGAACTCCTGTTCTTTAGAAGTTATCCAGGGCTTCTAAAGAAGTTTCCCTTAACCTGGAAAGAGCTCCAAATGTGACCTTATGGCCAGGGTCTAGGTGGGGTCTTTCCAGCTTTGTTTTTAGTAGCAGGGTGTTTCTGGGTGGGGTCTCATGGCCATGTTCACTGCTGGGTCCCAGCAATGACAGGATGTTTTCCCTTGCCTTCCCTCATTCCGTATACTAACCTGCCTCAACTTCCCCTTCAGGGAGTTTACAGCCTTTTTCTTGAGGGGGAGCTGAAGGGCAATGGTCATTCTTCTGTAGCTGCTTCCTGCTGACAAGGTGTAAAACCCTCTGACTATTCTATTGAGGTTGAGGGAAGATAAGTCCAGCACTGTGGTTGGAGCTGGATGAAATCCCCAAATGACTAATATCTTGTTCTAGGAGGCATTGATTCTGGAAGAAATAAACATAGTTAGAATTTAAGATACATGGTCTTACTTAAAAGGATAAAAAAGATGATGGTAAGTGGCCCCAAAAAGGGGGCCAGCCTGGAATGGCTATATTAATCAGACTACTAAATAGACTTCAGAGCATAGAAAATGACAAGGGCTAAAGAAAGTGGCTTCATAATAAAGGGGTCATTTTATTAAGAGAATATAAAAATATAATTGTTTATGCACAAAATGAGAGAGCTTCACAATACATGGAGCAAAACCTGACAAAACTGAAAGAAGAAAGCCATGAGTATAGTTGGAGACTTCAATACTCCTTTCTTGGTATTCAACAGAGTAGCAGAATGAAAATCAGCAAGGACATAGAAGATACAGATATCTGTATCTTCTGTATAAGTACATCTATGTCTTCTATGTAGAAATAGATGAACTAAATAACACCTTCACTTAATCTCTAATTGACATTTATGGAATATTTCATTCAACAGCAGCAGAATACATATTTCTTAAATGCGCACATGGAAAATTTGCCAAGATAGACTAGATCTTGGGTTATAAAACAAACCTTGAAAATTTAAAAGAATAAATAGTAATGCAGGGAAACAGGTGTAGCTCAGTGGTTGAACACCTGTTTGCCATGTACAAGGTCCTGATATCAATGTCTGATACCTCCTTTAAAAAAAAAGTGATTAAAAAATAATGCAGAGTTACCTTCCCCCAGCATGGGATATGACTCCCGAGGATGAGCCTCCCTGATGCTGAGGGATTACTACCAAGCACCAGCTGGTGATGTAACAAGAAAAAGACCTTGAATAAAAGGGTCAATTCAGACCAGCAGAATATCACAGCCTACATGTAGGATCAGGTGTTAAAAACTGCTTTTTGACCTTGAATTAAAGGGGGAAATGGAAAGGACAAATGAGTTTATAAGGCTATGAGTCTTCAAAAAAGAGTTGGGAGGTCATCAGAGGGGTCATGCTTAGGCATGCCTCAGCAGGATCTCAGAGACAGTCAAAGTAGATACAACCCCAGGTACTAGTTCTCCTGAGGGCTACAGAGACCCACAGTTTCTATGGTCATGGCAGATGGCTCTGGAGTTCAGTGCCATATCAGTTGGTCCTACTTTGGAGTTTGTGCTTCTGAGTGTGACAGAGTTGGACTCAGATATGACCTCTCCACACATGCCTCTTCTGTCACTTTTACTGAACCTGTGTTTGGCACTGGGGTTGTTGTATACTCAGGAGAACTGAATCTCTGGACTGTCCATGTGACAGCTGGTCCCTGAGCCTCAGCAGACTTGCAACTCCTATCCTCTGGTTCATTGGACTTACCCTGATCAGCTAACAGGGAGTGAAGACGGTCAACCGCCACACCAGGGAGCTGAGAGTGCCTACAACTGCAAGCAGGAGAATTGCATCCATCATCCATGTGGAATCTAAGCCCCCTCTTGATATAGAAGTGGAGTGGACATAACCATCCCAGGGTCCACAGGATGGAGAAATAGAATATGGATTAGAGTGAACTAACTGATACTCTACTATGAAACTATTGTGATTAGTAATGGAAGAAACTGTAGCAATGATGTGGAGAAAGTGGTCATGGTAGCTGCTGAGGGTAGGGAAAGGAAAGAAGAGATTTGATGTGGGGGCATTTTCAGGGCTTGGTGTTGTTGTGGGTAGTACTGCAGGGACAGATACTGGACACTGTATGTCCTGCCATAGCCCACTGGGTGGACTAGGGGAGAGTGTAAGCTACAATGTAAACCATTATCCATGTGATGCAGCAGTGTTCCAAATGTATTCACCAAATACAATAAATGTGCCACAATGATGAAAGAGGATGTTGATGTGGGAGGAGTGGGGTGAGGGGTTGGGGGGGTATATGGGGACCACTTATATATATATATTTAATATAACATTAAAAAAAAGAGAGAGAGAAAAATAATAATGCAGGGAAGCAGATGTGGCTCAAGTGATAGAACTTCCGCCTACCATATGGGAGGACCTGGGTTCATTCCCTGGGGTCTCCTGGTGAAAAAAAAGAAGAGAAAGCATGCCTGCACGACAAGCCAGTGCCCATGTGAGTGCCCATGTGGTGAGCCAGTGCCTGCACAAGTAAGTCATTCAGCAAGATGATGATGCATCAAAAGAGAGACAAGGGGAGAGTCAAGGTGAAGCGCAGCAGAAACCAGGAACTGAGGTGGCACAATTGACAGGGAACCTCTCTCCCCATCAGAGTTCTCCAGGATCGAATCCCAGTGAATCCTAGAGAATAAATGAGAAGAGAAGACAACACAGCAAAAACAGCAGGGTGGGAGGAGGGGATGGAGGGAAATAAATCTTAAAAATAATAATGCAAAGTATATTCTCTGGTAATAATGAAATTATATTAGAAATCAATAACAGAAAGATAATAAGAAAATCTCCAAACACTTGGAAATTAAACAATGCACTGAAAAATACTTCATGGGTCTAAGTGGAAGTCTCAGTGAAATTATAAAATATATTAAAATTTGTTGGATGCATCTAAAGCAGTGCTTTGAGGAAAAATTATAATATTAAATTCTTATATCAGAAAAGAAAGTTCTCAGGAAACAGACGTGACTCAACTGATACAGTGTCCGTCTCCCATTTTGAGGGTCCAGGGTTCGATACCCAGGGCCTCCTGGTCTGTGTGGTAAACCAGTCCACGCACAGTGCTGCTGCATGCAAGGAGCACTGTGCCCCGCAGGGGTGCCTCCATGTAGGGGTGCCCCATGAGCAAGGAATGCGCCCCACAAGGAAAGCCAACCCATGTGAAAAAAGCACGGCCTGCCCAGGAGTGGCACCACACACACAGAGTGCTGACGCCGCAAGATGATGCAACAACAACAAAAAAGAGATGCAGTTTCCCAGTGCCGCCTGATAATGCAAGCAGACACAGAAGAACACACAGTGAATGGACAAGGGAAGCAGACAACGGGGGTGGGGGGGGGGGAAGGGGAGAGAAATAAATAAAATAAATCTTTAAAAAAAAGAAAGTTCTCAAATCAATGGCCTGTTTCCGTCTTAAGAAATTAGAAATAAATAAATCCCAAAGCACACAGAAGGAAAGAAACACTTCAGACAAGAGTAGAAATCAATGAATTTGAAAACAGAAAAGCAATAGAGAAAATCAATGAAGTCAAAAGTTGGCTCTTTGAAATGATCAATAAAATTGATAAATCTTTAGCAAAACTGACAAAGAAAGAGATGACATCAATGACCAATATCCAGACTTAAAGAGGAGATACCATTATAGGCTCTATGGATATTAAAAGGATAATAAGGGAATAATATGAACAACTCTGTACACATCAATTCAACAACTTAGGTGAAATGGGCCAATTCCTTGAAAAACAGAAATTACCAAAACTCATCCAAGATGAACTAGAGAGGCATGAAGAGGGAACACTTTCCAAATCATTTTATGAGGCCATCATTACCTTAATACTAGAACCAAAGATATTACATGAAAAGAAAACTATAGTTCAATATTGCATATGAACATAGAAAAATCTTCAGCAAAATATTAGCAAGTTGAACCCAGTAATATAAATAAAGAATAATACACCATGAGCAAGTGGGGTTTATTTTGTGAATGCAAGGTTTGTTCAATATCTCAAAATTAACATAAGCCACATTTTAACAGTCTGAAGAAGAAAAACCACAAGATCATATTAGTAGATGCAGAAAAAGCATTTGAAAAAAAGTAAACAACCATTCATAATATTTTTAAAAGCCTTTCAACAAACTAAGAATAGGAAGGGAACTTCCCTGACATGATAAAGAGCATCTTGAAAAAACTTACAGCTAATATCACGCTTAAAGTTGAAAGGCTGAATGCTTTCACCATATGATCAAGCATAAGGCAGTGGTGTCTGTTTTCAGCACTCCTATTTAACTCTGTACTTGTTGTCCAAGCCAGTGTAATTAGGCAAGAAAAATAAATAAAAGGCATACAGGGAAGCGTATTTGGCTCAACAGATAGAGCGTCCGCCTACCACATGGGAGGTCCAGGGTTCAAACCCAGGGCCTCCTGACCCATGTGGAGCTGGCCCATGCACAGTGCTGATGCACAGTGCTGTGTCACACAGTAGTATCTCCCGCATAGGGGAGCTCCACGCACAAGGAGTATGCCTGGCAAGAAGGACCACCCCATGTGAAAAAAGCACAACCTGCCCAGGAATGGCACTGCACACATGGAGAACAAATGCAGCAAGATGATGCAACAAAGAGAGACACAGATTCCCAGTGCCGCTGACAAGAATACAAGTAGACACAGAAGAACACACAGTGAATGGACACAGTGCAAACAAGGGGGAGGAGGGGAAGGGAGAGAAATAAATAAATCTAAAAAAAAAAATACATTCTTAAAAAATAAAACCTTCCCTATTTGCAGATGACATGATTGTCTATGAAGAAATTTTCAAGCAATCTACAAAAAAAAAAAAAAAGAAAAAGCTCCAGGAAAGTTCCTAGTAAATGAATTTAGCAAGGTCGCAGGAAACAAGGTCAATACAGAGCAATGAACTGTATTTCTTTATACTAATAGTGAACAATTAGAAGTCAAATTTAAAAACCAATATCACTTTCAATAGATACTTTGGCATAAGTTGATCAAAACATAATCTCACTGAAGTGGTAATTATTTTATTTTTCTCTGGTTTCCCTTATGTAAATTATTTTATATAGTTAAAATCATTGAATATTTATGCTTTTATATTTTGCTTAAATTTTCACATACATTTTCTCCTTATCAATAGAGTCATCATATTTATTATTTTTAAGGGCTACCATTATTCTACATATTTATATATCAGCATCATAAAGCAATAAGAATGTGAGGTTTTTAGATAAGCTTAGGTTCAGATTCCAATTCCCCAAATCTAAGCAATGTGAAACAAGGCAGTTAATTTCTCTCAGCCTCAGTTATCTCTAAAATACCAACATTTCAGGGTTGTTAAGAGTTAAATAAAGTGGTATATGTAAAATGCCTGGTACATCATAGGTGCTCAGCAAAGTAGCTGCTATTAATACCATGGTTTTAACCTTCCTAGGTTTTTTTTTTTTTAAGATTTATTTTATTTATCTCTCCCCAACCCTCATTGTTTGCACTTGCTGTGTCTGTTCATCATCTTTGTTTCTTTAGGAGGCACTGGGAACTGAACCCAGGACCTCTGATGTGGGAGGGAGGAGCCTAGTTGCTTAAGCCACCTCCATGGCCTGCTTTGTTGTGCCTCTCATTACTTTTTTCCTCTTGTGTCTCTTGTTGCGTCATCTTGTTGCATCAGCTCACTGTACCTGCCTGTCATCCTCTCATCCTCTTTAGGAGGCACTGGGAACCTCTGCTCCCTGCTTTGCTGTGTTTCTCATTACGTTTTTCTTCTTGTGTCTCTTGTTGCATCATCTTGTTGCGTCAGCTTGCCATGCCTGCCCATCATGCCAGCTCGCTGTCTTCTTTAGGAGGCACTGGGAACTGAACCACAGTCCTCCCATGTGGTAGGTCAGAGGCCAATCTCTTGAGCCATATCTACTTCCCCCTCCTAGATTTTTTTTATCTAGAAACATTATTTTAAAGTTCATCTAGGGTGATTCTGCCTTGGGGAATTGACTAATAAGGGCTGACTTATAAATCAAAATGCAAATTCATTAATAAACTGAGCAGTTCTTGCATCAGTTCCTTAGAATGCATTATCCTTTGGATTTTGCTGAAAGCACACTGATTGTTTTCTATCTCTCTATTTTAGATACCATGTAGCCCATCCCTCTTCTGTTTTCAGAAGATCATGAGTGATGTGACCTTGGCCATGAAGCAATCCAGAATCCCATGGCCAGTAATCCAAGAAGGAGGCATAAATTCATCCAATGGGCATAGGCTCCAAGGAGGGGCTAGCAGTAGAAATAGAAAATAACATGAGAATCAGTAAATATGATTCCAGTCTAAGGAACAAGAGTAGTATAATAGAAGGGATTTGAGACTGAAGTAATTTTCAGGTTCAGGAGCATGCCAGGGACATAGCGACAAGGAAGTCCATCTTGGTGACGTAGGGAGCAACAAGCTACTGAAAGACAGTGGAAGCAAAAGCAAATCTCTGGAGGGAAAGTATTGGCAAGATTTGCAAACCTGGGATTCAAGGTCAGGCTACAGGCCCAGTGAGGGGGCAGAGTTGAAAACCAGTAACCAGGTCTAAAGGATGGTCAGACAGACTGACAATGCCTTGAAGGAAAGCTACAGACTCATTGTTCACAAACATGCCCCATTCTCAGTTCATCCCCAGAAAAGAAGGAAAGCCTATTCTAAATTCCTCCCACTAGTGCAGAGTGTATCTCCAGATCTGCTTTGTGAAGGGGAGGTTGTAGTTATTGTAAGCTATGCTGTGAACAAAGAAATGGCTCTGCAATATGAATGTTATTGTGTAGTCAGATTGCAATATAGAATATTATATTTCTGAGATTTCTTGTTGAAAATCAACACCGTCTCTATCAGTCAGGATCTAGAAAACAGGTGGCACCTTCAGACTGGGTAATCGGGAGAATTTAATAAAGTGGTTATTTATAAAGGCAAGGTTTAAGAAAAATAAAGAGGGATGGTGCAGTACCCAGGGCTAGTAACAGAAGGGAGATATTACCTCCCTTAAGCCTGAAGGACAAGGGGAAGGAACCCTGAGACAGAGGTATGCTACAAGGGCCACCTGAGATGAGTGGAAGCCTTTGATAAAGGGAAAACCCAACATATGGCTATGTGGCAGGGAAGAAGCCAGGAGAGTAAATACCCTCTCCTTGCTCTCTTACCAACTTCCTACCAAAACCATCCTTCCTTCCGTGGTGGCTGGCCCCAAGAAGAAGCCAGAGGGCAAGGAAACCCAATGGTGCAGTCCACATGAGTCAGCCTCTGAGAAGGATAGCAAAGGGTGGAGGATGACTCTAATGGGAAGTTGTGTTATCTGTGATGTTTAGATTCTCATTAATTTTAATCAAAGAGGGAGTCACTTTCTTGGCCTGAATATTTTTACTTTTTCATCTGTTTTTGCTTCTGTCATTATCTCTTGGACTTTAGACTTACCTGTCTTTTGGGCCTATTGCTTTTATACACTACTTGGGAGAATCAAAGCCTAATTATCCCTGAGCCTCTGGATAGCTGTTTTTTCCAATCAAAGCCACAGCTGTCCCAGAAAAGGAAAGTGCTGCCTGAACACCTTTTCCAAACTGGTTCCTGCCACTGGGTCAAAGCCTATAGATGGAGCTCTTATTCCTTATATATTTAAGCATGGCTGCCAGGTATGGGCAGCCCTACAAAGGCCTATAAGGAAACAGAAGTATGATAAATACATAAGGAGGCAGCGCGTGCCCAGAGGGAGAAAGTAGCTGAGCATGAAGGAAATCTGAGACGGTTATTATCACTTGGTCTTCCTCTGCCCAACTTGGTAGAGACTTCATTCAAATTTCCACTGGAACATAACTACCAGGAAATAGTTAAAACTAGCCAAATCGAAGTAAAACTCCATTAGCAGGTTTCCCCTGCCTTTTTGACATTTACCTTCTTGCTTTATAACAGTTTTTACAATTGCCAAAATAGGAGATGCGGTCCTTTTTGCAAAATAAATTTTGGTGGAGAGTTGATCTGTTAAGAACAAGCCAAGTGTGTATACTGATACCGATTTAAATTGCCTTCTACCCATGCATTCATTCATTAACACTAAATGCCAACAGTTGTTAAGATTGTGGAACAGTGTGATGTCACCTCTCTATATCAATAACCTATGTGCACATTTTTAATGAACAGTATGTACAGTTATTGTAATTCTTTTCCTTTTTTCTGTGTTTCTTGTTTTGAATCTATTTATTGAAATGTAAAAATAAAAATCAAATGTTGACATGCAGTACATGGGAACCTAAAGAAAATGCTGAGGTGTTTCTGATACCTCTTGACCATTTTGAGTTCCTTGAAGAGATGTCTAAGAATTTTGCTTTACGAGAATAAATTAATATTGAATTAGAGATACATATTAGAGAAAGATAAATTTCAGAATACAGTACTTCTAGCGATTTTAAGTTTGTGGGTAAATTTTTACAGTGCTTAAGAACAAATTTCTCAAATCATAAAGGTTTGCAGCACTGTTTAATGAGTGGAAAATGTTTTCAGCTTTCAGTTTCTATACATGTATTTTAAACAAACTGTCCTGATTTGATTAAACAGATTTGGAATCAAAATTGTTAGAGAGGCTCATTACTAGACAATGAATTTAGAGTACAGGTTTTTTTTGACAAACAGCTGAATGACGTCAGAAGAAATCATTTTACTGATAGACAAAAACAGCAACACTGTCCTTTCCATGCTGGGCATTTGGTATCTTTTCCTTTTCTGCATAGAAAAGAGGGGAAAAAAAGTACGTGTTTACTGATATTAATGTGTGGATCAAGAACTACTCTGGCTGCCTTTTATATTTATCTCAGTACATTAATAAAAATCTTTAAAATTAATACTAGCCAGTTCCTTTTTTAAAAAAGCATTAAATATTATGTCTTTACTTAGGTGATTTAAAATTAGAGTTCCCCTGAACACTCAAATATTTAGCATGAATAGCTCCATGGTGATGACAAAATGCGGCTCAAGTACAATTCAATTCCTTTCTTTTCCAGTGTGTGTGATCTGTTTCCATGGAAATTTCATGTTGGCCAGGAATTGTAAAAATACTATATGCAAACATATCTCAGAAACAAACCTTTTTGGGAAATAATCATGATTTAATTTGAATCAGATCATTAAAATTGTCCAAATAATAGAAAAGATCACTATTTTTCTTTATCAGGGACCATTCTGCAATTTCCCTTTGCTCAATGTATTAATCTAACAGAGTTGGAGATTATAGTGACTTTAATTTGCCTTTTAATGAGAATAAAATTAAATGTTAATGATTTAGGTAAATTTATTCATTCAAACAAGATAAAGGACTTAATATGAGTCAGGTATTGTTGGGGTGCTGAAAGTAATAAAAGATGTATACCAATACTATAACAACATACAATGAGATGACTACAGCAAAGAGGGCAATTAAGATACTCTGGGAGTATAGAGGAGGGAGGGCATGTTTCTGATTGGTAAGCTCAAGGAGCTGCTCTTGGGGAAGCAGACTTGGCCCAATGGATAGGGTATCTGCCTACCACATGGGAGGTCTGCAGTTCAAACCCCGGGCTTCCTTGACCCGTGTGGAGCTGGCCCATGTGCAGTGCTGATGCGCGCAAGGAGTGCCCTGCCAAGCAGGGGTGTCCCCTGTGTAGGGGAGCCCCACGTGCAAGGAGTGCACCCAGTAAGGAGAGCCACCCAGCGCGAAAGAAAGTGCAGCCTACCCAAGAATGACACTGCACACACGGAGAGCTGACGCAGAAAAATGACGCAACAGAAAGAAACACAGATTCCCGGTGCCGCTGGTAAGGATAGAAGCGGTCACAGAAGAACACACAGTGAATGGACACAGAGAGCAGACAACTGGGGGGAGGAGGGGAGAATTAAATAAAAAATAAATCTTTAAAAAAAAAGGAGCTGCTCTTGGATGAAATGGCAGTTGAGCTAGGTCTTGAAGAATGAGAAAGTGGGAGAAGGTCTTCCTGGAAAGGGAAAACATCTGAGAAAAGACACAGAGGGCATGTTTGGGGAATGGTGAGAAGTTCAATTCATTGAGTTATGACAGGAAACTGGAGAAGGTAAGATAGAAAGATAGACTACGGCTAGGTTTTGGAGGGCCTTGAATGCCATGGAACTTTGAATATTATGCTCAGCAGCAGTAGTGTTCAGCTAGGAGATAATAATTTGGACTGTCAACAGTTGAATGTTGTCTGATGAGACATTAAGGGAAATTAAAATAGATCATTATTTTGAGAAAAGTGGCACTGAAAAGACTAAGAGCTGGGCAGTAGCTTGAAGGACTAGCAGGCTTGAAGCAATGGTTTATTTGAGACATGGTGGTTTTAAAACATGCCCACAATTTTTTGGGAAATTTCTTCCTTCAGGAGGTGGAGACTAATTCCACTCTTTTAAGTGTGGGCTGGAATTTAGTGACTAGCTCCTAACAAAAAGAATAAGACAGAAGTACAGACTGCCATTTCTGCGAGTGGGTCATGAAAAGCACTACCTCTTATGAGTGTCTTTCTGGGGCCACTTGCCATGGGGGAAAGCCAGCTGCCATGTTGTGAGGACACTCAAGTAGTCCTGGAGAGGCCCACTTGGCAAGGCTGCCCACAGCCATGTGCGTGAGCCATCTTGGAAGTGGATTCTCCAGCTATAGGCAAGACTTCAGATGACTACAGCTCTGGCAGACATTTGATTGCAGCCTTGTAAGATACCCTGAGCCAGAACTACCACCAGCTAAGCTGTTCTCAAATTCCTGACCCACAAGTATGTGAGATAATAATTGTGGTCAATTCTTCTGCAGCAATAGGTAACTAATGTAGAAGATTTAGAAATAGGAAAATCTTAGATATATTTGTGGGTTAAGAGGAAGGAGTCAATGGAGACTGAGAGATTATAGATCCTGCAGCGAAAAGAAAGAGGGAATCATCCTTAGATCAATTCTGGAAGGAGTTTGTAAGAGGAAAGATTGGAGATGTTACTTTTGGAAAGTACGCGTGAGGATCAGAAAAATGTTCAGATTGGAAGGGTGGAATGTGAAATCAAGTCAGATGTCTTTGATTTCTTCAGTAAAGGAAAAGGGTCAGGTCATCTGCTGAGATGTAGGAGCCCCTGGGATCAGGAGTTCCAGGAGAGGAGAAAAAGTTGGAAGAGCTATTGTGAGATACCAAATAGGGAATCAGGTAAAGCAAAGGATATAAGTTTCTCCAGCTGTGCTTACCACCATGGGAGAGTCAGATGAGAGAGCAGACAGTGGAGCTTACCCACAATTGGAGGTGAATAAGGCAGATATGAAAGATCAAGCAGACAAAGGATCTGGGATGCTGACGTAATTGAAGTGGCTGGACATGACATCCCACCTGGGTACAATGGCATGTGAAACTATAGGGGGTTAATGAACTGAGAATATGATGGGGCAAAACTTCCATAGCAATTACAATCTGTACCATACATGCCATAGTTTATTTCTGTGCTGCCATATATGATCAGATAGCTTTTTTGGTGTATATGCCTAGTTGCCCTGGTGAAATCATAAACTTAGGGTAGTGACCACGGTTTATACATTTTTTGTATCCCTCTACCAGCTAGCACATTGCTTTGTAGCCACATATATTTGTCGAATCAATGAATAAAATCACTCTTGCATTTTGTGTGTGTTCTTCTATTGGATTTTTTTCCTTCTTTCACAATAACCGTCTGATTGAGGCTAAAGATCTGTTCATTTTAGAAAGCCAAATATGTTCCATCCTTGTCTCTAAGAGCCAGGATTTCTGAATGCTTTAAAGAAGTGTTATAAAATTATAAAAAATAACAATACCTGATTGGCTAAACACAATAAGCCAAATTATGCCCATGCAAAACAACCTTGAAATAAACTTTAGATGATTTCTCTTCAATCCAACAAAAATTAGAAAAGTGAAAAGGCTTAGAGCAAAAAGAGACTGAACTTCTCCTGGAACATCGGGGCAAGTGGAGGCCTCCACTTAGAGGAATCCTGCAGAAACTTGTGTGTGGAGAGCAAGAGCTCCAAGAGGGAAGTCTGGTTTTTAAAGATTACTAGTCCAAACGGCTGCCTAGCCTCGGTGGACATTCATGTATTCTTTAGCTGCAGCAGTTAAGGGAAAATTGAAAGTGAGCTTTTTAACTGTGGTACAGAGTTGCTGACTGCAATTATAAATAGATGGCTCTTTAATTGCTTACCAGCTGCCCTTCTGTATATTATACAGTCAGACCCCAATCCACCTTTCATTCAATTCAGGTTTAAATGTGTCAACTAATGAATCTGTATTTTGAAGTATTATTGTGACAGAGCCAAGAGTTTAAGTTCACCACCTTTGTTAGTGGATTTGTTCAAACAAATATTTGACTATTTTATTATATTTTGGCCCTATCACATTAAAGTGAAGGGAAACAGAAAAAAACGAAAGTGCTGGTACCCATGATAACAAATTTAGGTTTCATACCTTTAGTACTATTAAGACAAAGATGAAAATCACTTGGCTATCTAAAAGGAACAGAACTTAGCCTCAACCAGATATTCACTGTAAAGGAAAAGAAACCAAAGAAAGAACACATAGAAAGTACTGGGACTAAATTACCCAAGATTGTGCCTGAAATTGAGGGGTAATTAGGGATTCTATAATAATTTTTATATTATACTTAAATTATACTAGTTCTGCTTTCAGCCATTCAAATACATGTAAGACTGCGTAGTGTTAGAAAGACAGGAATGGCGAAGGCTGTATTATGCTCCAGGATGCCAGTGGAGGCAGGGCAGGGCCAAGAGGCAGAGCTCCAGGTTTCCCATCCCCGTGTCTGCTTCATTCAAAATGGAACTCCTTTTCTGCTTTTCATTTTGAATTTCTTAAGAGAATGTCTTTTACAGAAAGGATTCCCAAATAACAAAAGTCTGAAAATCACTGCCTTACCTTGACATGGTGTTTATACAAGAATATGAAGTGGTTCAAACTTTTAGGGGTACTACTTGGCATTATCTCTTAAAATCTAAACATTCATAGCATTTAACTCAGCAGTTCTACCTCTAGCAATTGATCCTACACAAATAACCATTCAAGAGCCCAAAGACAGATATATATCCAACAGGGATATTTATGGCAGCAGTACATGTAATAGCAAAAGATTGAAAACAATGCCAGTATTCATAAATAAGGAATTGGTTAGCATAATGATATGCATGGTCTTAAAAAGGGATGAGAGGGAAGCGGACTTGGCCCAGTGGTTAGGGCGTCCGTCTACCACATGGGAGGTCCACGGTTCAAACCCCAGGCCTCCTTGACCCGTGTGGAGCTGGCCCATGTGCAGTGCTGATGCACGCAAGGAGTGCCCTGCCATGCAGGGGTGTCCCCCGCATAGGGGGACCCCACGGGCAAGGAGTACACCCCGTAAGGAGAGCCGCCCAGCACGAAAGGACGTGCAGCCTGCCTAAGAATGGTGTCGCACATGTGGAGAGTTGACAGAACAAGATGATGCAACAAAAAGAAACACAGATTCCCGTACTGCTGACAACAACAGAAGTGGACAAAGAACAGACAGCGAATAGACACAGAGAACAGACAACTGGGGCGGGTGGGCGGGGTGAAGGAGGGAAGGGGAGAGAAATAAATAAATCTTAAAAAAAGAAAAAAGGGACGAGATAGAAAGATGTTGAAGCAGGGAAGTGGCTGTGGCTCAATCCCATCTACCATATGGGAGGCCCTGGGTTCGCGTCCCAGGGCCTCCTTGTGAAGTCAGGCTTGCCCACACGCTGCAGAGTGCCGACTCAGCAAGATGACCCAACAAAAAAGGAGACAAGTGAAAACACACAAGAGTGCACAGCGAATGGACACAGAGAGCAAAAACAACAAGCAAGCCGCAAGGTGGGGGGGGAATAAATAAAAAATAAATACAGACACACAGAGGAACTCATAGCGAATGGACACAGAACAGACAACAAGCAAGCTGCAGGGGGTGGGGGAGAATAATAAAAAAAATTAAAAACGACAACAACAATGATTCCAGGGGAGTGGATGTAGCTCAGTGGTTGAGTGCCTGCTTCCCATGTAAGAGGTCCCAGGTTCAATCTCCTGGCACCTCCTAAAAACAACAAAAAATAATGATTCTTTTTGTATTTCAAATATATTGATAAATAAAAGAATACCATTGCCTTGACATATGCAAATAGTAGCTGTCACTTTACTTCTTAAAATCATTACTAATCCGTAAATTTGTTTTATTTTATATATTAGATTGTATAATCCTTTTTTTTAAATATCAAGATTATATTTATTCAACTTTGGAAATACTTTAGGGTTTTTCATAATTGCTCAGTCTGAAAGTTTAATTTCTTGTTCTGAACAAGTGATTAAACTTATAGTATGGTGGTTTTAGAAAGTGAAATAAAATTGTAAATTGTGTATTTTTACATCTTAAGGTGATGATCAGCTGGTGAATTATTGACTGTAGTCATTATGATTTGACTAAAAATGTTGAGTCTTCAAGGTTACTCTCAAACCCAGTATTTTAGTCACATTCAAGAGAATAGTCATTTTTGCATATTGGTGCTGAGGGATTTCCATAATTTAACCAGAGAGAGCTGTTCTCTCTTCATTTTCCAGTCGTAAGTAAGATTTTGCTCACACAAACCTATTACAGGGAACCATAAAACCATGACATTTTGCTGTTGTTGTAGTATGATTGATAAGGTCTTCTACTAATTTATTTTGAGACATGGAAAACTAAAAATGTATTTCCCAGCTTGGACTTATTCTTCTGCAATTGACCTCAGTCTCAGTGCTCCATCAAATCCACAGAAAAAAAAGGGTTCTGTACACCTAGATTTTCCCATATTCATATGAGGCAGAAAAAGTCAGGGTAAATTTTACAAATCAATTGGACTGATAGTGCCATAGATAAAAACAGAAATGAAAATTATAGATTTCTTAAGTGTCATACCAACATCCTCATACTTCTTTATAAGAGCATTAAAGACATTCGGCTAGAAACCAGAGGAGGGGTGTATTTGTCTTCTTCAAAGTAGAAAGAGTACTGTCTTCCCGTATTATGTTGTTGACCCCCAGAGAGATCCCAGTGGAGACCACTGAAGGTGCAAAAAATTCTCATGCTTCTGGAAAGCAACTCAAAGCATATATTGTCCTGCAATCAGGCTCCAGGCAAATTCCACAATGTCACATATCATAGATTAAGCAACAAACTTTACTGGGAAACTCACAAGCCAAGGGTCTACAAGAGAAGATACAGGATGGAGGGCTGGGGTCAGGGTGCTCTGTTGGCCATGTCACAAGTATGCATTCCAGAGCAGGGACGTCTGCTCCCCTTTTGCTGTCTCTCTTCTTCAAGACCAAAGGGGTGAACGTCCTTGTCAGGGGGTTCCACTCAGAACACTTGATATCAGGCTGCCTGGGTTGAGATGCCAACTGTCAAGGATTATCTGAGAAAGCCAGGTACCTCGTACCGGACTCGGTGACTGTCCATGGGAAGTGGCAGCCCCTCTTGGTGGGAGAGAAAGTCACCGGTGCCATAGGAATCTGAATTTGGGAATAAATAGGGAGACCTCTGGTCAAAGCTGGTTCATTTGTCCAGGCAATTCGGAATTATCTCCTGGGTTTGTTTTCAGATTATCTTGTTTCACCTCTGGTACTGATCAGTAGCATCATCCTTTCATATAAAAAGCCAAAAATTTAGGGTTCAATTTTAATTACAGGGGAGTGGATGAAGCTCAGTGGTTGAGTACCTGCTTCCCATGTACGAGGTATCCGGTTCAATCCCCGGCACCTCCTAAAAAAGAAAAAAAATTTACAATTTTAAGCTCTTTCTGCCACGATTGTTTGCAATCCCCAGGACTTTTGAAGGCCTTCCGTTTTATGCCAATTTTGACAAAATTTAAATATTTTAGAAGTTGGCATTTAATTAAGAACTTTAAACATTCATGCCCTTGTGCTTTTGGCTCTGAATAGATCTCTTTGGAGTTCTGTCACTTACTCATTGCCACCTGCTGGAGTAAAGAAGAAGTGCAGCTGCATACTTGCCGGCTACTTAGGTGTGTTTCCCCTTCTCAGCTGTGGAAATCATATCCATGCCTTAGAGGAGTCGCCCCTCATTGCCCCAAGTGAAAGCAGAGGAATGGCTTGTGGTGTGGACTGGAGAGAAGCTGGTTCTCTGGCCTTGCCCTTCCATCCCTCTCTTATGCACGGGAGTTGCAGGTGGGGCTGGCGCGAGGGCACCCGGTGAGCTGGAATATGAGCGCGCGAATTCACCTCCCGCTTCCGAGAGCCAAGGCACGGGCCGGTGGTGATAACGTTGCTGCTTCGGTACCTGCTGCTGTTGGTTTGGAGCGGCTTTGCTATTACGTCTTTAGACTCGGAGGCCAGGTTAGGCTTACTTATTTAGCTAACGTCATATGACCTTAGGTTTAAGGATAAGAGAAAACTGTTTTCAAGCCTGTTCTTTGTAGATGTAATCTTTGGTTGATTAGCAGGCGATTTGGAAGTTCATGCACCACAGATTTTTCATGACTCCATAAAGTATTTAATTGTACTGTTTCAAGAATTTTACTAAGGGGAAATTGTTTTTCAAATCTGCCAGCTCCTTTCCTTTCCAGTTGAGCTTAGGTAACTAGGCTATTTCATCTGGACTACTTCCCCCGACCTCCAATCCATTCTCTTCTACAACTAGAATGATAATAAAATGCAGATCTGAGCATGTGGTTGCTCTGCTTAAAAATCTTTCAATGCTTATACACTTTGGATAGGTCATATGGTATGTGAATGTATCTCAATAAAACTGCTGAATAAATAAATAATTGTGCAAGAATAGCCAGAAATGGCAGCTATGTACAGCAGGTGAAGAATTTTCTTGTTTTTTCTTTATTATTATTGAAATAATCAAAATACTCTAATAATGATTGAAGTGATGAATGCACACCTATGTGATTATACTAAATACCATTGATTGTACACTTTGCATGAACTGTATGCATTATTAATTTGTATCAATAAAATTGATTTCTTTAAAAAACCCTGCAATGGCTTTAGGAATATAGACTTTCTAATGCGCTTATGAGGTCATTCGGGGGCTGCCCCCCCCTTCTTTTAATCCTTCCCCATGCCACTCTTGGCACTTGCCATATGAACCCCTCTCCTTTTCTCAAGCACTATCCTTCACACACACACTGCAGCCTCTTTTCTTGAGCAGCTAGCTGACTTGTACTCACTCTCTGGGCCCTAGCTTCCTTAGCTTCCTCTCAGAAGATGTCCCAGCAGTGAGTGTTTCACAGTCTGTGAGAGCCTTTATCTTTATCTCCATCCCTCTTTAGACTGCAAGCTTCTTGAGAGCAGGGGCTGGCTGTTGTTTACTTTTTATCCCCAGCACCTAGCACCATATGTGGCACATAATAGGTGTTCAAAAAATAAATGTTGCATAAATAAATAAAATAGCATATTTGAAGCATTTTAAATTCCCAATTAGAGAAATGAATGCCACCAATTTATAGACTTTATCAGAATCAGTCTTTATTAAAAGTAGATTTTCCAATGAAGAAATTCACAATTTACTCTGGCAATTTTATTTTAAAGAGTACTAATGTAAGAGATAAAATAATAATGTCCTATCAAATCCATTATTAGTGAAATAAAAGATTCATAAAAATTATTGAAATCTTTCTCTTTTTAGACCTGACTTTCTCAATAGGATACATTACTTGAGAATGAGATTTTTTTTACAATTGACTAAAATACTATTATGAAAAATAAGTGTGGCTTTACACACTGATTAAACTTGGCCATATTTAAATAATCCATAATATTCTTTCCCACTAAAGAAGTTGTGAACATACTTTGTTTGAAGAAAGTTCTAGATGACATTTTAAAAAGAGGGCAAAAAGCAGCCAAGTGTAAATTCTGGGCCTCCAAATGAAATTTCAGAAGGCTTTGTTGTGCCCAAATGACCTTACTGTTGCTGGTGCTTATGTACTCCTCTAGTCTAGGCTCCCAAACACAGCAAAGGCTGCTGGGGATCTCACTGCACCCGAGAAGTGGTCGCTATGTGTTCAGTGTCATTTGGCAAGGACACTGAGGCCTCGTTTTACAATGCGAGGATAATGACTCTCAGTGGTGAATACCTGTCTGCAATGCATGATGGGATCTACTGGTATAAGACATGAAACAGTTTGTTCTCAAGTGCTGTTTTACCACCTCCACTGCTCATTAACTTAATTTTGTGGGAGTTTCTTGCTGGAAGACAATCAAACACTTTTATGAATGAGTCACAAATACTATTACACAGCTTCTCTGGAAAAAGATAATTTTTGTTATGTAAGAAAATAGTCACAGCATTTCTTATTTTTCTAGAAATAGACATGTTTTCCAAAAAGGGAAAAGGCAAAAGCAGAAAATAAAAGCTGCCTCTTAGTATCATCTTTATAGGAACTTCCCTCTGGCTACAAAAACACTAATATCAGGTTCTAATCCTTGGGACCTGTGTTATTTTATTTGCAGATATGATTAAGTTAAGGATCTTGAGATAGAGAAATGATCCTGGGTTATCAGATGGGCCCTAAATGAAATCACATGTATCCTTATAAAAGTGAGATGGAGATTGAGTACATACAGAGAAGAAGTTAAGTGTGAAGATAGAAGCAGAGTAGACATTGGAGTGATAAGGCCACAAACCAAGGAATGAGGCAGCCGCCAGAAGCTGGGAGGGCAAGGCACGGATTCTCCCCTGCAGCCTCTGCAGGGAGTATGGCTCTGGTGACACCTTGATTTTGACCCAGTGATATTAATTTTTTATTTCTGGCCCCTAAAACTCTGAGAGAATAAGTTTCTGCTGTTTTAAGTCATGCAGTTTGTGGTAATTTGTTACAGCAGTCATAGGAAACTAATATAACTAGGTGTCAACACCCATTTAATAAAGAGCTTATGAGGCAAATGTTTATTTTAGTGGATTTGGGTTTTAGTCCTGAGAAATATTCAAGAAATAATTATTGAACACCTACTATGTGACACTAAAATATAGGCACCATACAGGCTATAGGGCAGAGATCCTCTGTTTGTTCCCTAGTACATATGCAGCACCTAGAACAGTGCCTGGCACATAGTAGATGCTCAGGAAATATTTTTTAATGAATATGTGCTAGTCATTGTTTTAGGCCCTAGGGATGCAGTACCCAAGACAGATGACATCCCTGCCCTCATGGCCCTTACATTGTAGTGGATGAGAGACCATAAATAAGCAAAAAAAAAAAAAAAACCACACACACACAAAAAACCCCAAACACCAAAACCCGATATCACATAAAGCCCTGTAGTTATAAGTGCTATGTGGGAAAAGCAGAGTAAGGGGTTAGAGAGAACCTTGAAGTGTGGGATGGTGCCCTTTTAGAAGTTAGGAAAGGCTTCTCTGAGAAGGTGACATTTGAACAGAGACTTGAATGAGGTGAGCAAGAGCAAGTCTGGTGACCATCTGGAGTGTTCCAGGCAGAGGGAAATGCGGCATGAAGGCTGAGGTGGAAAAGCCCTTGGTGTAGGGGAGGAACAGCAAAACAGACAGTGTGTCTTTGAAGTTGGATATTGGAAGGGATGGAACTGGGGTCATTAGATTGGGGCAGGGACCAGATTATAAGGGGCCTTTTTGGTTAGGAATTGGCTGGAATAGGAAGGGGGGAACTCTGTTGTTTCTCTACAAAGAAGTTACAAGTGATGGTAAATTTTCTGTACTCTAGCTGTTGAAAGAAAAAGGGAGGTTTCACATATCTGCCTTTCTCCTGACCCTTTTCTTCCTCTGGCCTCAAATTTCAGAGGGTGTTATTTGGCTTTATGGATGGGTGGCGAGTTTAGTTCATCTTTTCTGGTGGGAGTTGAGATGGGACTTAGAAAGGCTCTTGGGGGTATGGGCTTTAAAGTGAGTTGTGTTGTTCACTATGATAGTTAAGGGTCAGCACAGTTTGGTCACTTTGTCAGAGACTGTTGGGTAGGCAGAAACTACTACAAATATGTTTCCAGAAGGCTTAGAAAATAGAGCATGTGGTTACTTGTAAAGGTGTGAAAATGGCTTCTTTTACATGGAGAACAGTAATATGCTCAAGTCACTTCTCTGTGGCAGGCCATTCAAAACACACTAAAATTTCCATTACTCAGTGTTTTTTTTCAAGTTCCAATTAGACGATTTTTTCTCTACCCAAGAAACTGATGGCATTCAGGCTGGGGTTAATATCTGTTTCTAAGACTTGAACATTTCTACTACAATGAATATATACTTTCCTTTTACAAAGTTGGATTTGCAAAATCACACTCTAAAATCCCCTGGACTTGGAAGGAAAATGGGACTGGAGCAAACTGCTCAAATTCCATGTAATATTGTCAAAAGAGGACCAATAAAAACTAATAATCCTGATTTAAAATATTAGAACATTCAGGAGTGGATGTGGCTCAAGCAGTTGAGCACTCACCTCCCACATGAGAGGTCCCAGGTTCAGTTCCCGATGCCTCCTAAAGAAGACAAACGTGCAAAACAACAAGCAAACAGACCAGGGAGAGCTCAGGGAAGCTGACGTGGTTCAGGGGATGAGTGCCTCCCTCCTGCATACGAGGCCTCAGGTCCAATCCCCAGTCCTACTACCTCAAAAAAAAAAAGTATATATATATAAAAATAAATATATGTATATGTGTGTATATATATATATGTATGTATGTGCACTCAATCTTCACATGCATCTGCACCAGGATCATAGTCAGTCTTTGAAATCTCAAACCTTAGGGCTTGTACTGCCTCCTTTGAGATGTTGCTATGTGAGGAAATTAGACACCATTAGACACCACGGGAAAAAATTCTTATGAAATTCAATGAATTATATTTTTCCACACAGGAAGAAATGTGTTTCTAGGTTCTTCAGTTGCATCTGAGTTGCCCTTTGACAATATCTTAACATTGGGAAAAGATTGGTGCTCCTTTTTTTTTTTTTTAAAGATTTATTTATTTATTTATTTATTTCTCTCCCCACCCCCCTGCCCCGCGTTGTCTGCTCTCTGTGTCCACTCGCTGTGTGTTCTTCTGTGGTTGCTTCTGTCCTTATCAGTGGCACCGGGAATCTGTGTTTCTTTTTGCTGCGTCATCTTGCTGTGTCACCTCTCCGTGTATGCGGCGCCATTCCTGGGCAGGCTGCACTTTGTGTCGTGCTGGGCGGCTCTCCTTGCGCATGGGGCTCCCCTATGCGGGGGACACCCCTGCGTGGCAGGGCACTCCTTGTGCACATTAGCACTGCGCATGGGCCAGCTCCGCATGGGTCAAGGAGGCCCGGGGTTTGAACCGGGGACCTCCCATGTGGTGGACGGCCGCCCTATCCATTGGGCCAAGTCTGCTTCCCTGGTGCTTCTTGAAGTCACTAAATTGCCACAAGTTGCACTTAAGGAAGACATTTCTGCAGGATTTTCCATGTTTTACCCTTAAAATCTTCCTATATGGCTTGAAAATATTAACGTGCTGGGAAAAAATGCATATAAAAGAACATGACGGCAAGCAGATTTGGCCCAACAGATAGGGCATCCGCCTACCACATGGGAGGTCTGCAGTTCAAACCCCGGGCCTCCTTGACCCGTGTGGAGCTGGCCCATGCGCAGTGCTGATGCGCGCAAGGAGTGCCGTGCCACGCAGGGGTGTCCCCCGTGTAAGGGAGCCCCGCGCGCAAGGAGTGCACCCCGTAAGGAGAGCCACCCAGCGCGAAAGAAAGTGCAGCCTGCCCAGGAGTGGCGCCGCAGACACAGGGAGCTGACACAACAAGATGGCGCAACAAAACGAGACACAGATTCTGGGTACCGCTGACACAGCGGGCACAGAGAACACACAGCAAATGGACGCAGAAAGCAGACAACTGGGGGGGGGGGGGAGGAAAGGAGGAGAAATTTTTTAAAAACTCAACATGACTTCCTTGTTATGCTGTCCTCATCCCCCTATATACCAACTGCATGTAAGCTGAGCATGGTGACAGAAACACGCATCACAGAAGAATGAAGCGCATCCAGTGGATTGGTGGAGGGGTATGTAGCGATGGCCTGTTATTCAGTCTTTTTATTGGAATTTTAAATAATGCAAAAAAAAAAAAAAAGGAAATGCTGATTGTATCTGGATGCATATAAACAGAAATCAACCACAATCACGTCACCAAACAGGGATTTTTTCACATGATAGGAGTCAAAGGTGGCCATTCTAGGCTGCTGCAGCTGCTCAGAGAAGTCATCAAGGACCCAGGTTCCTTCCAGCTCCCTGGTCCCCCTTCCTTAAGATATTGCCTTCATCTTCACGGTGGCAAAATTGTTCTCTCGCAATCAGCTATCACATCCAGCCATCAGGCAGGAGGAGGAGACAAGGGCCATGCACATGTGCCTGCTAAGTCTGTCCCCTTTTGTGGAAATCAGAATCTTTCCCAGAAGCGCCAGCCACCCACAGTTTATAGAATTGAGAACTGGCCAGAACCCACATTCTATGTATCCCCAACAATAAGAGAGGCTGAGTGTGCAATATTTTAGCTTGGTGCACTGTGCCAAGAATAAAATTGGACTCTGTGAGGATGATAGAAGAATGACCATGAAAGCAACTTTCAATGTCTGTCACCCTGGCATAATATGTACCTAAAGGATGCTAGTTATAAATCTGACATTTATTGAACTCTGGAATTTTTTAGGAGGACTTAGGGCAGAAGCTCACAGAAAACGTTAATTCTTGTCTGTAGAGAAATATTAAATAACACCAATTCAAAATTATCAGAATACATTTTGCATACTCTTTTAAATAATGTTAATAAGGGACTTAGAATAATGCTAAGAGAAGGACTCTAGGAATGTCATGTAATTTTAAATAGAAAATAAAGCAATCAAAAATTTCTATAACTTGCATATTCCCCACAACCAGCACCTCTTCATCCGTGAAATGTATTAAACTGAATTAAAACATACACTGATACATAAACAGAATTTAACTTTCAATCAGAATAAAACTGCTGACAATTTTATTGCAGTAATAAACATTACTGCTCTGGGTAATGTTTATTAAGCTCTAAAAACATTCTTTAAAATTAACTGTTTGTTCTAACAAGTTCCCTTAAAACAGAAGCCCTGCATTTGATTTCAAGAGGGCCAGGTTTGAGTGCAGTTCTTCCCATTATTAGTTGTTGACTGTAGGGGACACGGTGCCTACCTGGGGGCCAGCCCCACCTTCCTCCCTCCTGGTAGCACCCCAGCCTTGCTCAGGTATCCAGCCCGCCTCACACAGCCCCTGTGCCTTAGCTGATCCATCCCCAGCACTGCGGGGACACTGACCGATGATTTGGTTAGGAATGGGCACTGGGTAGTATAAATTAGAATTTCTGTTGTTAGTAGCCAAAGTATACTAACTAATAATATTAATATTTAACAAATTACTGAACTGTCCAGCATCCCAATGTTCTAATCTACAAAACAGGGGTGGGCTTATCTCTTTTCTATCTATCACCATAATCTCCGTATAAATGCTTTTTTTATTTTGCAAAATGGAATATATTCAGAAGGTGGTATTATGTCAAAAGAAATAATAGTAGGTTGAATAGCTTGGGGCATCTCCTATAAACCATCAGATTATTGTTGTATTAATATTTGCAAAAAATATGGAAACTTCATTTTAAAGCAACCATTTCAGATATATGCATTCAAACAAGTACCTGGTACTTTAAATTAGTCACATTGTAAATTTATGCATGTATTCATTCAACCGATGTTTACTGAGCATCTAGTGTGCTCCAGGCTCTCTGCTAGGTACTGGGTACAATACTTGGATTGTACAATACTGGGTACAATAATTGGAAATATGGTCACAGCCCCTGCCCTCATCCAGCTGCCAGGGATGTGGCTGCATTGCCCGAAACGCTTTGGGGGCACCATTTATGGACTCATCTCAGAGGGGGTTTGAGCGATGCAAGAACACCGGTCTCATTATTTTACTGCTAAGCTTTTTGCTAAACCAGTAACACCTGATAACCTATCTTATTCACCAGTCTTGCTATCAAATTCATTCTGTCATTTTTTTTTTTAATTAACCTGTTCTCAGAGAAGAAATATTTGGCACTATTGAGATAGTCAAAAGATATAGCACAGATTCAGAAATCAATTTCATTGCAAAAGAATGGTTTTAAATATGTTTTGATCTACTGTGGCTCAAAATATATTTGGAACCATTCTTTGAAGGAGCCATCACTACTTGAATAAATGCATGTTGGAGTTCTATTTAAAAACTCACATTATTTTATCACACCAGTTTAGGAATCTAGCCTTACCATACAATGAGCAGCTTTCAGTTGTAGCAGTGATTGCAATTGCCCCCTATTATTCTGTCACTGTCATTGTGAAATGTTAATTTTAAACACCTAGGGAATGGAAAATTAACCATGACTTAATATTAGATAAAAGATTAATGGTTTTGAAGTTTTAATACTAATTCTCAGCTTTTAGTTTTCACACAGATTAACCTTTGTTATTTAGAAGTAAATTTAGGGAAAGAAGATTTTATGATTTAAGAAAAAATAAGTTTAGATCGTGTATAAGCTATCATTTTTTCATATGAAAGCACTTTTGCTTTCCATGTCTTTTTATTTGAAAGCATCAAATCTCACATTTGTCAGATGAAATTGCTGCCTAAATTATCCAAGATGATTTTTCACATTCTTTTGTGGAAATCAAATTTTGTAAGATGGTGAAACTAATTTAGAAATGACAGTGGTATGTTCTTTCTTCTAGGAGAGCTTGCTAATTGAAGTTGAGGCATTAAACATTTGTCCCCAGAAAGCACGCAAGCTAATGAGGTAACCAAAGCCCAGAAGACAAAAATTAAACAAAACAAGTTAGTTCTTGAAATATAATTCTTGAAACTCCAACTTGAAAAAATAAACAGGAAAATGAAAAAACCAGACATACAGAATAAGAGATCCTTCTGAAAAGAAGTGTTTTTTGTCTGATTAAGTATATATTTTGTTTTTTCATTACATGTAGGGATTGTACTACGGTTTTGAAGAAATAAAGTATGTCATTCATTGTGTGTCTCTTCTCTCTCTGTTTGAACATGTAAAAAAGAAGGCAGAACTCCCTTGTCTGAATTTTACATGTGCAGGATTGCAAACTCAGATGCCTACGGGGGCCGAGTGGGGCAATCCCACAGAAGGCCCTGCCAAACCGGGGAACACGTGGCCATGAAAAGGGCCGCTGCCTCAGGGCCTCAGGCCGACTGCTGCATTCCAAGTATTCAGAACACTGTTCTGATTTGGACTCCGCCAAAAGCAGACCCTGAGAAAACAATTTGGGTGCAAGTATTAATTTGACAGGTCACCCCTGGGAGCTTGGTGAAGGAGTGGGTCAATGAGGGTCACTGCCTTCTGGCAGTGCTTGTCTTGTCTTTCAAAATAAGTATTCTGAGGTTTCAGTTATTAACTGTAAAAATATTTAAAGCTTCTTAAATTGAGCAGACAATTGGGCAAACCCCAGGTTTTAAGAATGTACTATTCGGGAAATTAGGGCATTATTATGCTCTGGGATTCATAACAAGAATAAATTCAGGAAAATATGGAGGGGAAAAGTTAGGCTGTTACATTAGGGGTGGAGATGGGGAACGAAATCCCACTGGGTAAAATAAAATGAGAAGGCAATAGCACAGCAGAATGCGGTTATGGTGTCTGTTGGGGGTGAGGTTGGGTGATAATACCTGATCACAAGCTAATGAACAAGCAATATAATGTTCACTTTTTAAAAATATGAATTTTTAAATAGCTTAATCCTCTGTTTTTTCCTATATGGTTGCATCATCTTTTTTGTGTGTGTGCATTGCTTTGCTGCTTGGTGGCCTGCGCCTCTCCGCCTGGTAAATGGGAGCTCAGTTGCTTAAGCCACAGCTGCTTCCCCTCCTTGTTCATTTTTAAGACTCATGGTAGCTCCTGCATGCAGGGCTAAACTGCATAGAAATCATGAAAAGCCTCATAGGCTGGTGGAGAAGAATTAAAATCGTTACTATGTTGAACGTCAGGGCTGTGGCTTTTCTTTGATTCCTTCTCAATTCCCTCCATGTTTATAGACTTACCCAAAGCAAATGTTTTACTTATCTCTGCCTTTGAGTTGTGAAATAAAACTTAAAAGTGAGTTAATGAGAAAACAATGAGGATAAATATAAAATGCTGACATATATGACACACAATGTTCTTAAGTCACTATACATGGAGAGAAGATAGAATGTTCTTCCCTGTCACAGTTTATCACTGTTCCTGGAAACTGTCTTTCCTTGGCCTTTAGGTCACCACTGTCACTCCAGGTCTTTGCTGGCTGCTCTTCCTCTCCAGGCCTTTCAGCTCTGGAGTAGTCCTGGGCTCAGTCTTCCACCTCTTCTCATCTACATATGGTGCCTAGATGCTCTTACCCAGGTGCGCGACTTTAAATATTATGCCTATCCCAATGACTCCCACATCAAGTATCTCTAGCCCAGACCTCTGTTCTGAATTCCAGACTCATATATCCACCTGCCAATTCAAAATCTCCACTTGGGTTTCCATAATAAATATCTCAAACTTAGCACATACAAACCAGAGCTTTGATTCCCACCCACCCCCGGCTTAGTTTGGATTTTCCCAAAAGCAGGCCTTGAGACAAGGACTGAATTAGTAGTTAATTTGGTAGATTGCTTGCAAAGATGGCCTCAACAATTCTTCCCATTCTTGTATGCCTACCCCTTTGCAATGTGATGTTGATATTCTTCCCATCAAGAGGTGGGATTTGTCTCTTCACCCTTTGAATCTGATCTGGCCTTGTGACTTGATTTGAACAAGAGAATGCAGTGACATGGTGGGACTTCTGAGCCCAGGGCTCCTGAAGACTTGCAGCTTCAAGAAGCCTTACACTATCTGAGACTGCCATGTGAGGAGTCCCAGGCTGGCCTACTAGAAGACGAAAGGGCATAGGAAGGGAAGCGGACTTGGCCCAGTGGTTAGGGCGTCCATCTACCACATGGGAGGTCCGCAGTTCAAACCCCGGGCCTCCTTGACCCGTGTGGAGCTGGCCCATGCGCAGGTCTCATGCGCGCACAGAGTGCCGCGCCACGCAGGGTGTGTCCCCGCGTAGGGGAGCCCCATGTGCAAGGAGTGCGCCCTATAAGGAGAGCCGCCCAGCGTGAAAGAAAGTTCAGCCTGCCCAGGAATGGCACCGCACCTGCAGAGAAGTGACAGAGCAAGATGACACAACAAAAAGAAACATAGATTCCTGTGCCACTGACAAAAACAGAAGCGGACAAAGAAGAACACACAGCAAATAGACACAGAGAACAGACATCTGGGATGGGGGTGGGGAGAAGGGGAGAGAGAAATAAAAAAAATTTTTTTTAAAAAGGGCATGGGAAGAAAATGGGTCATCCCATGTGAGGCCCCTAAGCCCACCAGCTGACAGCCAGCACCTGTCATCAGAAAAGTGGGGTGAAGCCTTCTTAGACCATCCAGTCAAGCCAGTCGATGGGTGGGATGACTGAGGCCAGGCAAGGCCAGGAGGAGAGCTGCCCAGCTGGGTCCAGCCCAAATTGTCAATCCACAGAAGCAGAGACAAAGATAATGCTTGTTCTAAGCCACAAAGTTGTGAGGTGGTTCCATATAAAGCAAAAACGTATACAGAAAGATATCCCTGGAGGCACAAGCAAGGATGTAGGGGAAGTACAAAAGAGAAGGGAGAAAAGTTAATAAAGGGTCTGTTAAAGAGCAGCTGACTTCTGTGGATAGTTGAAGCTCAGTAGTGCTGTAGACCCTCTGAGGAATCTTGTTGAAGGCATCTCAGAATTGCCCTGCTGAGGAAGAGTAAGGTTGGGTTGTTTATCCAATAATTCCCACTCTCTCTCAGTTGCAGGCTGCCCCTGGGAATTTAGGCCCCAGTACTTCTCTGGACTGCTCTGCAGCCAGGCTGAGCAAGTTCCCCGAGCAATGGAGAAAGGAAGTAGAGGATGCCTGTGAGCTTGAGGTGGAAGCTTGTCAGTATATACTGGAACTGTCCACCCTGGCTGCAAATAAATTTAGAGAATGGTCAAGGGGCTGGGGAACAGGGCGTCTATAGCATCCAACCAAGAGTCCCATTCCTTTCCAAATCTTCCCCAACTCAACAAGTGGTAACTCCATCCTCCAGATGTTCAAGCTAGAAACTTCGTCATTGTACTCACAGCCCACATTCAAATCCTTTCAGCATTATCTTTGAAATATATCCCAGTCTAACCATTTCTCACAATCTCCTCCACTCCTGCTCTCTGGTGCAAGCCAAAATCAGCTCTCACTTAAACTGTTGCTACAGCCTCCTCACTGGTCTCCTGTGACCATTTACAACATAAGTCCCTCTTCTATTCTCAACCCTCCAAGAGCTCCCAATCTCATTCAGGATAAAATTCAAAACCCTTATCATGGCCTACAAGTCTCCCTGGGATCTGGCCCCTGCTATTTTTCTGGCCTCACATCTAATGACTCTCCCTTTCTCTCACTGCTGTGGCCTCACTGGTTTCCTTGTAAGTTCATAAAAAATCCAGATTCACTGGGAGCAGACGTGATTCAAGTGCCCACCATGGGAGGTCCTGGGTTCGGTTCCTAGCGCCTCCTGAAAAAAAACAAAAGTAAACAATAAGCAAAACAAACAAAAAAACCAACTCAGGGAAACTGATGTGGCTCAGTGATTGAGCACTGGTTTCCCACATACAAGGTCCCAAGTTCAATCCCCAGCCCCCAGTACCACAAAAACAAAAACAAACAAACGAACAAAAACTAATCCAAAATGGAATATAAGAGCTAAAACCATAAAACTCTTAGAAGAAAACATACGTATAATCTTCAGGACCTTGTATTAGGCAATGGATTTTTAGATATGATACCAAAGCAAGAGCAACAAAAGAAAAAAACAGATAAATTGGACTTCATGAAAATTAAAAACTTTTGTGAATCAATTATCATGAAAGTGAGAAGACAACCTACAGGATGGGAGAAAATAGTTTCAAATCATATATCTGGTAAGGATTTAACATCTGGGATATATAAAGAACTGCAACTCAACAACAAAAAAACAAACAACTCAATTTAAAAATGGGCATAAGACTTGAATAGATATTTCTCCAAAAATATATACAGATGTCCAAAAAGCACATGAAAAAATGTTCAACAACATTAGTCATTAGGGAACTGGAAATTAAACCACAATGAAACACCACTTCATACCCACTAGGATGGCCACTGCTAACAACAACAACAGGGGAGTGGATGTGGCTCAAGCAGTTGAGCACCTGCTTCCCATGTACAAGTTCCCAGGTTCGATCCCCAGTACCTCCTAAAAAAACAAAAACAAAATAAACAACAACAACAACCAAAATGGAAAATAACCAGTGCTGGCAAGAATGTGGAGAAATTAGAACCCTTACACATCGCTGATGGGAATGTAAATTGGTGCAGCAGCTATGGAAAACAGTTTGGAGGTTCCTCAGAAAATTAAACATAGAATTACCATATGACCCAGGAATTCCACTCCTAGATTTATCCCCTCAATCAATTGCAAGCAGGGACTCAAACAGATACTTGTACACCAATGTTCATAGCAGAATTATTCACAATAGTTGAAAGGTGGAAACGACCCAAGTGTCCATCAACGAATGGATAAATAAAATGTGTTATATACCATACAATGAAATATTATTCAACCATAGAAAAGGAAATGAAGTTCTGATACCGGGAAACGGACTTTGGCCCAGTGGTTAGGGCGTCCGTCTACCACATGGGAGGTCCGCGGTTCAAGCCCCGGGCCTCCTTGACCCGTGTGGAGCTGGCCCATGCGCAGTGCTGATGCGCGCAAGGAGTGCCCTGCCACGCAGGGGTGTCCCCCGCGTAGGGGAGCCCCACGCGCAAGGAGTGCACCCCGTAAGGAGAGCCGCCCAGCGCGAAGGAGGGAGCCGCCCAGCGCGAAGGAGGGAGCAGCCTGCCGAGGAATGGCGCCGCTGACAACAACAGAAGCGGACAAAGAAACAAGATGCAGCAAAAAGACACAGAAAACAGACAACCGGGGGAGGGGAATTAAATAAATAAAAATAAATCTTTAAAAAAAAAAAAAATTTAAAAAGTTCTGATACCCGCTACAACATGGATGAACCTTGAAAACATTATGCTAAATGAAATAAGTCAGACACAAAAGAACAAATATTGTATGATTCTATTTATATGAAATATTTAGAATAAACAAATTCATAGAGAAAGAAAGGAAGTAGATTAGAGGTTATCAGGGGCAGGGGAAAGGGAGAAATAGGGACTTATTGCTTACTGTGTATGGTGCTTCTGTTTGGGATAATGAACATGTTCTGGAAATAAACAGTAGTGATGGTTGCATAACATCTTAAATGTAATTAATGCCACTGAATTGTACACATAAAAAGTTAAAATGGCAAATTTCATGTTATATATATTTTTTACCACAATAAATTTTTTTTTTAAAAAAAGGAGAAAACAAAAATAAAGGAAAAAACACCAGTGTGATACTGGCGTAAGGATAAACATATAGACCAATGGAATAAAATTGAGAAAATTAAAAACACCCTTCTACCTCAGGGCCATTATACTTCCTATTCCTTCTCCCTGAAACACTCTCCCGCAGGGATCCACTGGCCTTTGCACCCTTGCTCAAAAGTCCCCTTATCAGGAGAAGGAAAAGCAGGTGCGAAATGCGGACATTTTTAGGACCTGGGAATTGTCCTGAATGACATTGCAATGACAGATACAAGCCATTATATGTCTTGTTATAAGTTAAAAAATTGTGTGGGAGATAGCGTAAACTACAATGTAAACTAATATATAATCCAGGCTTAGTGGCAATGTTCCAAAATTGTAACAGATGTACCACACTAACAAAAGCTGTTGTTAATGTGGGGAAATGTGGGAGGGGTTGGAGCGGAATCCCCTGTATTTTTTAAGTAACATTTATGTAATCTAAGTACCTTTGGAAAAAAAAAAAGTCCCCTTATCAGAGACACCTGCCCTGGTTCTAGCCAGGCAAATGACCCCAGTCACTCTTTATCCCCTTAAACTTGCTTTATTTTTCTTAGTAATCATCAACTTACATATAATTTTTATACTGCTTATCTCCCCCCATGTCCTTGAAAGTTGGGTTTGTTTGTTTGTTTGCAGATGTATCCTCTGCACTCAGATTAAGTTTTCGCTGACTTAACAAATTAGTATGTATTATGGGGTGTTCTTATTTTGCGTCAAGAGGCTGTCAGGTTGAAATAAAGGAATTAAAAGCCTCATGTAAAATGTTCCATACCATAAAAAAGAATATTTTATTGTAAATTTAGTAGTGCATATTCTTGTATTCATCTACAGATTAAAATAGCAATATTAGAAAAACATTATTAGATTGTACTATTGGGAAGTTTATTGAGACATGTTGTGCTTGATTATTATAGGTCCATTCATTAATCATTCACTCAAAAATTCAGAGTAAGCCCTTCCTAAGTGCTGGACAATGGCGCAGCCCAGAGTGCTGTGTGCTGGACTCTGAGCCAGCCCTGGGGACAGAAAGATGAACTATAAAGTCCTGTCTTCAGTGATAGATCACAAGCAATTACAACAGAGCAATAAGAAGTTCTGAGCTAGACGTGTCGGAGGGATGCTGAAGGTCAGAGCTGCCAGCAGGTGTAAGGTCAGAGGTGCCAGAAAGATTCCTGGAGGGAGTGACAGGAGGGAAGAGGCAGAGGTGCCTCAGACTCAGTCAGGGGGAAAGGGGAGGCCAGGTAAGCATCCACAGTGGCCGGGGCGCGGGTGAGGCCGCCGAGAGGTGCTTCAGGGTGGCTGGAGTGTCACCACCTGCAAGAAAAGTGCAGCTTTAGAAACGTGAGGGGATATGGACTCCTGGAATGAAACCTCTGTTGGTTTTAAGCCTAAACAAACAACTTCTGTTACAGGAGATGTAATGAAGCAGCACAAATATTTGGGAACATTTTTAGTATTTTAAGGATGTATTTGAATTGTTGTACCCAATGTTTGAGATTCGGAGTCTTGCTAATTGGTTTTTCTACCAGAAATCACCTGAAGTTCTTTCAGAATTTATCATCATTTTCTCTGAGTTCCTAGATTCTTGACCGTCTGCTCTTTTGGACTCCTTAGTCCCGTATTACCAAAATTTTGTCAGTGTTTTGTTTGTTTCTTTGTTTTTGAGGTACCGGGGCCAGGGATTGAACCCTGGACCTCGTATGTGGGAAGCTGCTGCTCAGTCACTGAGCCATACCGGCTCCCCTGAGTTGGCTTCCTCGTTTGTTTGCTTGTTGTTTGTTTTTAGGCAGCAGTGGGGACAAACCCGGGACCCCCCATGTGGGAAGCAGGCGCCCAACTGCTTGAGCCACATCCACTCCCCTGTCAGATTTTTTGACTGCTTTTTTTTTTTTTTGCCTATGAATTACAGAGTGCCTCCACTAAAGGTGGTGCTTTACTTCAATTTTGTTCTTTTTTTCCCTTTCCCTCCTTTCCTCCCCTTCTGTCATCTTTCTTGCTCCTCTGTGTAAAACTTGGATTCTCCTAGTCAATTGTGATATCAGTTCCAAATATGTATTTTAACCCCATTCTTTGTTTTGAGGAATAATTGAAGAGGAATAATTGTGTGTGTAACTGAAACACATGTAACATGAGTTGAAAGGTAGTTGTGATACCATAATAGTTTACTCAGACAACTGTTATCACAATTATATTCTACATCTCTGCTTCTCCTCCCTTCTCCATGTCCCACTTAGAATCAAGAAGCTTAATGGAAATCTTGGCCATCTCAAGCCCCATGCAACCCTGCGAGTTCCTTCCATCTTCTGAACTTTAGAGCTCATCCCTAGCCACTTTGAGGAGTGAGTGAGCAGCTCCCTGTTTGTCCAGTCCGGGTGCCATTTGGGGATGGACAACTATTCCTTGATGCTGAGGGGTCTGTGAGGAGGGAGCTCTGCCCCGTCAGATGACCCTGGGTAATGAGGCCCAAACCTGGGTCAGTCCTTCTCCAGAGGTTTGAAATCCCTGCACCTTCCATGCAATCAGGCTTTTCCTCTCTCTAGAGATACAAATGGGACTAGCAAATTATGGGTACAGGTTATTATTCTCTACTAAGTCCTGCCAGCATCTGGAAGGACCTTTCTCAGAGAGATTCCATATATTTGCAATATTACATGGAAACTTTTTGTCCAAAAGCCATGCCACCATGCTGTCTGAGATGTGCCTTGAGAGCAGGAAAGACCCTGCCCACAGAACCGCCTCCAGGGAGGGGATGAGTTATGACCTGTGCCTCTGGAGAGCACACACCGCCAGAAACCGCTCCACTCTGGAGCAAAGTGTTTGAGGGCAAAGTCTTCTGTAGTCACCCCCCGAAAGGTATGTGTGGTGGGGGGCGGTGACTGCATCTGTTCAGATACTTGAAGATAAAAAGTTCTCACAGGCAAAAGGCGGCAACCAGGTGGTAACATCTGAACATTATGCAATATTGTTTGTGTGGAGAAGACAAGGCAACTGCATAGTCCTTTGATTGGTCTCTAGGTCTCATGCTGTCCTGAAAATTCTGCTTAATTGATTTTAAAGAAAGAGCAAGAACTGAATTAGGATTAACAGAGGAATTTTGGCAAATATCTACGGATTATCTGCTTAATGGAGCAAAGCATACACACAAGTCCCTGGGAAGGTTTAAAAAGTTCTTCACTGCGGGAATGGAGTGGGGTATAGAAAATCAGACTCTGGCCTCTGCTCTCTTGGACTGCCCAAAGGACAAGCAGGTTGTAGGTGGTCCTCCTTCACTAATCCTCTTCCCCCTTATTTCCCAAAGTCCCCCTTTCTAACTTCTCCCTATTTTTTGCTCTTTCCTCCCACTCAACACTCCTTTTACCCAGGACAAACTGTTCCTCCTTACAAAAATAATGGGATTCCTATCACCTTCTTTCTTATGTTTTGCAAATTTTGCCTCCTTGGGCATCTTCTGAAAATCAGTGCCTTGTCTTTAACCCTCAGCTCCATTCTCCAGGCTCCAGAGACAGAGTGGTAAGTGCAGGCTTTTCTTGCTTCCTACCCATTGAGGAGGGGTGAGCTATGGACCCTTGGACGGTTATAAGACTTCCATTCCATGCTGGCTTTCTCCAGAGCATGAAATCCAACAGATCTCCTTACCTAAGGATGCAAGTTCTGGGAAGTGGATGTGGCTCAAGCAATTGGGCTCCCGCCTACCATATGGGAGGTCCAGGGTTCAATTCCTGGGGCCTCCTGGTGAAGGCAAGCTGACCTGCTCGGTGAGCTGGTCCATGCAGAGTGCTGGCCTGCACAGGAGTGCTGGCCTGCACAGCAAACTGGCCCGAGCAGAGAGCTGGTGCAAGATGATGCAACAAAAAGAGATACAGAAGAGAGACAATCAGAGATGCAACAGATCAGGGTGCTGATGTGTTGCAAGAGATTGAGTGCCTCTCTCTCACTCTGGAAGGACCCAGGATTCGTTTGCAGTGCCACTTAAAGAAAAGACAAACGGACACAGAAGAACACACAGCGAATAGACACAGAGAGCAGACAACCAGGGGAGGGGGGTGGTAAAAAATAATTTTTTTAAAAAGAGGGCTAAGTTCTTCTGAAGGTCCACAGCTATCTACTAAAGAAGTCTTATTCCTAGTAACACATTTTCTGGCATTTATTACCTTATATTCACCCTCCCTCCTGCCTGGGACACATTACAAAGCACTTGACCCTTATGGACAGTGAAGGCCTCTTGCCCAAGCACTTCTCTCTAATCCCAAGACTCACCCAATATAGGGGGCAGTGATGGGTGGGGAGTTCTGGTTTGCCCCGCCTCTATCTTGCCCCATGGACTGTGTTTATCAGCAAGTTTGATGATGTGTCTGAACTGCTTGACTTAGAACAAGTGGCCCTTTCCCCTTATTCTCTGACCTACTTGTCTCTGTGACCATATTCTTACAATCTCTGTTCCCTCTAGCCATGCTGACGGCATGGGCAAGACAGGAAGCAGAGAGAACAGTCAGGAGAAACCACAGAGCCAGATGAGTCATTTCCTAGGTGAGATGCACTCCTCTGTAGTGGAAGGGGAGCAAGGTGCTACATCCACTGCAGAGGAAACTGCTACCAGAAAATTTCTACTAATCTTATCTAAGAAAGAAAGAAAGCTTTACAAAATTTATTTTATTACAAAATAAAGCTGGATTATCTCTGGCTGCTCATATGGTTCAGTCCTCGGACAGCTGAGCACACATGGGAATAAGTCCTCCCCCTTTCATTCACTTTGAACTTGTGGCCATGCCTCTCAGGTTGTGTGTGCCCTGGTAGGTAGTGTTACAGATTTTATTATCGGCTTCACAAAACCAATCCTCACAAAATGGACAAGCAACTTTTAAAAAAAATCCTACAAAGAAACCTCATACTGAGGATAATATCATTAATGCAAGCATAAATGAATAACAAAAACAAAAAATGCCAGAGTGATTTTCCTGTACTTGGAACCAAATCTTATTCAGCCACATTAGGGAGGCAAAAACAATGGTAATCTAATCAAGTCCTACTTTGGAGTAAGTATTTGGATAATGTTGACAATTCAACATTATCAAGATTATTGAAATAAGGATTTATAGTCACTATAATTAACAAAACTTGCAATATGAAATACGGGGAACTGAGCATGGAGCCTCATGGGTTATATCTTTCTCAGCATGGCAGACATTCCAGCCCATCACTGAGATTCACTCAACTTAGAGTCAAACCTTCAAATTGCTTTTTCACAAAATATCAAACCAACATTTTCAAAAATAAAGAAGCATTTTCAATTACCTTCTTCTCATGGAGCAAAATTTTATTTTATTATTACATTAAAAATACATGGGTATGGGATGTGAATATATCTCAGTAAAACTGCTTAATAAATAAATAATTGTGCAAAAATAGCCAGAAATAGCAGTCATGTACAGCAGGGGAAACAGAGATTGAGAGGTGAAGAATTTTCTTGTTTTTATGTTTGTCTGTTTTTTGTTTATTGCTGCTGTTATTACTGAAATAATGAAAATGCTCTAATAATAACTGAAGTGATTATTGCACAGCTATGTGATTATACCAAATGCCATTGATTGTACACTTTGGATGAAGTGTATATTTTATTAATATGTACCAATAAAGTTGATATGTTTAAAAAAACTTATAGGAAAATGTTATAATCCAATCTTATTCTTTTTAAAGATTTTTTTTGTACATGTCTTATAATAAAGATAATATGCAGCAGAATAGCATACATATATAATAAACATTAGTGGTACATGCTCAAATTTCTTTTTTCATGGTGTGTACAATCATAAAAGACTGGAGACCACCTATCTTGATGAGAAATGGTAATGATTTGGACTAGTATGGAAAAGGAAAGAAGTGGTCTGATCTGAGATGTATTGTGGAGGGATTCACAATGGGACTTGCTGATAGACAGGATACAGGCAATAAGGGAGGAGCAGGAAACAAAGCTGAACAATTCCCAGTTTTCCAACTACAACTGGGTAATGGAAGAGCTACTTAAACAGATGAGGCATCTTAGAAGAAAAAACAGGTGAAAGCTTTAGGACCTTGTATCTGGCAATAGATCTTAGTTATGACAGAAAAAGCATGAGCAACAAAAGTAAAAATAGGTAAATTGGACTTCATGGAAATCAGAAACTTTTATGCATCAAAGGACATTATCAAGAAAGTGAGGGAAGTGGACTTGGCCCAATGAATAGGGCGTCTGTCTACCACATGGGAGGTCCGCGGTTCAAACCCCGGGCCTCCTTGACCCGTGTGGAGCTGGCCCATGCACAGTGCTGATGCGCGCAAGGAGTGCCGTACCATGCAGGGGTGTCCCCACATAGGGGAGCTCCACACGCAAGGAGTGTGCCCCTAAGGAAAGCCGCCCAGCGCAAAAGAAAGTTCCGCCTGCCCAGGAATGGTGCCACACACACGGAGAGCTGATACAACAAGATGACGCAACAAAAAGAAACACAGATTCCTGGTGCTATTGATAAGGATAAAAGCGGTCACAGAAGAACACACAGCGAATGGACATAAAGAGCAGACAAGTGGGGGGGGGGAGGGAGAGAAATAAATAAAAAATAAATCTTTAGAAAAAAAGAAAGAGGCTGACAATAGAAGCAGACACAGAGGAACACACAGCTAATGGACACAGAGAGCAGGCAAGGAGGGGCGGGGTGCAGGGGGAAAGGGAGAGGAATTTAAAAAAAAATAAATGAATCTTTAAAAAAAAAAAAAGAAAGTGAAAAGACAGCCTACAGAATGGGAGAAAATAGTTGCAAATCATCTATCTGATAAGGGTTTAACACCCAGAATATATAAAGAACCCCTACAACTCAACAAAAAGACAAACAACTCAATTTAAAAATGGCAAAGGGCTTTAATAGACATTTCTCAAAGAAGATATATAAATGGCCACGAAGCCCATGAAAATGTGCTGAAACATCCTTTGCCATTAGGGAAATGCAAATCAAAACCAAGTGAGATACCACTTCACACCCACTAGGGTAGCTGTTATTAAAAACAGAAAACAAAACAAAACAAAACCAAAAAAACCTGGAAAATAACTAGAGTTGGGAAGGATGTGGAGAAATTGGAACCTCATGTATTGCTAGTGGGAATGTAAAATAGTGCGGCTGCTGTGGAAAAGAGTTTGGTGGTTCCTCAAAAAGTTAATGTTGAATTACCGTAGGACTCAGCAATTTGTACTCCTAGGCATATGCCCCAAAAAATTGAAAGCAAAGACTCAAACAGATAGTTATACACTGGTATTCATAGCAGCATTAGTTAAAATAGTTAAAGGTGGAAACAACCCAAGTGTCCATCGCCAGATGAAAGGGTAAAATGTAACATGGAATATTATTCAGCCATAAAAAGAAATGAGTTCTGATCAATGCTACAGCATGTGTGAACCTTGAAAACCTTATGCTAAGTGAAATAAGCCAGGCACAACAGAGCAAATTACTGTATGATTCCACGTATATGGAATAGCTAGAATATGCAAACACATAGGGACAAAAGTAGAAAACAAGTTACCAGGAGCTGGCAGGGGTGCAGGGGTGGGGACTGGGGGTGGCTAGAGAGGAATTACGCAGTTAATGCATAACGGGTGCAGGATTTGGGGTGAGGGAAAGTTCTGGTAATGGATGGTGGGGAGGGTAGTACAACATTGTGAATGTGATTAATCAATCCTACTGAACAGGGAAACGGACTTTGGCCCAGGGTTAGGGCGTCCGTCTACCATATGGGAGGTCCGCGGTTCAAACCCCAGGCCTTCTTGACCCGTGTGGAGCTGGCCATGCGCAGTGCTGATGCGCGCAAGGAGTGCCCTGCCATGCAGGGGTGTCCCCCGCGTAGGGGAGCCCCACGCACAAGGAGTGCGCCCGTGAGGAGAGCCGCCCAGCGTGAAAAGAAAGAGCAGCCTGCCCAGGAATGGCGCCGCCCACACTTCCCGTGCCGCTGACGACAACAGAAGCGGACAAAGAAACAAGACGCAGCAAACAGACACCAAGAACAGACAACCAGGGGAGGGGGGGGAATTAAATAAGTAAATAAATCTTTAAAAAAAAAAAAAATCCTACTGAAGGGTATGATTGGGAGTGGTTGATATGGGAAAGTTTATGTTGTGTATATATATTTCCACAATTAAAGAAAGAAAGTGGGGTGATGTATGGGAGCCCTGTATGATGATATGCGTGTTATGATGATATGCGTGTTCGTTTTGTAAGTTCACAGCTTTTATTATACACATATTGTTATAAACTAACAAAATTTTATTATGGGGAGCAGACAGTTGAGTGCCTGCTTCTCACATGAGAGATGCAGGGTTGGGTTCCTGGTACCTCCTAAAAAAAACAAACACAAGCAAAACAAATGAAAAAAAAAAAACAATTCAGGGGAGCTGATATGGCTCAGCAGTTGAGTGCTGGCTTCCCACATAGGAGGTCCCAATTCAATCCCAGGCCCCTGGTACCTAAAAAACAAACAAACAAACAAACAAACAAAATCCCCAAAACTGTCTAGTAGGTAGATAGGGGTAGATGTATTGATGGATGGATAGGTAGAATGATACGGCAAATGTGGCAAAATGTTGAAAGTTGGTGGATCGGGTATCTGGGATGGAGAGGGATATGTTGGAGTTCTCTGTACGGGTTCTGTATTATTTTTTGCAACTTTCGAATTTAACTTTGAAATCATTCCAAAATTTAAAAAAGTCTATAGTCTAAGAAATCAGGGGAAAAATAAGTTGTCCACCTAGAGATGACATCTTTGAGAGTACTGTAGATGGTGAATGTGTATGAAATCTATGATTCCATTCATGGGCTACAGATATAAACACATAGAAATAGATTATGCATATTATACATTATAGATTACGTATGTGTATAGAACATTTCTGAATATACATAAAGCTGCTTAAACTACTTTAGGCCCTTCTATATTATTTAAAGCTTTCCCATGACCATATAAAATACTTAAAACTTTAAAAATTTATTCAGGTACTCCTGATAGTTTTCATAACATGACTTTAACACCTTTCTTAGATATACCTTCCATTACATTTGAGGCATTTTTAAAGTTTCTAGATTCTGGATAGCTTCTAGATTTTGAATGGTTATTAAAATTTGATGGTGAAAATATTACAATAAAACACTCAGTTACAAATAGATATGTTAAATAGATTCTACAGGATATACAAAGTACTGAGTTAAAATTGGCAATTCTAAGCATGCTACAACCTCTACGGAGGGGAATTTGGCAATGTTCAGCAATACAACATATGCATTTACCCTTTGATTCAGTAATCTCACTTCTAGGAATTTACACTGAAGATATACCTCCACAAATACAAAATAGCATAAACATAGTTATAATCACAGCATAGTTTGAAATCTCAAAATATTGTAAATTATCCAAGTGCCATCCTTAGAGACTGGTTTATTAAACTATGAAATGGCCACCAAGAGTACTATGCAGCTATAAAAGAGAGTGAGAAGTTGATGTATGAAATGATATGGCTTTTCTCCAGGATATTTCCATTAAGTGGAAAAAAGAAGCTGAAAAGATTGTAAATAGTGGGCTATCTTTTCTGTAAGGAAGTAGGGGAATAAGAAATAAGAATATAAATAAGTTTTTTATTTTTGCTAAAAGGAAGACTGAAATGGCAAAAAATCAGTGAAAACTACAGGTGGGAAGGAATGGGGTAGAAGGAACAGGGATAGAAGCAAGACTTCTCTGAGTATAGCTGTTACTATAGTGTGACTTTTGAACCATATATATTTTACATATTTAATACATAAAATTGTATTTGAAAAAAGGATGAGGAAAGGAAAACCATAAAATTAAATAAAAACAAAAGCCAAATTATTCTAACCTCAATATTAACCACACAACCACAAAGAAAAAAAATCACCTTTAGTGGCATCTGTTCTAGGGACCAAAAAAAAACGCATTTTCCCTGAACTTTACTCCTTCAGCTTTCCGTATTAGGGCTGTCATTAGTAGTGATATTGTGTAGTACTTCTGAAGTTATTTTATGTGTCTTGTGGGGGTAAATATATATGAGTAAATATATAGATGTTGAGGGGAGCCAGGGTTCTCACTGTGAGAGAAAAGAGATATAAATATGCAATGGAGAAAGGCAAGGAAGAATCTGTGGTGCTCATTTGAATTGGTGCTATCAGTGTAACTCATGATTTTTAAATGTATTTGTTTCCCAGTTCTGTCCACTGAAAGCCTGGAAGCAATGACACCAGTAGCAGTGAACACACTGAACATTCAGATCCAACTTTCTGAACATGGGAGTACTATGCCATGCAGGAGCATCCCCCATGTAGGGGAGCCCCATGCACAAGGAGTGAGCCCTGTAAGGAGAGCCGCCCTGCGTGAAAAAAGCGTAGCCTGCCCAGGAGTGGCACAGCATACAGAGAGCTGACACAACAAGATGATGCAACAAAAAGAGACACAGATTCCCAGTGCTGCTGACAAGAATATAAGTGGACACAGAAGAACACACAGCGAATAGACAAAGAGAGCAGACAACTGGAGGGGAGGGTGGGGAAGGGGAGAGAAATAAATTTAAAAATTTAAAAATAATCTTAAAAAAAAAAGGCATGGGGGCTCCTCAGAGAAATTGCTGGCTCCAGGGCTGGGGCCGAGAAAGTATAAGATGTGCCTAGAACAACTTCTTGTGCCAGAAAGTAAGAAAGTGTCCAAAGACCGATGGGAAAAATGCCAATAAACACATGGACCAGCTTATAGGGGCTCCCACTGTAAGCCCCTGTAATGTGAGTATAATTTTTAAAATTTAATGGTGGTAATAGGTTATCACATACTGAATAAAAGAAGGCATGGGTCCATAGTGATACTTAGAATAAAGAAGAGAAAGAAGCTCTTTTTTCACAGAGACTATCAGCTAATAAACATAGAAGGAATAATTGAATTAGAAAATTTGCAACCTACAGAACAATAATTCATTCAGGCAAGGACATCAAGAAATACTAAAACTATTGGGTGAAAAGGGGACTGGTATATTCATACAGTGTCATAGTAGTACCCTCTCCAGATTACTTCTTGATGATAAAGGGAATACACTATTGCCTGAGTTAATTCATTTTCTCCTCCAAAAAATGTGAAGAATACTCTACCTGCCTCACAGGGTAGATATCTGTAAGTGCAATACTTTAAAAACGACTGACTTATATAAGCAAATTAGAAATTCTTTTTCAATGAATAAGGTATCTCCTCCCATATATTTGCTGCTTTTAAATTCTTCTCCTATTCCCCTTTTCTTAAAAATCTGATTTTCCTACTGGCTCCAGAAGGGAGAGGCTCCAGAGGGCCCTTTGGAGCTGGCCCAGCTCACCCAGGTGGCCTGAGATCAGAAACTGGGGAGGAAGGAGAGAGACAGAACTAACAACAGAGCCACGGGATATGCTGGTTCAGAGCATCCTGTGAGAGAAAGACAAATACAATTTCTCTCCACTCCCTGAAGAGCAAAACAAATTTACAAGCATCTGATTAAACTGTGGGAGAAATAGGAAGTCCTGAAAATTTCTTTAAAAAAATTTTTTAAAGCAATTTTACCGAGTTATATTCATACACCATACAGTCAATCCAAAGTGTACATTTAGTGGCTCTTGGTATAATCACAGAGTTGTGCATTCATTACCACAATCAGTATTAGAGTGTTTTCATTGCTCCAAAAAGAAAAACCTCCCACCCCTTAGCAGTCACCTCTCAATCCCTCTGTCCTTCCCCTGCCATATATATCTGCTAATCTAATTCTACCTCCTGTAATTTTATTTATATTTACAAATTATATAAGTGGAGTCAAACAATATGGAGTACTTTGTCTGGTTTTTGTCACTTAGGATAATTCTTTTTTTTACCAAAAAAAAATTCATATATTACTCACATTACTCATATCCATATATTACTCATATTCATTTACTACTAATATATGAAAAAATTCATATATTCCTATTCGCTACAGTTCATAGTTTGTTTTAAGGTGCATTTTTATATCAAATGCCACCATTACTGACATCCTGTAATATTAACGTACATTTGTTCTGGTTCATGGGAAAACATTCTTATATTTGTACTATTAACCACATTCATTGTCTGTAAACAATGTCTGCTATACAGTCCCAGGTTTCATCCTTTAGCTGTTCTTCTAGTGACATACACATCCCTAAACTTTCGCTTTCCACCACAACCATACCCCCCATATTTGTGCTGCTAATTATATTCACTCTAACATGCTACCTGAAAATTTCTTGATGGGCAAGAAATAATACAGAAAATTGTAGTACTCATTATAATTTATGTATATGTATATATAATGTTATTGGTATTACCTGTATTTAGACAGCTGCTTTATTTTATATTCATGAACATTTTAAAAATATTTTGATTTTCTTAGATTTCCTCCTGTCCTATTTTGATTTCTCTGTCTCTATTTTTCCCACAAAGTATTTTAGTTCCTTAGCCACACAGTCTCTTTGCATAATTTTCAGGAACATAACTTTTAGGGTTGGCAAAGGGATATTCGTAGTTTATTCAGTCCATCTGAGCATTATTATGGTGTCACGAGATATCTTATTTTCATAATAAAATATACCATATTCTTTTGTTCTTGTTATTAATAATTCAAGACAAATAGAAATGTCATTTCTTTGAGAAAGGCTCCATTGTTAATTTTCTCTACACTGTCAATTTCCTGATTTGCAAATCTTTCCTCATAAATAAACTCAGAGATTATTTCTCTTCTTGGAAAAAGTGAGTAGTCTTCACAGAGAAGTAAAAGAGTGACCTCAGAATACATGTTGAACATCACAGAGACATGCATGTAGCTTGTATAAATTCAGAAATGTTGCTTCTTCCTAAAGAATGTTTAATGATAGGTTGGGTATATCTTTTGAATTAAGAGTTGTGTTCTGCTTCATTTAAATAAAAAACACAAATAATTGAGGCTTAAACAAGGCAACAAAGTCTGGAGTTTGGCACTTTAGTAGTATTCTGTGGCTCAAAAGTGTGAGGTCAAAGGTTTCTCAGATTTTCCATGGCCTTTTCCTCATGATAACAAGACAGCTAGTCCTAACCATCATAGTCAAGTTCCAGGAAGGAAGAAGGAGGAAAGAGCAAAAGTAAAGACCAATGGGTCCTACCTACCCAGTGAAATTTTCTCTTTTAAAGGGCTGTCTGGAAAACTGCATTTACTTCTCTGTGGCCAGGAGAGTTTGGCAAGGAAGGTGGAGAAATAGATAGCTTTTCAGCTGGGCATACTGCCACCTCCAGCAAAAGTAAGGAGCTATTTTAGTAAGGAAGAAATGGAAAATAGATACTGGCCAAACAATTGGCAGTGTCTACCACATCCTTTTATTGGAAAAGTATTACTTTATTTCAAGATCATGTCTGCAACCTAATGGATATTTTCTAATTATAAGAACAACAAAGAAATACCTTCATAAAATAGTTCTCCTGCTGCTTTCAGCCCCAGTGGACTGACTCTGGGGAAGATTTAATCCAAAGAAAGACATGTTTAAGCAGTTACAAGGACTGGTTTGAATTTTTCTGTGCTATTACTAAAGTAAGTCCAAGTTTTCCTTCCTTTGGGGAGAAGCTTATAATAAATGGCAAAATAAGGGGATTTCAAGTGTTATATACTCAAAATTCTAATAAGAGGGTCTTAGAGGATTTTTATCTTTTTAAAAGGACAATTTTCATGGCCTATTTATAATCAAGTAGTTTTGAGGAAAAAATAATCACCCATACAGTAGAAGGAGAATCACTGTCATGACTACATTAATATCCAAAAGGTACAATGGAAGGAGAATTGGCTTTGAAAACAGGCACATCTGGAATTGATATATGGGTTATCTAAAAAGCCTCTGAAGTGACTTCCCTGCTTTTGCCCTTGCCACTTACTGTTCATTCTCACCCAGCAGCAGAAAGACCCTGTCACCCTGTTCAAAAAACCCAGAGGTTCCCCATCTCATTCAGAGAAGAAGCCAAAGTCCTCACTATGGCCTCCAAGATCCCTTCCTTTTCTGCCTGCCGCCCCAGCCTCTGCCTCTTTCTGACCTCATTTCCTCGGTCTTTCCCTCTTCCTCAGTCTGTTCCAGCAGCCCTGGCCTCCTTGCTGTTCCTCAAACATTCCAGGCTACTGCTACTCAGAGCTCTGCACTGGCTCTTCTCTGCCTGCCACTTTTCCGTCCAGACATCCACAGGGCTTCATCCCTCACCCCTGCAGGTCTTTATTTAGATGCCATCCTCTCTAATCAACTTCACTTATGCTTGCAATATGAGCTCTCCCCTACCATCTATCTTCTCTGATTAGTTTTTTCTATAATATTTGCTTTTATCACCACTTTTTTTTTAGGGGGTACTGGGGATTGAACCCAGGATCTCGTGCATGGGAAGCAGGCACTCAGCCACTTGAACTATATCTGCTTCCCATCACTATCTTTTGATCTTACTTCATTTAAGCTACAGGTTGGGACAAAACCTTTATTTACGGTGCAATATTTTCTTTTAAATTATTTCTCTAAGTAATACAGTAAAAAAATATCAAACAGCTCAAAAAGTACATGGGGGCGGCAGACTTGGCCCTGTGGTTAGGGTGTCTGTCTACCATATGGGAGGTCCGTGGTTCAAACCCCAGGCCTCCTTGACCCGTGTGGAGCTGGCCCACGTGCAGTGCTGATGCCCGCAAGTAGTGCTGTGCCATGCAGGGGTGTCCCCCCCCTATGGGAGCCCCACGCACAAGGAGTGTGCCCCGTAAGGAGAGCTGCCCAGCGCAAAAGAAAGTGCAGCCTGCCCAGGAATGGTGCCACCCACACAGAGAGCAGACACAAAAAGAGGACGCAACAAAAAAGAAACACAGATTCCCATGCTGCTGACAACAGAAGTGGACAAAGAAGACGCAGCAAATAGACACAGAGAACAGACAACTGGGGTGGGGGTGGGGGGAAGGGGAGATAAATAAATCTTTGAAAAAAAAAGGTACATGGAAAAATTGAGTCTTGAGAGTGTTCTGGGAAAATAACAGTGATAGCAGTCTAGTGTTTGAATATTCCTGAATCCCTCCCATATAAAAAGACAAGAATGGCAAAACCAAAACCCTTGGATAATATGCACTATAAAATTAGGTACTAAAGTTTCAGTAGACAAGACAGCAGGGTAAGATGTTCTAGGATGCTTCTCCCAAGACAGTCTTTGAAAATCTAGCAAAAATTCAGAGCTATCTTCCTCAAAACTCTTTTAAACAAAAAAGTGTTGCAGTAACTGGGCAAGTGCCGAATCAAGAAAAAATGGTAGGTAAAGCTCATGGTGTCCTTGCTGGAACCTACACACACCCTCCTCAGCATGGGGTGGAGCCAGAATGTGGGTCCCTGGCCCTATTCCAGAGGAGCTGAGTAATCCCTATGCATTCGGGGTTGCCTGTATGTCACTGCCAATCTATCTAGCCGAAGTGAGAAAAACTTGTCTCAGGCTCTCCCTCCCAGAATCTGTCCTGAAGTCAGAGAAGCAGCTTGCAGATAGATAAAGCAATGTAAGAAACAATTAAGTCAAAATGGCCTGGAGAAAGGAACTACCTGCATTAAGTTATACAAGAGAGCATTCAGGAGGGATTGAAAATCTACTTCCAAGGGGGAAGGGGAGGCATTCAAAATCCTGTAATTTGGGGGATTTCTAAGGCCACAAGTAAGCACAAGTCAAGGAAAAGAAGCACGATACACAGACAGGACCCTGTGCTTCATTCACCTCGGGCTGATCTTGATAGGAGGGCTAAACTTTGAAGGAAACCACCAGTCAAGCAATTTGCAAAGATTCTGAAAGGTGCTTTTTCCTTAGGTCTGTTTGTTTTTGTTGGCCCCTGGCACTCAAGGAAATCTGTCACAGCACTAGTTAGATACAAACTTAAGGAACAGACAACTAGCAACTAAATCCCAGACTTAAGATTAATGCAAGGAGCAGATGTGGCTCAAGGGGTTGAGAGCCTGCTTCCCACATGGGTTGTCCTGGGTTTGGTTCCTAGTCTTCCTGAAAAGAAAAAAACAACAAACAAACAAAAAAACCAACTCGGGGGAACTGATGTGACTCAGCGGTTGAGTGCGTTTCCCACATATGAGGTCCCCAGTCACGGTACCTAAAACTAAAAAAGATTAAATGCCTACTGCTTATCAAAAACCATGGAGGCGAGAAGACAGTAGCATGAAATATTTAAAGTACACAGAGAAAACAGTTGCCAAGAAAGACTTTCATATCTGGTGAGACTTTCCTTCAAAAGTAAGGCCAAGATTAAGACATTCTTAGATAAACTAAACTGAGGGAATTCATCACTAGACCTGACTTACAAGCAGTGTTAAAGGGAGTTCTTCAGACTGAAAGGAAAGTATATCAGACAATGGATCAAAGAAGCATAAAAAAATAAGGATCTCCAACAAGTAACCATATGGGTAATTATAAATGCCAGTACTATTGGTTTTTTTTAGGTTTACTTCTTAACTTCTTACAGGTGCTAAAACACAAAAGCTAAAATATAAAAGTAATGATAAATCTATGGATTGGGACACATAACATATAAAGATAAAAAAGGGTGGGGGTAAAGGGTTATTGGAACAGTACATGAATACGCTACTGAAGTTAAGTTGGTATTGAATCAAATGTAATTGCTACAGATTTAGGATGTAAATTTTAGCCCCATAGTAACCACAAAGAAAACATATGAAAAATATATTTAGAAATAAATGAGAAGGGCCTAAAAATGGTAACTAAACAAAATCAAATAAATATGAAAGCAGATATGACTGGAAAATTTGAGGGAAAAAAAAAGGTATAAGCCTTATAAGAACCAAACAGCAAAATGGCAGAAATAGGTCCTGCATTATCAGTAGTTATTTTAAATGTAAATGGATTACACTTTCCAGTCAAAAGGCAGATTTTAGCAGAATGGATAAAAAAGCATGACCCAACTACATGTTGTTTACAAGAGACTCACACTAAATTCAAAGACATAGTAGGGGGAGCCGGTATAGCTCAGTGGTTGAGCACCAGCTGCCCATATACAAGGTCCCAGATTCAATCCCCAGCCCCTCTAGCTAAAACAAACAAGCAAACAAACAACACAGTAGGTTGTAAGTGAAAAGATGGAAATATATATATACCATGTAAATGGTAGCCAAAAGATACCTATAACAATAACATCTAGAATAGATTTTAAGTCAGAAACTGTTAGGAGGGACAATGAAGGTCACTATATATCAATAAAGATGTCAATTCAACAGGAAGACATAACAATTTTAAGTATATATATGCAGCTTATGACAGAGACCAAAACATATGAAGCAGGGAAGCAGACTTGGCCCAATGGATGCGGCATCTGCCAACCACATGGGAGGTCTGTGGTTCAAACCCTGGGCCTCCTTGATCTGTGTGGAGCTGGCCCATGTGCAGTGCTGATGCGCACAAGGAGTGCTGTGCCATGCAGGGGTGTCCCCTGCGTAGGGGAGCCCCACGTGCAAGGAGTGCGCCTCATAAGGAGAGCTGCCCAGCGCAAAAGAAAAGTTCAGCCTGCTCAGGAATGGTGCCGCCCACACAGAGCGCTGACACAAGAAGATGACGCAACAAAAAGAAACACAGATTCCCATGCCACTGACAACAACAGAAGTGGACAAAGAAGAACATGCAGCAAACAGACAGAGAACAGACAACTGGGGTGGGGTGGGGAAGGGGAGATAAATAAATAAATAAACAAATAAATCTTTTAAAAAAACATATGAAGCAAATATTGACAGATTTGAAGGGAGAAACAGATGGTTCTACATTAATTATAGGAGACTTCAATACATCACTTACAAAAATGGACATTTAGACAGAATTTAAGGAAGAAATATCCTTCCTTAAATGAGGAAATAGGAGACTTCAACAATACTCTAAACAAACTAGACCTGACATATATAGAACACTTCACCCAACAACAGCAGAATAAACATTCATCTCTAGTCCACATGGCTCGTTCTCTGGGATCGATCATATGTTAGGTCACAAAACAAGTCTCAATACATTAAAAAATATTGAAATCACACAATGTAGCTTCTCCAACTACTATGGAATGAAGCTAGAAACCAATTACAGAAGAAGAAATGAAAATTTCACAAATATGTGGAAATTTTTAAAAGTACTCAACCAATCACAGGGGAAACTAGGAAATTTCTTGAGGCAAAGGAAAATGAAAACACAACATAGCAAAACTTCAGGGATGCCGCAAAGGCAGTGTCAAGAGAGAAATTTACAGCTCTAAATACTTACATTAAAAAAGAAGATCTCTAATTAGACACCTAATCTTACAAGAAGAAGATCTAAAAGAAGAGCAAACTAAACCCAAAGCAGTCAGAACAAGGGATAACAAAGATCTGAGCAGAGCTAAATGAAGTAGAGAATAGAAAAATAGAGAAAATCAACAAAAGAAAAGGCTGGTTCTTTTTTTTTTTTTAGATTTTTATTTATTTATGTATTTATCTCCCTTTCCCCCCCCCCATTGTCTGAACTCCGTGTCCATTCGCTGTGTGTTCTTCCACATCTGCTTGCATTATCTGGCAACACTGGGAAACTGCGTCTCTTTTTGTTGTGTCATTTTGCTGTGTCAGCTCTCCATGTGTGCAGTGCCACTCCTGGGCAGGCTGTGTTTTTTTCACGTGGGGCAGCTCTCCTTGGGGGGTGTACTCCTTGCACGTGGGGCTCCCCTACGTGGGGACACCCTTGAGTGGCAGGGCACTCCTTGTGTGCTGCAGCACTGTGGGTGGGCCAGCTTATCACACAGATCAGGAGGCCCTGGGGATTGAACCCTGGACCCTCCATATGGTATACGGAAGGGTAGTTAAAGCCATCATTAAAAAGAAGAAAAATATTGAAGGACTCACACTTCCAAATCTTAAAACTTACTATAAAGCCACAGTGGTCAAAAGAGCATGGATATATGACCCAGCAATACCACTGCTGGGTATATACCCAGCAGAACTGAAAACAAGGACACAAACTGATATATGTACACCAATGTTCATAGCAGCATTGTTCACTATTGCCAAAAGTTGGAATCAACCCAAATGCCCATCAACAGATGAGTGGATCAATAAAATGTGGTATATACACACAATGGAATACTACTCGGCTGTAAGAACAAACACACTACAAACACATGTGATAACATGGATGAATCTTGAGAACCTTATGTTGAGTGAAGCAACCCAGACATTGAAGGACAAATACTACATGACCTCAATGATATGAAATAAACAAGCTGCCCTAGATAGCAAGAGACTGAACGATAGGCTTACAGGAAATCGGAGGGTGGAGGAAGGATATGAGCCGATGTCTGCAGGGGTGGAATTTAAGACGAGATGGTGGTAAGTATGAACACAAAGAAGAGATAAAAGGGGGGCAAGGGGTTGCCTTTGGTTGGGGCTTTACGGGTTTGAGGGTGGCTGGGGAGGGACGGATGGGTAACGTTGCCCAAAAGTGGGGGGAGGGAGGGGTAGCATACGAACACAGGAGAGGGTCAGGAGGTGGTGGAGAGTAAAATGCCAAGAAAATCATATCAAAATATAATAAAGAGGGTTACCTGTTTAGAATGCTCGGAGGGAAGGGTCTGCTGCAGGACGGGCTCCTGGGGAATGTCTAAATGCTCATTCTGCCAGAGTGGGGGACACCATGGGGTGGAATCCCAAGTAGTGAGAGTGGGGGTGGACCCACATCCTGGGGAGGACTAATGCCATCAAATAGAGGGAACTGTATCCCTCGAGAGAAAGGGTGGCTCCCAGGGCATTGGGGCAGTTGAGCAAGTTAGGCCCTGAACACTATTCCATCTATCTCTGGAAGTGGCTCCTCAGGAAACGGAGGTGGGCTGTCACTGTGGGCACCAAGGTGGAAGGGAAAATGGACGTTAAATGTGTGGAACCAAAGTAAATGGGGGGCAAGAGAGGAGTTTCTTGAGAGTACAAAAGGATGGATATAAAACATGTAATATTACACCATAACATATAGGAGATGACAGACTGATAATGTAAATCATAATGTAAAACATAGGATAACTAAAAATGTAAAGAACTGTGTATCCTAAAGTACGCACCATAATGTAAGCACAGATGTTACCTTGTTAGAAAGCTAATATCTCAGACTCTGTACATCACCTTAAGTAAATATGATATGAAAAGGGCGTAAGAGTATCACTGTGGAAGGGAAAAGGTTTTCTGGTGGATGTGTGGGAGTGCTGTATATTATATATATGCATTGCTGTGGTCTAGGACTCCTGTGAAGAAATGCTGAATAATTAGGGGGGGAAAAAAAAAAAAAAAAAAAGGATAGGATGTGGAATTTTTTCAAATCAACATTTATCTAACTTTATCCAAGTTCTTTATCCTTTAAACCCATCGCTATATGCCATTCCCTAGTAAGGGACCATGACATTATATTGGGCTTCAAATTACGGGGAGTTCTGGATCACAGAGTGTTTCAACAATGGCAATGGAGGGATACTGGTATGGGATACCAATGACAGGTGATATATGGCTGACAGGGAGCTGTACAGAACATATGTCCAGGGTGCATGGTAATGATTGGATATACTCATAGTGGCAACAATTAAAAACCACAGCAGGGGGGGTACTGGGTTCCTGGCCAGTGGTGCTCTGTCGTGGTCCCTAGGGGAGCAGTGACAGTCTCCCAGGTACAGCGGCGGGGACCGGGAGGGAGTGAGGGTTCAACAGTGAGCCCCTGATGCTAATGACTATGCTTGTGAGCTGATAAACCTAAAATAAGAACAAGGCCTAGAACAACATTGTGCCTGGGAATTTCCTCCTGTCAGCCTTCATGTTACTCAAATGTGGCCAGTCTCGAAGCCAAACTCAGCATGTAAATGCAATGCCTTCCCTCCAGCGTGGGACATGACACCCGGGGATGAGCCTCCCTGGCAACGAGGGACCACTATCAACTACCAACTGATGATGCAACTGGAAAAGGACCTTATACGGAAGGTTCAATGCGGATCAGCAGAATATCCATGTCTACATAAAATAACATGACTTTAAAATGCTGTTTGACCTAAAATAAGGGGGAAATGGAAAGGAGAAATGAGTTTATATGGCTACGAGTTTCTAAAAAAGAGTCTGGAGGCTGGCAGAAGGATTGCCCTCATGCACAACTGAGCAGAGTCAGAGAGACAGATAAAGCAGATACAACCCCCAGATATTGGTTCCTTTGAAGGCTAAAGAGACCCATGAGAGTTATGGTCATGGCCGATGGGGTTAACTACCAGGGCAGATGGCCCCTCTTTGGAAATGGTGTTTATGTGTGATGAATCTGGACTCAGATGAGATCTCCCTTCATAAGACTTTCATGCTAATGTGCTGGAGGTGCAGTTAATGTTGGGGTTTAAGATATATTTAGGGGATTTGAATCTCTGGTCTGACAATGTGATAGCCAGGTCCTGAGCCTCAACAGACTCCAGCACCTACAATCTGATTTATTGGACTTACCACATTCAGCTAAGATGGAGTTGAAGAAGGACAATCACCACACCATTGAGCCTAGAGTGATTACAACTGAAAATGGGAGGATTGCATCCAGCATCCATGTGGAATCTGAGCCTCCTCTTGACATAGAGGTGCAATGGACACAACCAATCCAATGTCCACATAGAAGAGGTGGCAGCGGATTGGGAAAAGTGGACATGGTGGACGATGGGTATGGGGAAAGGCAGGAAGAGATGAGAGGTGGAGGCGTCTTTGGGACATGGAGCTGCCCTGGATGGTGCCTCAGAGGTAATCACCGGACATTGTAAATCCTCACAGGGCCCACTGGATGGAATGGAGGAGAGTATGGGCCATGATGTGGACCATTGTCTATGAGGTGCAGAGGTGCCCAAAGATGTACTTACCAAATCCAATGGATGTGTCATGATGATGGGAACGAGTGTTGTTGGGAGGGGAGAGGGGGGGTGGGGGGGTGGGGTTGAATGGGACCTCACATATATATATTTTTTTAATGTAATATTATTACAAAGTCAATAAAAATAAAAAAATAAAAAAATAAAAAAAATTAAAAAAATTAAAAAAAGAGCATGGATAGGGAAGCAGACTTGGCCCAATGGATAGGGCATCCATGGTTCAAACCCTGGGCCTCCTTGACCCATGTGGAGCTGGCCCACGTGCAGTGCTGATGCGCGCAAGGAGTGCCGTGCCATGCAGGGGTGTCCCCCGTGTAGGGGAGCCCCATGCGCAAGGAGTGTGCCCCATAAGGAGAGCCGCCCAGCGCGAAAGAAGGTGCAGCCTGCCCAAGAATGGCGCCGCACACACAGAGTGCTGACACAACAAGATGACACTACAAAGAGAAACACAGATTCCCTGTGCCACTGATAAGGATAGAAGCGGACACAGAAGAACACACAGCGAATGGACACAGAAAGCAGACAACAGGGTGAGGGGGGCAAGGGGAGAGAAATAAAAATAAATCTTTAAAAAAGAATGCTGGTGTAATTTTTTCAGAATTGCATTGAATATGTATATTGATTTGAGTAGAACTGACATCTAAATGATATTTACTCTTCCAATCCATGAGCATGGAATGTTCTTCCAGTTATTATTTTTTTTTTAAGATTTATTTATTTATTTAATCCCCCCCGGTTGTCTGTTCTCTGTGTCTATTTGCTGCATCTTGTTTCTTTGTCCGCTTCTGTTGTCGTCAGCGGCACGGGAAGTGTGGGCGGCGCCATTCCTGGGCAGGCTGCACTTTCTTTCGTGCTGGGAGGCTCTCCTTATGGGGCGCACTCCTTGCACGTGGGGCTCCGCTACGCGGGGGACACCCCTGCGTGGCAGGGCACTCCTTGCGCGCATCAGCACTGCGCATGGGCCAGCTCCACACAGGTCAAGGAGGCCCGGGGTTTGAACCGCGGACCTCCCATGTGGTAGATGGACGCCCTAACCACTGGGCCAAGTCCGTTTCCCTCTTCCAGTTATTTAGGACTTTTCTTTTAACATTGAGTTGCAGTTTTCTAAATACAAGTGCTTTATATTGTTGATTAAGTTTATTCCTATTTAAGTTTTATCTGTCATATTTTATTTTCACCACTCTTTTGACACTTTGTTACTTTTACTGATATAATCTTCATTTCTAGACTCTCTTCCAGGCCTCTCTCTCCTGTCCTTCCTTTTCAGGCTCTAGCACACCGTTTAGTATTTCCTGAAAATCCAGTTCTTGGTTAGAAATTCTCTGAGTTTCTGTTTATCTGTGCATATTTTAAACTTGCCCTCATTTTTGAAAGACAATCTTGCTGGATATAAGATTCTTGGCTGGAAGTTTTTCTCTTGCAGTATCTTAAATATATCATACCGCTGTCTTCTTCCCTCCATGATTTCTGGTGAGAAATCAGTACTGAATCTTATTGAATATCCCTTATATTTATTCATTCCTTTCCTCTTGCTATTCTCAGAATTCTCTCTTGGTCTTTAGCATTTGACATTCTGATTAGTATGTGTCTCTGAGTAGGTCTATATGGATTTTTTTTTTTTTTTTGGATGGGAGTATGTTGTGCTTCTTGGACATGGATATCTGTGTCCTCAATAGGGTTGGGAAATTTTCCACCATTATATCTTCAAATATTCCTTCTGCCCCTTTTTCCTTCTCTTCTCCTTGTGGGACCCATGACACATACATTTGTACATCTTTTGCTGTCATTTAGTTCCCTGAGATCTTGTTCAATTTTCTCCATTTTTAAAAATATTTTCTTTTGTATGTTCACTTTCAGAGGCCCCTTTTGCAAGCTCACCAATCCTTTCTTCTGCCCCTCAAATCTGCTTATGATTCCACTGTTTTTTAAATTTCATTCATTGTGCCTTTCATTCCCATAAGATCTGCTATTTTTCTATGTATGCTTTCAAGTTCTTCTTTGTGCTCATCCAATGTCCTCTTAACATCCTTAATCTCTTTAGCCATCTCATTGAATTTATTAAGGAGATATGTTTGAACATCTGTGATTAGTTGTCTCAACTCCTTTATGTCATCTGGAGGCTTATCTTGTTCCTTTAACTAGGCCATATCTACCTGTTTCTTGGTGTGGATTATAAATTTTTGTTGGTGTCTTGGCACTCAGCTTGCTAGAGTATTCTGGGTGCAGTTTTTCTCTTTAGTTTAGGGCTTCCTGCCCTTTCTCCCTTACTGGTTGTGCAGTAGGAGCCAAGGATGTAGTTGGTGCAGTAAGCTGTGCAGGCTCAAGCTGCCCTCATTGCCCTAGGGACCAATGAAGCTTCTCTCAACTTTCTCCTTTGCCAGGGGTAAGGACAGAGTCACAACTATGTGGAATAATCCAAGTTGTGCAGGCCTAGACTATAGTTACCCAGAGAGACTGATAAAGCTTCTCACCCATTTCTCCCTGCCTGGGGTGGAGACAGGGCTGCAGGTGTGGGCAGTAATCTACGCAGTGCGGGTCTAAGATGACCACAGTTGCCCCAGTAGACTTCTGATTATTCAGTCTGTGTCAGCCAAATGTTCCTGCAGTTACCTGGATAGGCTGGTACAGGGTCCACCAACTTCCTCCCTGCCAGAGATGGGGCTGAAACCTAGGCGAGGGCTGCAGGCTGATCTGGGTGAAAGAAACCAGACCTTACTGTCACTGTGATTTTTGGTCAGCCCAGCTTCCTCTCAGGCTAGGGGCAGAGTCAAAATGGTGGCTATAGGCCTCTTTCTAACTTGGACAGGTTCAAACTTTAGCTCTTCTTAGGGTTATAATTTAGCCAGCCGAGCCTACTAATCAGTAGCTGAAATCAGTGGCCAACTGTTTCTTCCTCCTGTTTTCGGGAAATGGAGCTTCAAATTCCAGCCACAGAATAGCTCCTGGGGCAGCTTGCACTGCCAAAGTAGAATAATCACTGGCCTCCCTGGTTTGTCCAGAGATTTCCTGGAGACACTGGGGCAGGGCCCCCAGCTTCCTCCCTGATGGAGGTGGGGCTGGGACTTACGCTGGAGCTGCAATCTGACCTGGATGGAAAGAAGCTGGTCCCCACCAGCACTGGGATTTTCACTCAACCCTGCTTCCCCTCATGCCAAGCATGGAGTTAAGATGGCGGCTACTGGCCTCTTTCTGACTTTTAGCCTTCTGAATTTACTCCTCAGTAGCTGAAGTTGGTGCCCAACCATCTCTTCTTCTCCTGTTTTTGGGAAGTGGAGCTTCCAATTCCAGTCACAGAACAGCTCCTGAGGCAGCCTTTGCCTCCAGTGGAGGATGGGCCTCGGCCTCTGTGGCGTGGAGCGCTCTACTTACGAGTCTTCTCTGCAGATGGGCAGTCTCCTCCTTCCATTCCTTCCAGGATGTTGCAGGATGCCCTTCTGGCCTCCTGAAGCCCCGAACAGGTGCTTCAGCTAGCTTCAGATAGCTCTGGGTGTTTACTAACTGCCCTGTAGCAGAAGTGACTTTAGGAGCTTCTTACTCCACCACCATCTTGCTGGTTGTCCCTAATAGTACAATTTTAAGAATGTTCTTTCATGAATTGTGGCAAATGTACGACAATAATGCAAGGTGTTAATAACAGTGTAGTTTATGGGAACTCTGTATTTTATTTGTGATTTTTCTATAAACCTACAATTTTTAGTTATAAAAACATAGGGCTGTACAACACAAACAAGGAACCCTAACGTAAACCATGGATAATAGTTAATAAAATTATAATAATATTCTCTCATCAATTGTAACAAATGTACCACATTAATGCTAGGTATTATAGTGTGTGGGGAGTGTATATGAGAACACTATTTTCTGCATGATTTACTGTAAACTTACACCCTCTCTAAAATTTAAAAAAAAAAAATGGTTATAAGGTAACACTACAGATTCCAAAGTGGAAAAAAATTCAAGAGCAACAAAACCCTTGTGGTGTCTGAAAGAATATGGAAATAGAGAAGTGAAAGATACTTGTGAAGGCCTTGAGAGGCTGAGAATTTAAAATTGTCATTCCCCCCAGCATGGGACACGACACCCGGGGATGAGCCTCCCTGGCACCGAGGGATCACTACCACATACCAGCTGAAGAAGCAACTAGAAAATGACCTTGAATTAAAGATTCAATGCGGAACAGCAGAATATACCTATCTGCATATAATAACATGACTTCAGGAAGCGGTTTGACCTAATGTAAGGGGGAAATGGAAAGGAGAAATGAGATTATAAGGCTGTGAGTCTCTAAAAAAGAGTCTGGAGGTTGTCAGAAGGAATACTCCTATGTACAACTGAACAGAGTCTAAGAGACAGATAAGGTAGATACAACCCCAGGTATTGGTTCTTTTGAGGGATAAAGAGACCCACGGGTTCTATGGTCATGGCAGAAGGGGTTCACTGCCATGACAGATGGCCCTTCTTTGGAGCTGGTGTTTCTGTGTGATGGAAATGGACTCAGAGGGGATCTCTTTTCACAAGACTTGCATGCTACTTTATTGGAATTGTAGTTGGTGCTGGGTTTAAGATATATGTAGGGGATTTGAATCTCTGGACTGATAATATGACACCCAGGCCCAGAGCATCAACAGACTTCAGCTCCTACACTTTGACTTATTGGACTTACTCCACTCAGCTAACATGGAGTTGAAGAAGGTCAACCACCACAACATGGAGCCTAGAGTGTCTACAACTAGAAGCGGGAAGAGTGCATCCAGTACCCAAGTGGAATCTAAGCCCTCACTTGACATAGGTGTGCAATGGACACAACCAATCCAATGTCCACAGAGAAAATGTGGAATGGGTGTGGGAACGGTAGCCATGGGGGCTGCTGGGTGTGGGGAACGGGAGGAAGAGATGAGATGTGGAGGCGTTTTCGGGACGTGGAGTTGTCCTGGATAGTGCTTCACGGACAATTACGGGACACTGTAGATCCCCCCAGGGCCCACTGGATGGAACGTGAGAGAGTCTGGGCTATGATGTGGACCATTGACTATGGGGTGCAGTGATGCTCAGAGATGAACTTACCAGGTGCAATGGATGTATCACGATGATGGGAGAGAGTGTTGCTGTGGGGGGAGTGGGGGGCGGGGGCGGTGGGGTTGAATGGGACCTCATATATTTTTTTTAATGTAATTTAAAAAATAATAATAATAATAAATAAATATTAAAAAAATAAATAAAAAATAAATAAAATTGTCATCAGGGGAAGTGGATATGGCTCAAACGATTGGGCTCCTGCCTATAACATGGGAGGTCCTTGGTGCAGTTCCTGGTGCCTCCCAGGGAAACAAGGAAGACAAGCAGACACAGCAAGTGCAAACAACAAGTAGATGGGGAGAAATAAATAAAATAAATCTTTAAACAAATAAAATAAAATAAAATTGTCATCAGGTACTCACTTGACCATTTAGAAGGCTGTTTTGAGAACAGCAGTAGAAATGAAAACAGATGCTGTAGTCTCCAATATGTAGTCATGTATGAAGAGACCACAGAAAGGTCTGATAATGCTCTAATGGCTGGGAGCCTGAAACTAAATGGCCAAAGGAAAAGTACCACATCAAGGAGAAACTTCCATGAGTAGGGACAACAGGGACAAAGGAAATAAAAGATGGAGATAAAAGTGGGTGGGTGAGCAGAGTAGGAAAATCTCAGAAAGTTCAAGTCCTTATACCTCTTTTTTGTTTTGCTTTGTTTTTCACATTATAAAAATAACAGGGGAGCAGATGTGGCTCAAGCTGTTAAGTGCTTGCTTCCCACATGGGAGGTCCTGGGTTCAGATCCTGATGCCTCCTAAAAATAAAACAAAACAAAAAAACAAACAAGCAAACAAACGAGGAAACCAACTTGGAGGAGCCAATGTGGCTCAGTGGTTGAGCGCTGGCTTCCCACATACGAGGAGGCCCCAGTTCAATCCCCAGTTCCTGGTACCTCAAAAACAAACAAACAAAACAAAACACAGTTGGAAGTAGCGTAGTGTGATAGCAAAAACTAAGCTTAATCACAAGTTGGCAATTGTTGAAGTTGGGAATTGGGTACATGGTTCTTTGCCATTCTCATATTGCCTATGTCCAAAATCTTCCATATTTATTATGGATTACTTTTGGTATCAAGAAAAAAATTTTTTAATATTAAGAAAAATAAAGGGAAGCGGATGTGGCTTAGGTGACTGAGCTCACATCTGTCACATGGGAGGTCCGTGGTTCGGTTCCCAGTGTCTCCTAAAGAAGACAGGGGGCTGGCATGATGGGCAGGTGCAGCAAGCTGACACAAGATGATGCAACAAGAGACACAAGAAGAAAAAACACGAGAGACACAACAAAGCAGTGAATGGAGGTGGCTCAAGTGATTAGGCGCCTCCCTCCCGGAGGTCCTGGGTTCAGTTCCTGATGCCTCCTAAAGACACAGCACAAAGCAAAGTCCAAACAAAGAGGGGGTAGGGAGAAATATACAAATAAAATAAATCTTTAAAAAAAAGGAAAAAATAAATATTTCTCTTTTCTTGGTATTGGGTTGCTATAAATCCATGGCTAGGGACAAAAGCTCCCCACAAGGTTAAAGCCTCATTAACTTTTCCTTTAAGTGTTGAAGTGGGGGGGGGAGGGGGGCAGAGGGGGATGACACACATAAGGACGACACTAATTCTCTCTTCCACCACCTACTCCAGGATCTGTTCCCAGAGGCAAATTCTATTATCATTTCTTACATATCTTTTCAAAGTTAGATATAAGCATATATTCATTGTCCTTCAACAGTTATGTACCAGCTTTTATTTTTTCTTTTCAATTTTTTATCTCCTTCTATTGAGCTTTAGAATCTGCCAAACACCACAAAGTCTTAGTTGTTACAAAAAGGAAAAAAATAACTAGAGTAAATAGACATTTTAAATATTAGCATATCTGTTTTTATAGCTAGGAAATCTTACAAATGATGGTTTTGTTTTTAATTGATTCAGTCTTCATTAGTTGTTAAACATTCTGAATATTGGGATTTTTTTTCTCAGAATTTTACAACTATACAGTGATACTGATTTTTTTTTCTCTGTAGAAAGAAACTATTATAAAAGTTATTCCTATAATATTTACAAAGGATGATGCGGATAAATTAGCCAATCACAGGCCATGTCAAGAGAATTTATAAGCTATAAGAAATGAGAATGCCTAGAACATTTAAGGCCGATTACTAATCACTTTAGTTAGACTAAGATACATTGACAAAAACTTCATTTAAGAACCTAATTCTGGGAAACCGACTTTGGCCCAGCGGTTAGGGCGTCGGTCTACCACATGGGAGGTCCGCGGTTCAAGCCCCGGGCCTCCTTGACCCGTGTGGAGCTGGCCCATGAGCAGTGCTGATGCGCGCAAGGAGTGCCGTGCTACACAGGGGTGTCCCCCGCGTAGGGGAGCCCCACGCGCAAGGAGTGCACCCATAAGGAGAGCCGCCCAGCGCGAAGGAGGGAGCAGCCTGCCGAGGAATGGCGCCGCCCACACTTCCTGTGCCGCTGACGACAACAGAAGCGGACAAAGAAACAAGACGCAGCAAAAAGACACAGAAAACAGACAACCGGGGGAGGGGAGGGGAATTAAATAAATGAAAATAAATCTTTAAAAAAAAAAACAAAAAAAAAAAACTTAATTCTTCCTTCTAAAGTAACCACTAAACTAACACATACACACACAAGTATATGATACTTGAGAAGGGTATATACTTTTTAAAGCAATAAGATGAATGGAGTGAATCTTTGGAAACTAGTCACATTTTAAACATTAAAAGGTGTGGATTGTGTTTCACATGCATTTGTTCTAACATACAGTCAAACCATCAGGTTCTCAATTAGTTGGAAGGGAACAGTTTTTTATCCTATGCATATTTACTTAAAGTAACTGTCAGGGGAAGCGGCTATGGCTCAATCAGTTGGGCTCCCGTCTATCCCATGGGAGGCCCTGGGTTCATGTCCCGGGGCCTCCTTGTGATGGCAGGCTTGCCCAGATGCCATGGAGTGCTGCCCAGCCCACAAACACTGCAGAGAGCCGACTCAGCAAGGTGACACAACAAAAAAGGAGATAAGCAAAAACACAGAAGAATGCACAGCAAACAAGCCATGGGGGGATGGGGAATAAATAAAAAATTAGTACAGACACAGAAGAATGCATAGCACGTGGACACAGAGAACAGACAGCACGCAAAAAGCCATGGGTGTGGGGGGGTAAAATAAATAAATAAAGTAACTGTCAACATTATCAAAACCATATTTAGGGGAGCAGGTGTAGCCCAGTGGTTGAGCACCTGCTTCCCATGTACAAGGTCCTGGGTTCAATCGCTGGTATCTCCTAAAAAATAAATAAAAACAAACAAACCATATTTATCTACTCACTCATCCAATCTTTATTAAGTACCTACCACATGCACAATCCTGTGCTAAATATTAAGGAGCTACAAAGATGAATTTTAAAATGGTGCCAACTTTTAAGAAGTTTACAATCTAATGATGAATAGTTTAACATAAACTGTACAAAAGGATTTACAAGTTAACATTTGCTCTAGTTGATAAAAAAAATAACAATTTCTTCATTTAATTGTCAGCTGGGAATTACTGCTATTATTACACCTTTATTAGTTCATCCTCTTTAAAGGATATCAATTGTTTTTAGAAAAGAAAATATCTTACCATATCACATCTTTATGATTGGTTTGAATTTTAAAAGCAAAAAATTGCTTAAAGAAGAAAAATGTATGATCTATAAACTTAATTTAAGAAACAGAGAAAAAATGTGTGTTTGCAATAACATGTAAAAAGTTGAGTACAACTGGGTCTAGCATTAAAGAGTTAAATATGAATTACCTTGGAACTTGCTATAGACAAGTTACTATGAACAATTTCATTATCCATAAAACAGGATTGATATTTACCTCTATTTAAGATTATATAACTCACAGATGCCATAATTATTTCCATTTGCCATAATACACAGAGTTAAAAAACACTACTAGTATGAAAACTTTCCTAGTAATTTACATAACAAAAATAATTTGGACTAAACGGGATCAACAAAAAGTGATGACGGCATGGATAATTAAGAATAAATTCTCAGTGCAGAAATGAATATAAATTTGCAAGTATCTAGTTTTATATGTTTTATTACATTTTTAATGGTTCAGTTGAGAAGCTTAAAATACTGAACAAAATAAGTTTGAGAACTCACTATGTGAGATGTATGTCTGAGAAAAAGAAATGGGCAAATAATATAGTTTTAAAATATTTATTGATTTGATTCACTTTCCATAAAAAAATTTCAGATAAATCGCCAAAGGCCAATACTTCTCTCTGCTCTCAATATTAAGCCATTTTTCTATCAAAAAACTTTAAGTAATGTATATTTTTATAATTACTCAGTTTGTGACAGCTATGATTATCAGACACTTTAAGGTCAAAGGTGCAAACAGACACCTTAAGTAGTTACTAGTAAAACTGAAGAGGCAAAGCCTTACTCTACCTGACTAAACAACCAATCAGATGGATTTGGCCTTTTCAGGCTACAGATGACTTTGCTCCACAGTCCTGCACATAGCAAAGATGTTTCCACACATGCTCTAACACCACAAGAGATGATGACAACCTGATGCTGCAAACAACAAAAAGCAAGGGCACAGGGAAGAGGCCTTGCTGATTCAGTTTCATTCAACAGATCTCTCTTCTTCACTTTCTTCATTGGCTTCCTCTTCTTCCTGGCAAGAATCCTGGCTGTTGGTATCAATAAAATAATTTTCTTCCCCGTTCTCTCTTTCTGCTACCTTTTCTTCATTATAGCTAGGGGAAGAAATTCATCAATTTGAAAGGAAAAAAGATTTGCTTTAAAGGTAAACAAACTCTTTGTAAATGTATGCCATCATGTAGTCAGTCTTCCTCAAGTGTATGAGTTTCAATTTGTTATCCAGAAAATTGAACAGGAGTGCCAACTGGACTCCTCTGAATTATTTTATTTCCAATTTGAGTAACTGACTCTTTAAACTTCATTTTGAAAGCATGTTGTTATTTTTGTTATTGATGTCAGTCAGAAATCTAGATTATTATGTCTTAAAAAACAAATTATGTCATTATTGTGTAATATTTTGAATGTGTCAACACATGTTAAAATATAAACATGTTTTACAGTAGTTCACAAATGTTCCATTAGATAAAAGACTTTAAAAAACAGCACAAAACAAGTCGTATGCTTTCCTACAGGTAAGACTTTTTTTTCAAAAGTAAACCATTCAGACATATGACATGTTACCTTTCTTTATCTTCAGTGAAACTTTTCACCTCTTGATTGCTGAAGTACTCAAATATTTTTCGTCTTTGGCCTTTCTTTGAAACAAACTCATCACATATTCCTAGTGCTTTTAAGGTGTTAGAATAATGCCTTTCTGCTGCCATTCTTGCATTTTTCTATAGGAAAGACAAACCTTTTTAGATGAGAAAAAAAGATTTCAAATTTCCATAAAAGATTTATGGGTTAAAGCTCCACTGAAAATTTAAGTTCAACAATCCTAGTTGAATATATGCATACCCTATGACCATAAATTCTCTCCTAGGTACATATACCTAGAGAAACTTCTACATACATACCCCAGGAGACATGTACAAGAAAATTCAGAATAGTACTGTTTGCAATAGCCCCAAGCTGGAAACCATCCAAATATCCTTTAATAGAATAGATAAAGTGTGGTCTGTTCATATAATAGAGTAAAATAAAGCACTCAGAATGAATGAACTATAGCTAAACACCACAACATCAGTGGGTCTCACGAATACTGAGCAAAAAAAGCAAAGCTGGGGAGTGCATGTGGCTCAAGCAGTTGAGCACCTGCTTCCCACATGGGAGGTCCAGGTTTGGTTCCAGTGCCTCCTAAAAACAGAAACAAACAAATGAAAAAACCAACTCAGGGGAAGTGATGTGGCTCAGTGGTTGAGCATCAGCTTCCTACTTAGGAGGTCTGGGTCCCACTTAGGAGGTACCTAGTATCTCAAAAATAAAAAAATAAAAAAGAGTACTATAGTATGATTGATTTGTATAAAGTTCAGAAACAGGTAAAACTAAACTACATGGGAAAGTTCTAGTAATGGATGGTGGTAAGAGTAACACAACATTGTGAATATGACTAATCCCATTCAATGCTTAGGAGTGGTTGAGAAGGGAAAGTTTATGTTGTGTGTTTCCACAATTGGAAAAAAAAAAAAACCCTAAAGAAAGAAGACAACTAAATCCTGTACTAGATCTAATAATGGAAAAGAAAAGGCCCCAAAGGACATTCACTGGGTCATATGCAAATGGAATATTAAACTGTAAGCTTTATATCAATATTAAATTTCCAGAACTTGATAACTGTCCTTAAAGAAGTTACATAAATGAAAATCCTTGTTCTTAGGAAATGTTCAAAGAAGTACATATTCAAGAAGCATGATGTATACAACCTACTCTTAACTGTTTAGAAAATACACAACATAGATAGAGGTAGATGTATTGATGGATGGGTAGATAGAATGATATGGCAAATGTGGTCATATGTTCAAAGTTGGTGGATCTGGGTCTGCAGGATGGAGAGTGATATGTTTGGAGTTCTCTTGTATAGGTTTTGTATTATTTTTGCAACTGTCCCGTAAATCTGAAATTATTTCGAAATTAACAGATTAAAAAAAAAAATTAAGTATATTGTTTGGAGATAGGTTATAAACTGCAAAGAAAAACAAGGAAATTATCTCAAAAGTTAGAATAGAATAGAATACCTCTCTAAAGGAGAGGTAAAGGGCTGTGACCTGGGAGGGGCACACTGAGGGTTCCTGGGGTGCTGGCAATGCTCTACTTGTTAAGCTGGATTGGATGATGGCCACATGAGGATTTTATCTATAAATATTCTTTACACTGAACTTATGTTTTTATGGGCTTTTATAACTATATAAAGGTATCTGGAAAAGTCAGTAAGAAAATAAGTTCCCATAGTAGATGTGACAGGGTTCTTTCATATACATACTATGATTTCTACTCTTTTTTTTTTTTTGAGGTACCAGCACCGGGGATTGAACCCTGGGCCTCGTATGTGAGAAGCTGGTGCTCGACCACTGAGCCATATCAGCTCCCCTGAGCTGTTTTTTTTTTCATTTGTTTGCTTGTTGTTTGGTGTTTAGGAGGCACCAGGGACCAAACCTGGGACCTCCCATGTGGGAAGAAGGCACTCAATCGCTTGAGTCACTTCTGTTCCCATGATTTTCACTCTCTACAAGCCATATCTCCAATGCATTAAAGATGATAAAATCATCAGTGTTCTTATCTTTACTCTAGAGAGGAAGCAAGGTATGCAGTGAGAAGAACATGAATTTAGCACTGGCTTCAAATCTCTGGAATGTCACTTTCTGGCTTTGGGAACTGTGGGGATTAGTGATGACCCTCTTATACTTAGAGCCAACAGGAACTCATCATGTTCCCAAGACCACAGGTTTTATGGATCCGCAAGTGACTGGGGTTCATGTTAGTGGCTCGGCTTTTGCCTACTTGGGATTACAGGTCCTATTTTGGTTTTAGCTCCTAAGGTAGATCTGAACTAGTACAGGACCAAGAACTGCTCTCTGCACTTCCAACTAATGCAAGGTGACTAGAAATGGCCCAGTTCCATCCCATATTGGAAAGGGAAGGGGAAAACACCTAGTTCAACCCCCATGTTTAACAAAAGAGGACACCAAGACCCCCAGAGGTTAAATGGTTTGCCAAGGGGTTACAAGGCTGGTGAGTGGTAGAATCAAGTCTCTTGACCTTTCCTGGGCCCTTCTACTCCACCACGTTGATTTCTCTAATGTGGAGCTAAGTTGGAAAATAAGAACTGTGCTTTATAGCCTGTAAAACAGAATGGAGAAACCCCAACCCTAAGTCTGAATGCATTAAGAATAGCATATTCTAAGTTAAGCAAATTAAATATCAAACAGTAGAGATTAAAATGATACTAATCAAAGTTAGTGCTAGTAAGACTTCATCTACTCAATGAATAAACACTGTAATGTCCAACAAACAGGACAACGTGGTTCTGAAACGGATCAAGGCATACTCTGCTAAGGATAACTCAACAGTAATCACACCACAGTTAACACTTATAAATGGGTAAGACATGAAGCGAGTGAATTTACTGAGTAGCAGCTACTATTTAGCAGCAATATTCACAGCACAGTAGATACAAGAAAACATGCCCTAATTTACGTTAACAAAACCAAGTAATGGTGATTCACTGCTACAGACTCTGTATCATCACATTTTAATATTTGCCATCAAGGCAAACATTGTGTAATTTTTCCTAAGTGGAACAAACACTTTACCCTGCATCTCACCCTGCAAAAGAATTGTAAAGACTATGTGATAAAAGAAACAGTTTAAATAAGTGTATGGTTATTTCATTTTACCATCAAAGACTCTGGGAAAAAATTACCTTTATTGTTTGTTCCAGAAACTTCCAAAAACTAAAATAACAGGTGAAGATGAAAGTTTGTTTATAATCAGTGCTTCAGTTTGAAGAGAAAAAATACGTTTAATGTCCAAAAGTTTAGTTAAAATCTTTCATTTATTTAATAAATAATTACTGAACATCTAACTTGTGATCTCTCTCATGAGGGGTGGGAGGTGCTTGGTGAGAGAAGAGGTTTTGGGGGGGAGGGAACAGCATATATGACTCAACAGTGGCAGAAGAAATATCAGCTATGAAACTAACCTATGTTTTCAGCATTTAACATTTCTACATGGGTTTAATTTTATATACATCATTTATTTTGTCACATTTTCTCTGATGCTTGGAAATAGTGGAAATTCGCAGCAGGGAAACTGCTCACTAAAATGTTAGGGTAGTGCTCTTGGCCTGGGCTAACCCAAGAGAGGAGCTATAAGGCCATTATCTGGCTCTATTTGATCATAGCTGTTACATTCTGGTTCAACAAATGTTTATTAACATCTCCTCTGTGCCAGGCATTGTCTTATGTGGTAGGTACTGGAAAAACAACAGTTTAACTACCACCACCCTTAAAGTTAATTAGCTAGAAGAGAAGAGAGACTATTAAACAGGTCGTTTCACACAATGCGGTAGGAGCAAATGCAGAGGTGTGTACACATACGAAAAGAACATAGAGGAGAGGACCCCCAACCCAGCCAGAGGAAACAATGGAAGGAGTGATTACGCTCTAGGGCATGAAAGACCGGTGGGTCTTAGGTAAAGACAGAAAGAGGCTCTAAGGGTGGTTAGGGAACCAGCATGAATAAAAACTTTAAGTTTGAAATGAGTAATCTGGTATGGCCTGAAAGTAAAAGGTAAGCATAAGGGTGTGTTGTGTACAAAATTGAGTGGGGAAGTGGGAGGGCAAAGGAAGTGCAGTGGGGGAGAGACTAAAGAGGTAACAGAGATCAGATCCTAGAGGATTTTGTATACCCTGCTAAGGCTCATGGATTTATCTGTGAAGCAAGCAGGGCAGCTTAGTGTTCAGAACATGGGCTTTGGAAGCAGATCAACTTGGGTTGCAATCCCAATCTCACCATCTACTAACTATAAAACCTAAGAATTACTCATCTTCTCTGAATTTGTGTCTTCATCTTTACTATGGGGAGATCTACCTCACAGCCTTGGAGAAATCAATGACAAGACTCCTTGATAACATTCACTGAAAAGGAGGACAAATGGAATCAGTGAGAATGCATGATTGCCGCTGTTAGCAGGGGCTATTACTGGCTACCCAGGCTGAACATGTTGGCAAGGGAATGGGAATGGCAAAGTGACAAGAGAATGGGTAGGTCTGTAAAGAGCAAGATAAGAAGACTAGTCAAACTAGTATCATAATTCAGATAGGAAATAATAGAGGTTTCACCCCGCATATAGGCCTTAATGACAGTGAAGGGCAGACCCAAAAATTATTTAGGAAGAAAATTTGACAGGTCTTTTGGTGAACAACTGAACCAGGAGGAAAAGTGGCTCCCCATCAACTAAATTGTTCTTCCAACCAAAACAGGAAATCAAGGGGAAAGATCTACTTGCAAGGTGAATGGAAGATGTCTATGTGAAATCTGGGCAGACATGTACATAAGACAAGTTGGCATAAAAACCTGCAGTTCAGAGCTGGAGAGAACTATTTTGGGTTAAAAGTTAATCACTTTATACTGTATAGTGGAGAACAGCTTATAATGATTCTTTTTTCATTCACAGTTGAAACTGAGGTGCTAAAAAAAAAAATCAGGGAAGCAGATGTGGCTCAAGCGATTGAGCTCCCGCCTACCACATGGGAGGTCCTGGGTTTGGTTCCTGGTGTCCTAGGGAGGACAAGCAAGACAGTGAGCTGACGTGAGGGACTGGAATGGTGAGCTGATGCAACAAGAGATATGAGGAAAACAATGAGACACAACAAAGCAGGGAGTAGAGGGCAGCTCAAGCAATTAGGTGTTTCCCTTCCACAATGGAGGTCCCAGGTTTGGTTCCTGGTGCCTCCTAAAAAGAAGACCAGCACACAACAGACACAGCAAAGGCAAACAAAGGGTTGGGGAGAAATAAATAAATAAAATAAAATCTAAAAAAAAAAAAAAAAAGTAAAGTGAAAAGCATTACATATTATTTCTGAGTCAGTAAGTAAAAGGATGGATGACATAACTATGAGAGACTGTAATGTGTAGATTCACCCAAGGCCCTTTGTCCTAGTGAGTCACAGAAAGTCCTGTCTATACTCATCAGTCACGGGTTAGTGCTGGCAGGAGGCTCCAATGATCTATAGTTCAACTGTAACAGCTTGAAATTTACAACATAGCACCTGTAAACTCCAGTGATTTTTTCCCTATTGTTAAACCATGCAAACTATACAAACTTCTTTCTTAAGGGGAGAAAAAAGAGGACCTGTAATTGACAAACTCCCCATAAGGGAAAGATAGTAAATTTGAGGGTAAATCTAGTAAAATCAAGATCCAATGTCCCGAACACTAGCTTGTTTTTCCTATAAAAAGAAAGATTTTTCAGTAAGTGTGTATAAAATTGAAAATTATAGACTCACTTCAAAAACACTAGCAGAAATAAATCTGATTCAATTAGCCATTCTGTTTCATCTTTTAATTCTTCAAAGACCTCCAAATCATATCATGAAGCCTCATATTAATTCTTGGCCAAGTTGTTACTGAAAACAGTCCAGCCATTAAAAAGAGGTTGTGAAATATTATTTTAAGAATGATTAGCTAAACAGTATGTTCTTTATCATGCTTACGTGTCTCATCAACAAGACTCATTGCTCAGATTTTAAGTAAAATCACTTACTTGGCTGATGTTTGAAGTTGTCATAGAAACAATAGTGTTTCAGTAAATTATATAACCTAAGAAAAATGGACTGCATAATTAGGACCTGAAGATGTTAAAAAAAAAAAAGTTGATGAAAGCTCTTAAATTCCAACGAACACAACCTGAGCAACTCTTTCAAATAATAACGGCCTCATTTTCAATTTTTCTTCTCTTTCTTCTAGTTCTTTGCTGTATTCTCTCATTCTTTCCTTTTCACTCTTTCTAAAATTAAATAAAAGGAATGGAATTTTAAAAGGTCATCTAAGAAATAAGAACTTGCATAGATAACACAGTCTATATGACAAATCAGAAATTTATTTATAAGCACAGTTTACCACTATTCCTTTTTTAGGCAGGTGTATTTCCAAGGAAAGGAAAATTAAAAATCCTAGGTTCTTAAGGACTATAGTTGGTAGTAATTTTTTTAAATTATCTTTTTTTAAAGTTAATAGATCATACAAAATGTTACATTTAAAAACATAAGAGGTTCCCACATACCCCACTCTCCACCCCTACCCCCATCAATTTATTTTATTTTTTTGAAAATACATAGAAACATTAAATTTAAAAATAGAAGAGGTTCCCATATACCCCCCATGCCCCCCTCCTCCCACATCAACAACCTCCCTCATCACTGTGGCACCTATCACTGCACTTGGTGACTACACCCTGGAGCACTGCTGCGCCACATGGACAACAGTTTACGTCGTAGTTTACACTCTCCCCCAGTACATGAGGTGGGCTATGGCAGGACATACAACGTCCAGGATCTGCCCCTGCAATATCATTTAGGACAACTACTTTGACGATGCTCTTGCATAGCTTGTTAACAAATGTTTCACAACAATGCAAAGTGTTGGTGGAGGGATGACGTATGAGACCCCTGTGTGACGTTACATATGTTTATTTTGTAAGTTCACAATCTTTACTATACACTTATTGTTTATGCGTGTTCATGTATGAATATATACTTCAATAAAAAATTTAAAAAGTTTAAAAATCCTAGGTTCTGGGAACATACATTTAACTTTAAACAGTGTGGGTACTTCGGATTTCTGAAATCTTCAAGGCGTAATGTATGAAGGGGCTTCAGACTGGCCTGAAGAGATGAATGAATGCCCTCTTATCTCATTTCTAAGTTGTCAGTGCATAAAACTAAGAAAACTTGGTTCAAATTAGATATCTTCTCTTTAAAAGATTTTTCCTCAAAACAAGACCTTGCTCTTATTTTTTCCCCTAAGTGGGATCTCCTATAGGTTGGTGGCAAAGTTAATCAAATGGGACCAGGTCTGGGGAGATTGAGAACATAATATAAAGAGGATCAGGAACCAAAATACTTCCGTTCAGCATAAATGTATTTATTCTTTAGACAAGACTCTCTCAAGAAGCTATGCTACTTTTTTAGTGTAAGATATATGTACCAAGGTAATATGATTTCATGGATTAGAGAAAACATTATAATACAGAAAGGTAATTATGGTGTTATATAAAGCCAGTTTACTTTCTAAGGGTGAGTAATTTTTTCTAAGGAGTTTTGACTCAAGCTCATCGAATTAAGTTTTATCAAAGGAATTATGCTTCATTATAAAGGAACATACATTGTAATTAAATCAAATATATATAAGTATATATGTACTTTTGAGTCTTATAAATCAGATTATTAGCAATTAATAAATCATATTACTTACCCAGCTATGGGGGAATACTCCCCTACTGAAACATGAACATTTTTATGTGTAACGTAAAAATGTTCCTCTGGAACACTAGTTTTCAAACTTTGTACTTCAGAATTCTAGTTTTCTATGAAGGGGGTATAGGGGTTCTATACTAAAACTAACAAAATGCAAAACATGCACACTAACATGAATACACAGGGGCCCAAGATTGTGTTAATTTGGGTTATCAAACTTCATGCCGATCTTGGAACAAAACTCTTTGACATAGCTGTTTATTGAAGAGTTTTCTGTGATTACACAGCAAGCTGTTAAAAAAAAAGTTTTATCTCTATGCATCAAAATTTTCCTCAATACTGAGGAGCAGGTATAGCTCAGTGGTTTGAGCACCTGCTTTTCATGTACAAGGTCCCAGGTTCAATTCCTGGTACCTTCTAAAAAAAATTTTTTTCCCCTCAATACTGTACTGTACAATAAAAAATAAATAAAGAAAAAGATTAGATGCTGATAGAAGATTACAACTATCAAGTATGGCCCCAATATAAAACATTCCTGTTCATCAAAATGACCTCATGATTCTCACTGCTGACTATAAGTAACTGACAGTAATGTGAATCCATAAAATAAAGTGTGAATGCCATTCTTAATCTGTTTCTGTATTAGTATCCACTGATTAAAAAAAAAAAGTTTGAAAACCAATGGTCTGGAGGTTTAGGATTCTTTCCATGATACCTGAGAGATTTTACTCTGGATTTAGACATTTGAGCTAAACTCTGGTGTGAGTCATAAGCCTTAGCCCGGGTTGCCAGGAGTTTCTGCAATTCTTTCATTCTTTGCTTCTGCTTAGTTAGTATCCGATTTCTCTCTTCTTCCAACATTTTCTTTTCCTCAAGTGATCTCCTGAGGGCAACAAACTAAGGCTTAATTCACTTTAAGCCAATGAGAATGTTGTTTAGCAAAGATTCAACATGGGATAATTCAGAGGTTGAAAAAAGACAAAAAAAGCAAACCTTTTGAGAAGGATCTGACTTGTGACACTCAAAAGCAACAGGCCGACTTGTAACCTTCTCTATCCCCAAAGAGACATAAAATAGAAAATACATTTCTTGGAGAAATACCCTCTGGCAAGAGGTTTTATATTCTATAGTAAAACATCTTCCCAGATACAAAAGTAATTTTTTAATGATTTCAAATTCACCAAGATAAAATGAACAGAATGCCACACAATTTTAAGCAACCATGAGTCAGTTCTTTACCTTATGGCTTCTTCTCTTCCTCTGGAAGATTCGGTGGGCCTAGGAGGGCTGAAGCCACAGGGCATAGGCTTTGCACTTGCACCTTTTACTGGCGACTTGCGCCTTGGAGACAGATAAGGCCAACGCGTTTCTTTTAAATTTTCTTCATCTGCTTTAATGTCTGCCAAAATTTTCCCCCTTTTAGAGGCTAAGTGTGGTGATGCAGTAAGATCAAATGGTTCACAAACTGTCAGGAGTTTCGGGCATTTATGATCTGAGAGGTTTTTCTGATACTTCTCAGGAATGTCTTCAAAATCAGGAGTCTGGCTCCTGACCTTATGTTTACCCTTCAACTTTTCAGCCTCTTCAGAACTTTTGGGTTTCCTTGTACCAAGACTTCCATGAACTGGCCTACCTGGCAGAGGGGACGAATTCTGCGAAAGTTCTTGGGCTCTCAGTTGCCTCCCAAAGTTTCTATAGCGCTCTTCTTCTTTTAACCTGTCACTGACACTCCAACTATAAGTAGATCGAGGAATAGGTCTGGCTTTAAATCGATTTCTTTTATTTTTAGATTTTAAAAAGTCTCTCAGCTGCTTTTCCCGGGCTGCTTGCTTCTGTTCCTCCCTAGCAATAAACTTAAATGGCTTTTGTGAGGCCAAAAGAGCTTCTTTGTTCTTCTCCTTCATATACCTCCTCCGTTCTTCATTTTGCTTGACTAAATCCTGATAAAGGGGGAGAAAGACATATGCAGGGACTGGATTGGCTCGGAATTTCTTCTGACACTCTGCATCATCATCTTGGTTTTTTAATAGGTTGTGTGCCATTTCAATATCTGATTTGGATTTCATGTTCTCTTCTTTTTTTTTCTGTTCTCTAATCATCATTTGAAAAGGTTCAGGTACTGTAATCGTTGGCACCCATTCTTTGGGTTTTTTCCTTATTTTTTCTACTGCTGGGAAGTCGGGATCTTTATGCTGAAGATAATCTTCAACAGAAAAGTCTGTCCACATGTTGTTGATGAGCTCCTTAGCATAGGTCATCATTTTGTTTTCCTGGATGTACTCCTTTTCTAGTTTGGGCAACTCGTCTTCAGAGGAAGACTCAGACAAGGAGGAAGACTGGCCTAAATCAAGCTCTGAATGCGATGGCATTGAAGATTCAGGGTGACAAAAGTTTTTTTCTGATACAGATCTAAGTAAGAAGAATAACGTTACACTTTCAATTGTATGTGGTCAAATATAAAAATTAAGATAGAGTTACATATTTTCTAATATCTGGGTATAATCAGTTAGAAGACAGGAGCAGGGCAGGGTTTGTAAAAATCATTGCTTTTATGTAAAATAGAGTTGGCAGTCAGCCTATAGATTATCTAGTTCGACTTCCTAATTTTACAGGGGCTGAAACTAGAGGCTCTTTGCATCTGACCTCTACTGACTTCTCTACACTTTTTCCAGAGTCACCTTCCTAAGACATATATCTGTCCATAAGTCCTTGCTTGAAACTTAACAATGATTCCTCATTTGTACATAGTGTAGATTATAAAGTCTGGCCCCTGCCTACTTTTCCAGTCTCACCTCTTGCCACCTCCCAGTCACCATCACTTAAGTCATATTTGATTATGTGAGCTTCCTCACACACACCACTTCTCATGTGGCCGTGCCTTTGCATTCAGGGATTCTGATGCCCAGAAGGCCACTCCACGCCCCTGCATCTATGGTCCCTCTACTCCTCCTTCAAGACTGAACTGCAATGTTACCCTTCTGTGGAAACTTCCCTGCTTGCCTCCCTCCACTGATACCTCAGCCTGATCAACTGCTTCTTTCTCTATCTCCATACTACACCCTTACAAAATGTTGTCTTGCAATTTTTGGTTCTTAGTTAGTCTTTGAGTTCCTTGAGGGCTCTGTGAGGGCATCCTGTATTTGACTTGACTTCTCAGGGCCCAGCAAAGTCTGGCACATAGGAGATGCACGATGAGCATGGACTGACTGAATGAGTTAAGGGATTTGCCTCAGGTTTGAAAGCAAGCAAGTTTACAACAGAAATGGGTCTTGAAATTATAGGCCATTTTGAAAAGATGAATTAAGATTTCTGTCTCCTAATCCTGAACTCTCTGTACTATATCTTTAAGGAGTTCAAGTTAATACACATATTACAAAAGGCTTTTAAAATTAAGCTTTAAATTTTCATCCTTTTAATGGCCCAGACTATTTTGATACATGCCTACAGTTACACTAGTGGTGACTTAGAGAGAAAAGACCAAAATGTACACCAAAAGACTCTTAAAGCAAGAAGTCACCTAGTAGGTTGATAAGCCATTAAATATCTTGAATAAAATCCCACCTCCATTAATCATTAAGAGAGTTAAGGGAAATTTGAGGGAAAACAGTCTGAAATATTTTTGTTCTTCACTTTTAAATATATTTTATTTTAGTCTACAAATAATGTTGTGTATGAACTTACCTGGAAGAGGTACTAGCAGCATCTTCTCTGATAACCACTGGCTGAACTCCCTTTAAACTTAATTTATTCTGGTACATTTTCTCTAACTTTGCCATAGTTTCCATGTGTGCAGCCTTCAGCTCTTCCAGTTTCCTGAAATACTCTTCATTAGAGCGGTATATATCAGACAAGTTCACAAAGTCCTCATAGCTTATAGGTGTTTGTTCATCCACCCCAGAAAAGTTGGTGTCAAAATCAGCCTGGGTGGGAGGGGAGAAGAAACAAATCTGTTATGGTGTTTAGAACTGAAAGGCAAATTAAGTTGACATGGACCTGAATGATGTTTCTTAAAGAGGCCACCTAATAGGTTATACACTACTTGTGGGCTCTGCACATATAATTTATTTTATTTTATTTTTTTTTAAAGATTTATTTATTTATTTAATTTCCCCCCCTCCCCTGGTTGTCTGTTCTTGGTGTCTATTTGCTGAATCTTGTTTCTTTGTCCGCTTCTGCTGTCGTCAGCAGCACGGGAAGTGTGGGTGGCGCCATTCCTGGGCAGGCTGCTCTTTCTTTTCACGCTGGGCGGATTTCCTCACGGGCGCACTCCTTGCGCGTGGGGCTCCCCCACGCAGGGGACACCCTTGCGTGGCACGGCACTCCTTGCGCGCATTAGCGCTGCGCATGGCCAGCTCCACACGGGTCAAGGAAGCCCGGGGTTTGAACCGCGGACCTCCCATATGGTAGACGGACGCCCTAACCACTGGGCCAAAGTCCGTTTCCCTGCACATATAATTTATATGAACAACAGTACAAGTTACTGGTGGGCTCTATACAATTTCCCCTCATGATGCTTTATTAAAAACAAAATAGATCAAGTTGCCAGAAAATAAAGGATGGTTAGATTCCCAGATCAACCTACAAAGGTATTTAACACATTTTATTCACACTGTAATAAGATAGAACAAAAATCATCCTCTTTTCATAAGGAGCCTCATTCTGAGTTGTAAGTTTTAACTAAGATGAAGAGGAACACAGTTTCTCCTGCTGCAAAACAAACACAGCCAGCACCCTCTCTTGAGCTGGGCTCCTGCAGTGTGGACTTGAGGGTGTGCCAGTTGAGAGAAGGTAGGGGACTGGGGTAAGGGGGTCCTGGGGTGACAGAGTTCTTGATGGCTCATGAAGGAGCTAGGGAGACACACTCCCCACAGTGGGCAAGACCCCAGGAGGGAATGTGAGGGAGTGGCAGGGACTTTCCAAGCAGGAGCTCCTGTGGGCAAAAAGAGCAGTAGCTCCCATGGGTAATGGTAATTCTGGGAGTGGCAAAGGCAGAGAGGATTGTACGTGGTTATAGTTAGTCTATGTCCAGGAGTGTCTAACTGGACTTAAAGAGGTAAAACCCCATTTTCTCCATGAATATAACATTTAAAATATTTTCTCAGTTGAGAAACAGTTGAAATTATCTATGTCACTGCATAAAAGTCTGCCACATCTATGATACTATACATAAAGATCTGCTGAACATGGTTTTAAATTTAGCCTACTGCCTGGAATAGACACAAAATTTTTAAAAGTATATTTGCTACAGAATATTATAGATACATTATGAAAAGCTCTAGAAAATAAATTTGTTTAGCTTCTCCCAGCAAGGAAATTCAGAGATTCAATTGTATATAACAGTTATATAGGGAGAGTTTTAAAAATGGACTATAAACAATGTACAAGAGGCCTATGATGTATCAGTGCAGGTAACTTAGAGAAAATAATGGGGGGAAATTCTTCCTTAATAAAACTGACATGTAGAAATTTGTTGTTAACAAATCTATGAATCAGAGAAATGTTTATTTATGTTATACAACTTATTTAAGGGAATTTTCTGATTTCTTTCACTGTTTGTGTATGTGTTCCTCACCATTACCTTCTTAGCTCTTGGATGTGTACTTTGCTAATTTCCTGATTCATGAAATATTAATATTTGGAGACATCTGCATTCACCTGGCTGCTGAAAAAATACAAATCACCAAAAACAACAGCAGCAACAACAACAACAACAACAACAACAAATCTGATAGAAACCCTGTCCTTGAGACGCTAGTTTGGGAGAGAACATATAAGCAAATAACTGATGGGAGACTTTGAAGGAGACAGAAACCCTGATTCCTGCCTGAGCTGCTGATTCCTCTCTAGCTGAACAGGGAGACAGAGACATGATCACAGATATCACCATATCAGAAGTGCCAGGATGCTGAGAGCTCCCAGAAGGAATGTCTGATCCTAACCAGGGCAGGGAAAAGAAGAGGTAGAATTTGTACAGAAGTGAGCCAGACTGTATACATAAAGTTGGATAAAGACAAATCAATGAAAAAGGAAGACATAAATTCAAGGTACAGTGCAAGAGCCTTCATTATATATGACCCCAGCATGACTTCTAGGCAGGAACTGCTCTCCATGAGGAAACTGAGGCTTGGAAGAGTTAGGTAATCTGCTTGCAGTCACATAGCTGGTAAAAAGCAGGACTGGAATTCAATCCAAAGACTGTTAAGTCTCCAAAGACATACCATGCTCCTCCCAAGGCTGGGAAGACTTTTGAGCCACAAGGACCAGCATGCTTAGTAGGAACAGGCCTGGTATGCTCAGAGATGTAAACAGCTCTGAACGGGGTGGGAAGAGAGCTCATAGAGCAGAAGTGGCAGAGAAACAAGGTGAGAAAGGCAAGTCTAGGGCCCCCACCAAGAGCCCAGGGGGCCAGGCTGGCCTTTACCCCATGGAGAGCCCTGGGGGATGTGAAGCAGGGCAGTAGCTTGGTCAGGAATAGTCAGAAGGATTCTTCCGGTAACAAGAAGGGTGGACTGAAGGAAAGTGAGGAGGCAGCAGTTAGTGGGCTACACAAAGGTCTGGATTAGAGGGAGCAGCGTCGGGGCACGAGCACCGGGGCTGACTTGGGAGATTTAGGAGGCTGAACACTAACTCGATGACAGCCTGGATTGGGGACAAGGAATTGAAAATATTTATTTTCTGTTTGGAGTTATGGCTGTCTAGGTAGATGATGAAACTGTCATTCATTAATATAGGGAACACAGGGAAGGAGAGTATTTTAGGGAACTATGGCTAAGCTCTGCCTTAGGGTACAGTGAATTTGAGGGGATGGTGGGGAAACCAGATAGAGATGTCCAGCAAATGGGCGGGTAAATATGTCTAGAGACCTTGTGAGAAGGCAAACAGCACATGCTCAAACAATGGCTGTTGAATGAATGAATGTACAGTTAAGAAAAATTTTAAGTTTCCATCAAGGGAAGAGGACAGAAATTCCCTCACAGAGGTCAGAATCATTCAAAGAAATGTTGGCTGCTCTAAAGAGCTATAGTCTACTGAGTATTAAGGAAAAGGCTTATTTTCCAAAAACTTTAACTATCACAGGGGGCAGATATTCCAAAGAACTGTTTTTAGACATAAGCATCTATGTTTTCTCCTTTCATTCTTTTAGAGCATCTCTTAAAATAATGCCTTACAGCGATCACTTGCACAAATAAGATTCAACTTTTTTTACTCCTCATAGAAGGACCTGGAAAAACTCAGATATACAAGGATGAGTATGCAATGACTTTTGCATAGCATCTATTCCATTTGCAGCTTAATACTGTTAGCACAAGCTTGAACTTTTCATATAAGCTGATACAGTGATCCCAACAGTATTTTAAATAAAACAGATGAATGGTTAACAAGTGGCTTCCCATTCTAATTTCATCTTTAATTGTCTCCACACAGAAGAAAACATTTAGTATAGATGGCCTAGGCCAAGGACATTATTTTCTAAGAGTACCCTTTCCTTTAGCTGTCTGGATTTTTGTGGAATGCTATAAATGTAGCTGCTAGATTAGAGGATAATCTTCCCTAGACTGGCTTGACCCATTTAGATGGTGAATCCTCCCAGCACCTGTTTTTTCATTAGCAATCAGCACACTTAAAGAAGTATTTATGTTGTAGTCGTCTAGTTTTAGTCACTATTCTGCAATGAGGCAAATCTACATATACTAACATGGCTAAACTACAGAGGTATTTATTGATAAGTAAAAAAAAGCAAGTTGTAGAACACTATATATATATAAAATGTATATATATTATTTATATATAATGCTACCACATATTTATATAGCATGAACATAGGAGCATAGAAAAAAGTGTGGAAGAATATATATGTATTGACTCCAAAACAGTGGCCACCAACGGAGATGGGGGTATCTGGATATTCTTTTGGAGGAGAGAGATAAAAGGGTCTATCCTTACTTATAACATTTAGTATTTTAAAAGGAGAAAGTATTCATGAACTATTTATAAAATGAAATGTAAATTAAAAAAAGAAAAAGGGGGAGCGGATGTGGCTCAAGCAGTTGAGCACCTGCATTCCACATGGGAAGTCCCAGGTTCAGTTCCTGGTGTCTCTTAAAAACAAAACAAACAATAAGCAAAAAATGAAAAAACCAACTCAGGGGAGACAATGTGACTTGCAGTTGAGAGATTGATTATGAGGAATCAATCCCCAGTTCGATTACTGGCTTTGGTACCTAAAAAAAGAATGTTTTATGAATATTAATCATAAGTTAACGCTTGAAAATTTCAAATGGGTTACTTGGCCTGCCAGGCACCCCCTTGTTCCTTCTGGAAAATGGCTTTCCCACTCTCCCAGCAATACTGCCTACCTTTGCCTTCCTCCTCTAACTTTTGCTCCTGCTCCCCAGCTGCCGATTGATAATTCTGACTTTTATTTCTTTAAAAAAATAGAAGCCATCAGAGGAAGGTTCTTTCATCTCCTTATATACAAAACTACCTGCTTCCCCCATCCCTGAGATGGCCCCCACGTCTGTTTGCTCATTGCTTTGCTCGTTTCTGCTTGTTTTTTTTCCTTTAGGAGGCATGGAAACTGAACCCAGGACCTCCCATGTGGGAAGCAGTTGCTCAACTGCTTGAGCCACATCCATTCCCTGCTTGTTTTTTTTTGTTGTTGTTGTAGTTGTTTTTGCTCATTGTCTGCTCATTGTTTTCGCTCAATGTCTGCTTGTCTGTTCATTGCTTGTCTTCTTTAGGAAGCACCAGGAACTGAACCTGGGACCTCCCATGTGGGAGGTGGGCACTCAACTGCTTAAGCCACATCCACTCCACCCAAAAAAAGACCTGCTTTTGTGTCACTTTTCTCCTTCTCTCCTGTTTCAGAGACGAAATATTCCCTCTCTTAACAGCATCAGACACTTCCCCTCATTGTTAAAAACAATAAATGTGAGACTTCCACACTCTTATAATTTTCCTTCTACCATAGTAGCTGTTCCTTAATTTCTTTCGCCCCTTTTCACTTACCTGACTGCTAGATGTTGAGGTTCTTAAAAGCCCCATACCAAGCCCTTTCTCTTCTTTCTCTGCACTCCCTCCCTGGGTGAACTCATTCTTGTGGTTTTAAAAATGCTGAAAACTCGCCATATAAATCTCCAGCCCAGTGCCACAGGACTCCAGTCTCATAGGCCCGAATGGATGTTTCACAGGCATTTCTAACTTACCATGTCCAAAACCGAAACCTTGATCCCTAAGCCCCACCCAAACTTATTCTTCCCCCAGTCTTCCCAAATTCAGTAAATGGCCTCACCTAACAGGCAGAGGTTCAAACTTAGAAACATGGTTTGAGCAGTCTTGATTCCTTCCTCTGCCTTGGCCCTCACATTCACTCCAACTATAAGTCCTGTCCATTCTAGAGAAATCTATCCACTTCTCACTATCCCCCTGGACCCAAAGTCCAAGCTATCACTTATCACACCTGAATTACTGCAACATCCTCCTAACCTATCTACTTACTTCCACTTCTTCAACCCTTCCATCACTCTCCAAAAAGCTATCAGAGGGAATTCTCAAAAATGTAAATAGGAATGTGTCACATCTCTTAAAAGCCTTCAACAACCTTCTACTGCTCCTAGAATAAAATCTAAGTTCCTTACCTTAGTCAAGAAGGCCCGTATAATCAGGGCCCACCTACCTCTCCTCCTCTCTCTTTTCCAGTCCTGCTAGTTTTCTTTCAGATTCTTAAGCACACAAAGCTCCTTCCCTTCCCAACTAGGGCCTCTGCCTGGAATGTTCTTTCCATTCCCACTCTTCAAATGCCTGCTCTTTCTCATCCATCAACATCACTTAAAAGTTACCACCTCATTTAAGTAAGTTCCATCTTCCTTTTTTTTTTTTTTTTTTTGTGTGTGTGTGTGTGGTACCGAGGGCTGGGGATTGAACCTGGAACCTTGTATGTGGGAAGTGGACACTCAACCACCAAGCCACATTGGCTTCCCTGAGTTGGTTTTTTTGTTTGTTTGGCTTGTTGATTTTTTTAGGAGGCACCAGAAACCAAACCCAGGACCTCCCATGTGGGAAGGAGGCACTCAACCGCTTGAGCCACGTCTATTTCTTTTTTAATCATAGTACCCTATTCACTTCTTACCCAATATTTCTTGTGTTATAATCATTTGATTATTCTTTTTTCTTAACTTCCACACTGGACTGGAAGCTCTGTGAGAATGGGACTATGTTTGCTTCATTCACCACTGTAAAGTCATTGACTAGCACTCAATAAATGCTCAATATTTGCTGGGAAACAGAAGGCCACCCCATTAGGAAATGCAGTGAAATTTTAAATGCAAGTTATACAATATTACTTTACTCATGTCATCATCAACCACCTAACAAGGCCTAAGAACTGACATCTCCCTAACTCTCCACACCCCAGGAAATGAAGCTCAGTGACCAACATGACAAGGGGTATGGGGGTAGTCTGACTTTGGCAAAACCAACAGCCTATTGTTGCAGTTGGTTCTTGAATCAGTCTTGTGTGGTGGAACTGTGTTTGAACTGACTACATTTTATAGATGATAAAGTTGAGATAAATTAATTTTTGAAAATCAAGTTAGAGACCCAAGTTAAACTGTGAAGAAGACAAAGCCTGGATCCTACTCTCTCATTCCTGCCTTTTTAGGGTTTCTTCTTGCTGCCCCATTTCCTCTGTGGCTGCCTATCCAGGTTTGCTTCTGGACTCCTCACAGACAGTCCAAATTCACAAGACTTCCTTCTTTTCTTTCTTCCCTCTTTTCTTTTTCTCTTTATTTTTCTATCTTTTCCTTTTTTTTTTTTTTTTAACATTAGCCTTTTCAACATTAGCTTATTGGGTAAATTAATCTCTTCTAAAGTAACCATTTCAAATACACATTGCAATTTAATAGGACACTTGGGAAGTATAACTACAAGTATAGAAATGACTGACTTCTCTACCACAGCAAACCAGAGCAGAATTTAATCTTTGGGTGAGTCTTGCTGGCAGTTACTACTATTGTTTTGAATTTATATAAACTGTTCTTTAGACGTAACACACATTCTCTCATTTGATTCTCAAAACAACACAGGCAAGACAAAAAAGAGAGTGCTAATTATTACTCTTTTACAAAAAAAGAAAATAGATTAAGGAAGTTAAGTGCTAATGTTATCTAGCAAGTGGCAGAACCTGGATCCCAACCCAGGACTCCAAGTCCTTTTCTTCCATTCAAATCTTTTCCTCTCTCCATTCCTTTGCCTCCTCTGTTGACTTTTGTAACTTGTATTGAGAGCAAGTTTTATCATGAATAAAAGTGGTTCTAGGAATCTTACCCTGATTCATGTTCTTGATCTCAATCTGCCTTGCTATGGATAACCATGAGTAGTATTTGTCAGTTGATGAAATACTGACCATAAAAGGTGCTGTCACAGATTTTCTCACAAACAGCTATAGTGCAGATTAATAAGAATCCCAAAATACCCAGTGATTCTATTAACCCTATTCCATAACGTTTTGTGTCTGAGAAGTTTTGGACCTATGATATGAATAAAATTTAACTGAGAGTAAGGAGCATTATTTGTGCAGATTGCTAGTTTAAATTCAAGGTTCCCATCTTTTAAGTCAATAGAACAGACGGCAGACTCTGCCCTCCCCTGGTAGACAGGTATCCGCACACATTTGACAATGAAAACTTATCAGTGAAAGGACTGTTTCATTCCACCCTGAAGAGCCTATCAGGAAAAACCTCGGTAATGTACTTTTCTCGTATACACATATATGTATATGTCTGGTCTATTCACGTAATTCTTGATGGTTTTAAACCTTTGCCTCTAACGTATTGTGTCAGATCCACCAATAACAAAGACCTTAAGGCAATAACGAGATATACCTGACAGCAAAGCTGATTCACTTTAGTTTTTTATGGCTTATCAACTATTGGAGTAGATTAGTTTTACTTAAGTTTAAAAAAAAAAGGGGGGGGGGTATCCGATCCCAAGAGATTCAGCGTAAGCAGTTCTGTACTTTGTAGAAACAGAATAATAGAAATACTCTTCAAGAAATTTTTACAACAATCTCTTTGGTGAATATTGAAAGACTTTCCAACGTCTCTGTTCGGGGTATTTTTCGTGGGGGAAGGTGAGGGGGAGATCCGGACAGGACACCGCGTTCCCACGCGGTTCCTCAGCAAGGTCCGAACTCCGACCCGCTCAGTTTACGAAGCGCGGGCACCCAGTCCCAGTCCACGCCCCGCCCCTACCTTACCGACGCCGGCGCCGACCACTCTGCCTTCCCCGCCTCTTCTTCCTCCACCTCTTCCAAGGCCGCCGCCGCCGCCGCTGTCGCCAGGGCCTCTAAAGAATCGTCGAGTTCGTACTTGGCGGCTTGCGCTCCGGTGTTGGAATTAACCGGTAATTGGAGACTGGAGTCAGGTAGCTTCGCCGCTCGGTGCGAGGCTTCCATCACCGCGCCGCCGAGGCCTGAGCGCCAGCGCTGGCCCGGGGCGGGGAAGCTGGTGTGGCCTGGGGCGGGCGGTTACTAGGGGTTCCGTAACCAGGGACGCTACGGGGGCCGCGAGGGACCAAAAGTCATTGCAAATTTCTCTCCCTTTGCCATAGACTGGGCCCAGGAGTCTCCTGAATAGCGGAAGTCCGTGTTGAGCCCGATTGCTGGTTTGAGAAGTTGACAGGGAGAAAAGGGAACCTCTTCTTCTCATCTCACCGCCTAAACGCAGATTTCTCACATTGTGCTAACTCCCTCGTTTTGTGGAGAAAATAAACGTCTTTGTATTCATTGAGATAACATGCTAGGAGACAGCGGCGGAGGAGGAAAGGAAGGGATATTGTTTGGCAATGGCAAGGTTTACATCCCTCTTTCTAACATAGCTGTCCCGGGAACCAGAGAATAGGAAGCAGTGTGGTGCATTTTGCAGTGATTGACTGGAAAGCAAAAAGGAGTCGGCCAATCAGAAGGCTGCTAGTTGTCCCTCTCGCGTTTTCTTTGATTTGACGGATAACGCCCTGAGGTTGGGGGAGCCAGGCCCACCGACCAGTGAGTGACAGAGCAGGTAGCGTGAAACCGGCGTTTGCTGCTTGGGTTCAGTCAGCTTTATAATGTTGGGTTTGGAGGATGCGAATTCCAACGGTGACCCAAGACCCACACCATCACCACCTCGCCTCTACCAAGTCTTCTCATTCAGGGTTCGGGCGCTTCAAATGGCACTTTCTGCAGGTGCCACGAGGCTAGAAGAGAGTCCAAGCCTCAAAAAACCCTGTGTGGCGCAGTCTCAGCCACTGGCTACCTAAATCTCTACTTCCTGAAGCTGGGGCAGCAGCAACCTTCCCCTCCTCCTCCCTACCCCTTATCCTCCTCCCACTACCGTCTCTACTACCAGACCTTAACCGCCATAAAGTTACAGAATTTTCTCCGCTGTGCGTAAGTGTAGAATCCATCTTTAAGGTGTGAGTCTTCCTTTCTCCCTCCCATTCCCTTCTCTGCCCTCCCCTCCTCTCCTTCCTTCCTGGCACTAAATGCCAGGCTTCCCAGGAATCCCTGCCTCTGTGCTCTACCAGCCTACTGAGATGCTCTGCTGCATCACTTTGAATCTTTTCTGCTTAGTTCACATGTAGCGTATGGCCTAATTAACAAGCCTTCCTTGATTCCTGATTTGGGGTGTGAGCACCTATAAAATCCCCCACTCCTTCACTTTCTTCAGATTTTTGGTGGAGCATTTGTTTGGCACTCTGGAACAAATGTTGGCAGGGTTCTGAGCAGAACACCCAAGCCATGAGAGTAGGGACTTTCTGTCAGTCACATGCAGGTGGATCTGTCTCTGTATGAGCCCTTCCTGGAATTTGGTGTAAACCTGACCCAGAGGTCTGGATGTTTAAGCACTGCAAATGTAAGATTAGACAAAACAACGACAAAAGAAACATATAACAATGAGTGTGGAGGACATGTATGTGTATGTAGAAAAGAAGGAAAGATTCAGTTCACCAGGAATATTCTAAATTTGAAGCCACCTAATAACATAGCATCAAAGTATATAGAGCAGAAATGGACACATCTACAAGAAAATGACAAGCTTTCATCATCATAAGTGTAATTGCTTTTGCATTTTGTATTGAGGTGTAGTTTTTGTATATTGAAATGTATCATTCTTAAATATATAGGTAGATGGATTTTGACAAATGCAAACACCCATGAAACCATACCCTTATTAAGATAGAGAGAGGTGGGTAGTGTCTACCTTCTGGAGCTTGGATTTGTGCCTGTCCTCAGGGGCAGCAAGGGGACTCTACTGTTTACTGTGAGACAGGCCGCAAGGAGCAGGGACCCCACCCTGCAGTCCCCTCACCATCCCAGGAGCATGAGTGCGAGCTGGACACAGGGCTCACCAAGTTCCTGCCAGCTGAATAAAAAGCATCTGCACAGCTCTCCACCAAAGACCCACACTGACCCCAGAGCCAGCAAAGTAAGGACAGAATCCTGCAGGAGAGGGCTGTTTGGGGAAGCTACAAAGCAGGAGGTGTCTGGCCGTCCATCTGGAGAGACCACCAAAATTAGTGCTTGCTCAAGGGAACTTAGCCAACAAGGAAATAGAATAAGAAGAACAAAGTGACAAAGGGAAGACTTAACATGCACACAAAAACAACAACAACTAATTAAACCCCGAAATAAAGAAGCTAATCAACTGCATAAACCCAACAATATAAAATGATGATCAGACCACAACAAAAAACTACAGACCATACCAATAATCAAGAAAACATGGCCCAATCCAATGAACAAACTAAAAACTGGGAAGAGGAGTGGAACACCGAACAACTAATTAAAGCTCTCAAAACATGTATCATGGACCAGTTTAATGAAGTGAAGGAAGAGATTAAGCATATTAAGAAAACACTTGGAGAGCATACAGAATAACTTGTAATCATACACAAAAAGATAATGGATATAATGGGGATCAACAGCACAATCCAAGAAATCAAACTACACTCTCAGCAAATAATAGCAGATTTGAAGAGGCAGAGGAAAGAATTAGTGATGTGGAAGACAGTACATCTGAAATCAAAGAGATAATAGAGTTGATCAATAAAAAGATAGACAAAATCCAGCAGGGATTTAGGGACCTGAATGACAATGCAAAAGACACAAACATACTCATTGTAGGCATCCCGGAATAAGAAGAGAAGGGAAAGGGGACAGAAGGTGTTGGAGGAAATATGGCTGAAAACTTCCCAAACCTATTGAGGGAGATGCATGTACATGTCCAGGAAGCACAACACAGCCCAAACATCATAAATCCCAACAGGTCTACCCCAAGACATACACTTGTCAAATTATCCAATGCTCAAGATAAAGAGAAAATACTAAAAGTAGCAAGAGACTAGAGAACCATCACATACAAGGGAGGCTCCATAAGATTAAGTGCCAATTTCTCATCTGAAACCATGGCGGCAAGGAGGCAGTGGTATGACATAGTCAAGGTACTAAAAGAAAAGAATTTCCAACCAAGAATACTCTATCCAGCAAAGATAGCATTAAAAAATGATGGAGAGTTCAAAATAGTCACAGATAAACAGAAACTAAGAGAGTATGCCAACAAGAAGCCTGCCCTTCAAGAAATACTAAAGGGACTTCTGCAGGAGGAAAGGAAAAAACAGGAGAGACAGTTAGAGGAGAGTGTAAGAACAATTAAAACAACAAAAATAGAAAAAAAATCAAACAACATATGACAAACACAAATCCAAAGAAAATATGGCTAATATAAGTAATTTCTTGAAAGTAATAACACTAAATGTCAATGGATTAAACTCACCTATTAAGAGACACAGATTGGAAGATTGGATCTGGAAATATGACCCATCTATATGCTGTCTACAAGAAACACATCTTAGGCCCAGGGATTCAAGGAGGTCGAAAGTGAATGGCTGGAAAAAATCTTACAGGCAAACAATAACCAAAAAAGGGCAGGAGTAGCTATATTAATATTGGACGAAATAGACTTTAAATGCAAAATTATTGTGAGAGACGAAGATGTGCACTATATATTAGTGAAAGGGATAATCTTTCAAGAAAAAAGAACAATCATAAACATTTATGCCCCTAACAAGGGCGCCTCCAAATATGTGAGGCAAACACTGGAGAACCGAAGGGAAGGAATAGATGCCTCTACAATTATAGTGGGGGACTTTAACACACCACTATCACCATTTGACAGAACAACCCAAAAGAGAAAATCAATAAAAAAAGACTTTGAACAATATATTAGAGGATCTGGACCTAATAGACACATACAGAACACCCAAATACACCAGGATATACATTCTTCTCAAGCGCACATGGATCATTCTCCAAGATAGACCACATGTTAGACCACAAAGAAAGTCTCAATGAATTCAGAAAGATTGAAATCATACAAAATAAATTATCTGATGACGGTGGAATGAAGCTGGAATCTGCAAGGGCCAGAGACCTAGATTTGGCACCAAGATATGGAAATTAAACAACACACTCAGAAAAACAGTGGGCCAAGGAGGAAATCTCAACAAAAATCGATAACTATCTTGAAACTAATGAAAATGATAACATATCAAAACTTATGGGATGCAGCAAAATCTGTACTGACAGGGAAATTCATACATCAATTTTGAAAAACTGCACAATTGTAGGAATTAGTAAAAAAACAACAAACTACCCCAGAGAAAGAAGAAAAAAATAATAAAGGTCAGAGCAGAACTAAATGTAATAGAAAATAAGAAAGCACTTGAAAAAATAAACAAAACAAAGGGCTGGTTCTTTGAGAAGATCAATAAAATTGACAAGCCCTAGGCTAGACTAATAAAGAAAAAAAGAGAAAAGATGCGGATATACAATATAAGAAATGAGAAAGGGGATATCACCACTGACCCCACTGAAATAAAGACTATCATAAGAGGATACTTTGAGAAATTACATTCCAACAAGAAGAACAATTTAGAGCAAAAGAACAAATTCCTAGAAACACATAAGCAGCCTGCATTGACAAAAGAAGGAATTGATGATCTCAACAAACCAATCACAAAGAGATAGAATCAGTCATTAAAAAACTCCCAACTAAGAAGAGCCCTAGGCCAGATGGCTTCACAGATGATTTCTACCAAACATTCCAGAAAGAACTAATACCAACCTTGCTTAAACTCTTCCAAAAAATCGAAATAGAAGGAACATTGCCTAATGCTTTCTTTAATGGCAACATTACCCAATACCAAAGCCAAACAAAGAAACCACAAAAAAAGGAAAGTTACAGATCAATCTCTCTAAGGAACGTTGATGTGAAAATCCTCAACAAAATACTTCCTAATCATATTCAACAACACATTAAACAAATTATACACCATGACCAAGTGGGTTTCATTCCTGGTATGCAAGGATGGTTCAACATAAGAAAATGTATTACAACTAATGTAATACACCACATAAACAGATTGAAGGAAAAAAAACCACATGATCATATCTATAGATGCAGAAAAAGCATTTGACAAAATTCAGCACCCTTTCTTGATAAAAACACTACAAAAGATAGGAATAGAAGGAAACTTTCTGAACATGATAAAGGGCATATATGAAAATCCCACAGCTAACATCATTTACAATGGTGAAATCCTAAAGTCTTTCCCTCTAAGATTAGGAACAAGACAAGGAAGCCCACTATTACCCCTTCTATTTAACATTGTGTTAGAAGTACTTGACTGATCACTGAGGCAAGAACCAGATGTAAAAGGGATCCAAATAGGAAAGGAAGAAGTCAAAATTTCACTATTTGCAGATGACATGATCCTATACATAGGAAGCCCTGAGAAGTCTACAAGAAAGCTTCTAAAACTTATGAGTTCAGTACAGTTGCAGGTTATGAGATCAATGTGCAAAAATCAGTAGCACTTCTGTACACCAATAATGAGCAATCTGAGGAGGAAACTAAGAAACAAATACAATTTACAATAGTAAATTAAAAAATCAAATACCTAGGAATAAATTTAACTAAAGATGTAAAAGAGTTATACACAGAAAACTACACAACACTGTTCAAGGAAATCAAAGAAGACCTAAAAACATGGAAGAATATTCCCTGTTCATGGATAGGAAGACTAAATATTATTAAGATGTCTATCCTACCAAAACTGATCTACAGATTCAATGCAATCCTAATAAAAATCAACACAGCATTTTTTAATGAACTAGAAAAACTAACTATGACATTTATTTGGAAAGGAAAGAGGCCCAAATAGCCAAAGATATATTGAAAAAGAAAAATGAAATTGGAAGAATCACACTACCTGACTTCAAAACATTCTACAAAGCTACAGTAGTGAAAACAGCATGGTATTGGCACAAGGACAGACGCACTGACCAGTGCAACTGAATTGGGAGTTCTGATATAGATCCTCATATATACACTCATCTGATATTCAACAAGGCCGCCAAGCCCACTCAACTGGGAGAGAAAGGCCTCTTCAACAAATGGTGCCTAGAGAATTGGATATCCATATGCAAAAAGGAAAGAGGATTACCATCTCACACATTATACAAAAATCAACTCAAGATGGATCAAGGACCTAAATGTAAGAGCCAAGACCATAAAGATCTTGGAAAATAATGTAGGGAAGCATCTATAGGACCTTGTAATAGGAAATGGCTTCATGAACTTCACACCCAAAGCATGAGCAGCAAAAGAAGAAAGATAAAAGGGACTTCCTCAAAATTAAAGCCTTTTGCACCTTAAAGGAGTTTGTCAAGAAAGTGAAAAGAGAGCCCTACCCAATGGGAGAAAATATTTGGTAACCATATACCTCATTGGAAACTTATATCCTGCATATATAAAGAACTCCTATATCTCAAAAATAAAAAGCAAAACAACTCATTTTAAAAATGGGAAAAAGATTTGAACAGACGCTTCTCCAAAGAAGAAATACAAACAGCTAAAAAGCACATGAAAAAATGTTCAAAATCACTAGCTTTTAGGGAAATGCAAATCAAAACTACAATGAGATACCATCTTACTCCCATAAGACTGGCAGCTATCGAAAAAACAGAAGACTACAAGTGCTGGAGAGGATGTGGAGGAATGGGAACACTCGTCCACTGCTGGTGGAAATGCAGAAGAATTCAGCCATTCTGGAGGACAGTTTGGCAGTTTCTCAAAAAGTTAGCTGTAGATTTGCCATATGACCCAGCAATTCCACTGCTGGGTATATATCCTAAAGAACTGAAAATAAGGACACAAACTGATATATGCACAGCAATGTTCATAGCAGCATTTTTCACTATTGACAAAAGTTGGAATCAGCCCAAATGCCCCAAAACAGATGAATGGATAAATAAAATGTGGTGTATATATATTATGGAATACTACTCAGCTATAACAAGGAATAAAGTACAAACACATGTGATAACATGGATGAACCTTCAGGACCTTATGTTGAGTAAAGCAAGCCAGGCATTGAAGGAGAAATACTACATAATCTCCCTGATGTGAAACAAGCAAACCAAGCTGTCTCAGAGAACTAGAGTCTGGAAGATAGGCTTCAAGGAATTTGGGGGGGGGGGGGGGGCGGGGGAGAGGAAGGTTGTGAGCTGACACCTACGTGAGTGAAGTCTATGATAAGCTGAGGTCAACTAACAGGGAGGTGATGATGGTCAACCACCACACCAGGGAATCAAGGGTGCTTACAGGGAAGCAGATTTGGCTCAACTACTATAGATCATCCACCTACCACATAGGAGGTCTGAGGTTCAAACCCAGGGCCTCCTGACCCATGTGGTGAGCTGGTCCACACAGTGCTGATGCACACAAAGAGTGCCGTGCCACACAGGGGTGTCCCCCATGTGGGGAGCCCCATGCGCAAGGATTGCACCCCTCAAGGAGTGCTGCTCCACACGAGAAAAGCGCAGCCTGCCCACGAGTGGCATTGTACACATGGGGAGCTAATGCAGCAAGATGACGTAACAAAAAGAGATACAGATTCCCGGTGCCACTGACAAGAATGCAAACAGACAAAGAAGAATGCACAGCAAATGGACACAGAGAACAGCCAGTGGGGGTGGGGGTGGGGGAGAAATAAATAAATCTTAAAAAAAAAAAAAAAAAGAGTGCCTGCAACTGCAAGCAGAAGAATTCCATCCATCATCCATGTGGACTCTAAACCCCCTCTTGATCTAGAGGTGGAGAGGACATCACCATCCCAGGGTCCACAGAATGGAGGAATAAAATATGGATTAGCGTGGACTTACTGATATTCTTCTATAAAAATATTGTCAATAGTAATAGAAGAAATTGTAGCACTGAGGTGGAGAAAGTGGCCACAGTAGTTGCTGAGGGCAAGGAGAGGGAAGAAAAGATGTGATGTGGGGGCATTTTTGGGACTTTGAGTTGTCCTAAATGATATTTCAGGGTCAGATGCTGGACTTTATATATCCTGCATTTTTGGGACTTTGAGTTGTCCTAAATGATATTTCAGGGTCAGATGCTGGACTTCATATATCCTGCCATAACCCATTGAATGTACTGGTGGAGAGTGTGAGCTACAGGGTAAACTATTATTCATGTAGTGCAGCAGTCTCCAAAATAAATTCACCGAGTGTGATGAGTGTGCCACAATGATGGGGGAGGTTGTTGGTTTGGGAGGAGTGGGGTGGGGAGGTGGGGGGTATAAGGGAACCTCATGTTTTTAATGTGACATTTTTTGAGATGTATATATCTTCAAAAAATATATAATTTACAAAAATAATGGGGGTGGGGGTGGGGAGTGGGTTATATGGGAACCTTTATGTTTTTTAATGTAACATTCCTTGTGATCTATTAACTTTAATTTTAAAAAGTGTTAAATAAAAAAATAAGAGAAAAAAAAAATAGTATTTCCATCATCCTAGAAAGATCCCTGTTCCCTTTCCCAATCAGTTACCCACTCCACCCTCTTGAATGTTTTAGAACCTCATGTGAACAGAATCATACACTATGTACACTTTTTGCACTAAGCTTCTTTTGCTCAGCATACTATTTTTTAGATTCATCTAGTATTCTTTGCTAAGTCAGATAATAATTGTCCATTACTGGAAGAATTTTCCTCAAGATTTTGTGCATTCAGGACTTCCAGGAAGATGGCAGATTAGAGATACACAAGACTCACTTCTCTCCCAGAAAAATAGAGGACAGGAGAAACAATCTGGAAAAAAATGTACTAGGGTTTAGGACACTAGGGGAAAGCTGGACACAATCCAGAAAAGAGAGGGGCAAAACTTGAACATATTCTGACCAGGGTTTGAACTGAGAGGGCTGCTAAAGAGCACCACCTGCTGGCGGACTGAAGTAAATGTGAGGAAATTCAAAGTAAGAGAGGCTTTTTTCCCCGCCTTTACAGCGTCCCTCCCCAAAGTCTTCAACCCATTACTGTGACCTTGGCCCAGATTTGAACAACTAATGGGGACAATCCTAAAGACCTAGAACAGGTTAAACCAAGAATCAAAGAATGGCAGTAACACACAGCATCTCACTACTAAATCCCTGCGAGAGAGAAATTGAGCATCAGAATAAAGTCACCATCAAAATCAGATGCCTAGTCATCAGTAAAAAAATTACAAGCCATACAAAGAAAGTGGAATAAATGGCCCAAGCAAAGGAATATATCAAAGCTCTAGATGACACACAGGATTTGAGACAACTAATCAACAAGATTGATAAAAATTTCCAAAATCAAATTGATGAGTTTAAAGACAATATGGCTAAAGTTATAAATGGCATCAAGAAGACACTGAAAGGGAAGTGGTTGTGGCTCAACTGATATGGAAGGGCCCAGGGTTTGATACCCATGGCCTCCTGACCCGTGTGGTGAGCTGGTCAATGTGCAGAGCTGCTGTGTGTGAGGGGTGCCATGCTTCACAAGGGTGCCCCCGTGTGGGGGTGCTTCACGTGCAAGGAGTGCACCCTGCAAGGAGAGCCACCCCTTGTGAAAAATGTGCAGCCCACCCCGGAGAGCTGATGCAGCAAGATGACACAACAAAAAAGAGACACAGTTTCTCGGTGCTGCCAAGGGAGTGAGTGGACACAGAAGAACACACAGTGAGTGGACATAGCAGTCAACGGGGCGGGGGGGGGGGGGGGGTAGAGAGAAATAAATAAAATAAATTAAAAAAAAAAAAGACACTGAGAGAGTAAAAAGAATTGAAAACCTGAATAGAAAACTAACAGAGCTCATGGGAATGAAAGACAAAATAGATGAGATAAAAAACACATTAGAGGGGAAAAGAGGTAGCTCAGTAGTTGAATGCCTGATTCCCATGTATAAGGTCCTGAGTTCAATCTCTGGTACCTCCTAAAAATAATTAGAGGCATACAAGAGCAGACTTGATATGACAGAAGAAGGAATAAGTGATACAGATGACAGAACAGCTGAAATTGAAGAGAGAGAAGAGCAGAGAGAGAAAAGCATGGGAAAAATTGAGCAGGTGCTAACTGAGTTGAATGATAACATGAAGCACAACAACATAGGTGTCTTGGGAGTTCCAGAAGGAAAAGAGAAGGGAAAAGGGGCAAAAAGCATATTCGAGGAAATAATGGCTGAAAATTTCCCAACTGTCATGAAAGAAATTAATTTACATGTTCAAGAAGTGCAGCATACCCTAATCAGAATAAATTCAAATAGACTCTGTTAGTTAGCCAAGGGGTGCTGATGCAAAATACCAGAAATCTGTTGGCTTTTATAAAGGGTATTTATTTGGGGTAGAAGCTTACAGTTACCAGACCACAAAGCATAAGTTACTTCCTTCACCAAAGTCTGTTGCCACGTGTTGGAGCAAGATGACAGCTGACATCTGCCAAGAGTACAGGCTTCCTGGGTTCCTCTCGTCCTGGGGCTTGTTTCTCTCTGGACTCAGCTGCCCTGCTGTCTCCACAAGGCCAGCTGACACTATGAGGTGACTGGCTCTGTCTCTCTCCCTGGGACTCGATTCTCTCCTGACTCAGCTGCTCTGCTCCTATGTGTGCTTACTTCCCAGGCTCCTGCTTAAAACTCCAGCCTCCCTTCTCTACAGTGTGGTTTCTCTGTTAATCCCCTCCCACGGAGGGGGCAGGGATGCAACACTCATACTGACATGGCCCAATCAAAGCCTTAATCATTATTTAATCAAGTAAAAGTGAAACCTTTGATTCCAATATAATCTAATATGCCCAGAGAGACTGACCAGTTTACAAACATAATCTAATAACTATTTTTGGAATTCATAAACAATATCAAACTGCCACACTAGACCTATTCCAAGATACATACTACACAGAATGTCAAACACCAAAGATAAAGAGAATGAAAGGAGAAGCAAACCATCACATACAATGCTCAGTAAGACTTAGTGCAGATTTCTCCTCAGAAACCATGGAGATGAGAAGACTTCTATGCTATAATTAGGATACTGAAAGAGAAAAATTGACAGCCAAGAATTCTTTATCTGGTAAAATTGTCCTTCTAATATGAAGGTAAGTTTAAAATTTTCACAAGCAGAAACAAAGAGTTCATTTAAAAAAATCTGCCTTTGCTAGAAATAGTAAAAGGAGCCTATAGCCCAAAAGAAAAAGACAAGAGATAGAGACTGGATAAGAGTGTAGATGGCAAGAATAGCAGAAAGAACCAAAATAATAAATAGAGTAAAATAAGATATTACATACAAAAACCAAGGTATAAAATGGTAGAATTAAATAATGCATTTTCAGTAATATAATTGAATGTGAACAGTTTAAACTCCCCAATCAAAAGATTCTGACAGAATGGGTAAGAAACATGAGCCATCCATACGCTGCCTACAAGAGACTCACCTTAGACCCAGGGATACAAATCGGCTGATAGTGAAAGGTTGGAAAAAAGATATTCCACACAAACAGTAACCAAAAAGAGCAGGGGTAGTGATTCTAATATTGGACAAAACAGACTTTAAATGCAAAGAAGTTATAAGAGATATATAAGGCCATTATATGTTAATAAAAGGGACAATCCATCAGGAAGAAGTAATAGTCATAAATATGTATGCACCTAACCAGAGTGCCCCAAAATACATGATGCATACTCTGGCAAAACTGAAGGGAGAAATAGACTTCTCTACAATACTAGTTGAAGACTTCAACACACCACTCACATCATTAATAGAACAGCTACTCAGAAGATCAGGAAGGAAACAGAGAACTTGAACAATATGATAAATGAGCTAGACCTAGCAGATATATACAGAATATTGCATCCCAAATCAGCAGGCTATGCCTTCTCAAATGCTCGTGGATCTTTTCCCAGGATATACCATATGTTAGGTTGCAAGGCAGGTCTCAATATTGTGCTTAGAAGCTCTAGGTAGAGCTGTTAGACAAGAAAAAATAATAATAAAAGACATCTAAAGAGAAAATAAAACTCTGTTCACAGATGACATGATCCTATATTTGGAAAATTCTGAAATATCTACAACAAAGCTACTTGAATTCATAAACAAGTTCAGCAAAATGACAGGATACTAGGTCAAACAAAAACCAGTTTCTATACAGTACTATTGAACAATCTGAAGAGGAAATGAAGAAAAAATTTCCATTTTCAATAGCAACAAAAAGACTCAAACACCTAGGAATCAATTTAATCAAAGAAGTACAGGGCCTATATTCAGAAAACTACAAACAATGCTAAATGAAATCAAAGAACACCTAAACAAATAGAAAGACATTGCGTGTTCATGGGTTGGAAGACTAATTATGATGAAGATGACAATGCTACCCAAACTGATTTATAGATTCAATGCAATACCAATCAAAATTCCAAGAGCCTACTTTACAAAAATATAAAAGGCAATTACCAAATTTTTTTTGGAAAGGAAAATGACCCATGCAGTGAGCTGGCCCACATGCAGTGCTGATGCATGCAAGGAGTACAGTGCCACACAGGGTGTCCCCCGCATAGAGGAGCCCCATATACAAGGAGTGTGCCCCGTAAGGAGAGCCACCCTGCACAAAAAAAGTGCAGCCTGCCCAGGTATGGTGCTGCACACACAGAGAGCTGAAGCAGCAAGATCACATAACAAAAAGTCTTTTTGTTGCTATTAAAAATAGAATTTTTTTTCCTAATTTCCTCTTCAGATTGTTCAATACTACTGTACAGAAACTGGTTTTTGTGTTTGATCATGTTTCCTGCCATTTTGTGCTGCTGGACATAGAAGAACACACACAGCAAATGGACACAGAGAGCAGACAACTGGCGGGGGGGTGGGGGAGAGAAATAAATTTAAAAAAATAAATCTTAAAAAAAAAAAAGACAGAGAGGGCGAGTGTATGCAGCTCAAGGAGTTGAGTTCCTGCCTCCCACATGAGGTCCCAGATTCAGTTCCCAGGGCATCCTGGAAAAAAAAACACCAGACCACAAGCCAAACAAATGATAAAACCAACTCAGGGAAGCTGATGTAGCTCAGTGGTTGAGCACTGGCTTCTCACATACAAACTGCTGGGTTCAATCCTTGGCCCCTGGTACCTCAAAAAAAAAAAAAAAAAAAGAGCAAATGCTGGAGAGGATGTGGAGAGATAGGAACACTTATTCACTGTTGCTGTGACTGCAGAATGGTACAGCCTCTGTGGAGGACTGGTTTGGCAGTTCCTAAAGAAGTTGAATATTGATTTGCCACATGACTGTGCAACACTACCACTGGGTATATGCCCAGAAGAACTGAGAGCCAGTGACACGAACAGACATCTGCAAACCAATGTTCATAGCAGTGTTATTCATGATTGCCAGAAGATGGAAACAACCCAGGTGCCTATCAACTGATGAATGGATAAACAAATTATAGTGTATACACATGATGGAATATTATGCAGCTGTAAGAAGAAATGAAGTTGTGAAGCATATAATAACATGGATGAACCTGAAGGACATGTGGTTGCATGAAGCAAGCCACAAAAGGACAAATAATGTATGACTGTGCTTTTATGAGTTAAATATATTGTTTAATCGCATGGAATTAATATCTGAAATATGGGTTGCCATATAATAGAATGAGGTTAGAGAATGGAAAGCTAAGGGTTAACTTGTGCAGAATTGGTAAAAAGGTTTTGTTTAATCTTTGGCAGTGAATAGAAAATGTGAAAGCACAATGTAATGTTTGTAACTAGCAGTGCTATTACATGGGTATGACAGTGGTTGAAAGGAAAAGTCTAAGGTCATTATATTACTAAAAGGAAAGGTAAAAAATGTAACATGGGACTGTACAGCATAGTAAAACCTCTTAAAATATGAATATTCACTATTGTGTATATAAGACTCTTTCTTTGAAACTCAACAAATATATGTTAATGTTTCAAGATGTTAACATCAGGAAAAAACAAAAATAACAACAAAAAACACCACACACCAAATAACACAATTCTAAGTGAAAGAAACCAGACACAAAGTATCTATATATTGTATGATTCCATTTATATAAAATGTAAATATAAATCAAGTTATAAAGATGGAATTAGATTAGTGGTTATGTAGGGCTAGGGCAAGTTAGAGGGATTGAGTGGTGACTGCTAAGGGGTATGGAGATTTTCTTTTTGAAATAATGAGATTGTTCTAAAATATTTTGTAATGAACATAACATTGTGGTTATACTAAAAGCTATTGATTGTTCACTTTGGATAGGCTATATGGTATGTGAATATATCTCAATAAAACTGTGAATAGGATGCCTAAGTGTTACCTCCTGAGAGCCTCCATGTTGCTCAAATATGGCCGCTCTCTAAGCCAAACTCAGCATGTAAATGCATTACCTTCCCCCCAGCATGGGACATGCATGACTCCCAGGGATGAACCTTCCTGGTGCCAAGGGACTACTACCAAACACTAGCTTATGATGGAACTAGAAAAAGACCTTGAATAAAAGGGGGAAATGGTAAAGACGCATGAGTTTATATGACTAAGAGACTTCAAAATGAGTTGGGAGATCATCAGAGGGGTCGCACTTATGCATATCTCAGCAGGATAGGATCTCAGAGACAGCCAAAGTAGATACAACCCCAGGTAGGAGTGCTCCTGAGGGCTATGGAGACACTCAGGTCCTATGGTCATGACAGATGGCTCTGGAGTTCAGTGCCTTGCCAGTAGTCCCTACTTTTGAATTTGTGCTCCTGAGTATAATGGAGTTGGACTCAGATGTGACCTCTCTGTGCATGCTTCTTCTGTCACTTTTACTGATCCTGTGATTGGCACTGGGGTTGGTGTTGAATCTCTGGACTGTCTATGTGCCATCTGGGCCCTGAACCTCAGCAGAGTTGCAACACCTACTCTCCAGTTCATTGGACTTACCCAGGTCAGCTAACAGGGAGGTGAGGATGGTCAACCACCTCACCAGGGAACCGAGAGAGTCTACAACTGCAAGCAGGAGATTTCCATCCATTAGCCATGTGGGATCTAAGCCCCCTCTCTATTTAGAGGTGGAGTGGACATTGCCATCCCAAGGTCCTCAGGATGGAGGAATAAAATATGGACTAGAGTGAACTTACTGATATTCTACTATAGAATTGCTGTGACTCTAGCAATGGAAGAAATGTAATTATATCGCTGATGTGGAGACAGTGGCCATGGTAGTTGCTGAAGTCAGGGAGAGGGAAAAAGAGATGTGATATTGGGGCATTTTTGGGACTTGGAGTTGTCCTCAATGATATTGCAGGGATAGATGCAGGACATTATATATCCTGCCATAACCCACTGAATGGACTAGGAGAGAGTGTAAACTACAACATAAACTATAATCCATGCTGTGCAGCAATGCTCCAAAATGTACTCATCAAATACAATGAATGTACCACACTAATGAAAGAAATTGTTGATGTGGGAGAAGTGGGGGGTGTGAGGACTGGGGTATATGGGAACCTCTTATATTTTTTATTGTAATATTTTGTGTGATCTATGTAACTTTAAAAAAAGAAAGATAATTAAAGAAAAAAGATATAACAGTAAAAAAAATATAAAGCCTCTTGACTGCAAACAAAACAAAACTGTGATTATATCTAAAAAAAAAACCCATTAGAAGGAAGCAGATGTGACTTAATTGATTGGGCTCCTGTCTACCATTTGGAGGGTTCTGGGTTTGGTTCTCGGGACCTCCTGGTGAAAGTGAGCTGGCCAACATGGCACGGAGAGCTGGCTCACATGGCACAGAGAGCTGGTGTAACAAGATGATGAAACAAAAAAGAGAGATAGAGACACAACAAACCAGGGAGCTAAGGTGGCTCAAGCCACCTTAGCTTCTCTCCCATATCAGAAAGTCCCAGTATTGGGACTAAAGATAAAGATGAGAAGAAAAGACAAGCAGACACAGGAGAACACGCAGTGGGTGGACACAGAGAGCAGACAGTGAGTGCAAAGAGAAAATTTGAGAACATCAAGGGAAAAGCAAGCCATCACAATCAAGGGGTGCCCATTTTTAAGACCTAGTACAGACTTTTCATCAGAAACCATGGAGGTGAGAAGAGAGTAGTATGATATAATTAGGATACTGAAAGAGAAAAATTGCCGGCTGAGAATTCTTTATCTGGCAAAATTGTCCCTCAAATAATGAAGGTGAGTTTAAAATATTCACAAACAAATGGAAACTAAGAGAGTTCATAAAAATGGTTTTGTGCTATTCATAATGTGGTAGCCACAGACAAGTTATACTGTTAAATTTGATCTGCTCTATAATACTGTCTTTATCACTTAAATTTATTCATTTATCCATTTATCTGTTGATGGACATTTTGGTGGTCTTTGTTTTTTGTTTTTTTTAAAATTAATATTATTGTTAGTTTTGTTACTAACAAATAATACTAATATTATTGTTAGTATTGTTGTGTGTGTATGTGTAATTAAGCCTATTGGAAATTTAGATATGTAAGGGCGGTAGCACACACCTTACAAATAATAATAAAACATACTATTTACTGTAAATTCCACAAAGACAATTGATTCTCACAGAATACTTCCATTGTTTTTGGTGTTTTTTTTTGTTTTTTGTTTTTTGCTTAAGTCTTGTAGCTGTAGCCAACCTACGGTTGCAATTAACAGCTATTAATTCTGATATGAGTATTGGTTTTTAAAAGATTCCTTCCTTCCTTCCTTCCTTCCTTCCTCCCTTCCTCCCTTCCTCCCTCCCTCCCACATGGACCAGCTTGCCCTCACCAGGATGCCCTTGATATTGAACCCTGGACCTCCTATATGGCAGGTGGGAGCCCAATTGCCTGAGCCACATCCACTTCCCTTGGTTGATATTTTAATGTTAATGAATAGGATGAAAGTAAAACACTCAAGATATATGCCACATTTTCACTTGTTCTTCAAGGTTGTGAGTGGCTTCTTTGGGAAATAGATAATACTTTTCTAATACCAGAATTTTCTTCATTTTTTTGTGTGTGCTGTTCACAGTGTAACAGTTATAGATGCAGCTTGTTTTTAAGTTTACTCTGAATTATTACCATTTTTTTCCCATTGGTTTCTAGTTTAAATGTCTGATTGGTAGCATTTGCTGATTATTGTGGTGTCAATATTCCCATCATGGCTTATTTCAACATACCAATGTGACATCACTAAATATAAAGTTGGGAGAAGATGTTGAAGAGCACATCATTATAAAGTATATCTACCAAAGAGGGACAGTAGCTGCAAATAGCATCAAAGAGCATAAAATGTAGTAACGTAATTAGTAAGTGAAGAATTCTGGGAAATTATCTTTGCTTTTATCTTACTTAAAATGTAAGTTGACAAAATATAATATTTAATAATGGCTGTGTTTAAGAACCTGTTTGGAAATTTCCTGAAAATTTTTAATAAACTCACAAGCCATTGCTAGCATGCTGTGAGCAGGCCATGCACTGTATCAACTGATACTCTCCTATGACTACCACATTTGCTATTGTGAATAAAGCAGTTATCTATATTCATTTGTTAGCCTTTTTTTTTTTCTTAGGAGGTACCAGGGATTGATCCCAGGACCTTGTACATGGTAAGTAGGTGCTCAACCACATGAGATACATCCGCATCTCTGTAAGTCTTTTTTTTAATGAGGATCTGCCACCTTTATTTTTTTAAAAGATTTATTTATTTATTTATTCCCCCTCTCCCTCCCACCACCACTTGTGCTCACTGTCTGCTCTCTGTGTCTCTTTTTGTTGTGTCTGCTCTCTGCACCGTGCAGGCCATCAGCTCTCTGCACCTTGTGGTCCAGCTTGCTTTATACCAGGCGGCCTCAGGAATCAAACCTGGGGCCCTCCTTATGATGGACTGGAGCCCAGTTGCTTAAGTCACATCCACTTCTCTGTAAGTCTTCTTAATATATTTGTGTACTGTGGTCTTATTTCTTGCGGCGGCTTGCTCGGTCGGTAGAGGTGGGGTCTGGCTGCGGACGAGGGGTCGGTCCAGCTCTGGACGAGGGGTCGGTCCCGCTTGGGACGAGGGGTCGGTCCCACTTGGGACGAGGGGTCGGTCCGGCAGCAGACGAGGGGTCGGTCTCACAGGGGTTGCGCGGTTCGGCTGACGGGGTCGCCCAGCAAAGCCGGCGACGAAGGGGTCGCCCGGAGAAGCAGGCAACGAACTGGGGACAAGGGAGGCCAGGCCCTTGTCAGGGGCTCTCAGGACTGGAGGGCGCACGGCAGAAGAACTACCGCGGAGACGAGGTAAATACGCAGGTCCACTTTATTGAGGGAGAGGCAACAGTTTTATAGGGGCTGGGGAAGGCTGATTGGTCGAAGCCACGCCCTGTTCTGATTGGTTGCCGGAGAAAGGTCAGTGGGCGGTACTGGACGGGGGAGGGGTGGTGGTTAGGGATTGGCTGTCGCTGTTGCTGGGGGAAGGGGCAGGGTTTAGGGATTGGTGGCTGCTGTTGCTGGGGTGGAGGGCAGACTGGATTTTTCCGCCCACGCCTGGCTGTTGCTGCTGTCGGGGGAAGGGAAAAGGGCAGACTGGATTTTTCCGCCCACGCCTGGCTGTTGCTGCTGTCGGGGGAGGGGAAAAGGGCAGACTGGAATTTTCCGCCCTGCGCCTGCGCAGGGAGAAAGAAGAAGGGTGCCACTCCACAGGCATCGTGTGGCGCCATCCGGGAGGAGGCATGGCTGCCGAGAAGGGGAGACCCGAGGGCACTCTGCGCCCATGCCGAGCTTCCTTCAGGGGTGGCGGTGAGTCCGACCAGCCACCCTATTATGGGGGCAGCGGCTTGGAATTAGGCCTACCGCGGCCGCTCCCCCGCCGGGCCACACTTCAGCCCGAGGGGTGACCGCAATTTCTCTTGGGTAAAATAGCTAGAAATGGAATTGCTGTGTCATAGGCTAGTGTATATTTAACTTTATGAAACTGCCACACTGATTTCCAAAGTGGGTCTCATTCTACACACAAAAAGGGAAATTTTAACACACCTCTTTCATTACTTTATATGGCAAGCCAAAAAAAAAAAAATCATCCAGTGAAAAGAAGAAAATCAAGGGGTATAGAGGATTTGAACAGCACAGTTAACAATGAGATAATATAAATCAATTAGATGATACATCGCTAACATACATACATATATATATGTATGACAATTTGAGAATATTCATTCCTTTAAGCACACATGGGGCATTTATGAAAGTGCTCATGGTATTAAGTCATAAAGCTAACCTCAACATGTTTCAAAGGATTAATGTCATGCAAGCAACATGCTCTGATAACAATGCAATTAAGTTAGACATTAATAAAAGAAAATTAACTAGAATGGCCTTTTCTGTTTGGAGACTTAAAACCACTTTTAAAAACAATTCATGGGTTGCAAAAGAGATCATAGTGGAGATTAGAAAATATTTAGAATTGAATAATAAAAATAAGTACAGTCACTTTATAAAATAGTTGGAAAGCAGTCTCTCAGAAGTTAAACTTATTGGGAAGCAGATGTGGCTCAGGTGACTGGGTTCCTGCCTACCACACGGGAGGTGCTGGTTCAGATCCCGGTGCCTCCTAAAGAAGACGGCAAGCTGGCGCAACAGGCAGGCATGGAAGCTGACACAACAAGAGACACAAGAAGAAAAAGTGTAATGAGAGACACAACAAAGCAAGGAGCAGAGGTCAGCAAGCTGATGTGCTGGGCAGGTGCGGCAAGATCACGCAACAAGATGATGCAACAAGAGACTCGGGGAGGAGGAAAAAACATAATAGATAAAGCATGAAGTGGAGGTGGCTCAAGTGATTAGGCACCTCCCTCCTGCATCAGTTTCTGGATTCCGCTCCAGATGCATTCTAAAGAAACAAGGAAGACAAACAGACATAGGAAGTAAAACACAAGTGGGCACGGAAAAATAAATAAAATAAATCTGTAAAAAAAAAGTTAAATATAGAATGACTATATGACTCACTTCTAGGCATATATGCAAGAGAATTGAAAATATATATCATGCAAAAACATGTACATTAATCTTTATAGCAATGTTATTCATAATAGCCAAAAAGTGATGAACAAATTAACAAAATATGGACTATCCATTCACTGGAATGTTATTTGGCCATATAAAAGCAATGAAGTGCTGATACCTAACACACCACAGATGAACCTTGAAAACATTAAGCTGAGTGAAAGAAGCCAGACACAAAACATCGTATATATGATTCCACTTATAAGAAAAATCCAGAATAGGCAAATCCATAAAGATAGAGAGTAGATTAGTTGTTGCCGGGGATAGAGAGAGGGAAATGTGGAGTGACTGCTAATGGGTACAGGGTTCCTATTTGGGGCTATAAAACTTTCTGGGATAGTGATGATGGTCGCACAACTCTGTGAATATACCATATTGATCAATGGAATTGAATTGAGAATTCAGAAATAAACCCTCAAATCTATGAATAATTATTTTTGAAGAGGGTGCCAAGCCCATTCAATGGGGAAAGAATAGTTTCTCCAACAAATGGTGCTGGGAAAACTGGATGTCTATATGCCAAAGAATAAAAGTGGACCCCTACTTTATACCATAAACAAAAATTAACTTAGAATGGATCAAAGACTTAAATATAAGAACCAAACCTATGAAACTCCTAGAAGAAAACATAGGAAAGCAGCTTTAGGACCGTCTGCTAGGCAATGGTTTCTAAGACTTTATATTAAAAGCATAAGCAACAAAAGAAAAAATAGGTAAATGGGACTTCATCAAAATAAAATAAAAAAGTTTGTGTACCAGAGAATTTTATCATGAAATTTAAAAAGACATCTATGGAATGGGAGAAAATATTTGGAAGCTACATATCTGATAAGGGTTTGATATTTGGAATATATAAAGAAATCCTTACAAACAACAAAAAGACAAACCAATTTAAAAATAGGAGAAAGGGAAGATGTGGCTCAAGGGATTGAGCTTCCACCTGCCACATGGGAGGTCCTGGGTTCGGTTCCCAGTGCCTCCTGTAGAAGGCAAGCTGGTGCGGCAGGCAGGTGCAACAAGGTGACACAACAAAATAATGCAACAATAGAGATACAAAGAGGAAAGACAATGAGAGACACAACAAACCAGAAAGCTGAGGTGGCTCAGGTGATTGAGCGCCCCTTTTCCATATTGGAAGCCCTGGGTTTGGTTCCTGGTGCCTCCTAAAGAGGAGATGAGCAGGCAGTGACTGCAAACAGTGAGGGAAGGGGGATAAATAAATAAAATAAATCTTTAAGAAATGGGCAAAAGACTTGAGTAGATATTTCTCCAAAGAAGATAAACAAATGGCCAATATATACATGAGAAAATGCTCAACATCATTAGCCATTAGGCAAATGCAAATCAAAACCACAATGAAATACCACTTCACACCCACTAGAATGGCTACTACTAAAAAAAAATAACTTACTGGAAGGGATGTGGAGAAATAGGGATACCTGTTCTTTGTTGATGGGAATATAAAATGAGGCAACTGCTGTAGAAAACAGTTTGGTGATTCCTCAGAAAGTTAAGTATGGAATTACTGTATGATCTGGAAATCTTACTTCTAGGTATATACTCGAAAGAATTGAAAGCAGGGACTCAAACAGATATTTGCACACTGTTGTTCATAGCAGTATTATTCACAATTACAAAAGATGGAAGCAACCAAAGTGTCCATCAACTAATGAATGGATAAACAAACTGTGGTATATACATACAATGAAACATTATTCAGCCATAAAAAGGGATGAAGGGCGGCGGACTTGGCCCAGTGGTTAGGGTGTCTGTCTACCCAATGGTTAGGGTGTCCGTCTAGGGTGTCCGCGGTTCAAACCCTGGGCCTCCTTGACCCGTGTAGAGCTGGCCCACGCGCAGTGCTGATGCGCGCAAGGAGTGCCGGGCCACGCAGGGGTGTCCCCCGTGTAGGGGAGCCCCATGCGCAAGGAGTGCGCCCGTAAGGAAAGCCGAAAGAAAATGCAGTCTGCCCAGGAATGGTGCCGCACACACACAGAGCTGACACAACAAGATGTTGCAATGAAAAGAAACAGATTCCCATGCCACTGACAACAACAGAAGCGGACAAAGAAGAAGACGCAGCAAAATAGACACAGAGAACAGACAGCAGGTGTGGGAGGGGGGAAGGGGAGAGAAATAAATAAATAAATCTTAAAAAAAAAAAGGGATGAAGTTCTCATACATGTGAAAACATGGATGAACCTTGTAAAACTTAGGTTGACTGAAATAAACCAGATAAAAATGAACAAATATTGTATGATCTGATATTAAATAATTTGAATAAACAAATTCATAGAGTCAGAACCTAGAATTATGGGCAGTAGGGAATGGGAAGTTAATGCTCAATTGGTACAGAATTTCTGTTTGGGTTGATAGATAGTGGTGATGGTAGCACAATATCATGCACGTAATTAACACCATTGAATTATATATTTGAATTAATATATATGAATTACATGAATGTAACTCTATTGAATTACATATTTGGTCAAAAGGGAAATTTTAAGTTGTATATATGTTACTAGAATAAAAAAAACCTCAGTATTGCACAACACAGTGAACTCTAATGTAAACTATGGACTATACAATAGTGTAATTATTATAATATTGTTTCATTAACTATAACATGTACTACACTATTGCAGTGTTAATAACAGAAAAAACTGTGTGGATGAATATAGGAACTCTATTTTCTGCATGGATTCTGAAATACAACTTCTTTTAAAAAATTAAAAACCTACAATACTGGTGGTTGTGAGAATAGGTATACCCACTTCAGAAAACAATATATTTTCATATAAAATATATGACATTCTGGCTGGCTTCTTTCAGTTAGCATAAAGTTTCCTAGTTTCTTCCATGTTATAGCATGTCCCCAGAATTTCATTCCTTTTTATAACTGAATAATAATCTATTCTATATTTTTATACCACAATCTGCTTTTTCCATTATTCTGTTGATGTACATTTGGGTTGCTTCAATTTTATGGCTATTGTGAATACTGCTGCTAAGAACACACATGTGTATGCATTTGTTTGAGCACCTGTTTTCCATTGTTTTGGACACATAGGTAGGAGTGGAGTTGTTGGGTTATGTGATAATTCTGTGTTTGAACTTTGAGGAATCACCGAACTGTTTTCCACAGTAGAGGGGCTATTTTACATTCCCACCACATGTATAAGGGTTCACATTTCTCCACATACTTGTCAACACTTGGAATTGTTGTCTTTTTAATTCTAACCATACTTCTGGGTGTGGTGTCTCACAGTTTTGTCTGACATTTCCCTAATAATTAATGATGTTGAGCATCTTTTTAAGTGCTTGTTGGTCATTTTGTATATTTTCTGTGGAGAAATGTTTATTCATGTCTTTTGCCAGTTTATAAGTTGTTTGTCTTTTACTATTGAGTTGTAGTTCTTTATATATTCTGGATACTAGACCCTTATCAGATTGATTTGCAAATATTTTGTCCAATTTTGTAGGCTTCCCACACACACACTTTTTTTATAATGTCCTTTGATGCACAAAAGTTTCTATCTTTGATAAAGTCCGGTTTATTTTTTCCTTTGTTGTGGATGCTTTGTGTCATATCTAAGAATCCACTTCCAAATTCAAGGTCATGAAGATTTATCCCAATATTTCACTCTCAGAGTTTTAATTATATTTGAGTTAATTTTTGTGAACAGTGTAAGGTAGTTGCCCAGCTTTGTTCTTTAGCATGTGGATACACAGTTTCCCAGAACTGTTTGCTGAAAAGACTATCTTAACCCATTGAATGGTCTTGACACCCTTCTTGAAAGTCAGTTGTTCACAGATGTATGGGGTTATATCTGAAATCTCAATTCTATTCCACTGGTCCATGTATCTATCCTTATGCCATTACTACACTGTTTTGGTTACTGTAGATTTGGAGTAAGTTTTGAAATTAGGAAGTGTGAGTCCTCCAACATTGTTCTTTTTCAAGATTGTTTTGGCAATTCAGGGCACCTTGCAATTCCATATGAATTCGAGAACTGGCTTTTTCATTTTGGCAAAAAATAGGCATGGGAATTTTTATTGGGTTTACATTCAATCTGTAGATTACTTTGGGTAGTATCGCCATCTTAACAACACTGTCTTCACATCTATGAGCATGGGATGTCTTTCCATATAATTAGGTCTTAATTTATTTCAGAAATGTTTTGTAGTTTCCAATGTACAAGTATTTCATACGTATTTATTTCTATGTATTCCTAGGTATTTTATTCTGTTGTGTGCTGTGGCAATTTGAAATTATGGATTCCCAAAAAGAATGATTATTTTTTTTTTACTAGTTTGTTCCTGTGGGCATGATACCCTTTAATTGCACTGAAGTTGGCTGTGGGTCCTTTCATTAGCTTATTTGATAAAATTGCTTTAGGGTTTTTAATGGGGATGTTAGTGAGGCATGAATCAGGTTGAGTCTCCACCTCTTTGCTGGTTCTGTTAGAAACCCAGAGACACAGAGAGCAATAGACACAGGGAAAGGAAACCAGTATATCTGATTCTGCAATGTGAGAGAGAGGACTGCAGGAAAACAGAAGCCCCAGAGAGGCTCAAAGACACTGGGTGCACGAGCAGCTCAAGAGGAGTTGAGCTCTGCTATATGCCTGGTTGCCCTCAGCTGAGCTCAAATCTTTGAAAGAAATCAGACCAGCTGACACTGATATAGGAGGCCTGGAAAAAGACAAGCCCTGTGCCTGGTTGCCCTCAGCTGAGCTCAAATCTTGGCAGAGATGAGTGGCCATCTTGCTTCAACAAGTATTGTTGGCAGCTGACTTAGGTAAGAAAGCACCTCTTATGGTACCTCGATTTGGACTTTTCACAGCCTTAGAACTGTAGGCTTTTACCGCAAACAAATCCTCTTTATAAAAGCCAACCCATTTCTGGTACTTAACATCAGCAGTCATTTGGCAAACTAAAATATGTGCTATTAAAAATAGAATAGCTTTCTTAATTTTCCTTTGGGTTGTTCATTGCTGGTGTATAGAATCACAATGGATATGTGTGTGTGTCAGTCACCCACAATAACTTCAAACCCACGAATGGACCAGCTTTAAGGACATGATTTTCTGTGGTATATACATTTTCAAACTACCATACTCCACCTTTTGGACCCCGAGAAGACATGTTCTTTCCATATATAAATATATTCATTCTATCACAATATTCCATAAAGTCTTAAATCGTTTCAGTAACAATATTGAGTACAAATTCTCATCAAAATAAATTATAAGTGTGTTCTGTTCTGACGTACAATTCCCCTTCACTTGTGGACCTGTGAAATTTAGAACTAGATCTGCTTCCAATATACAAAGGAATAAATGTTCCCATTGCCATAGGGAGAAATTGGAAGACAAACAGGGGTCATGGGTTCCAAACAGTTCAGAAACCCTGCAGGGCATACTTCGTTAGATTTCAAGGTTTGAGAGTCATCTGCAGAATGCTGCTGTGTCCTCTGGGCTTAACAGAGCAGCAGTTCCACCCTTCCAATGGTTTGTGCAGCAACTCTGCTCTCTCCAAACACTGGGGTGAATACTCCAATCTCTCCAAGCATTGTGGTGAGGGCCATGCTTTTGGCTCCACCCTTGCCAAGCATCTTGTTGGTGGCCAAACTCTAGGCTCCATCTTCCAAGAACACTGGGGTGATGGCCATACTCTCCAATTCCCAGGGAATGGGCTCCACCCACTGAGAAAACTAGGGTGGAGGCCAGATTTGCTGGTTTGAGTCTTGTGGACCCCAGAAAATTCTATTCTTAAAGTGAATCCATTCCTGTGCCCCAAAACCCATTGTAGACAGGGCCTTTCAATTAGATTCAGTTAAAGGACCATCCTTTGGATTAGATCATTTCAGTAGGGTGTAACCAGGGTGGGTCTTAATCCTTTTACTGAAGTCCTTTATAAACAGAGGACTAAAAAGCCACACAGAAAGAAGACCATGGTGATACAGAGAAGCCTCCAGAAGTTGAAATCAATGAAACTGGGAGAGAGAAAAACCACAAACAGAGCAGCCCAAAGCAGAACTAGCAGTGAGGCCTGGAGGGCCATCACCTGCCTGATCTCCCTGAGGTTGGGGAGAAAGTAAGCATGCAGAAGGCAGAGACTGGCAGAGCTGCCACTGTGCCTTGCCATGTGGCAGGAGTACAGGATTGTCAGCAGCTGACCTTCAGTGAGAAAGCATCTCTGATGATACTTTGATTTGAATATTTTCACAGCTTCACAACTGTAAGCTTTTAACCTAATAAATTCCCATTGTAAAAGCCAACCCATTTCTGGCGTACTGCATTGGCAGCCTTCAGCAAACTTCACAAGATGGGAGACCCCACCTGGGTCACCCCTCACTGACATGTTCCAATTAGGACACACAGCCACAGGGATGGATTAATTCTAAGAACATAATCTTCTGGGATTCCCAAAAGAACGCCAATCTGGGAAACGGACTTTGGCCCAGTGGTTAGGGCGTCCGTCTACCACATGGGAGGCCCGCGGTTCAAACCCCGGGCCTCCTTGACCCGTGTGGAGCTGGCCATGCGCAGTGCTGATGCGCGCAAGGAGTGCCGTGCCACGCAAGGGTGTCCCCCGCGTAGGAGAGCCCCACGCGCAAGGAGTGCGCCCGTGAGGAGAGCCGCCCAGCGTGAAAAGAAAGAGCAGCCTGCCCAGGAATGGCACCGCCCACACTTCCCATGCTGCTGACGACAACAGAAGCGGACAAAGAAACAAGACGCAGCAAATAGACACCAAGAAGACAACCAGGGGAGGGGGGGGGGAATTAAGTAAATAAATAAATCTTAAAAAAACAAACAAACAAACAAAAAAAAACGCCAATCTGTCACAGAAGCACAATGTATCATGTGGCATGTGAAAAAGACTGTCTGGAGATGCCTGCATTTTAATTGGCATCAAAGAATGACCCATGTCTTTACATTTGCTCTGTGAAGGTATTGTGCTGAGATGATATCATCTAAGTTTAAAGTTTCTTTTAATGGAAAATATTCACCAATATATTTTTTATTAATGCTGCTTATCCTTTTACTGTATGATTATTACAATGCTGTACTTGGGAAATTACTTTTGAAATATGGAATAACTAGCTTCATATTTCATTTACTTATTCTTCCACTGGTTACAGAGCTCCTGCACCTCAATTATCTGGCATATAATTTTCAGAGTTGCTTTTATTTATATCCCAAAATGAAAAAAAAAATCTCAATGTAAAAACTATAACAATATATAACCACTGTTCTTGTCAACACTTTAGTGAATCCCTTGAGAGTATCTGTAATACTCCTGATCTTTGTCCACCAAGTATTACATACTGTGTCTACATTTTTGTGCTGTCACGGTATGCGGTATTATTCCTTAAGGACAATTATGAGTGAAAGGCACGCATGGTTTTAAGACTTGATATTGCCAGACTACTTACACTAGTTTACATGCCAACCAGATTTCCCCACCAACATAAGGTTTTGTAAATTTTATTATTTCTAAAAATCTGATATTATTTGCATTTGATTAGCAGTGATAACAAACATCTACTTTTTCATGTTGATTGTCCATTTATACTTCTTCTGTAAACTGAATCATTCATGTCCTTTGGCTGGTTTTGTTTTAGTGTGGTTATCTTTTCCTTTGAGTTCCTTATATAGTAGGCATATTAACACCTTGTCAGGGTAGTTCGACCCCCCACGCCACCCCTTTTGCTCAGAAAATTTTCTCCTGCTTAAAAAGAAATATGACATTATTTTCTGGTTTTTGCATACCTTTCCTTTATAAAATCTTCATAGTAAAAATCATTATATTTTGAAAGCATTTAAAAATTATCAACCTAACCAGTTCTTTCTATAGTTAAAATTAACCAAATTACATTTATCAGTTAGGTTTAAAAATTAGGATATTTGCATGTTGCCCAAGTATTACTTGAAGATTACTTAATTGCAGAGGGAGAAAATGCACTTTTATAAAGAACTGGTAATCACACTAACCCAAGTGATCAAATTTAGTGTCTTTAAAACCAACATTATGCTTTCTTTTATGACTTTAAAACAATGTATTATTTTTATTTATACCCTTCCCCTTGTGGCTTTTTGCTTGCTGTCTGGTCTGTGTCCATTCACTGTGTGTTCTTCTGTGTCTGCATTTATTTATTCCTCCCCCCCCACCCTTTGTGGCTTGCTTGTTGTCTGCTCTCTGTGTCCATTCACTGCACGCTCTTCTGTGTTTTTTTTTGCTTGTCTCCCTTTTTGTTGCGTCACCTGGCTGAGTCGGCTCTCCGCGGCGCTGGCAGCTGGTCAGGCCTTCACAAGGAGGCCCCCGCACGTGAACCCAGGGCCTCCCATGTTAGACAGGAGCCCAACTAATTGAGCCACAGTCGATTCCCCTACATTATGCTTTCTGAGTGCTGAATACGAAGTATACACAGTATGCCCTATTGAGTACTCTTGCCAAAAAGGTTGATGTATTATAAGAAAATTATTAAGAACTGTAAATTCACAAGCTTTTGAATCACGTGTCTGTTTTAGCCCAGAAATGTGGATAATTAACTTCTCCATTGTCCTTTGGAATGTTGTAATGCTGCTATGCAGGCAACCCCCTCACCTAGTAACCAAAAAACGTTTAAAAGGAACGAGTTCCCCTGTAAAACTAAAAGCGGAAAACCTTCATGTTCCTGTTCAGTGTACCATGTACAGAATAGAGCACTCTGGGGCATGATGTCCCTCCTAGGGGGGAGTGACCATTCCCCTGGAGACAGGAATTGTTGTTCCAGGGGGAGCTGACAAATCACAAGTTGCATGACCAGACTGAGACCAGAGATTTGGTCTCTTATAAAAGGTTCCTTTTATAAGAGACCTTTTGGCTGCTGCTTGAAGTTTCACCTAGGAGAGGATGCTTTACCTGGGACCATTTTTCCAACTGGGACTCTGATCTGCCACCAAAGGGACTTACCGAGATCAGATGTTGTGATTTCCCCCAATTTGGTATGTGTATACTTTCTTTCTTTCCTATATCTCTAATTATTTTCTACTGTGATTACCCTATTACTATAATCATTTGATATAACCTAAAAAACATTTAATTGAATAAAGCTGCCTTTCATAGCATTTAGAGTTTCTGCCTCTTTATTTAGCAAAACAAAGGTTTAACTTTAATTTCATGAAGGCTCTTTAGAGTTAATTTTGATTTTACAGGAAATGTAGAGGACAGAGGAGCAAATTAAACAAAATGCAGAAATGCAGAATATAAGACAGACAATAGGTCTAACTGTTCAAAAGGTCAATGTCATTAAAAATAAAGGGGTGGTTGACGACCTTCACCTTCCTGTTCACTGACCAGCCTGGCTGTCACATGGACAGTCCAGAGATTGAGGTCTCCTGGAGGTCAACCATTACACCAGGGAGCCAAGAGTGCCTACAACTTCAAGTAGGAAATTGCATCCACCATCCATGTGGAATCCAAGCCCCCTCTCAATATAGAGGTGGAGTGGACATCACCATCCCAGGGTCCACAGGATGGAGGAATAGTGTGTGGATTAGAGTGGACTTCCTGATATTCTACTATGGAACTATTGTCATTAGTAATAGAAGAAATTGTAGCATTAATGTGGATAAAGTGGCCACAGTAGCTGCTGAGGGTAGGGAGAGGGAAGAAGAGATATACTGTGGGGGCATTTTCAGGAGTAGGAGTTGTCCTGGGTGGTACCGCATGGACAGATGCTGGACACTGTATGTGCTGCCATTGCCCACTGTGTGGACTGGGGGAGAGTGTAAACTGCAATGTAAACCACTATCCATGTGGTGTAGCAGTGCTCTAAAATGTATTCACCAAATGCAGTGAATGTCCCACGATGATGGAAGAGGTTGTTGATGTGGGAGGAGTGGGGTGAGGGGGGTGGAGGGTATGTGGGGACCTCTTATATTTTTTTAATGTAACATTTAAAAAAAAGAAAAAAATAATAAAGGGGTGATTAGAGGAATAAAGTCAAACAAGTATAGGATACATAATTTCTTGAGAAGTAAACTCAAATAACTAATAAATACACAAAGAGAAATGCAAATAAAAACCTCAGATACTACTTCATACTCTATGCTCCTAAGTAAGACTGAAAATAGTGGGGAGTTGGCAAGGATTTGGGGAAATAGGAACCACCTATATGTTGTTTGCTGGTGGGAGACTGTTAACACTGTTTTTAAGAGAGTAATTGTCATCTCATAAAAAGTTGAACATGTAACATATCCCTCCATCAGAAGTCTACCTAAGAGTGTCCTCTGAATGACTGACACTTCTCAAAATGTGGCAGAACCAGACATTAAAGAAGTTTGCAAAAAGATAAAATGGTGCACTCTTTTCAGTAAATTTGTTTTGGAAAGTACTATTAATAAATGAATTGATATTTATAATTTTTTGAAAAAAATAAAAGGGTGATTACAGAGACTGAAGACTTATGGCACAAATTGATCTTGCTTGAAAACAAAGCTAAAAAAGACAATCTGGAGACAATCAGAGAAACCTGAATACAGACTGTTATTAGATATGAATTGTTTTCTTAGGTCTGAAACTTACATTCTGACAAGCATGTTTGAGTAATTATGAAGTTTCATGCCTGTAACTTACTTTCAAATGATTCAAAAGTGAACACTATATGTTTTACTATAATGCTTGTTTTAAAAATGAACAAATTCCAAAGCAATTGGTATCAGTGAGCAATCTGAACACTGATTTCATATTTGCTTGTGATATCCTCCACAAGAAACACTAGGTGAATACATAAATGCACCCAGCTGGATCGAGCTATTTAAGAATACACAAAACACCCATCCACCTCAATTCACAGTAACGAGACACATCCATCCATATCTGGTGTTATAACTGTCAGAGTGCAGATAATTCTACCACTTCATAGTAACTCAGCTGCAAACTTACCAATCACCCATTTACACAAGGAAACTTGTGTTTTTTAAGATAAAATGCCTTATTTAACATAGTATTTCCTTATCATTTAATATATGTAAAATCATTACCATTTTATTAGGTTCCTATTTTTGGTCACTGATAAGCTTTTGAGTGTTGCCTCCCTAACCACATTTCCCCCATAAGCCCTGTGGTTTCTGTTGTACAATTCTGCTGTGTGATTTCTATGTAAGTTACAGAACCGATATAACAAAATGTAATTGTTGAATCTAGGTGGAGCATATACAGTATTCATACAATTCTTTAACATTTTCTACACACTAGAAAGTTTTTGTAATAAGTTGAGGGTGGGGAATAAATAGCACTCAAGAGGGAAAAACAAGCATATGAAACCTCAGCCTCATATCCCTTTTCATTCATTACAAATATACTTTTTAAATGTTTAGCAGGATACATTTCCCTTTCACTGCTTTAGAATTATGTGACTAAGCTTTTGATAAAGCTGATACTTCTTTTTGAGAGCTTTTTCATTTGTTCTTCCATTCCCTAAAACGGAGCTGGCTTTAGACTAGTTTTTAAGCTGCTTTAAAACCCATCAAACCACACACATACAAGTTAATGGTTCAATTTTCATCAAAGCAAATGTAATAGAACTGATGATCAGAAAACATCTTTGTGTTGGAAGCATTCTCTTTTAAAAATTTTGTTATTTTATCTATTCACAGAACCCTGTGCTAAATACTGGATAAAGCTCAAACGTAAATAGGTGGCGGACTTGGCCCAGTGGTTAGGGCGTCCGTCTACCACATGGGAGGTCTGCGGTTCAAACCCTGGGCCTCCTTGACCCATGTGGAGCTGGCCCATGCGCAGTGCTGATGCGCACAAGGAGTGCCCTGCCACGCAGGGGTGTCCCCGCATAGGGGAGCCCCACGCGCAAGGAGTGCGCCCCATAAGGAGAGCCGCCCAGCACGAAACAAAGTGCAGCCTGCCCAGTAATGGTGCCGCACACACGGAGAGCTGACACAAGATGATGCAACAAAAAAGAAACACAGATTCCCATGCCGCGGACAAAGATGCAGCAAATAGACACAGAGAACAGACAACCAGGGTGGGGAGATAAATAAATATATCTGGAAAAAAAAAAAGCTCAAATGTAAATAATTTGTGTTAGAGAAGTATTTTAAATTTCTAGGAGATAACTGATTCAACTGTTTTATGACAGAAAGTTAAGATAAAAAATAACTGAACTACTAAATTCCAGACAATCCAGAAATATTAAAACTTATTATTTATCAAACTTAAGTAACATTGGTTCTGGCATAGATACAAAAGGAGCTTCAGATTGATTAGCAGAAATCCTTTCTCCAATGATGTGAGAGGAGGGCCCCAGCAGCTTTCCTCACACTCCTTCTGAAATACTCAAGGAGACGGTAGAAGATATATCTGAGTGTGTAGACCAATGTGTGGTCTACTTTAAAGTTCTGGCCTTTATCCAAGATAATCAGAAGCCATGAAAGTTTTTACAAAATGGAACGCCTGACAAGTTTTAAAAAAATCACTAACTACAATGTGCAGAATGTATTAGAAAGTGTCTAAAGCAAGGGTAAACAGCACTTAAAAAAATTCAATTCATGGTGAGAGATGATGGTACTTTGAACAGGGCAGAAGCAATAAAGATATTTAAAATAAGTAATGTTAGCTCACCCCTTTCGTATAGATTAAATTTTGCTAGTTATATGTACATACTTTTATTTGTAGAAAGAATTCCAAATTCACACAAGTAGTTATTCTTGGGGAAACAGGCTGGGATAACAGGGTGGTGGAGGCTTTCGTTTTTCACACTTCATACCTTTCTGTACTGTTAACTTTTCAAACATAAATTAGTTTGATATTTTTACACCAATGGGGATTTATCAAGGCTGATGAGCCTAAAGGGTAATTTTTTCCTTCTAAATACTGTTAAAAAAAAAAAAAACAGAAAAAATTTAACCAGTGGAATGGATAATTGCTTATATAGAGTATGTACAAAGGTAAAGAATATACCCAGGTTTAAGCCCTAAGTTAATCAAACATGAAGATAAAGCAATACTACTTATTTTCTTTATATATAGATTTTTCAAGAGCATTAGCAATAAGAGAATGCAGAGAAGCAAAATAAATCTGTCTTTTGAAACCAAGTATTTAATATTTTCATTAATGTGTCAATACAATTTCAAAAACAAATGTCAGCTGGAAGCTCAAGCCAGGAATTCATAGAATAAACAATCTTTCAAACAGGAAACATCAAGACATTCTTCTTCCACTCCAGCTGTACTATTAGTGGCCATAATGGTGCCCGTCAGCCAGTTTATCCAGATTATCGAGTGTTTACCTGGTAAGAGAAAAACTTATGTTTCAAAACATACATTGACAGAATTTTAAAGTTAGAAGATGCTTATGGCAATAATCCCCATTTTACAGGTGAGAAAAAACAAGTATGAATTATCACCTTGATGATCAGCAAACAACATTAAAAAAAAATCATCTTCAAATAAATATATGCCTTTTTGATCATGTAGGGAAACTTGATATTTACAACATACACACACACTCACCACATCATCAATCTTCAGAATGCTCCGGACAGTTTCAGTTGCCAGGGTCAGAGCACTGACTGAAACCAACAAAGGCTGGACAACTAGCTCCTCCAAAATGTTGGAAATTCCACCCTGCAAGTGAGTATATAGATCAACAACTACAGGTCACCAGGATTCCTCTCAAGACCTTTTCAAACCTAGTTTTCCCTTAATCTATCACTTTAGAATAAGAATCTCTAAACTATTCCCTACATTTTAAAGTTATATTTCAACTAAAATTTGGAAAAACTGAATTAATGCTGGATGCCCCCAATCCTAATTCCAAAACAACTTTAAATATATTTTAAAATATTCTGACAAATGTACATAAGAAATCATACTAGTCTGGTGTACTCTTTCTTTATTTCTCTTGAATTTACCACCTTTGGATTCTTATTGCTACTATCTTAGCCCCCTTTATCCCAGGATTACTACTGATGGCTGTAATAGGAATCTCTGCCTCCAAAGTACCCTCCTTAACCTACTTTTCATCACCTTGGCCTCTTGCTTAGAAAATGTAACTGGCTCCCAACTACTGGAAGACAAAAACAAAAACCCATGCTTGCCTCAAAACTCAAGGGTCTCCTCATTCTTTCCTTTATCTAAACTTTCTAACCTTCAAGTCTACTACATCAATATCCCCTACCAACCAAACTTGCATCTTCATAAAGTTTTTCCCTTACTAGACAGTACCCTCTCCTCTTTTTTCTATACCATTCAGAAAATACCGATTGTCAGATTTTTCCATCATGTATTATTTATCTCAATTAAACATTAATAAAAAAGGAAATATTACTGTTCCCTGTGTTTACATCACACAACTATGCTAGTTGTTGCTCACAGCAACAGCAATAATTAATATTGTTTACTACATGCCTGGCATTATTCTAAGCATTTTCTAATTAGTTACACATTTAATTCCACAAAAGCCCTATCAGGGAATTATGACCTATCACTGTTTTCACAAATGAGCAAACTGAAACACAGACTAAATAACGTGCTAAAATGGCGGAGTTAATAAATAGTACTTCCCCACTTAGGCACCATTTTTGTTCTCAAGGATATACATTAATTAAACTGCAAGTCTTTTATTTAAATTTGAGATTACTCTACTTTTAACGTTTATACATATATATTGTTATATATAAATGATATATACTTCTAACATTTTCTGCAATAAAAATTAAATTACCTTTCGGACATTAATGCCTGTAGTTTTTTCTCCTTGAGCATGCCGGTTTCTCAGTTCTGTTACTGTAGAAATGGGATTTAGGCCTGCATTTTCAGCTAGTGTTGATGGAATGACTTCCATAGCATCTGCAAAAGCACGAACGCAGTAGGATTCCATACCACTCAAAGTTCGTGAATACTCAGTTAATCGTAGGGCCAACTCTATTTCTGGAGCACCACCTCCTGCAATAAGAGCTCTGAAATTGACCAATATATTTTTAGCTTATTTTATCCAACAGAAGGCTATTTTTAATAATTTCCTATTTATATATTAAAAATAGCTAAACCATTCAATTTTAATGACAAAATATCAGTAATTTATATTACCTCTTCTTCACTAAACAGCGAATAACACACAGGGCATCATGAATTGAGCGTTCTGCTTCTTCAATCACCAATTTGTTAGAACCACGAACAACAATTGTAACTGTCTTTCCAGGGCTTGCACAACCTGTAATCTTTAAAAAATAAACCCAAAGGTGAGTATTTAAAGTAAGAGTTAAAAAAAATGGCCAGGCATAAAAATATTTGCTTTTAATACTGTTACCTTGAATAGTTTGCCAGAACCATTTAAATTTACTTCCTCTGCTAACTCAGCAGAACCCAGCATGTCAGCAGTGAACTGGTCAATATGAGCAACTGGCTTGGTTCCAATTGTCTGGAAAAAAGTCAAACTACAAATTTTGAGACATCTAATAATTGGACATTTCCACACATACAGATATTAAGAATATTTTACCTTACAAATGAATTCAATGTCTTCTCTTTCAATATCTTTAACCACCAGAATCTTCATTTTATTCAGAAAATGTAATGCAAGATCACTGAGTGCATCTCTAAAATATAAAATCAGTGTCAATGTTACGTTAAAAAAATATTTTTTGCTATATAATTGCTTTTGAGATTTTAATTATTTTTCCTTCTTTTTAAATGGCCAGTCCCACAAATTACTTGAAGGAAAATGTTTTAAATATTAGCTTAAATATATGAGCTTTAAAAAATTTTTAAGTAAAATTTACCATCAGTATTATGAAAATGGTCCAACCACTGCCCTATATGTAGAATATACAGTAAGACAAAATTGCACCACTATTTTACTTAATACTAAATGAGCTAATCTCTGACAACTGAAACTGTACTGGCATTTCCTAAATTTAAAACAAAGTATGATTAATTTGGAGTCTACAAAACAATTTACACTGTCCCACAAATTATCTGGAATGATATGCTGAACAACCCTTTTTAAAAGAAAAGGGTAGATGTTATTATCTGTTTTACAGTAAGTATAGTGAGTTTTTTGGAGATTTACTCAAGGTTAGTAGCTATTAAAGGATTTGGGACCAGAACAGTTTCTCAACTCATTATCAAGGACTCTAAGTAAAACGAGCATCCACAGTACTTTCTGGCATAACCTATCTATGGAGTAAATGTGAGGGCATCTATTATAACAGAATATTAAACTTTAAAAAGGGATCCATTAAATTTTGGAGAAGTCTTCAAATCCTTGGGCTATCTAAAATATTTCAAAAATTAACTTTTAAATTCCAAGGCAATCACTTATATTTACCTTTAAATAAATGTCTCTTTTAAAGCTAACTAATTTAAGATCAAGCCTATTTAGAAGTTAAAAAAAAATAGGCAGGGAGCAGATGTAGTTCAAGTGGTTGAGCACCTGCCCTCCCTTGTGCAAGGTCCTGGGTTTGATTCCTGGTACCTCCTAAAAATAAAAAAATAAAAAAATTTGCCAAGGAAAACAACAGCAGGGGCAGCAATTCCATTATTTGATTATTGGACCTTGGTCTAGAAAAATTATATATTCCACATTTAAATTTTTACAATGGGAAAACAGAACCCACTTTTGAGGGCTTATCCAAATACAATGACACCCCCAAATGTAGATTCATTCTACGTTTCTTTTTTGTGTGTGTGTTTACACTGTGGTTTATATTTTAGACTATACAATTTCCTAAATTTTTAGTTATCTTATGTTTTACATTATGATTTACATTTTGGCCTATCAGGCCCTATTATTTTTGGTGTAATTTTACATGTCTTATATCCATCCTTGCGTACTCTTGTGAAACACTTCTACTGCCCACACAGTTATATTGGTTCCATCTATTCAATACATTTCTTGTGGTTAACCCACCGCAAATGCTTCTTAAAAAACTGCTAGGTTTCCAAAATTCAATGATCTTTAAGGGATGAACAAAATATATAAGCCTCACACCTTAGAATAGACTTCTGTATGAGAAGGACATTACAGCCTGTTTTCTTAATTTGCTTCACTAAATTTAAAATATAGGATCTCTCCTCTCGCAGTACTCGGTCCATTTGGGCATAGTCAGAAACTACTATTTGGTTATCCATCTGTTAAGAAAAAAACAGCACATAAAAAATACACATAGTAAGAGTTTTTAAGTAAAAAAAAAAAAGACTTTTAAAAGTAAAGACAGTATTATAATATAAATTCAAGCAAATACAACCCAAACAAGAAACTATGTAGACCTAATACAGGAAAAGGTTTAGAAAGATGTATATATCCCAAACTTAACTCTGGAGGGTTTTTTTTTTTCTTTTAATTTTAAATCTTCCAACTACATACACAATTATTCATTCAAGGTTTTCACAAGTGCACTTGTTAAAAATTTAAGAAAACAATCTTATATCCTGAATGTCAATCCTCTTCATAAAAATAGGTATATTACTGAATAATTTAAGTTGCAGGTATGCTGAGAGGAGATGCCAAGAACAAGTCTTGTTTATATCAAAGACATACAATAGTATTACGTTTTTTATGGGCTAAAGTAAACTTTTGCGAAACAAACTACTAAGAAGTCTGTATGCTAGTGTCAAGTAAAATGAAAGCAAATCTGAGTGAGGTGTTACGGATATTCACTACTTTTAGAGAAAGGCACTGCAGATATGGGACTATCAGTAAGAAGGAATTTCTTCAGAGAATGGATATTAAATAAGTTGGCTTAGTGTTCTATTAGTGCAAATGTATAACAAAAGATCTGCATGTTACTGGAAGGAGAGTTAGAAAGGATCTGAAAATGCCAGTTAAATACCATACTTTCTCTACTATATATGAGGTAAATAAATTTATAATCTATTTTTATTTACCTCATACATAGTCCTAATTGTTATTTACCTTATCTGTGAAGCTCATTTTCAATGAATATCCAAAATTGAGGATTACAAGTCTGTAAATTTTAGCTCCTAGCAATTTCTAATGCATTCAGAACTAGTACCAGTATTTTCAATTTGTATTATATAAACAATAGTTTGTGTTATTAGAAAGTTAAAGACATAAACAAGGAACCAATTTCAGTTGGATTCTACTTACATCTGTTTTTGGAGCAGATAAGCAAAACTGAATGAGCCCAATCTTAGCCTTTTCAACTCTGGTTATGCCAGAATTTGCCACCTTCTGGGTAAGAACCAGACCTTCCACCAATTCACAGTCATCAATTGTCCCACTAAGAAAAAAGAAATCAAGTAGTGAGGAGTTATGAGGGAATGGAAATCTGAGTTTAATAGACTGCTAACAAAGAAAAATGTGCTTCTACCTCACTCACATGTATTAGTCCCCAAACCTGGGACTCTTTGATAACACTACTGCTCTAATTTGTAAAAGAATATAAACAAATTTTTGAGATTCCCACATTAAGACAGGTTGATTATGTTTACTTTCAAAATTAATTTTTATTCATCAAAGTTATATTTAGAGATGCTTACCCAAGTTTCTTAACTATTTTAATATCTCTAAGATCCACACTAGTAGCTGTGGCTGGGTCAATCACTTTCATCACTGCATTTACACTCATTGGAGAAAGTAGACTTGAATATTGAGAGACAACCTAGAAATATTTAATAAAAAAAAATAAAGTTAGCTTCACAGTAGGAAAAAAATCTTAGTTCTTTAATGACAAATATATTCAAGAAGAAATCATGATCACTTTTCTTTGGTGGAAGGGAAGGTGGGTACACATGAGAAAATGTCATATAAACAGCCTCTTCCAATCAGGTTGACAGGCATATCGACACAAAATAAAACTATGCATACTTGCCTTTTTCCTTTTATTAATATATAGTAGTGGGGACTGTCTGGATGACTAAATGTTACATAGGAAATCCAATAAAGCACCAATCTAAAAGGTTCTTATCTAATTTATGTAAAGGTTCCAATCTAAAATTAATATGTGACTGGATATCAATATTACATGTGCACCTAATAGAGTTGTAGAAAGAGCTAATGGCATTTACTGAGCACTTATATGTCAGGAAATGGTTTTGGCACATTCCATATATTAACTATCTAGTTCATCTTCAGATGAAGAAATTTACGCAGAGAGCTTAACAGTTTGCCCAAAGTCACTCAGCTAATTTAGTGACTAAATCAGCACAGAACTCAGTCTTGACTCTATGATGTACTTGTAAACCACTATACTATGTTGTCTGTATTACTTTGGGGATACCGAAAACAATATCGCTTAATGTCACTAATACTATCTAGCTCTCCAGTTAACATTCAAAAAAATTAATGTTATGGTTTTAAGGTCAATAAAAGGAAAAGTAAAGAGATTTGGGATGATGCAGGACATGACAGAAAATAGGTGACATGAGAGTTCTTAGGAAATTTTTTTAAAAAGTACATCACTGCTTTAAGTTTGACAAATATGAAAAGCAGTGTAGGTATTGGTAGTTAAGAGAGACATGCAGATGGGTAGCCCTGTCCTGGGTTCAAATCCCAGCTCCATCTCTTACTGATGAGTTTCTGTTAACTTCTCTAAACCTGTTTGTCCATCTGTAAAACAGACACACTACCACCAACTTGAAAGCCTTGAAAGAGACAATAAATGTAAAGAACCGTAGCAGTTTGATATGGTTATGAATTCCAAAAACAGATAATGGATTATGTTTGTAATCTGGTCTGTACCTGGGTGTGATTAGTTATGACTAGGGCTTGGGAGTTCAGGTGGTCAACTCATTGCTCTGAGAGGGTTGAGCCTGTATGCCAAAGGTTAGGGGGAGTGTTGTCATCACATCACTGTGCTAGGGGGGTTAAGACTCTAACCCAAAGATTGGGTAAGGTGTGGCAATCACCCCAACACTCTTAGAGGGAGAGGTCTGGAGCTTGGTGGACACCCAGATGCCTGATGAGGGCGGAACTAAGAAAATGGCTGTTGGGCAAGCACATGGGAAGGGTGGGTTCCCTTAAGGCACCAAGAAGAAACCATCATCTTAAGAATGACTCTCAGACTGAAATCGAATGGAGGATGCCCTGCAGGTTTACTGAACTGTAGAGGACCCAGTGACTCATGTTTCCCTCCCAATTTCTCCTTATTGTACTGAAAGTGTTTATCCTTTCTCTATTTGTGTATTGGAAACAGATATATTGTACTGTAGGCTTCAGAGGTCTATAGCAGACAGGACTTTGCCCCAAGACAAACTGTATTTCTTTAAATTGATTGTGATATGATTTAGTACTTATATTTTTACTGATTTAAGGTTTTTTCAAATATTATAGTGTCTTTTTGGAATTCAGGGGGTGGAATGTAGCAGTTTGATATGGTTATGAATTCCAAAAATAGGTACTGGATTATATTTGTAATCCGGTCAGTACCTGGGCATGATTAAGTTATGATTAGGGATTTGATTGGGCCTTGTCATTAGGGTGTGGCAAAGGACAGAGTTAGGGTTTCTGATGTTGAGAGTTTTGATGCTGGAGTTTGATGCTGAAGTCTTAAGCTGGAACCTAGGAAGTAGGCACACAGAGGAAAGAGAAGCCAGCCCTGGGAAGAGAGGACCTGAGCCAAGAAAAGAACACAGAGAAATAGAGACAGTCCACAGCAGAAACCCCAGGGAGATAGAGCCATTCACCTGATAAGTCTACAGCTGACTTTGTGGAGAGAGGCAAAGTCTAGAGAGTCTCAGAGTCTACAGCTGACTTTGTGGAGGAAACAGAGGAGTTGAGCCCAGAGGAACCCAGGAAGCCTAACCCTTGCAGACATTGGCAGCCATCTTGCTCCAACATGCGAAAATAGACTTTGGTGAGGGAAGTAACTTATGCTTTCTGCTCTGGCATCTGTAAGTGCCTACCCCAAATTTATAAAAACCAACCAATTTCTGGTATTTTGCATTAGCACCCCTTTGGTCAACTAATATAAGGACTCAGAATGCTTGGCACATTAAATATTCAATAAAAACTATCGATACTGCCAGACCCAGAGTTAGAATCTAGAAGTTACCAGGGACTGGGACAGGAGTAGGGAATACGGAATTATGCTTAAAATGTGTAGAATTTCTATTTAGGTTGATTGTAAAGTTTTGGAAATGGATGGTGGTGAGTATAATTAACAGCACTGATATATGTGAATGTGGTTCAAAAAGGAAATTTTAAGTTGTATATGTTACTAGAATAAAAAGTGAAAGATTAAAAACAAACAAACAAACAAAAAACACTAGCTATATTGGCAGGAAGTATATGGCAGTCTTCCCAATTTGGGAGATAGGTTTCTAACAGGGATACATAAATATTCTATCCTCTTTGTTAACCCTGTAGTTCAGTTCATTTTATAATCTTACTTAAATGAATCCAGCTATACAAATTACTCATCTAGTCACTTTTGAGACTTAATATTTATATACTACATGCTATCAAGCATCACACAACAAGAATTACAATTCAAACACACCTTAAACTGTAATTTGACAACACCACCTTAGGGTTTGCCTTACCTTTGAGTTCAATGAAGTGGTTGCACTATTTAACAAAGTTTCTCTGTCACTGAGTTCCACGGGTCGAGACATATCAGTCAAGACTTCAATACCCTTTTCCAAAGCCTTCTGGAATGATTCCGAAATGATGGTTGGATGAATTCCTGTGAAATTTGTGAAAACCAAAGTACTTAATTACAGCAGATAAACTACATATGTATTCATATTATCAATACAGTAATATTTAACCTAAAAAATCCTGGTAAAGATTATTCCAAATTAAATCCTATTATCTCATTCTACTTAATAACTTGGCTTTCCCTAAAACATTTTTAAAATCCTTTTTTATTCAGTAATAAAACATGTTCTATGTCCCACAAACCTTTTTGAAGAAGTTTGGTACAGGAATCCAAGAGAGAGCCAGCAATGATGACTACTGATGTGGTGCCATCTCCTGCTTCTATATCTTGAGCCTTAGACAGCTCCACCAGCTAAATGAAACGAACATGCCAAGATGTTCAGTGAGAAATGTGTGCACCCAATAAGATATAATTCAAATACCACACCAATGCCCTTCACACCAGTGTTACAAACAGAATTTGATTCTTAACAACACTAGAATATTTAATTCTTAATTTCTTTCTGCTTTATTGCCCACCCTGGGTTTCATTTAAAATAAGGGCAAATATATTTGTAGCACATAAAATTCTACTGAAATACCTCTTAATATAGAGACTATATTATGATTTGCAGTTCAGACTGTGGGTTATAAATTTTTTTCAGCTACACAAAAGAAAACTTACTAAAAGTTTATGAAATGAGGCATCCTATACGAGGATAAAGGATTACCCTGGAATCTTTTACCAAATTCATATGAATGGAACCTGTGTGAGCTTATTTTGACTCATTTTTAAAGTAATCTTCACATAATTCAAAGCCACTTTGATAAGAATTTCTTTCTCTGGCAAATGTTTTGCTGACATGGTGACTTCTCAGTTGACACTATAATCATGATCCATGAGTTAACTAGTGATTTTTTTTTTTAAACAATTCAAGTTTAGACAAATGATTTATTCTGCACACAATTCAAATTATTTTGATCTCTTCCATCTAATACTCATTGAGCTAATAATCTGTACTGAATTGATACTCCCTTTTCCTTCAACTATATATAGCACATTCCTGTGGACAAAGTGATTCATTTCTTTTTTATTATCCCACAATGAAGAACACAATGCCACACACACAATGTGTCCTAAATAAACACCTGTTTAGCATGAAGAAAAAAATTTTCACTATGTTTAAATGATACTATGTGATCAAATAAAACACACTTAATTGCTTACCAAACATCAAACAACACACCTTAAAACACACAGACCCCTCACCTAAAATTATACTTACCATTCTGGCTGCTGGATGCAACACTTGCATTTGTTTCAGAATTGTGGCACCATCGTTTGTAATGGTCACATCACCTTTTCCATCTTGAATCTGGAAAGTTTTCATTTTTTAAAGTTATATTTCAAAAGTTTTGTTTTCTTTACCAAGCATTAATGTGACATTCTAAAGCCTCCCTTAAAATTTAACAGAGAAATTAACAACTTATGGCTGAACATAGTGCTTAATTTCAAATTCTCTCCCCTTACATTAGTATAATCACTTAAGAACATGTAGTAACAGTCCCACCTTACGAACAAGGCAACTGGCTTTGTAACCAGGTTCTTAAAAGTGAAGGAATCTAAGTATAGAAACTGTATAACAGTGATTTTGGTGGTGGATGGCAATTATGGTTAATAGTACAAATACAAGAATGTTCTTCTATTACAAGGTATTAAGTATATGGAGATAAATGGGGAAAACACAAGAATTATAGTATATAGACTACAGTTAATATCGCAATATTTTTAGAGCAACAGCAAATGTCAATGGGGGGAATTTAAGGGGGTATGGGATTTTTACTTTCGGAGGTAATGAAAACGTTCTGAAATGGACTGAGGTGGATAGAACTCTGTGATGAAACTGAGAGCTACTGAATATAAGTTTTGGATGGACTGTACAAGGCAGGGAACCGTATAATACATGGTGGATGACAGACTGTGGTTAACAGTACAAATATGAGAACATTCTCTCATGAACTGTAACAAATACACAATACTAATACATGGTGTTAATAACAGGATGGCTTGTGGGGAAAACACACCAAATATAAGCTATAGACCATAAATACCAGTAATACTATGATGATGTTCTTTCATCATTTGTAACAAATATGTCATAACAACGTAAGGTGTTGCTGGTGGGATATGTATGGGGATTCTGTATGTATGTAGGACTGTTCTGTTAACTCTCAAATAAAAAACTGAAGGAATCTGAGACAAACAAGGAGAGAAGATACTATAAAGAATCGCCATCATTCCTGGTTTAATATTAATAATCAGAAACACAATTTTCCACCTGCAGCCCTAAAAAGACAGCACCATGTATTGTGGTGAACACACATTTAACAGTGAACACAGAAACTTATCCTGAACAATATTAGTAGCAGGGACAGATTTTAGAATATGCAGAGGTAATAACCATCTGTATTTCTGCCACACAATCCTTTATATTCTTTTTCTTATCTTTCATGTTGGGTGTTAACTAGCTCAGAATTTGAGAGTATATTACTCAAAAGTTACTGGAATGGACCTGTTTTATGCTGCTAGCCAACCAAGCTACAAGTAGAGTTGAAATCACAAGGACCTGCTAGGTCACACAGTTGCATTAATAAGGAACATTAAACTCAAGTCCTGACACCTAGCCTTACTGTACTTTCTATCTAATTACACAACATGTAACTACTTTGGTGTATGCATTCATTGTTTAAAAAAGCATTAAACAAAATCCTGCCCATCTCAAAGTATTATCTCCCTCCTCTGAACTCTCAAGGTATCCATCATTTTGCTTTTTAAATAGCACATCTTATCCCTGTCCATCCCGAAGTATTATCTCCCTCCTTTGAACTCTCAAGGTATCTAACACTTTTTGCTTTTTAAATGTACATCTTATCCCTCCATCCAATTTTGCAGTGTAGACAGCAGTGCTCAGTAATAAATGATTCAGCTTTTTACCATTTTATCCATTCCTTTTGGTCCAAGGCTTGTTCTAATAGCATCAGCAACAGCTGTAAACAGAAGGAAAAAAAAGACTATCAAGCGTCTTTAAAAGTATTTCTCCCCTCAAATGATCATTTTTGTCCTCATTACAGTGTAGTATATAAGAGCTCACCATGTCCATAAAAAAAACTGTCTAATAAGCTACTGGAAATAGATATATTCCTTTTAAATGTATAATGCTTCACCTTTTTATTGTTAAAGTCACTATGCACCATATTTGTGTTCTCCCTATGGCAGAACAAAATTTGAAAATTCACATAATCTTTTATATTTAAAAATGGTACAATCTAGCTACAAGCTCGTATTATTGAGGACTGTATGAAACATTTCCTCCATTCCTTAAAAAAAGAAGAAAAAAAAAAAGGTCGAGTAGCAATAGGACAAGCTAGACCTCCTAACATACTAAATAATTCACTATTTTGTTTATTCTGTCTCCCCCAATTAGAATATAATCGCTGAGGGTAAAGATTTTTTTTTTCACTGATGTGGTTTCAGCAGCTGGAATATGGACTGCCTGCAGTAAAAAATTAACATTAAGACTTTCAACAGCAAATGATACTGGTACAACTTCCAAAAATGCTATAGAACAAAATATTCTTTGAGATCCTGTCCCCCAATCCAAAACCAAAACCTCCAAGTCATATTCTTATTACTTGTCCATGAAAACCCTATTTTACTAATACACTTCTAATTACTTCCCAAGAGAAACTGGAATTGAAGAACAGTACCCAAGAGTTTTTAAGAGAAATATTTGGTATAAATTAAAATTTATATTCTACACAATTATTTTGTAACTTTGGAATGGTATTTCTAATTATTCAGTCAACTTTACACTTTGAGGGCCAAAATTCTATAAGCAGACCAATTCATTTTAAGAATGTCCTATCAATGTGAACACCCTAGAAAGATACATGACAGCTAAAACATAAAAATAAGATTTCAGATCGCTTACATTTCTGAATGTGTATGAAGTTTAATAATACATATGCAATAGTGTCTGTTAGATGACTCATGCTAGACAGTAATAAAACTACTGCTACTTCTGTGTGTGTGTTTAACATCATCAAATCACATTCTCTCTCTTTTGGTAATGGTGAAATAAAAAACTGCCTCCTTGAATTAAACTAAAGATGTATATAGTAGCACCTTTTCTGATTAGCTTGTGAGATTCTGTCTGACTTGGAAAAACTACCTGTGACCCTTTGTCCTCAGAGCTCTCCTCACTTATGACGGTAAGGGTCAGGTCTGAAGATAATTTAGATGGTCTTTCCTTCCTACACTCATACCTCCCTTGTTTTGTTTCAATCCTTTTAAAGCTCCCATTCCATATCTTCCTTAATGAAAATTTACCAATGTGTTACACTTTCTTGGCCTTACAGATGGCCCCCAAAATTTATCTTTCAACATCTTCTTTCTAGTTCAATAAGTCTCCTTTATGCCTTCAACTAATGCTTCCCACAAAATATCTACCAAATGTTTTGAAATTCCAAATGACTTCTAAATCTATCCATCTGATCATTCTGACATCTCCAATTCATTAGACCCAAATTAGAACTTATTATCTTCTCTCCCACCATCCTTCTTACTGTTATCTATTTCTTTTATTATCACTTCTCTTGTCACCTGGGTTGATGCTTCAAATATTATAAAGTACTATTTATATACACTTTAAAAGAAACTATCTCGTTTTCATCCTCACAGCAGCCCTTTAAGTTAGCTACCACATCATTCTATCAAAGAACAAACTGAAGCTAGAGATTAGGAGGACACCAGATTCTTCAAGACGTGACCCAAGCTACCTCATCTATCTCATCTCTCACATCTTCATGCACCTTCAGTCTCCAACCCAAATAAAACACTCTATCCTCAACACACAACCCAGGTAGGATCGCTAAGCCTTTATTCTCACTTTTCTTTCCCGAGTCCCCTATCTCAGCTCGACTTCTAATAATCACAGCTCTACAAATCAACCACATTCCTTCTCAGTTTTATGGACGAGAAAACCTTGGCTCAGAGGTGTAAAATATCAGGATCAGAGGACTGAAACTCAAGTATTCTTGATTTCCACCATACGCCAAACTGTTCTACAAAAACCAGTAGATTATCCACATTTCTTGATATGTTTGAGTTTGACTGCACATACACAGAGACGCTATATATGCACAATGTAGCTTTCCCTAATTATTCCCAAACACTAAACTAACGGCAAATCTGGTGTTTTTCCCACTCCCCCATCCCCACCTCAGGGGTACAATGGGTCCCGCTCCAATCAAGACGCAGAATTTACCCAAATTCCTCTCAACAGTCGTGCCTTGGGAAGCTTACTTAAACGGCGTTTTTATAAAAAGAGAACTGAGGGGGGAAAATAAGTGCTGACATTCTATCAGTGGGTACAATAAGCAGATAAACGACATTTCTTAAGACTCAGATCTCAAGAAGCCATTGCACGCAGGCCTCCGCACTTTAGACCGAATCGTTTTCTGCCCCAAAGTGATGAATGATGCACATCTCAGGATGAAAAATCATAGGGGACGAAAACACAGAATGGAGCAAGTCCAAAGGCCTCCTTACTAGGAAGAGAGCATTATTGGGGGAAAACGGAAAGAGGGATTTCTCTGTAGAACTTAATCTACTGGGAGGACAAGAGGAGATGACCTGAGGGAAGTGAAAATGGGCAAGACTCGCCCGAGGCCAGGAAGAAAGGACAGGGTGGGTCAGGCACCGGGGGTCGATACCTTTGGCCGCGGATATGTTGCTGAAGCGTATCTGGGCCGGCTTGTCCCGGTCCTGATAGGCGCCTTTCCCGCGGCCCCCGGCAGCCCCAGCAGGCGCCCCGCTCCTGGGAGCGACGTTCTCTGGCATGGCAAGCTTGGTTGAATCTGTGAGAGCTGGGAAAGGACGGATGGACTCGGATTCTGGCAGACAACGGAGTAACGGTGCACACCCACCGCCTTCACGAACCTTCCAGAAATCGGCGCCAATGCCGGGAGGAGGAGAAGGGGGCCTACCTGGAGGCACGGCGCTGGCATGACGTAGAAGGCTGCCCGCCGCGCGCCGGATGAGATGACTGCGCACCGGGAGCTTGGAATGCGGGTTGGGGGGATTGTTGACCTGCGGCGCTGGGGGTGGGAGGTACAGGGGGACGACGTGGTGGGAAACAGAAATAACTCCAGATTTTAAAGGCGGATATTGGACACACTCCTTTCTCAATACTCCGCCTTCTTTGCCTGTGAGGTCCCCTCCGTAAACTACTCTCTAGTGTGTGTGTCTGGTTTGGGTTTTGCTGCCCTGATCTAGACCTGTTTTTTTCAGGTTTATTTATTTTGAAAGGAAGTCGGAAGAGATATTTTGGCTAGGTGGTTGCTAGGCTTGCGTGTGGCGTTTGGTTGTCAAATGTTGATTTATAGTAGGTGGTAGTTAGAGGTAAATACAACCTGGATAAATACAAGAGACTCAAAGTTATGGAGCTGTGATTGCGAAATCTAAGCGGATTGCCTAGTTAGAAGAACCGCTTCCTTTTCCGTTAATGTCTCCTACATAACATAGCCACTTCATCTTAGGAAGCCTAAGCATTGTGTTGTAGAATATGAGAGAGGTTCAATTATTTGCGTATAGAAAGGCCAGGACTCAGGAATGATTTTGAGAAGGAAAAATGATTTATTGACGGCCGGCCGACTTAGGAGCTTTCTGTTTCAAACCGGAGCCCGGAACAAGACTTTCAAGTTCCTTTTAAACAGGGTGGGGAGTCAAATGGTCCTTTTGTTTCAGTTTTCAATAGGCTTGAATTAGCATATATCTTCCACATCCTAGGTAAGCTTTTAGCATGGACTTCTTACATTCTAGATAAGCTTTTAGCACATTTGGTTTGCATTTTCTCTGAATATTTAAAGTTTATAGAGTTTGCATTGCTAAACTGTTTTTTCCGGGCTGGAGTCGTTGCCATGGTCACCAAAGGCAGAACTGCAGCCTCTTACCTTTCCAGTCACACAAGTTAGGACAGTTTAGGTTAAGGTTATCTCTGAGAAGCTAAAGAGCCTTCCACCCATAACCCACATCATTGTAATAGCGAACGATTATTTAGTGCAATTATATGTTAGGCACAGTACTAAGCCATTTACATGTTTTATATTGTTTAATCCTCACAACAGTTCTGTGAATTGGGTGTCATTGTCTTTATTTAGCAGATGAGAGAACTGACGTACAAAGGGAACCGAAGCCCTAGGTAAACCAGTAAGAAGATGGAAACAGTATTCCAATCCAGAGGCAATGCCATAAACTGCTGGGCTCCTTTACTACTATGGTGTCTCTAGTACTGAGTTTATACAGGTGAGGTTGATTCAGTATTCATTTATGGAATTATTGAAGGCCCGAAAAGCCCTGAATTCTTGCCATAGTGGAAAGGCAGCTGTAGTAAGTATGTAATCTTGTGATCATGAAGTGCTTTTACAGGCATGCAGGATATTAGCACTGAAAAACGAGGCTTCCTAGATGATTTTTGTGGTGGTTTAGAGCTATGTATCCTAGAAAAACAAGCCCTTAAACCATTCCTGTAGGTGTGAATCTGTTGTAAATAGTACTTGTAGAAGAGATGACTTCAGTTGTATCCCCACTCGGTGAGGATGTTATTCTATTACAAGAGTTCTTTTTTTTTAAAGATTTATTTATTAATTCCACCCCCCCCCCCCCCCCCCCGTTCTGCTCTCTGTGTCCATTTGATGTGTGTTCTTCTATGTCCGTTTGTATTTTCATCAGGCAACACTGGGGAGCTGTGGCTCTTTTTGTTGCATCATCATGCTGTGTCAGCTCTCTGTGTGTGGCACCACTCCTGGGCAGCTGTGGTTTCGCGTGGGGCAGCTCCACTTGCTCAGGGGCCACTCCTTGCACAGGGGCAGGGAGCATTCTTACATGGTGTGGGCCAGCTCACCACACAAACCAGGAGGTCCTGGGTATCAAACCTTTTGACCTCCTATATGGTAGGCAGATACGTTATCTGTTGAGCCACATGTGCTTTCCTACAACAGTTCTTTATAAGCAGAATGAAATTCAGAAAGAGAGGGAGCGGCCAGAACTGAAAGTCAGTGGAACCAAGTGAGAGCCCTGGAGAGTCGCCATGTGCATTGCCATGTGCCAGAGGAACCCAGGATAATCAGAAGCTAGCGCCAGAATGACAGTCTTTGGGAAGAAAGCATTGCCTTGATGCTTTGATTTGGAATTCTCCTGCCTTCAAAATCATAACCCAGTAAATTCCCATTGTTTAAGCCAAGCCAGAACAGTATTTGTTTGAGCAGCCAAGGAAACTAAAACACTCTTGTGATCCATAAGCCTTTGGGAATAGTCTTGTCTTCAAAGGACCAGCTTACTTCCATGCAGCACATAAACACCGTACGGTTACTTGTTTAGACAGCTGATAAAGTATAATGGAAACAAGTGTGTGTTGTTGGAAATAGCATTACTTTGGGGGACCAAAATCCTGGGTTTGAGTTGGATCCTTACCTTATACTGTATAAAAAATTAATTCAAAATGGATCAGGGATGAAAATTTAAGAGCTAAAATTATGAAACACTTAGAAGTCATAGGGCAAAGTCTTCATGACTTTGGATTTGGCTTTGGTTTCTTAAACATGACACCAAAAGCAAAGGCAATGAAAGAAAAAACACAAACTGAACCTCATCAAAATCAGAAATTTTGTGCATCAAAGGACATTATCAAAAGTGAAAAGGCAACTCAGAATGAGAGAAAGTATTTGCAAATTATGCATCAACTAGGGGTTTACTATTCAGAATATATGAGGAACTCTTACAACTCTTATAAAAAATACAGAAAACCTAATTAGAAAATGAGCCAAGGACTTGAATAGATATTTTTCCAATGACAAATGGCCAATGTTATTATTACAATAGTCATTAGGAAATACAAATCAAAACCACAATGAAATAACATTTTACATTTACTAAAGTAGTAATAATTTGGGGGAAAAAAAGGAAACTAAAGTGCTGGCAATGAAGTGGGTGAAATTGGAACTCTTGTACATAGCTCATGGGAATGAAAAATGGTGCAGCTGATGTGGGCTATGGGTGGAAGGCTCTTTGTCTCTTCAGAAATAACTAAGCTGTTTGACTTGTGTCTCTTCAGAAATAACTAAGTTGTTTGACTTGTGTAAGAGGCTGCAGTCCTGCTCTTAGGGACCAGCAGGCTCCAGTCCCGGGAAATGTTTAACAAAGCAAGGGCTATAAACTTTAAGTATTTAGGGGAAATGCAAAAACCAAGGCTTATCTAAAATGTCTGGAGTCCTTGCTAAAAGCTTACCTAAGATGTGGAAGAGATATATGCTAATTGAAGCCTATTGAGAACTGAAACAAAGGGACGATTTGGCCTTTCCTCTCTGTATAAAAGACGTTTGAAAATCTTGTTCAGGGCTCGGGATTCAAACTGAAAGCTCCCGAGTCCGGCCGGCCGTCAATAAACCATTTTCCTTCTCAAAATCATTACTGAGTCCTGGCCTCTCTATACTAAAATAATTGAACTTCTCTTAAATTCCACAACACAGCCACTGTGGAAAACAGTTTGGTGGTTCCTCAAAAAGTTAAACATAGGACTACCACATGACCCGGCAATTCTACTTCCAGGTGTATACTCAAAATAATTTAAAACAGGGACCCAGGTACTTTTAGGCCAACATTCATGGCACCTTTATTCACAATAGCCAAAAGGTGGAAATAACCCAAATAACTGAAGTGTCCTTCAACAGATGAATGGGTAAACAAAATGTGGTATATGTATACATTGAAATGTTATTCTGTCATAAAAAGGAATGGCATTCTGATAAGTGCTACAAATGGCAGAACCTCGAAAACATTATTCTAAGTGAAATAAGCCAAACATAAGAGGACACATTTATGTGATTTCACGTACATGAACTATCTAGAACATGCAACTTAACAGATGAAAAGTAGATTAGTGGGGAATTATTGCTTAATGAATAAAGTTTCCATTGGGGTGATGAAAATTTTTGGAAACATTGTTGGTTGCACAACATGGTGAATGTCATTAATGCCACTAAATTATAGACTTAAATATGGTTAAAATGGGAAACTTTAGGGGAGCAGGTATAGCTCACTGGTTGAGTGCCTGCTTCCTATATTCATGGTCCTGGATTCAATCCCCAGTACCTCCAAAAAAAAAGGCAAATTTTATATTATACATATTTTAGCATACAAAATATTTTGTGCCTAAGTATCAAAAAAAAAAGGAAAGCTGGGAATAGGGAAAGTTGATGGTATCAAGATAGGCAATGAGTTGATAATTGTTGAATGATGGGGACATGGGGACTCGTAGTTGCTTTTTTTTTTTGAGGTACTGGGAATTGACCCAGGATCTCATACATGGGAAACAGGTGCTCAACCACTTGAGTTACATCTGCTCCCCTTGTAGTATTCTTTTTATTTTTCACGTGCTTGAAATTTTTCATAATATGTGCCTTAGCTTGCCGCAGGGCTACTAGTGCTAAGTACCAGAAATGGATTGACTTTGATAATATGAAATTTATTAGGGGTAAAAGCTAACAGTTCTGAAACCATGAAATGTCCAAATCAAGCCTCCATCAGATCCTTTCTCACCAAAACCAGATTCTGGTGATCCTGAGGTCCTGTCATATGGGGAAGGAAAATGGTGGCCAGTCTCTGCTGAGGATGGTCCCTTCCCTTCTGGGTGCACCATCTCCCAGAGCCCAGCTGTGGGTGATCAGGCATAGGTCTTGTCTCTTTCTGGGTCTCCTCTCTCAGTCTTGGCCACTCCTTTTCTTCCCTAGTACAGCTGTGGGCTATCAGGCACATGGCTTGTCTCTTCAACCTTGAGCTGCTCTATGGGCCCAGCCTTTGGGGTTTCTTTCTGTGCCTCAGTGCTCTGCTGATTCCAGACTCTGGGAATCTCTCTCTCACATGGCAAGATCAAAGTGGTGACTTCCTTTCTTTATATCTCTTTCTCTGTGTCTTCATTTATATAAGACCCAGCAACAGGGTGGAAACATAATGAGCCATGCCTCACTGATGTAGTCTAATCAAAAGGGTCCCACACTCATAGGAATGGATTAGTTCAAGGACATAATCTTTTTCTTTTTGGGATTCACCAAATTCAAACGGTTATGTAAGGTCTTAAAAGTATTACTGGATATTCAACAAGAGAATAAGATCAGATTGCTCCAACTATTTTCCATCTTTCCAAAATCAATCTCATTTTCTAAATCTTACAGTGAATTTGAAGTACAATTTTTAAAAATACAGATCGACTGTTATGTTCTGTGGCAGTTTCATTCCAAGTGCTTGCTATAATAGCTATTTTGGTTAACATGGCTCATGGATGGGTAAAAAGCACACAAGACTGAGGGGTAGTTACAAATAAACTGAGCTTCCTTAGCTCTGAACCATCATCTATCTACTCAGTCACCTAAACCAGAAACCCAAGAGTTATTCCTTTTACTTCTCCCCTAGATGCTCCACCTAAAACCTGTTAATTTTACTTTATTGTTAAGAAAACTATATTGGGTTGTCCATCTTCATTGTCACTGCCTTATGTCAGACCCACACAATCCTCTTATTCATTTCTGAATTCCTAGAGCTTAGCAGAATGATAGGCACAAAGTTCTCAACTAATACCCGAGTGGCCGATCGAGTGGTGTGTAAAAAGTAGAATTGGAAAAGATGGAACAGAGAGAGTTTGAGAGTTTTTCGCAAAACTTTGAGGCCCCTATATTTGCATACCATTTTGGTTCACATTTTTAATTTTAACTCTTTCAGGGGTGGGAAACCTCATAAAAACACCTTTTGATGGCCTGGGACCACAGACGTCTATGAGCCATAGAAGAAATAGTTTAATAGCAGAAGAGTTCAGTTGCCTAATGGAACTTAGAAGGAAAACCTGCTTGGCCACAATGAAAAGGAAATCTGGTTTTGATTGAAAATGAGGTGTGTTTTCTAACAATTTTAGGAAGGAGGAAATGGAGACTCTCAAGATCATTTCTCAGCAAACTGGGTATCCTGGGTACCCACACACAGGCCGAACAACCTCAAGGCCTTGAGGCTGCCGTTCAAGAGACCTCTGAAGGAAAATTACCGGAGAATCGTGGATTACACTGCAATCTGAGGTCAAGGTTCCGTGGGGCGCGGTGACTGGCGACCACCGGAAAGCAGTGAAACACCCCGCACCGTGTTTTCGAGATCTTCCCGCCCAGGTTCCTGCCCGTTTTCCCACTAGAATGAGTCACCACCCGAAGGTGTCCTGCTGGCCGCGAAGCGTGCCCTCTGAAAGCCACCACGCACCGCGGCCGTGTAGTCAGGGCGGGGGTACTGCCGCCACCCGGCAGAAATAGGGGTGTTTTGAGATTTAATGGAATAAAGCTTTGTACTTTGATCCTTTCGTTTGAAAGGCATTCCAAAAACGCTGCTGCTACCAACCTTTAGCAGTTGCATTAGCAATAGCAGCCTCTGGTGGCACAGGCGTGAATTTCTTGTATTGCTTACCATGGTGTTTTGGAGCTTTCAGTGCTCTCAGGCAAGCAGGATTTATCCAGGTATTGCATACATTTGAAAAGGAGTTAAATAATGATAGTGATGTCTTTTTCTCTGCTTCTAAAAGAGTAATCTTTTCCTTGTGAGGATTAATTGAAAGAACTGGGGAGTTCAGAGATGGAGTTTTTAGGGAGATTTCAGAGGGGTACATTCACCTATAGATAATATAGCCTACATTTGGTGTGTGTTTGCATTTTGGGGGAAAAGAATCTGAGGCTTTTTTCAGCGTCTTAAAGCATGTAATGATATTAAAAGTTTAAGAACCATTAATATAAGGTTCACAGCTTTAATCAGTTATGTAGAATATATGTTCATTTAAGCTACTCATTACAAGAATATTGACTTTAGAACACACTATTTAAATGTTATTTTGTTAAGTAACTTTTATCACAACAGTAATATATGTATACTATAGACATTTTAGAAAAATCAAGTAAGCAGAAAAAATAAAAATCATACTCAATTGCTCAGAGATGTAACTGCTGTTGGATAACCTAGACTTTTTAAAATGCAGGTTAATAGGTTTAACTACAGAAATTTGAGTAAAACACAGCAAAATATGTGACGAGTAGTTAATATTCCTAATGTATAAAGAACTCTTATAAATCAATGAGAAAGTGACAAAAACTCCTAAAGAAAATTTGCAAGGAAATGGAAAAAAAATACAAGCAACCAATAAATACATAAAAGTGTTCACTTTCAAAACTCAAGAAATGCAAATTAAAACGATAATATAATATTTTCACCTCTCATATAGAAAATATTAAAAAGAACAATACCAGTCAGTGTTGAGGGTTCAGGGAAATAACTGGGCAATCTTGAGTGGTTCATGTGCTTAATAGTGCTGTTGCTTTCTACTTTTCTTTTAAGTTAAACATTATCTGCAATGGCCCCAGCACACTTTACGTAACATACCATTTCACACTAGGTTTGCTTTTCAGAAGCATCACTGAATTTCCTTTTTAGAAAATTAATTGCTTTAGGGAAAAAAAGTTTTTTTTTCTACTAAAAAAGAGTGCCTCCTACAAGCAAACAATGGTTGAATTAAAAGCAGTCAAGATCAGTGATTCTTGACAGGGTGGCGCTGCCTTAAAAGGGGCATTTCAGTTGTCACAATAATAGAGGGGAAGGAATGACACAGGCTGAACAGGGGCCAGGGATACAAGACATCTTGCCATGCAAAGGACATTTATAAAGGTGAAAAACCTACTTGTTTGTTGTTTGAGACGCAAACCCAACTCCATTTTACATATAATGTATATTTTTAGCATACATAGAAATTCCAAGTTTGCAACTACTGAGTAAAGGAAGAATGTCTTTTGCTCCTCTGAACTTTACTAACCTTTGTTCACATTTCAAAACGTTACCAATAGCAACTGCTCTCTCTGCAGTCACTAGTACAGCTCACTTGTATCAGTTTGCATTTGTAGAAGTCAAAGGTGGTTTTTTCTTTTTTGTTTATTTGTTTTGAGGTAGTGCGGCTGGCCATTGAACCCGGGATCTTGCATGTGGGAAGTCAGCGCTCAACAATTGAGCTACATCAGCTCCCATGAGTTGGTTTTTTTGTTTGTTTTTTATTTTTTAGGAGGCAACCGGGACCTCAATGTGGGAGGTGGTTTCATAAAAGGATGCAGGCATCTGGCTTCTTCATGTCTTCTTGTTACCGCATGTAGCTGTGCTTAAATACTTTCACACTGAAATACATATTATATTATACATTACTTTCCTTTTACTTAATTTATATTTTTATTAGAGACGTTGTGAGCTTACAAAACAATCATGCATAATGTGCAGAATGCCCATACATCACCCCTCCACCAACACCTTATATTGTTGAGGAACATTTATTACAGGTTATAAAAGAACACCATGAGACTATTACCACTAACTAGGGTCTGTAGTGTACATTTACTTTCCTTTTATTTTATTCTAAATTACAATTAGGTCATTATACTAATATGTTTACCTTTTTAAAAACTTTTTTTTAAAACAAATCAATTTTATTGATACATATTAATAAAGCATACAATTCATCCAAAGTGTATAGTCAATGGTATTTGACATATTCATAGAGTTGTGCATTCATCACTTCAATCATTAAAAATAATTTTCATTATTTCGATAATTTCAAAACAGACAAAAAATTCATCACTTCTCAATTTCTCTATGCTTCCCTTGTACATAGTGGCTATTTCTGGCTGTTCTTATTTATTTATTTATTTTACAGCAGTTTTATTGAGATATATTCATATACCATGCAAACTATCCAAAGTGTATAATCGGTGGCTTTTAGTATAATCACAATGTTGTGCCTTCATCACCACAAAACATTTTAGAACAATTTCATTTTTCCAAAAAGAAAAACTCCACACCCCTTAGCAGTCACCGCTCAATAATCGCTGTATCCTCCCCATTACACTAATTTTTAAAAATTGAGGTACAATTCACATAATGTGAAACTCACCCTTTTGACATGTACAACTCAGTGGTTTATAGCATATTCATAAAATTGTGCAACTATCACCACTATCTAATTTTAGAACATTTCATCACCCAAGAAATCCTTGGCCTTTAGAAATCACTCCCATTCTCCACTCCCCAAGCCCCTGGCAACCATTAAAATACTTTCTGTCTCTCTGGATGTCTGTTCTGGATATTTCATATAATTGGGATCATATACTATGTGGCCTTTTGTGTATGGCTTCTTTAACTTAGCATAATGCTTTCAAGGTTCATCCACCTTGTAGCATGAATCCGTGCTTCATTACTTTTTATGGCTGAATAATGTTTTTGAAATTCTATTATGCAGTAGTTTGAGGCTTTTATGGGCCCAGAAAAATCACGCCCTTAGAACTAATCCATTCATGTGGGTGTGAACCTAATGTATGGGGGGTTGGCCCAGGAGTCCTTTATAAATGGGATGGAGAGAGAAAGAGAGAGAGAGAGAGAGAGAGAGAGAGAGAGAGACTCTGTCTTGTGCCTTGCCATATGACAGGACAGAGGAATTCAGAATCACCAGAGAGAGAGAGAGAGAGAGAGAGAGAGAGAGAGAGAGAGAGAGAGAGAGAGACTCTGTCTTGTGCCTTGCCATATGACAGGACAGAGGAATTCAGAATCACCAGCAGTGGTCTTCCGTACTGTCTGATGATGCCTTGATTTGAACATTTTCATGGCTTCAAAACTGTAAGCTTTTAAGCAAATAAATCTCATTTTTGGTACATTGTTGCCTTTTGGCAGCCTAGCAAACTACAACATGGATAGGAAGTTGTCTTATCTTTGCAATTCATTTCAGGATAGTAAAGAAGGTGTTAAAAATATTTATTCTTGAAATAGCCACTTATCTGGAAAGACAGGGCACGTATATGTAAAAAGTCAATTAACCCATTTTAAGTCATCAGGGACAGTTAAGTTTTAGCGGACCAAGTGTGGACAGGTAAGGATTAGGCAGAGATTAGATCTGAGTGATAGATCCTATTCGGTTAATGGAGTAGGGCCTGGACTGAGATACAGCCCTCTGAAAGATAACAAACTGGACACCCTTATAGGATCCTACCCCATCTCTTGTGGTCTCCACCAAGGGCTCTTTTCTTTGAGGAGGCCTGGGATGATGAAGAAAATCAGCGTTAGCAAAGTGACCATTCCTGAATCGAAGAGGTGGCAATTTAGGAGGGACCCAGTTTGCAGCAAAGGGATGGGAATAGTTAATCTTCACGGACCCTTGGCTCCCAGGTTTCCTGGCCCCTTTGCCCAGGCTATTTAGATCCATCCCGGCCTCCGTGACGGCGCCTCGCTAGGCTGTTTAAGGGGCGGGGCTCCACAGACCATGGCGGGCGAGCTAGAGGATTGCAAGCCTCTGGGCGGACTGCTGAGTGGCCTGGCCCAGGATGTCTTTCACGGGCACCCGGGCATTACCGAGGAGCTGCTGCGGAGTCAGCTCTACCCCGAGGTGCCGCAAGAGGAGTTCCGCCCCTTCCTGGCAAAGATGAGGGGAATTCTTAAGGTACTGATCTTCCTTTCAGGCTCTGCTGCAGAGCCCATCCCCTTTGCTGCTGTCTGCAGACCTGTCATTCCGAGGCTGAGAAAGCTTTCCTCCTAGACTTCTACTCAAGGGGCTCCGGGACTGCGCTTTGCGCTCCTTCAGATCTGGGAGTTCACTCCGCCGCCCCTTCTCATTTTCCTAGGGGTGATCGGGGTGACCAACACTCACGGGATTTTGCCCAAGACATCTTTTCTTTGCTTGGCCTCGTGCAGGTAGCGATTTCCAGTTGCCTTGGAGGATCTGTAGGCTCCGGGATTTTAAAAGTTGAGCGACATAAATCTCGAGCTTTCCGGGTTGGTGGAAGTGGGGAGCGTTAGAGTGAACCAGTGTCTGCCAGGATAAAGGGTGGGTTATCCGGAGTGAACACTTGTTAAGCGGTCCACTTTGTGATTAAGAGAGCATATTTACTAACGTGAAGTCACAGTATAGACCAGTCTGTCCAATAGAAATACGGTGAGAGGCAAGCATGTAACTTTAAACATTTTGTTAATACATTAATACATAATATTTTTGTTAATACATTAATAAAATAAAAAGAAACAGGTAAAATTAGTTTTAATGATATACTTTAACCCAGTATATCCAAAATATTACGACCTCACATATAATCAGTATAAAATGTGTTATTTTATATTATGTTTTTCACTAAGCCTTTGAATTCCAGTGTGTATTTTACACTTATAACCCATCTCAATTTGGACATATAGTCAATGGCTACTGTATGGGACAGTTCATATTTAAACGGAGAACTGGTCATAGGAAAATGAGAAATCACTGTGTCTAATGCCAACCTGTATTCTAGAGATATACTGTAGAAATAATTACCTATTTTGGTGGGCTTCTCGGGAGTTAGGAACTGTACTAGACGTTTTACATGTTATTTCATTTGTTTCTTCCAAGAAACAAATTATTTCATTTGTTTCTTCCTTATATAGTGGACACCCAATTAAAGATTAGGAAACAGGCTCAAGAAGTCTAAACAGTCAAAAATCACACTTTGATTCAAGTCAGTGTTGATATTTTATCTGCTATCCTTTTGTACTTGCTATTTGTTTCAAAACTGCTATACTTTGGGGGAAAAAAAGGCAGCTATATCCTGCAATCCCACTTCTAGGTTTATACCCAAAAGATCTGAAACCAGGGACTTGAACCGATATTTGCACACTGGTGTTCATAGTGGTATTATTTACAATTGCCAAAAGACGGAAGCAACCTAATGTTCATCAACAGATAAATGGATAAACAAAATGTGGTATATACACAAAGGAATATTAGTCAGTAGTAAAAAAGGATGAAGTTCTGATATATGCTGCAACATTGATGAAACTTGAAAACACGTTGAGTGAAATAAGCCAGACACAAAAGGACGAATATGTTATGCTCTCACTAATGTCAAACAAGTAGAATATGCAAGTTCATTAAGTCAGAAATTAGTTTACAAGTTACCAGGGGCCCAGTGGGGTTGGGGAATGGGGAGTAATGCTTAATTGGTATGGTTTGGGGTGATGGAAAAGTTTGGTAATGGTGATAGAGGGATAACTTTTGAATGTAATTAACACCACTGAATTGTATATTTGAAAGTGGATAAAATGGGAAATTTTAGATTTTTTATAAGTTATTAGAGTAAAAAAAATTCGTGGAGGTGAAAATCAAGGAAACATAAAGCAGATAAACCTAAGGAAGTGAATAATAATATGGTATATAGTAACCCAACTATATTATTAATTATAATAAATTATATGTAAATAGAAAAATAAGAAATAGAGGTGGAAAATAAACACAATTTATGATAGAATAAGACTGTGTGGGGAAACGGACTTTGGCCCAGTGGTTAGAGCGTCCGTCTACCATATGGGAGGTCCGCGGTTCAAACCCCGGGCCTCCTTGACCCGTGTGGAGCTGGCCATGAGAAGTGCTGATGCGCGCAAGGAGTGCCTTGCCACGCAGGGGTGTCCCCCGCGTGAGAGCCCCACGCGCAAGGAGTGCACCCGTGAGGAAAGCCGCCCAGCGTGAAAAGAAAGAGCAGCCTGCCCAGGAATGGCGCCGCCCACACTTCCCGTGCCGCTGACGACAACAGAAGCGGACAAAGAAACAAGAAGCAGCAAATAGACACCAAGAACAGACAACCAGGGGAGGGGGGGAAATTAAATAAATAAATAAATCTTTAAAAAAAAAAAAAAAAAAAGACTGTGTGGTTAGCAGGGAGGCCGCCCACACTTCCCGTGCCGCTGACGACAACAGAAGCGGACAAAGAAACAAGACGCAGCAAGTAGACACCAAGAACAGACAACCAGGGGAAGGGGGGAAATTAAATAAATAAATAAATCTTTAAAAAAAAAAAAAAAAAAAGACTGTGTGGTTAGCAGGGAGGCAAGAGCTCATCTGTTTGGAGGTGGAATGTTATTAAAAATAGCTGTGGGCCTATAGGATGGTTATAGTATGAATAATAAATATTGAAAAAGGACATTCTAGTTAGAATTTGGCTAATGAAGCAGAACAAAAAGCCCTGTGCATGTATTCAGAGCCCCTGCTTTTTTTGTTTTTTTTTTGTAAGAGGTACCAGGGATGGAACCTGAGACCTCGTATATGGGAAACAGGTGGTCAACCCAAACCCAACTTGAGCTACAGCAAGTCCTCTCTTTTCTTAATAAATGATAGTTATTTACTGAAAGAAAAAAATGGATTGAAGTGATTATAGGTAACATCTCCATTTGTTCATTAAAAGGTTTAACTAGGTTAAACCTTTTGAAACTGACATTTTCATAGGTAACAAGTGGACTGTTTTTCATGTGGCTCAAGCTAATTTATTATTTTTACTTATCATTATGTATAATATATTTATCTTCCTTACATATTTGATGTATTTGATGTGGGTTCATAATAAAAGACTGAAATGATAAATCCATTAGCACAAAAGACAAAAGAACAAAGGGTATGTGACAACAGTGAAGGGATAATTGTCCTGGAAGTTCAACTTCCAAGGATAACTACCGCAGCTGAGCAGAAAACCTAACTCAGAATCATGGAAGGCAGTATAAAACTGGAACAAAATTTACATAGCTCTTACTTAATAATGGGATACATAGATATTCATAGAGAAAAGTCAAACTTGTTCTAGCTTTTAAGAGGAATATATTAAGTGAGCTTTCATATTAGAGATATTTCTCAAGTTAATACTTACTGTTTATGGGATAATATATAGAGTACAAATTTTGTATACATTATTTAATTTAAATTAATATATCAGTTGGAATGTTAAAAAAGAGCGGCTTAGAGAGAAACTGGAATTAGCGCATCTCTAGTATATTGGTTGTGAAAAGGGGGCCTTCTAAGGAGGGCTTTTCATTTGGGCACCCTCTGATTTCATGTACTCACCAAAGCTAATTTTGTTTCTAAAGTATGATTCCATATTGAGAGTTATTTTACATTATGAACTATAAAATTGATTTTCAGATGAAAATAAAAAAAGTAGGCAAGTCTGTTATTTATTTTTTTAACCACAGTTGTTTTTGCTTATAGGAGTTGAATCCAGGAAAAAAAAATATCTCCCAGAAAGTAAGTGGTTTGTCTCATGGAATTGTAAGGGGTGATATCTCAGGTGTGATCCTAGGCATTCTAAGTAATTTAGAATTTTAGTTGATATCTTAAACAACTAGCAAATGCCTCCTATTCTGTCAAATCTTCAAGTGATCAAGGAAGGCTTCCTAGAGGATTTGACATCCTATATCCTATCTGTTTTTTTGAGGTGTTTGCTGGGCATATGAGAAATGCAGATAAGAGATTTCAGGCCAAGAAGAAAGAACAGTATTAGACAGTATCTTAGGATCTTCCAGTGTTGGTGGCCTTCCCTAGGTGGACTGTATTTTGATTCTTTTGTTTTGTTATGAGATAAAAAATTGTGGGATATCAGAGAAGAGAGTGCCTGAAAACTGACTATCTCTTCCTTATTTTCTTTTAAATACATTGCCAAGTAATATCTAGGTATTGCTCTCACTGCTTTCAGTCCTTTGCTTGAGGTGGGATATTTCAGTTTTCTGAGTGGTTTTGGACCAGAGTTGGCCTGGTGCCTTTGGTATTAGGGATAGTCAACAGAAGATTTTTTGATGCCTAGCAGCTCTGCCTCTGCATACCTGCTTGGTCTGAGATACCAAGGAGAAAGTCTTTGAGTTAAGGTAGAAATCATGGGCTCAGGGTGATATCCAATTCCAGTATTCATTTACATTCTAAGCAACAGTGGAGTAAATGTCTCTAATTATTATGGAAACATTATTTCTATAATCATAGAAGTTATGTGATCTCCTTTTTGCAGATTGGCAGTCTCTGTATGGCAGTGCTACAGACTTTTGTTTACCTCTATTAAGCATAGTAGATATAGTGTATTATCCCCACTGGTTTCTCATGAAAAAGCAAATTCTTAGCATTCAAGCCTCAGGAAATCTAAGACTGGTCTCCCATAACAGGCAAGAAGGTGTCTCATAGTGTGGAAGATAGGGGAAATACAGAACTGACAGGGGCAGAGCTGTGGAAAATAAGTTTAGAAGGGTAGGCAGGAACTGATTAAAGGAAGGCCTTCTGTGACATGTTAAAAATTTGTATTTTATTTTTTAGATCAGTGTTTCTCAAATGCTTTTGGCATGCTTTTCAGATACTTGAATTTTTAGCAACTCATTTGAAGGGAATAGAAGACTCAAGACAATATTAGCAGTTAATAATTATAGTGCAATTAAAACAACACTAGCAGTTTATAATTATAAAGCAGTTACTATTAAAGTCTTAAAATCTCAGTCTTTGTAAAACCATTTCACAACATTTATTTATGCAGTCAGTCTGTAGGCTGGTTATTAATTGGGTAAAACTCTATACTGTCCTAGCTACATCTATCCAATATACTCGAGGCAAAGTTATTATGTATTTCGGTAAATAGGCAATCTTCCTTTGGTCTGCAGAAAGTTATATGGTGCCCCATACTAAGTCTCAAAACCTATTCATCCAAACGCTCTGTCTTACAGACTTTGTTCTAACTTTGTATACTCTTTTGTGGGATAGGGTACATTTTACTCATTGATCATCTACAGGAAGCAAGTAAGTTTATAACCAGTCAGTGGGCCATTGACTACCCAATGAAAATGCTTGTTTTAGATAATTGGAGGCCTTTGATGCCAAATTTAGTTAATTCTGTATTTACTAAGCAACTACAGTGTGCACAGAATTGTAGGTGCCAGAATGTGCCACAGTATGCCCATTATTTGTCTCCTTACTACCTTGCCAGGTTTATCTCCTATATTTGTTCTCACGCTCTATGGTTCAGATATCTCAATCACTTGCAGTTCCATTAATTTGCTAGACTATTTGACATTATTATCCTACCTGTTATGGGAGACCTTTGGAATAGTCCTTTCATAGGTTCTGTCTGAGACCCCTTGATGACTATTTGTTATGACCTTGCCTTCTCTTAGGAAGGATTTAAGATGAACAGATTTAATGCTGACAGTTACGCATAAGCAAGGAAAGGGTCTTTGTGCCCCTTCTCAGAAATATGTGGTCCATCTGTAATAAGGGAGAACACGAACAAATAAGCATGATGCAAAGATCCTATGGTACTTGGAAGTAGAGATCTGAGGAGGTAGTTGTGGACAGAAAAGAGGCTCCTCATTTCTAGTGTTAGTTCCTTTTGGCAGGCTTCTTAGAGATGTCGTTTGTGCTGCTCTTGAAGGAAGTGTAGAAGATTTTAGGCTAAAATCATAGGCAGCCATATAGGGCATTCTAGGTTAAGTAATAGAAGGGAGGGGGCAGGAAAATGTAGGTTGGGTTCAGGAAAGATAGATAGTCTTATTTGACAGCAAGGGTATACCCAAGAGGAAATATTGGTGGAGGAGGCAAGAAAATGTGAAAAAAAACCTATTCCTGCTTAAGAGCATATTTTTACTTACTGAAGACAGTTGGGGTCAATTTTTTCTTCTTTTTGTCTTTGTGGAGTCTTGGCAATGTTGAATGCAGGCCAGAAGAAAAGCAGTGAGGAAAATACTAAGGAAATATAGGAGTCTAAGCAAAGGGAAATGAACTGAGGATAAAAATGGGGTATTTTTTTACCCCATGGTGTATTTAGTTAGGGGAGTGACATCCTATATAAATACTCTGCTTGCCATTTTTTCCCTAATTTTTGACTCTCATTTATAATTTCAAATAGAACTTTCTATTTGGTGGCCATAGTTTTCATTCATCTATTAAAAATTCATGGGATTTGAAGAAAGTGAAAACGAAGAGGGACAATAGGAGTAGGAGGAAAGGAATGAAGGAATGTGTAACTCCCAGCAGTGAATAGGCAGTAACACCCATATTAAGAGCTTCCTTACTGCCAGCTGCTTGCATCCACTCATAGCTGTGCTTCAGGTTTAGGTGTTCCCTGAGCTGCAGCCTTTCCCTTTAATCTACACCTGTGTGTCTAGGTGTAATGATTGGCATTTGTACTGACCCCAGTTTCTACTTAGAGTGGAGTCCTCCTACCCTACTTACCTGGGACACTGAACCTCTCTGGCCGTTTACTTACTCAAGTTCTTATTTTTGGTTGATTCCTGGCTCCTAGATGGCACAATACTCTCTGAGGACCATTGAACTTAATGAATGGTGTATTTAGTTAGGGGAGTGACATCCTATATAAATACTCTGCTTGCCATTTTTTCCCTAATTTTTGACTCTCATTTATAATTTCAACTTCTTGTTTGAATTTGTACATTTTCTTCCTATTGCTGTTAACCCTATGCTCCTTAATTCTATTTTACTAGAATTTTAGAGAAACCTAGTATACATCTAGATAGAGCTACAAGATCTTAACTTTGAAGCTAGATCGTGTTTTTGTATTCTTAAGTACCGTGCTCATTACTGCCCTCTGATAGTGATGATTTTGTATTTTCGTCTGGAATTTTATATTAAAACTTTCTGTAAAAATTCTTTTATTAATTTATATACTCCTGTACTTAGTTCTTTTATTCAAAAGTCTATTTGGCCATTTCTCTTTTCCTCTAAATTTTGAATTAATAAATAGGTTTACGTCCTGTTTTAGAAATATATGCAATAGCTTTTGGGTTTGTCTTCCTGTTCCATTCTTACCCCCTGTAGTCTAGTCTTCATACATCTACCCATGATCGTTTTAAAACATACATCGTACTTCATTGATATCATTTTCCCATTTCCAGCCATACTGATCCTCTTGTCTTTATTTAAACATGTTAAGTTCTTTCTGATCCTCTTCAGGGCCTTTGTAGTTGCTTTCCAGATGCCTGCAGTGCACGTCCCCCTGATGTTTGTATGGATTGTTGGTTTACTTCAGTCTCTACTTAAAAGTCATTTCCTGTAAGAAGTCTTTCCTGACCTATCTTAAGAGCCTCTCCTCCCTCTCCCACTGTTTTTACCTGAAATTATATTGTATACTTACTAGTTTATTTGTTGATTCCTCTATTAGAATACAAGCAATAAGAGGGCAGGGGTTTTATTATTATTATTATTTTCTTCTTTCTCCCTAACACTTAGTACTGTTTCTGACATGTGGTAGATACTTAATAAAAATTTGTACAGTAAGCGAATGAATGGATATTGCTTAAATGTGGAGCTTGCCATTAAAAAGACAAGCATTGAGAGAAAACCTACACCATTTCTTTATGGGGAAAGCTGGAAAGCATAATACTATGTACCAGGGGTTGGGAAATAAAATACCCATGGGACAAATCCAGCTTGCTGCCTGATTTTATAAATAAAGCTTTATTGGAACACAGCCATACTTATTTGTTATATCTTGTCTATAGCAGCTTTCACCACTACAATAGCAGTGTTGAGTAGTTGGGACAGAAACGATATGGTCTTCAAAACCTAAAATGTTTACCATCTGATTATTGACAGAAAAAAGTTTGCTAACTCTGTTAGCAGAGCTGTTCTTAAATTCATAATGTTTAATATTAGGAAACAATATAGCATGTAAATTATTTTTGCAAGTTGATTATTATAAAAATCTGAAAATTAAAGATAGAGATCATTTGCTCTTTGTGTCCTCTTGAGGAATTTCACTAACTTGTTCTTTTTTTTTTTTTTTTTACTAACTTGTTCTTTATGTGTGTGAGATCTGTGGTAAATAACAAATGAGTCTTAATGTTCCTCTGATACTAAGTGTATGTTCTTCTTAAGAGACAGAATTTGAATTTGGACTTCTTTTTTCATATTCAGAGGATATAAAATTTATGTATTTGTTAATATAATATTTGTGTCCTCCTGAACCAGCAGGAGGTCTCACCCTGAAGAAGACATAGAGGAAGATGCAGCTGGGATTGTCCCACACTGCCCTATAATAGGGCTAGTTGAGATTCTAAAGAAAGAGACACTGAATGCCATGGTGATCAGCCCAAAAGCATTTATCGGGGGAATTTATGTACAGAGAGCTTAAGCTACTCCAAATGGACAGTAGATGGACAGTAAGAGGGCAAGAAGTTTAATCCATTATGCTGGCGCCTATAGCAACCGCTCTTCAGATTACATATGGTTAAGGAACAAAGGTGGCTAAGTGCCAGGGGCTTGTGTGCAAGTCTGGGGAAAACATTTGGGTATGTTTTCAAAATATGATGCAGTGGAGGATGGGCTGCCCTCAAGATTATAGCATCCAAAGCTTGGGGTGTGCTTCTAGGGTGTTGCAGCTAGGGATGTCTGAGGAGGAAGAAGATAGGGGTGAGGTCACTCCTCAGCCAGTTAGGAAATACTATATGTATCACACAAATAAAAATTAATATAAAATTTAATGGTGTGAGCCCAGAAATCAATCAAGTAAAAACTATCAACAGATGAAAGCTGGTTTAAACATTACAGAAAATAGCTTATCAATAGCATGATATTAAGAATTATAATTATAAATGATTATAAGAAATATTTATGTTTTAAACAACCTTGTCCTGTTTCTCCTCTTGAAATAATAAGAATTTATATTTTGTTTGAGAATCAGAACTGACTAGAAAGGAAAATCCTGTGGTACTACATACAGTTTTTGTACATCTTTTAATTTGGGTAATAGCATCTGAAGGATGCTGAATTTTAGTTTTTAAAAAACATAAGCTACCTGTATGCTTTCCCTTATTAATTTTTATTATAAAAATTATTTAACTATATTAAAGAAAAGCTGGAAATTTGAGAAGAAACAAGTATAATACCATTCTCCTGACATAACCAGTATTAATAAATTTAAAATTAATATTTTTGTGCATTTATTCATATCATAAATTAATTATATGCCATATTAATATAATTAATTATATGCCAGGCATTGTGCTTGAGATATAGCAGTAAACTTTACAGATTTAGTCTCTGTTTTCATGATCATGCTCTTTCCTGGGGAATATAGACATTAAGCCAGTGATTATAGAGCACAGAGTGCTCTGTGACATCTTAAGTAATTTATAGGTGGTTTAGAGTAGTTCCTAGTCTACTCTACAATATGAACAAAGAAAGAGAAAAGGAGAAAAATAAAAGGACTACTTATTAGGTATAATGGGCTAAAAGGAAAAGAAAGAAAGCACAGAATTGAAGGTAATTTTCAGGTCCCAAGGTTTCTCATGAATATGACTGACCAAGGTCATGATAACATCTTTCTTGGATGAAGATTTGACTGTGCAGGGACCTTATTTTAAGTTTCTTAACTTTGGGGCCGAATTGGGTCTCAAAGCATCACCTGAACAGGCCAAAATGTGCAGTACAGTAGGCTCCATCTTCTCACTGGGCCGCAACTTACAGTGTACCTCTTTCTAAATACTAGGGCACATGCTTCAGTAGCACCCCAAGAAAGTGTGTACTTGAGGGTTTACTTAATTGATTGTTTGACACCTAATTGATAATTTGATTGAGAATATACTTCTAGGTTGTAAAATAATCAACTCACAGTGTTGAAGCCATTGCTTCATTGAATTCAACTTGCCTTTCCCTCTTTGGAAGCTTTTAGGATTTTCTCTTTATCCTTTGTTTTCTGGAATGTCTTGTGCCTTAGTATGTAGTTTCTTTCATTTCATTATATGTGCAATCTGAAGACTCATGGCATTTAGTTCTGGAAAAAGTTGTGTTACTACTTTATATATTTATTATACCTCCGTTTTGTCTTTTCTCTTTCTAACACTGATATGTTGATGTTAGACCTTCTAGACTGTGCCTTCTTAATCTCTTTTATTTTCTCTTCTATTTTAATTTGATTGTGATTTTAATTTTCAAGTGTTCTTTGTTCTTTTTTCATATGGATAATTTCTATGTTTAACCAATAATCTTTCCTCTCTCTTTTTTTTAAACACAAGGGGGCGCATACTCTACATATTTTCTGCTCTTGGCCTTTTTTTTTTCCCCCCATTTAATCATCTTGACTCTTATTTTTTTATGCCATTCTTCCATATTTGGAATTTAGTCCGTTTATAGTCAGTACTGGTAAAAGCTTTTTTTTGGAGGCCTTTGAAGAACATTATATTGCTGTATGTATTATTTTAAAAACAAGAGATTCTAATGGTGAGAAAAATAGGAATTTGAGCTTAATTTCCAAATATCTGGAAACCTGTGTGGAAAGTTTTTGCAGTAAAACCAGAGGCTTAAAAGTGCATTTGGGGGAAATGGATATGGCTCAACTAATTGGGCTCCTGCCTACCATATAGGAGGTCCAGGGTTCGATGCCTAGGGTCTCCTGGTGAGGGCAAACTAGCCCACCTGGAGTGCTGGCCCATGTGGAGTGCCAGCCCACACTTGAATGCTGCCCCGTACAGGAGTGCGCCCCTATGTGGGATTGCCACCCAGTGCGGGAGAGCCACATCACAAAGGAATGCCGGCTAATACTGAGAGCTGCCACAGCAAGATGATGCAGCAAAAGACACAGAGGAGAGAAAATAAGAAGATGTAGCAGAACAGGGAGTTGAGGTGGCTCAAGAGAGTAATCGCCTCTCTCCCATTCTGGAAGGTCCCAGGATTGGTTTCTGGAGACACCTAATGAGAATACAAGCAGACACAGAAGAACACACAGCAAATGAACACAGAGAGCAGATAACGGGGAAAATGGGGGTGGGGGGAGAAATAAATAAAATAAATCTTTAAAAAAAAAGTACATTTGGTATCAAGTTTACAAAATGGCAAGAGTTGAGTGCCCTTTGTGATTTTTTTTTAAATCAAAGAGTGGCATTATCAGCTTCTTTATTGAGATTTATCAAGTGAAATGTATCACCTTCCTCGTTCTTGTGAAAAAGCCAGGATAGTTTTTAATATTGAACTTTTCCCCTCCTTTTTACAGTAGAATTTTTGCATTTATTATGTAATATTGAGTGTTTTAACTGGACAAGATACTTTATTATTGCTCTCTTTACAAATAAAGAAAGATATATAAATAGTATCCTTTTGATACTTTGAAGTCAATTTAGAAATGAACTCAACCTAAACCATTTTGGACAACAAATATTAAATAATAAAACTAACTTGAGTATAAAAAAATATTTGCAAAAATATCTGGTTTAAAATGTTTAGATTAGGAGATATGACTAGAAGAGACTGGTAACGTTTGATTTATTTAGTCTTACATTTATTTAGGTTTTATTTGTTTTCTGTCTATATCTTTGTCTTAACCATGAGCAGTAATTATATTTTTCTACTTTGGATGGCAGAATATTGACTTGCTAACACACTGATAAAATATGCTGGATGCAACAATAATGTTTATTTTATTTATTTATTTTTAAGATTTATTTTTATTTATTTAATTCCCCTCCCCTCCCCCGGTTGTCTGTTCTCTGTGTCTTTTTGCTGCGTCTTGTTTCTTTGTCTGCTTCTGTTGTCATCAGCGGCACAGGAAGTGTGAGCGGCGCCATTCCTCGGCAGGCTGCACTTTCTTTCGCGCTGGGCGGCTCTCCTTACGGGTGCACTCCTTGTGTGTGGGGCTCCGCTACGCGGGGGACACCCCTGTGTGGCAGGGCACTCCTTGCGCGCATCAGCACTGCCCATGGGCCAGCTCCACACGGGTCAAGGAGGCCCGGGGTTTGAACTGCGGGCCTCCCATGTGGTAGACCGACGCCCTAACCACTGGGCCAAAGTCCATTTCCCAACAATAATGTTTAAAGTATTCTTTTTCTTGAATGTTCTAGTTCAGAAAACACTCAAAAGTTGGCAATACAGCAATAAGAATTTCTCATTAAAAAAGAAGTCTAACTATTGGCTTGATATTTTGAATTTAGAAATACCCATTTTCTGAAAAAGTTAAAGCTCTGTAAAATTTGGTTTCCTTTTGTTATAAATTTTGCTAATTTCATTGAGTGTTTTTTGAGAATTTACATGAGATCTGATTTTATGCATTCCTAATTCTCTAAAGGATTGGTGAGCGACTGTTTGACAGGATATTACTGTTGTATATCACTTGCTGGTTATCACATGATAAAGCAGCAGTTGCAGATTACCCCACTGGGGTTTTCAGAGTACTATAATAGACTCAAGTGACCTATAATGAGGTGCTCTTTACTTTCTTTCTTTTTTTCTTAGTTTAAGGCAGGGATTCTTAGGCTGCATGGAAAGATTTCAGGGGTCCTGTGAGCTTGAATTGCAAAAAATCAACTTATTGTCTTTATTTTCTCTGATCTCTAACTGAAATCTTAACATTTCCTTCCCTATGAATGTATGCAATAAATAAATTACAGTACTGTCCATTTTACCTGACTGGCAGAGGGGTCAGTGGAAAAAAATGGTTAAGAACCCCTAGTTTAAGGCAAAACCCATATTAAGGGAATGGAGATGGTTCAAGTCATTAGGTGCCTCACACATTGTAAGTCCTGGGTTCAGTTCCCAGTGCCTCCAAAAGAAACAAGGAAGGTGAACAAACATAGCAAGTGCAAAACAATGAGGGGGTGGGGAGACATTTTTAAAAAAACCCTTGAAAAAAAACCATATTAATTGAGAATCTATTTTTTGTCCTCCTTTGTCAAATCAACTATTCTGGGCCTGGAAGGTTGACTTAAGTTTAAGGAGTTTCTTAAGGGTTTGTTTTTCTTTTCCCCAGTTATTTTATAATTTTGTTTGTTGATCAGCTATTACTTTTCATCTACATTGGCTGTCTGTTGGTTTTTGAAAGTGGTGGCAGGTACATAGGTAACCAATGTATAGAGCTTGTTTGGTTAGTCTTCATCCCTATTGTGTTTTCTGGACAGCCGTACACGGATCCCTTATTACTTTGGCCCAGACAGCTTTGTTGAGCTGGTGTCAATGCGTACATCTGATGTTCCCATCTTCTTCCTGGCACATTTCTGGATCTCTCTGAGTGCCCAAGGAGCACATTTCTTGAAGCCCACTCTATGGGTACACTTGTGAGGGCTGATGGTGTCTTCCCTAGTCACCACCTAGTTGATGGCAGAATGGCCCTTCTTCTCACCACTCTAGTTTGTAGGAGTCAGCCCACTTGCACCAAGTTGGAAAGGAAGAGAGGGAAGGATTATGGGTTGGGTAAGGAGATTTTAAATAAAATTTCTATGTTTGGTTTACTTATTAAGTATTTACTGAGCCCCTAATGTGTTGTACCCTCCACATTACAGGTGAACATCACAGTTGCTGCCTTAAAGAATCCTATAATATATGGTAAATACCTGAAATAAGGATATAGATGATGGGGTCTGGTAGAGTAGATCCTCATTTTAGACTAGAGTAAATATGAAAAACCAGGATTTCTGTCTTAATAAAACACTCAGATATTTTGGCTTTGTCTTAATTAGAATACAATTTTTATAAATTTGGGCTTTCATTATAGTTCATCTTTAATGAAAATTTGTTTCATTATACTAAATTATAGAAATTTTGGTATGGCATCTTGTGTGTTTTATCTGTATTAACTTCTAATGTCTTTATATGCCAGTATTGGATTATATTTGAAGGATATTGTTCTGGACATTATTCCCTGTTATGATATCTGAGAGAGGTATAGCGCTTTCCATCTATTTCCCACAGACTTTTTTCTAAAAAAAGAAGCTGCCATTTATGAAATTCCTGGATTTACAGTATGTTTATTGTGAGTTTACATTTCTTTCTTAAGGAATAATCACATTATTTATTAAAAATGTGTTCATTTATTCAAATGAACACTTATTGAGTATCTATTGTGTGCCGTGCCCTGTGCTGGCACTGGAAATATTGGTGAATTAGACAGACAATTTTCCTGCTTCCTGGAGCTGATATTCAAAGGTGGGCGATATCCTGACAGTAAACAAGAAGATGTGCACAAAAGAATGAAGACAGAAAATGTATTCATTTTTTATATACTTCCTCCCTTCTCCTCTAATAATCATTTTATCCCTAGGGAAACTGATGTGGCTCAAGCGATTGGGCTCCTCCTGACCATATAGGAGGTCCAGTGTTTGATTTCTGCCGCCTCCTGGTGAAAGGCAAACTGGCCTCCACAGCAACCTGGCCTGAGTAATGAGCTGGCCTGAGCGGAGTACTGGCCCATAAAGAGTGCTAGCCTGTGCAGAGAGCTGGTGCAGCAAGATGATGCAAGAAAAAGAGACACAGAGGAAAGACAATAAGAGACTGAGCAGACTAGGAAGCTGAGGTGCGGCAAAAGATTGAGCACCTCTCTCCTTCTCTAGAAGGTTCCAGTATTTGTTCCTGATGTTGCCTAAAGAGACGATAAGCAGACATAAAAGAACACAGAGAGCAGACAGTGAGTGTAAAACAATGGGGGGTAGGGGGGAGAAATAAATGAAATAAATCTTAAAAAAAAATCAATGACAAAGGGGAGTGGATGTAGCTTAAGCAGTTCAGTGCCCACCTCCCACATGAGGGGAGGTGTCCTTGATTCAGTTCCCAGTGCCTTCTATAGAAGACAGACAGACAATGAGGAAACAACCTACAGATATTGAGCAAAAACAAGGAGACAACAAGCAAAAACAATGAGCAAACAATGAGCAAAAAAACAAAATGAGCAGGGAGTGGATGTGGCTCGAGTAGTTGAGCACCCACCTCCCATGTGGGAGATCCTGGGTTTAGTTCCTGGTGCCTCCTAGAGAAAAAAACAAAGACAACAAGCAGACAAAGAGCAAAAACAATGAGCAGACAGACGAGGGAGCCATCTCAGGTGGGGAAAAAAAATCAATTACAAAAATTTACCTGGGGGAAGCAGATGTGGCTCAAGTGATAAGGCCTCCACCTACCATATGGGAGGACCTGGGTTAAATCCCTGGGACCTCCTGGTGAAAAAGAAGAAGAAAAAGCGTGCCTGTGTGGTGAGCCAGTGCCTGTGTGGTGAGCCCAGTGCCCCGCACAGTGAGCCAGTTGTTCACGTGGTGAGCCCAGTGCCCACGTGTGTCCCCACGTGGTACGCTAGTGCCCGTGTGGTGAACCAGTGCCCACATGGTAACTGAGTGCCTGTGCAAGTGCCCGCATGGCAAGCTGAGTGCCCATGTGAATGCCCATGTGGTGTGCCAGTGACCATGTGGCAAGCTGAGTGTCCACGCAACAAACCGAGTACCCACGTGGCGAGGCAGTGCCTGCACAAGAGTCACACAACAAGATGATGATGCAACAAAGAGAGACAAAGGGAATAGTCAAGGTAAAGCGCAGCAGAGACCAGGAACTAAGGTGGCACAATTGTCAGGGAATCTCTCCCCACGTCAGAGGCCCACAGGATTGAATCCTGGTGAATCGTAGAAGAGAAAGATGAGAAGAGAAGACAAAAAGAGAAATAGATACAGAAGATCACCTGGTGAAAACAGCAGGTTGGGAGTGGGGGAGCGGAAGAAAAAGAAATAAAGTGCATTTCTTTAAAAAAAAAGTTTACCTGGAATATGAATCCTACATTGTTAGTATCTTTAGCTTTCCACTGAGAAAACCAGATTTCACTTACAATGAAGGTGATGAATATTAATATATTAATTTTACAAAAATTTGATGTTTAGAATAGTCTCCCAGTTAATTTTTTTATTATCTAGATTTTTTAGTAATTTATAATCAGTACCTTGAGGTAGAGATATTTGTTGATAATTGCACTCTAGGAATTCCACTCCCACATATATATCATATATTTAATTTACTCTTCCTTGGATTCTCATTACTGATCTATCCTTAATTAATTTACGTTATGTAAAAAAACTTGTTATTTGATATAGTAGACATAGAAAAGTATACAAATCACTTGTGTACAGTTTAATGAATTATCACACTCTATAAACATATTCATGTAACCCACCACCCAGATCAAGGAACAGGGTAGGGGAGCAGATGTAGCTCAAGTGGTTGAGCGCCTTCTTCCCACATACGAGATCCCACTGGCATGGGTATCTCAAAACAGAACAGGACAGGACAGGACAGGACAGGACAGGACAGGACAGGACAGGACAGGACAGGATACTGGCAGTATCCCGAAACCGCCCCACCCCTTTGTGCTTTCTTCTAGTTGCTAGCTCCTACCCTTGGTGGAACCACTTTCCTACCTTCTAATACCATAGTTTAGTTTTACCTTTTTGTGAACTTTATATAAATGTAATTTCATGGTACAGATTTTGAGTCTGGCTTCTTTTGCTCAACAGTGTGTTTATGGGATTCAGCATTATTGGATGTTGTTATAGTTCATTCATTTTAATTACTGTAGAGCAGGGGTCAAAACTATAGCCCACAGGCAGAATCTGGCCCCAAGTCTGTTTTTGTACTGCTAGTGAGCTAAGAATGTTTTTTATATTTTTAAATGGTGGAATAAAATTAAAAGAGGAATATTTTGTAACACCTGAAAATTATATGAAATTCAAATTTCAGTGTCCATGATAATGTTTATTAGAGCACAGACACACATTTGTTTACCTATTATGTATGGTTGCTTTGCAACCAGAGTTGAGTAGTTGTAACAGAGACAGGATGGCTGGCAAAGCCAAAATATTTACTCTCTTATCCTTTGTAGAAAAAGTTTGCCAACCCCTGCTCTAGAGTACATCATGTCTGAATAGACCACAGTATACTTATCCATTCTACTATTGATGGGCATTTGGGACGTTTCCAGTTGTTTTTTTTTTTCCTATTATGGATAGAGGACACTTTTTTTATCCTTAAAATTTAGCCATTATTTTCTAATTAAGTCTCTTCCATTTTGAAGAGAATAATTTTTGATCTACTTACAGGTTGATTTTATAAGTTTTATATTTTGTTTCATTTAGCACAGTCTTTTTTTTCCCAAAGATTTATTTATTCCCCGGTCCCCCACCCCATTGTTTGCACTCACTGTCTGCTCTCTATGTCCATTCACTGTGTGCTCTTTGTGTCTGCTCATCTCTTCTTTCGGAGTCACCAGGAACTGAACCTGGGACCACCCATGTGGGAGACTGGCGCTCAATCGCTTGAGGCACCTCACTGCCCCCACACAGTTTGTTCTTAAAAATGGATTGTGAGACAGAGACCTGTGCCTGACTTCTGTCTCTTTTGCACCCCTTTTAAACTGGGATATGTTGTGCTTTGAAGCTGAATAGCAGATAGTTGAATAAATTTGTATATTTTTCTCTCCAAGTTTTATATCTCTGTTACCCTCATCATACATTTAATAGCTTCTCCAATGGTTCTTTAGTGGTCTTATTAACGAGTATACCTAGTATAGTATTTTTCTGTCTTTTTTTCTCATTTTCATTGTTCTTTATTTTATTTATTTATTTATTTAACCCACCCCGGTTGTCTGTTCTCTGTGTCTGTTTGCTGCATCTTGTTTCTTTGTCCGCTTCTGTTGTCGTCAGCGGCAGGGAAAGTGTGGGCGGCGCCATTCCTGGGCAGGCTGCCCTTTCTTTTCACACTGGGTGGCTCTCCTCACGGGCACACTCCTTGCGCATGGGGCTCCGCTACGCGGGGGACACCCTGTGTGGCACGGCACCCCTTGCACGCATCAGCACTGCGCATGGCCAGCTCCACACGGGTCAAGGAGGCCCAGGGTTTGAACCATGGACCTCCCATATGGTGGACGGACGCCCTAACCACTGGGCCAAGTCCGTTTCCCTTCATTGTTCTTTAATACTGAGTTTTCAAAATTTCCTCAGGCTCAGGACTTCCTAATCTATATTGCAGACCAATGAACTTCAGGTTCAGATGATAGTGGGGCTCTAGTTATAATATGAGATTATCTCTAAAGCAATTCTGGTTCTTGAACAGTAATTTTTAAAACATAAATATTAATTTAAGCACTTGAGTTGGATGCTACAATGAGCAAGTATCTTTTCCCAAAAAAAGCTTTATCCGTTTCAGCAGTTCTGGCTGCATTCTATAGAGTATTTAGGATCCGAGTAATATGTTTCTGTTACCATTTTATTATAGTAACATTGTACAAGAAGAAATGTAGAATATAATAATTAGTTTAATAAGCCTTTTTTAATTTTTTAAATTTTATTTATTTATTTTTTTTAAAAAAGATTTATTTATTTAATTCCCCCTACCCCCCCCAGTTGTCTGTTCTCTGTGTCTGTTTGCTGCGTCTTGTTTCTTTGTCCGCTTCTGTTGTCGTCAGGTCAGCGGCACGGGAAGTATGGGCGGCGCCATCCCTGGGCAGGCTGCACTTTCTTTTGCGCTGGGCGGCTCTCCTTACGGGGTGCACTTCTTGAGCGTGGGGCTCCCCTACGCGGGGACACCCCTGCGTGGCATGGCACTCCTTGCGCGCATCAGCACTGCGCACGGGCCAGCTCCACACGGGTCAAGGAGGCCCGGGGTTTGAACCGCGGACCTCCCATGTGGTAGACGGACGCCCTAACCATTGGGCCAAGTCCGTTTCCCTAATAAGCCTTTTAACACAGGAAATGACCAGCTCTTGGTTTTATAACATTTTGTGTTATGACATTAGAAAACTAGGTGGTTTTTTGACATTCAACTATGAAGAGAGATTATATTTTGGAGGAATCTGGGCCAGTTCAGGAAGCATTCTAAGGATTAACCCTAAGGATAGACTTTTATATTCTTAGTCTGGTTTTTAAGCTTCTGTTTCTATTTTTATAGCTTTATGGCTATTTTATTATCTTAAAAACATTTGTGAGGCTTAATTTTTTTCCCCTCTTGAAATTTGATTAAAATAAACAAATGTGGAGTAATTCTAGAGATATTATTATTTCTAACTACTTAAAAATATCCTTTATAGGCTTTTGATGAAAAATTGTGTATTACCAATGTAGGAAAAGGATAAGATGGTGATAAACCTCAGTCTGGAGGAAAATGATTGAGAATCAAATTCACAGAATCACCATTGTCTTTGCTTTGGATGATTTCTGGGTTAGTATGTATATTTGTTCCGGAATGGCTAAAATTGTAGGTCATTTTGTTGAATAACAGTGTAATTTAATATAATCCTAATGTAATATTCTGTAATTAGACTTGGGTAATGAGGAAGGCAGCAAATTGCTTTCATGATATCTAGCCTCAAGAGATTTTGCTGAGGCAGATAATAAACTGTTCTTTCATTCATTCAGAATATTAAGGTTTGAAAGCTGTCTTGATTAGTGAACTTGAAAACAGAAAGCTGTCTTGATTAGTGGACTTGAAACACTACTTTTTATAGAGTACCTTTCAAAAAATTTTAAATTAAATTGTGAACCCTTTTAACACTTCATCAGATTAGATATAGTCAATTTTCTTCTGTCAAGGTATGGGCCAACAATGATAGATTATGCAGAATTGGTCTATAGTTTATATATAATTTACACTTTACAGTGCACAATTTTGTAGGTTTTGATAAAGTGTATAATGGCCTGTATCCATCATTGCAATGTTATGCAGGACAATTCCAGTGTCCTCAAAATACCCCCCTCAGAACCTCTGGTGGTCACTTTCTTTATATCAATGATACAGGTTCTTCCATTGCTAGAATAATAGTTTCTACTTTAGTCCACGGTTGCATTCCCCCTTATGTTTGTTCATTCCTCATTCTTGAGGATTTTGAGATGGTGATGCCCACCATGTTTCTGATCAAGAGGGGGCTTAGATCCTGTGGTGCAGATGGGTGGAACTGTCTTTGCTTGCAGTTGTGGATACTGTGTTTTTTTGGGATGGGCATTGTCCATTATTATCCTTTTGTTAGATGTCCTGAGTGAGTCCAGTGTTGCAACTCTGCTGAGATTCAGGGCTCAGTTGGCATAGGGACAGACTGAAGATTGGGGGTATGAATTTTTTTAAGTCGGAGGTAATCCTGAAAGTTATAATCTTGGTATGGTTTCTTCTTACTTTTTTTTTTTTAATATATTATTTTTTAGTTTTAAAGAAGCTTTAGGTTACATAAATGTTACCTCAGAAATACAGAGGATCTCTTTACTATTTATGGACACTTTTTATTAAATTTGCTTAGAAGGATCAGAAAATTAATCAGTTTAAATTTCACCACTTCTGTTGCTACTTACTCAGCTCAGCTTTTGAATAAATGACAAAATGGTCACGAATGCAACAGAAGGAAGCAGAGCAGCAGATACGATCCATAGGCTGGGAGGTTGGTCCTGAATCATAACATTGATTTTTCTACAGTCCAAAATACTGAATTTTGATTACCATAGAATATTACCTTTTACTTTTATTTCCTAATTGTCAAAACCACTGGAATGGTCTCATTCTGAAGTCTACCAACTCATAATTGTTCTTTGTACCAGGAACTGGAAGTGTATTTAAGCTGTGGTTGTGGTTTGTTCCTATCTTCTGGCACTGCTAAAGAGGCTGGTAACAGTGTCAGCTCCTGGAAAATAGCTCTGTCTCCTGCTCCTTTAAAAAACAAAACAAAACTAACTAAAAGTTTTCGTTTGACCATGTGCCTTTTGATAGAAAAACCGAGGAACTTAACTTTCTTCATAGTAACTAAGATCATTGAAACATATTGCTATTATTTTTTATTTTGAGAGACTTTATGCTTTAGGGCAGTTGTAGGTTTACAGAAAAATTATGCAGAAAGTACAGTGTTTCCACATTACCCCCCTACAGTTTTCTCTATTAACATTTTATATTAATGTACATTTGTTATAATTGATAAAACAATATTATTATAATAATATTATTAACTCCATAGTTTACATGAGGGTGATTTATTTCTTAGCATCCTAGGGCCTTTCTTGATTGTGTACAAGTATTTGGCATTAACATCTTTCATGATATAGCTAGTTTATTCACCCAAAATAGAATCTAGTTGCAAGTGACAAATAGTCTTGGGTCATTAAGTGTCTAAATGTTTAGCTTTAAAGTTTATCTATACTATGATTAAGCTATAATTACATATTATATATAATATATACAAGAGTCAGAAGAGAACTACAAAAATTGTGATTTGTTGACATACCTTTTGTTTTCATGAATTATAATGCTTGTGATAAAATAAAAGAAAGCTTGTATAGATTACCTTTATGGATGTGTTTCTGATAATACTACTATTAGAGTTGATTTTAGTTATATTCCAGGCCATTTGTGAAGTCTTTGTGACATTTGTTTTTGTTAGACATACATGTACAAAATCTTTTCTTATTTGGTCATTTTTTACTGTGTGTTTAATTATGTTCCCCAAACATGGAAAATAGAGCAGAAATGGAATGTAGGCTACGATGAATTTCACTGGTTTTGTATTTTTAAAACACTAGTGGTGCCTAAAATACCACTATACTTTATCCACTGTCTGGAAATGACCTCTCACCTTAAAAATTCTTAAGTTCCAATCTTAGATGTATTCTTTAAGGTTTCCTTTGAAATTTGACAAATGTTCTCCTGCACTATGTTTTCCTTCCAACAAAACAAGGGTAAGGCTTGAAAATGAATCTTTTTTTGTATTATGTCAGCAATATGCTACGTCATGTTGCAAGAAAAAAAGACCACAGATTTCAGAATTTAAAAATAAAGATTTTGTTATTAAAATAACTGCATTGTAAGAAGGAAGAAGGCGTGTACTCATTAGGTACAGGGTAAGGATTACTACACCAGTTCCTTAATACATCAAAAGTATGGATTTCTATTTTGAGAGACCCTTTTTGAGGGAAATTGCCTTATTCTTAGTAGAGGAGGATTCTAATGACTCTTGGGGAAGGAGGAGGAGACTTAATGAATCTCAGTTATAGGATACAAGATCTCATGATTCTTAGCGTTAGAGAGTGGGTAGAAAAGAGGCCATAGTAGTTAAACAAACTTCAAGAAGGCGGTTTGTTAAGCATGCTAACTAATATTTAAAGGGATTCATTTAAGGCTTTATCAGTTTTCTTTGTTTCCTCTTTTTTCTAACTACTGAAATATAGTTTTGTATTATGTAGAACCTGATTTCTTCAAGGAATCCCAACTTTGTTCCACAGAATATCGGTATCTCATGGTATTTTCTTTGGGGGAAAAAAAAAGATCTAGTTAAGATTGGGAAATATTGCCTGCTAAATTCCTTTCTTGGAGATGCCTGTTAATGTGTTGATAATACAACATTCTGCAGTAAAGAAACCTGTTTAACTTGCTTTGACTCAGGATTTTTCAAACTTACTTGATCCATGGAACTTCTTTTTTTCCACACACAGACCCATAATAATTTTCTATGGAACAAGTGATCTTATAGTTAACTTTTAGTTTAGTTAGTTAATATATAGTTCTTAATATATGCCAGGCACTGTTTTAAGTGCCTTATGTATATTAATTATTAATTTGTTTATCTTCTTTGTTAAGCCAACTATCTTTTATTTATCTCTCACCTCACAAACTGATCCGTGAAACAAGAGAGGCAGTGAATACAAAAGCAAAGAGCCCACCCAGGCTTGGAGCTAGGCCAACTGTATTAGAATCCTAGTCATGCCACTTATAACTTGAGATTTTGAGTGAGCCACTTAATTCTTTACCTCAGTTTTCTAATGTGAGTTATTATGAAAATGTTCAATATAAGAAAAATAGAGAATATTATATCTTTAGTTCAATAATTGTTGATACTTTGCTGTATTTGCTTTTTTCTGGTGTATTATAAAGTATATTTCATCTTTACTTCAGTGTGCATCTCTGAAAAAATAAGGATATAATATTACATAACCACAATGTGATTATAAGACTAACAATATTAACAATAATTTTCTTGGGAAGTGGACTTGACCCAGTGGTTAGGGCGTCCATCTACCACATGGGAGGTCTGTGGTTCAAACCCGGGGCCTTCTTGACCCGTGTGGAGCTGGCCCATGCGCAGTGCTGATGTGCACGAGTGCTGTGCCACGCAAGGGTGTCCCCGCGTAGGGGAGCCCCATGCGCAAGGAGTGCGCCCCATAAGGAGAGCCGCCCAGCGTGAAAGAAAGTGCAGCCTGCCCAAGAATGGTGCTGCACACACAGAGAGCTGACACAACAAGATGACGCAACAAAAAGAAACACAGATTCCTGTGCCGCTGACAACAACAGAAGCAGACAAAGGAGAAGACACAGCAAATAGACAGAGAACAGACAACTGGGGCGGGGCTGAGGGGGGAGGGGAGAGAAATAAATAAATAAATCTTTAAAAAACAAAAAACCAAAACAATTTCCTAATATTTGGAGTTCCCTAATTGTCTCCAGAAAAGTCTCTTATTGCTGCTTTGTTTAAATCAAGACTTGATCACATTGCATTTGGTTGTTATGTCTGGAAGGAAACTTAGAAGTATAGGTAATATTGAGGGAGCCACCTCTGGATTTAGTGATGAAGTAGAACATAGATTCCCTATATAGAGATGGATTGAAAGGGAGTCTTGAGAATTTAGAAATATTTGGAAAATATTTAGAAAATATTTGGAAAAGATATTACTATAGATAGATAAATAGATGGCAGCTTGGATAGATGTGACAGTGAACAACAGAAACATAGAGTCAGTAATGGACATCATAATCAAATGTTCGAATTCAAACATCATCAGTAATTAGACAAATTGACTTTTTTGTGCCCCCTAATGTGATGGCTACTGAGGACCAAGTATCACCAATATAATATTTCTACCAAAAAAGCTGTAATCTGAATCTAATGAAATAATCTTATAAACCCAAATAATGGGACATTATGTAAAACAACCAACCTGGACTCTTCAATAATGTCAGGAAGAAGACAGAATTCTTGGGGTTCATCTTTGAGACTGGCTACCACAGGAGGAACAGGATTTCTAAATAAAACCATTTTTGTGAAACATTCTAGTGATTCTTGAATATGAGGGTTGTAGAGTTTAGGATTGGTAACTGAACATTATTACCAAGTTGGATTTACCCCAAGAATGCTGTACAGTTTTAGTAGTAAGACGTCAACTAATTGTTAATTTTCTTAGGTATGACAATATATAATGTTTTCGTAGCAGAATATCCTTATTTTTAGGAACTGTGGATTATAATGTCCTGATGTGTATAGCTTACCTTCAAGTGGTTTAGAAAAAAAAGTTTTTTGTATTATAAATGATTGGTAGAGCAAAAACAGCAAAATTTTAGCAATTGTTCTATCAAACTGGTGAATATAGTTGCTAATTGTATTATTCATGTAACCTTTATGAAAAGCTTTGAAAAATGAAAGCCAAGTAATGAAATTTACCACAATTACAGAGTAAAGGAAGAAATCTTTGGCTAAAAAAAGGAGATAATTTTCAGAGAAAGATCAAACCATGAGCCCCGGATATTAAAGTGAACACAAGATAAAGAATTTTTTTTTATTTGTGACATGAAGGAATCAGGTAGATATTTTAACTGTTTCCAAGGAAAAGTCAAAACTCCGCAAATTTTTATGGAGTAAATGAATAGAAATGAATTGCAAATTGAGACAAAACTGTTTTTTTCTGGGGCAGGGAGGGGGTCAGGGAGGTATCACTTATTACATATATATCAGTTATGGACAATTTACAAAGTGTTGCTTAGAGTGAACTGGGCTAGAATCTGATAGCCTACCTGGAAGAATATGCTATAGATGATGCACAGTTTCCCTTGAAGCACAAAAGTTTTTTCTGTGGTACTAATTAATCTTTATTGAATATATATGTATTGCTAGTTATTTTGTTAAGTTTCCTCATATAATCCTCACTAGAGTCCTATGAAGCAGGTTCTTTTATCTCCACATAAGAAATGACAACACTGAGTTAGAGTAGATAAATAACTAGCCCAACATTTACTTAGGAAGTGGAAAAAAAGAGTTAGTATTAAATACAGGTTATCTTAACTCCTGTGTAGATAAAGAGGAGGAAGCAATTAGTTTACTGAACCAAGTTCTAAAGGAATTCAGAAGGTATGGGGGTTGAAGAGGATATCACAGCCAGAGGAGGCAGCATGAGCCAAGGCTCATTGGGATGTAAAAGATCATGGGGTATCTGAGAAATAAGTAAAAAAGAAATATCAGAAACTCCCACATTCCTACTTCTGAGAAGAATACATTTTATTGACGATAGAACATGGGATTTGGAGGCCACCTGATTCCATTCTGATGAATTTGTGACTTTAGGGGGCAGTTTGTTATTGTGGAAATAATGTCTTAAGAGGTAGAAAGTTCCTTAATCTTAATATATATAAAATGCCTAATGTAATATTTAGTGTACAGTTTATATTTAATAATTGGAAGCTATTATTTTAAAATCCTTTTGTATGTTAAAATGTTAGCTCCCTTTACTCCTTTAGGAAAATCATTTGTGGAGCCAGTGTAGCTCAGTGATTGAGCGCTTGCTTTGTATTTGTATATACAAGGTCCTGGGTTCAATCTCCAGTAACTCCTAAAAAAAAAGAAAATTGTTTATTTCAGAGATCTGTGGTTTGATCCACTGGATGCAGAATATTACAGCTGAAAAAAGAGGTCAATTTTGAGGTTAGTGTTTTTAAAGTTAAACATAAATATTTATGTAAGTAATGTACAAGTCAAGCTGTCCCCTTTATAAAGTGTGGTGACTTGGAGCCATGTACCCCAGAAAAACATACTCTTAAACTTAATCCACTCTTGTGAGTGTGAACCCATTGTATGTAGGACCTTTTGATGAGGTTACTTCAGTTATGATGTGGCCAAACTGAATTACTGAAGGCCTTATGGGAAAATCACAGGGAGCAGCCAGAAGCTGGAAGTCAATGGAACTGAGAGCAAGGAGAGGCTGCTGTGTGAATTGCCATGTGAAAGAAAAGCCAGGGCCTTGCAAGGATCACCAGCAGTCAGCTCTAAAATGCCACAGACTTCTGTGAGAAAACACTGCCTTTATGATGCCTTGATTTCAGACTTCTCCCCGCCTCAAAACTGTGAGCCAATAAATTCCTGTTGTTTAAGTCAACTCATTGCTTTAGCAGCCAGGAAAATAAAACATAAAATTAGGTGTTAGTTATTTGTCTTTGTGAGCAGTGTTCGACTCTGGTAGAATACACTTTAATTTTTAAATTTTTAAATTTTTTGTCTTTATTCATTTTTTAAATATTACATTAAAAAAAATGAGGTCCCCATATACCCCCCACCCACCTTACCCCACTACTCCCCCCATAGCAACATTCTCCTCCATCATCATGAGACATTCATTGCATTTGGTGAATACATCTCTGAGCATTGCTGCACCTCATGGTCAATGGTCCGCATCATAGCCCACGCTGTCCCACGTTCCATCCAGTGGGCCATGGGAGGACCTATAATGTCCAGTAATTGTCCCTGCATTGCCACTCAGGACAACTCCAAGTCCCGAAAATGCCTCCACATCTCATCTCTTTCTCCCTTCCCCACACCCAGCAGCCACCATGGCCACTTTCTTCACACCAATGCCACATTTTCTTCGATTACTAATCACAATAGTTCATGAATAGAATATCAGTAAGTCCACTCTAATCCATATTCTATTCCTCCATCCTGTGGACCTTGGATTGGTTGTGTCCGTTCCATATCTATGTCAAGAGGGGGCTTAGATTCCACATGGATGCTGGGTGCAAGCCTCCTGCTTTCAGTTGTAGGCACTCTTGGCTCCATGGTGTGGTGGTTGACCTTCTTCACCTCCATGTTAGCTGAGTGGGGTAAGTCCAATAAACCAGAGTGTAGGAGCTGAAGTCTGTTGAGGCTCAGGGCCTGTCTATCATATGGTCAGTCCAGAGATTCAGATCCCCTGGGAATATATTAAACCCCAGCACCAACTACAATTCTGGTAAAGTAACAGGAAAGTCTTGTGAAAAGAGATCACATCTGAGTCCAGCTCCATCACACAGAAACACCAACTCCAAAGAAGGGCCAACTGACATAGCACTGAACTCCATCTGCCATGACCATAAAACCTGTGGGTCTCTGTAGTCCTTAGAAGAACCAATACCTGGGGTTGTATCTACTTTATCTGTCTCTGGGACTCTGCTGAGGTGTGCATAAGGGCAACCCCTCTGATAACCTCCCAGCTCTTTTTTAGAGACTCATAGCCATATAAACTCATTTGTCCTTTCCATTTATCTCTTAATTTAGGTCAAAAAGCATTTTTAACTCCTGTTATTATATGTAGACAGAGATATTCGATATTCTGCTTGTCTGAGTTGAACCTTTTATTCAAGGTCATTTTCTAGTTACATCATCAGCTGGTACTTGGTAGTAATCCCTCGGCTCCAGGGAGGCTCATCCCCAGGAGTCATGTCCTGTGCTGGGGGGAAGGCAACGAATTTACATGCTGAGTTTGGCTTTGAGACTGGCCACATTTGAGCAACACGGAGGCTCTCAGGAGGTAACTTTTAGAGAATACACTTTTAGGCATGATGTTGACAGTCCTATGGGAAAGCTGAATAATAAGCAGCCAGTGACTAATTTATACCTTTATGAAAAATCCTAAAGCGCTAACTATGAATTTTTCAGTTTTGGAAAAGGAATTTGTCATGTATTGGCCTTTTCAGGAATAACCTGAATCTATATAATCATGGCTATGTGTTGTTAAAAATCCAGATGACTGCTATTGAATTTCAGGAGAAATAGGAATTATTTAATAGAGGGAAGCCAGATGACTGCTAACACAGTTGTCTTCAGGTGGTGGAACTTAGAGTGTTGCTGCTCTACAAACCTCTTTAGTCCTGGCACCCAAAACTGGTTATTGTTGGAGACTATGACTGGTCTAAGTAGACTTCTAAAAGACTGTTGGATAAACAAGAAAACTTTTTTTTTTTTTCACTTTATGATGAGCTTACCTGATCAATTACCAGAATATTTGTATCCACCATTAATAATATTCCTTTCTAACATCAAGTTACCTCTTGGAAGGCTATGAAGATCATTGGAATGTTTTTGGCATGGAATTGGGGCAGAGCGAGTTGAGGTAGTAGCATCTTTGGGGCTCTTGGAGGGAAGAACCAAGTTTCAAGTATGCTAAGGATCTCGGCTAAGTTGTAATGAAAAATGTTGTTAGCTTCAGTTAGGGAAGACAGCCTTTTGGGAATGAGAATTTTAAGAAGATATTTGCTAAATGTATTTGGCATTTGTGGATGAAGCCGAGTAATTCAGGATTTCTGTCACTGTTATTCGTTTGTTGCTAAGAGCCTTGAAAGATCCCAGTAAGCTCAGTGGCTTGAACATTAGTGAGCACTAACTAAGCATTTGCTAAATGAATGACTAAACATTTGAATTTGTAAAGAAGGTAGTGAAATATTCATAGTTTTCAGAGTCTTTCTTGTCAGACATTTTTCTTTTTGTGTAGACTGAGATTCCATCATTTCTGTTTAATGTCAGTATCCCATGTCCACTGTTGTAGTGTCTTAGGAAAGAGATTATATATCCGTGGATCCCTGAAATCAGGCTTTCCTCTCCGTTTCCTTAGAATAAAATTTCAGATCTCAGTATGTACATTCATGTTTGATTGTGTTATTTTCAAATTGTTTGGTTGATTATAAGGGAAACAAAACACATTAGCAGAAAACACACACACTCTTCTCCTTTGGTTTATGAATTCAACATCCCTTTTTTTTTTTTTATCATTTATAATACATGCATAGAAACTCCAGGCAGCATTGCACAGACTAAATCTGTGTGTGTGTGTCTCTCTCTTTCCCATCAATTACTTTGACTGTTCTATGATGGGGTAGAAAACCACCTTCTCAGCAAAGCCCACCAATTGAAGAGGCCTTGTCTCCGTTTTTCCAAATTAATTGCAAATCTTTTCTTCCTTCTCTGCCTACATCCTTAATTCTTCTCTTATAATAACCCCTAAATCTGCAATATTCTTTGGATAAAATGTACAGGAAAGCCAAAAGTGAATTTCTTTAAAACAGTAAACTTATTCACGGCATTTCTTTGCTGTTATTTCAGTTGTCTGAATTGCCAAGATATTCAGAAATACCACCTATGTTTTGCAGGACTGTCAATAGTAAAACAGTCCGTTGTAGTCCATGCACATAGCTCAAGTGAGACAGGTGAAAAAAAGAACTGTTGATACTATGTTCTCTCTTCTCTTTTTCAGTTCTTGTTTTGCCAGAGACATAGCAGAGGTTGGCACTAAGTCTGAGGAGTAAGAAAGAACAAGCAAACAAGCAACTTTTTCCTCCCTCCCTTCCTCCCATATGTGGTAGGGAATGAATATTAGATATTAGTTATGAGCAGGCCTATCTCTTGGGTGCTATAGTTGGGACAGATGTTCTGGAGGGTCCATGGGGTGCTCCTGATTTATAGAGAGGGGATGCCACTCCCCCACACATTAATTAAGTTTTGCCTCAGGGCTGAGCCCTTCTGGCTATCAAAATGAAGCAATATACATGTAAATAAAATTTATTTTTCTCTTACAAAAGGGTATACAAGTTCAAGTTATGAACTGAAAATTTCAATTAAGCCAGAAAATCAGGGATGTGAAATAGAGAAATAAACAAAATAAACAAAGGGTTGGGATAGTTCAGTATGCACTGGGGGAATTAGTGAAGGACCCACTAGACCAAATACTACTTTCTAGGATGTTCAGAGTCTCCAGAGTTTTGAGGTTATTTGTATTGACTAGACTGTGTTAAGGAGAATATCTGTTTTGTTTTATTACTTGATGTTGAAATTTTTCTAAAATACATAAATCTTACCTGAGACTTTCAATTTTTATGTCAACTGATTTTTTAAATAAAGAGAAATTGTAGGTTTACAGAAAAATCATGCATAAAATACAGAATTCCCATAAACCCCTCTATTATTAACACTTTGCATTACTGTAGGGGTACATTTGTTAAATTTTTTTAAAATTATTTATTTATTTTTTTAAAATTACATTCAAAAAATATGAGGTCCCATTCAACCCCCCCGCCCCCACCCCCCACTCCCCCCACAGCAACACTCTCTCCCATCATCGTGACACATCCATTGCACCTGGTAAGTACATCTCTGAGCATCACTGCACCCCTAGTCAATGGTCCACATCATAGCCCACACTCTCCCATGTTCCATCCAGTGGGCCCTGGGGGGATCTACAATGTCCCGTAATTGTCCGTGAAGCACCACCCAGGACATTTGTTAAAATTGAAAGAACATTATTATAATTGTACTATTAACTATACTCCATGGATTTACATTGGAGTTCACTGTGTTATACAGTCCTATTTTTTTTTTTAATTCTAGCAACATTCAGATATATAATTCAGTGGTGTTAATTACGTTAATAACATTCATAAATGTGTTTTCATCACCACTATAGATTTCCAAAACTTTTCCATCACCCCAAACAGAAATTATGCACCAATTAAAAATTAATGTCCCATTTCCTATCCCTACTCTGGCCGCTGTTAACCTGTATTCTAGTTTCTGACTCTGAATTTGCATACTATAGTTATTTCTTATCAGTGAGATCATACAATCTTAGTCTTTTCATGTCTAGGTTGTTTCACAAATTGATGTCTTCAAGGTTGATCCATGTTGCTGCATGTATCAGAATTTAGTTCCCTTTTACGGCTGACTAATATTCCATTGTATGTATATACCACATTTTCTTTGCGTTGGTTCCATCTTTTAGTAATCATGAAAAATGTGGCTATGAACATTGGTGCACAAATACCTGTTCTAGACCCTGCTTTCAATTATTTTTGATATATACTTAGAAATGGGATTGCCAAGTCATATGCTAATTCTATAGTTAACTTTCTGAGGAACTTCCAAACTGTTTTTTACAGTGGCTAGAAAGTAAAATGATATACCAGCAATGAATGAATGTTCCTATTTCTCCACATCCTCTCCAACACTTGTTATTTTTCATTTTCTTAATAGTAGCTTTTCCAGTGGGTGTGAAATGGTATCTCATTTGTGGTTTTGATTTACATTTCCCTCATGGGTAATGATGTTGAACAACATCTTTTCATGTTGCTTTTTGGCCGTTTGTTTATCTTCTTTGGAGAAATGCCTGTCAAGTATTTTGCTGTAGTTGTGGGTTTTTTTTTTGTTTTTTTTTTTGAGGTCTCGAGAGCCAGAGATTGAACCCAGGACCTTATATGTGGGAAGCCAGTACTGACCACTGAGTCACATCGCTTCCCTGAGTCCCCCCCACCCCCCCCATTTGTTTTGCTTGTTTTTGTTTTTAGAAGAGGCACCGGGAACCAAACCTAGGACCTCCCATGTAGAAGGCTGGTGCTCAACTGCTTGAGCCACTTTTCTTGCTCTTTTTTTAATTTGGTGTTTTGTCTTTTTGTTGTTGAGTTGTAGGATTTCTTTATATATATTCTGGATATTAAACCCTTATTTTGATCTATGGCTTCCAAATATTTTCTCCCACTGTGTAGGTTGTCTTTTTACCTTCATGGAAAAGTCCTTTGCGCAGAAGTTTTTAATTTTGATGAGATCCCATTTATTTATTTATTTATTTTTGGTTGCTTATGCTTTTAGTGTAAAGTCTAAGAAACCATTGCTTACTACAAGATATGTAAGATGCTTCCTTATGTCTTCTTCCAGGAGTTTTCTAGTTCTGGTTTTTGTATTTAGGTCTTTGACCCATTTTGACTTGGTTTTAGTATATGTGAGGTAGGGTTTCACCTTCATTCTTTTGCAAATGGAGAACCAGTTTTCCCAGCACCATTTGTTGAAAAGACTATTCTTTCCCAATTGAATGGACATGGACTCTTGACAAAAATCAGGTGGCTAAAGATTTGATGATTTATTTCTGAGCTCTCAATTAGATTCCATTGGTCTATATGACTGTCCTTGTGCCAGTACCACATTGTTTTGGTTATTGTACCTTTGTAATAAGTTTTTTATTTTGAAAGAATACTTTTTTTCCTTCTCCTCCTCCTCCCCTGCCCTGCTATTTTTGCTGTGTCCATTTTCTGTGTGATTTTCTGTATCTATTTCTTTTTGTTTTCTCATCTTTCTCCCCTAGGATTCACCGGAATTTGATCCTGGGGACCTTTGATGTGGAGAAAGGCTCCCTGTCAATTGTGCCACCTCAGTTCCTGGTCTCTGCTGTGCTTCATCTTGACGATCTCCTTCGTCTGTCTTTTCTTTTGTCATCATCTTGCTGTGTGACTCACTTGTGTGGGCATTGGCACACCACACGGGCACTTGGCTTGCCACGCCAGCACTCAACTTACCACATGGGCACTGGCTAACCATGCAGGCACTCATGTGGGCACCTGGCTTACCACACAGGTACTTGACTTACTACGCAGGCACTTGCCTGGGTACTTGGCTCACCACGTGGGCACTGCCTTGCTGCATGGGCACTGGCTTACCATGCAGACTCACGTGGACACTTGGCTCACTGCACAGGCACTTGGCTTGCCACATGGGCACTTGGCTTGCCACGAGGACACTTATGTGGGCACTTGGCTCACTACGTGGGCACTCAGCTTGCCGCAGGGGCACCCACATGGGCACTCGGCTCACCTCACGGGCATTTGGCTCACTGCGTGGGCACTCGACTCGCCACATGGGCATTGGCTTGCCACACAGGTATGCTTTCTCTTCTTCTTTTTCACCAGGAGAGCCCAAGGATCAAACCTGGGCCCTCCCATATGATAGGCGGAGGCCTTATCATTTGAGCGACATTCACTTCCCGGTAATAAGTTCTAAGATTGGAAAGTATGAGTCCTCCAACTTTATTCTTCTTTTTCAAGATGGCTTTGGCTATTTTGGATCTCTTACCTTTCCACCTTTCCATATAAATTTTTTTTTTTTAATAAAATTTTTAAAATTGAAGTTAATAGATCACATAGAACATTACATTAAAAAAAAATAGGAGGTCCCCATTCCATCACCCCCATCGTTTTTGTAAATTGTATTTTTTTAAAGATATATACATCACAAAAAAAGTTACATTATAAAAAACATAAGAGATTCCTGTATATCCCCCATCCCCCCAACCCACTCCTCCCACACCAACAACCTCCCCATCACCGTGGCACTCTCATCACACTTAGTGAACACATTTTGGAGCACTGCTGTACCACATGGATACTAGTTCACTCTGTAGTTCACACTCTCCCCCGCTATATTCAGTGGGTTATGGCAGGATATATAATGTCCAGCATCTGACCCTGCAATATCATTTAGGACAACTCCAAAGTCTCCAAAATGCCCCCTCATCACATTTCTTCTTCCCACTCCCTGCCCTTAGTACCTACTGTGGCCACTTTCTCCCTGTCAATTATACAATTTCTTCTATTAATAGTCATAAAAGTTTTATAGTAGAATATCAGTAAGTCCACTCTAATCCATATTTTATTCCTCCATTCTGTGGGCCCTGTGATGGTGATGTCCACTCCACCTCTATTTTGAGAGGGGGCTTAGATTCCACATGGATGATGGATGCAATTCTCCTGCTTGCAATTGTAGGCACTCTCAGTTCCCTGGTATGGTGATTGACCATCTTCACCTCCCTGTTAGCTCTCCTGTGTAAGTCCAATGAACAAGAAGAGAGTAGGAGTTCCGTTGAGGCTCAGGGCCCAGCTGGCACATGGACAGTCCAGAGATACAAGTCTCCTGAGTATACACCAATGCTAGCACCAACCAAAGGTTCATTAACAGTGACAGAAGAGGCATGTGTAGAAAGGTCACATCTGAGTCCAACTCCATCACACTCAGGGACACAAATTCCAAAGTAGGGCCCACTGACATGGTACTGAGCTCCTGCCATGACCATATCCCTGTGGGTCTCCGTAGCCCTCAGGAGAACCAGTAGCTGGGGTTGTATCCACTTTCACTGTTTCTGGGGTCCTCATGAGGAATGCATGTGACCCCTCTGATGACCCCCTGACTCTTTTTTGAAGACTCTTAGCCATACAAACTCATTTGGCTTTGCCATTTCCTCCTTTTATTCAAGGTCAAAAAGCAATTTTTAACACATGATCCTATATGTGGGCTGAGATATTCTGCTGGTCTGAGTTGACCTTTTATTCAAGGTCTTTTTCTATTTACATCACCAGCTGGTGCTTGCTAGTAATCCCTGGTGCCAGGGAGGCTCATCCCCAGAGTCATGTCCCACGCTGGGGGGAATATAATGCATTTACATGCTGAGTTTGGCTTAGAGAGTGGCCACATTTGAACAACATGGAGGTTCTCAGGAGGTAACTCTTAGGCACCCTGCAGCTCTAGGCCTAGTTCATATTTCAGACACACAGACTCATAAGCATAGTCATCAGTATCAAGGGCTCATTGTTGGAAAATCCTTTGTTCGTCTTTGCCGTTACATTTGGGGGATGGTTGCTGTTCCATTGGGGAATGTGATAGAGCTCTCCTGGTTCAGAACTCAGCACTCCCTCAGTTGTCATTTGTAACTGTAATCTAAATATTTTTATGTCCCCTATATACATGCCCTGGAGATCTCCCTCCCAACCATGTGGTCCCCCCCATCAATAACACCCCACACCAATGTTCCTCCCCTGCCATTGTTGAACCTCTCTGTGGTCCAGAACTTCTTCAACAATGAAACCTAATATATTGCCAAATTCAATTAATAGGAAAATGAAATATAGTAATGGGTTTAAAGATTAGAAGTAGACATACTAATTTAGAAATACTAAGATAAAGTAAAAATTAATTGGCGTATTAATAAAAATGAACAACATTATAAAGATTGTGATAGGTGTTGCTCTGTATATACAGTGGCAAGCACTTTCTTTCATTTCTTCCTCAGTGTCTACATTCATTCCTTTTTAAAAAATTTTTTTCTGATTTTTAATTTTGTCTTCAAAAAAGTTTTAGATCACAGTAATTCACATATACAATATAGGGGACTCCCATATATCCAATATCAAACCCTTTCCCCCTTCCCCAGCAATGATCTTTTAACATGTCCATGTTACATTTGCTGCAGCTGATGTACAGATTTTGAAACATAGCTTTCAAACATGGTTCCATTTTGGTTTACATTATGGTTTATATTTTAGACTACAAATTTCTAAATTTTTAGTTTTCTGATGTTTTATATTATGGTTTACATTTTAGCTTATAAACTTGTATACATTTTTGCTGTACGTTAACATGTCCTATATCCATCATTACATAATCTTGTGGAGCACTTCCATTGCCCCCCAATTGCCCTGCTTCCATCTATTCTTTACCTCTCTCCCCCTCCCCTCGGGGCCCACAGTGACAATCAATATTCAACACTTGGGGGACCAGATTTACAGATACTTGCAACAATGTTGAGGGCTTGACATTCTAGACTGCCCTAACCCATTGGGAGCCACTGATTCTCTTGAGGGACATGGTTTTCTCTATTTGAGAACATCAGATCTCCCTAGGACATGGGTATACCTTCACACTCATTGTATGATCTCCACTGATTGATTTAACACACTATGACAAACTGAGCACTCACATACTCCCCAGCAGCATGCCCCCATGCCAGATGCCCCCCCCCTTAAGCACTTTAAACATGTAATCCTTCCTTATTATATTTTCTAAAGAGTTTTCTCAACCTTATAGTTTTAACCATATACCTAAGATTCTCCCATATTCAACTGTTCCCCTGGCCCTCCCTCCAATTCCTTGGGCCATTTGACCCATCCTCCCAACCCTAGTCCCCCTCAAACCCTCAAAGCTCCACTCAGTGGTATCCCTATGCCCCCATCTTATCTCTTCCCTGTACAAATACTTACCTCCAACTTATCATAGACTTAACTCATGTAGGCGTCAGCTCGCAACCTTCCTCTCTCCCCACCCCCACCCACATTCCTTTAAGCCTATCTTCCAGTCTCTAGTTCTCTGAGACAGCTTGGTTTGCTTGTTTCATATCAGAGAGAGTCAAGTAGTATTTGTCCTTCAATGTCTGGCTTGCTTCATTCAACATAAGGACCTCAAGATTCATCCATGTTATCACGTTTGTTTGTACTGTATTCCTTCTCATAGCTGATTAGTATTCCATTGTATGTATATACCACATTTTATTTATCCATTCATCTGTTGATGGGCATTTGGGTTGATTCCAACTTTTGGCAATAGTGAATAATGCTGCTATGAACATTTGTGTGCATATATTGGTTTTTGTCCTTTTCAGTTCTTCTGGGTATATACCCAGCAGTGGAATTGCTGGGTCATATGGAAAATCTATAGTTAAATTTTTGAGAAACCACCACACTGTCCTCCAGAATGGCTGGATCCTTCTGCAGCAGTGGACAAGTGTTCCCATTCCTCCACATCCTCTCCAGCACTTGTAGTCTTCTGTTTTTTCGATAGCTGCCAGTCTTATGGGAGTAAGATGGTATCTCATTGTAGTTTTGATTTGCATTTCCCTAATAGCTAGTGATTTTGAGCATTTTTTCATGTGCTTTATAGCCATTTGTATTTCTTCTTTGGAGAAGCATCTGTTCAAATCTTTTTCCCATTTTTTAAATGGGTTGTTTTGCTTTTTATTTTTGAGATATAGGAGTTCTTTATATATGCAGGATATAAGTTTCCTATCAGATATATGGTTGCCAAATATTTTCTCCCATTGGGTAGGGCTCTCTTTTCACTTTCTTGACAAACTCCTTTAAGGTGCAAAAGGCTTTAATTTTGAGGAAGTCCCTTTTATCTCTGTTCTTTTGCTGCTCATGCTTTGGGTGTGAAGTTCATGAACCCATTTCCTATTACAAGGTCCTGTAGATGCTTCCCTACATTGTCTTCCAAGATCTTTATGGTCTTGGCTCTTACATTTAAGTCCTTGATCCATCTTGAGTTGATTTTTGTATAATGTGTGAGATGGTAATCCTCTTTCCTTCTTGCATATAGTTATCCAATTCTCTAGGCACCATTTGTTGAAGAGGCCTTTCTCTCCCAGTTGAGTGGGCTTGGTGGCCTTGTTGAATATCAGATGAGTGTATATATGAGGATCTATATCAGAACTCTCAATTCAGTTGCACTGGTCAGTGCGTCTATCCTTGTGCCAATACCATGCTGTTTTTACTAGTGTAGCTCTGTAGAATGTTTTGAAGTCAGGTAGTGTGATTCCTCCAATTTCATTTTTCTTTTTCAATATGTCTTTGACTATTCGGGGCCTCTTTCCTTTCCAAATAAATTTCACAGTTAGTTTTTCTAGTTCATTAAAAAATATTGTGGGTGGGGGGATGGGGTTGAATGGGACCTCACATATATATTTTTAATGTAATATTATTACAAAGTCAATAAAAAATAAAAAAATTAAAAAAAATATTGTGTTGATTTTTATTAGGATTGCATTGAATCTGTAGATCAGTTTTGGTAGGATAGACATCTTAATAATATTTAGTCTTCCTATCCATGAACAGGGAATATTATTCCAAGTATTTAGGTCTTCTTTGATTTCCTTGAACAGTGTTGTGTAGTTTTCTGTGTATAAGTTGTTTACATCTTTAGTTAAATTTATTCCTAGGTATTTGATTTTTTAATTTACTATTGTAAATTGTATTTGTTTCTTAATTTCCTCCTCAGATTGCTCATTATTGATGTACAGAAATGCTACTGATTTTTGCGTATTGATCTTATAACCTATGACTTTACTGAACTCATTTATAAATTCTAGAAGCTTTGTTGTAGACTTCTCAGGGCTTTCTATGTGTAGGATCATGTCATCTGCAAATAGTGAAATTTTGACTTCTTCCTTCCCTATTTGGATTCCTTTTATATCTGGTTCTTGCCTCAGTGCTCAATCAAGTACTTCTAACACAATGTTAAATAGATGGGGTGATAGTGGGCTTCCTTGTCGTGTTCCTGACCTTAGAGGGAAATATTTTAGGATTTCACCATTGTAAATGATGTTAGCTGTGGGATTTTCATATATACCCTTTATCATGTCTGGAAAGTTTCCTTCTCATCCTAACTTTTGCAGTGTTTTTATCAAGAAAGGGTGCTGAATTTTGTCAAATGCTTTTTCTGCACCTATAAATATGATCATGTGGTTTTTTTCCTTCAATCTATTTATGTGGTGTATTACATTAATGGATTTTCTTATGTTGAACCAACCTTGCATGCCAGGAATGAAGCCCACTTGGTCATGGTGTATAATTTGTTTAATGTGTTGTTGAATACGTTTAGCAAGTATTTTGTTGAGGATTTTCACATCTAGGTTCCTTAGAGAGATTGGTCTGTAATTTTCCTTTCTTGTGGTCACTTTGTTTGGCTTTGGTATTAGGGTAATGTTGGCATCATAGAATGAGTCAGGCAACGTTCCTTCTATTTTGATTTTTTGGAAAACTTTAAGCAATATATATATATATATTTTATAATATACTTTTAAAAAAAAGATTTATTTATTTATTTCTCTCCCCTTCCTCTCCCCCTACCCCAGTTGTCTGTTCTCTGTGTCTGTTTGCTGTGTGTTCTTCTTTGTCTGCTTCTGTTGTTGTCAGTGGCACGGGAATCTGTGTTTCTGTTGTGTCATCTTGTTGTGTCAGCTTTCCGTGCGTGCGGCGCCATTCCTGGGCAGGCCGAACTTTCTTTAATGCTGGGTGGCTCTCCTTACGGGGTGCACTGCTTGAGTGCATCAGCACTGCGCATGGGCCAGCTCCACAAGGGTCAAGGAGGCCCGGGGTTTGAACCGCTGACCTCCCATGTGGTAGACGGACATCCTAATCACTGGGCCAAGTCTGCTTCCCAAGTTTAAGCTGTATTTGTGTTAGTTCTTTGAGGAATGTTTGGTAGAATTCACCTGTGAAACCATCTGGCCCAGGACTCTTATTTTTTTTTTTTTTTTCCAGGACTCTTCTTAGTTGGGAGGTTTTTAATGACTGATTCTATCTCTTTACTTGCGATTGGTTTGTTGAGATCATTGATTTCTTCTTTTGTCAATATAGGTTGCTTATGTGTTTCTAGGAATTTGTCCATTTCCTCTAAATTATCTTTCTTCTTGGAATATAGTTTTTCAAAGTATCCTCTTATGATAGTCTTTATTTCAGTGGGGTCAATGGTGATATCCCCTTTCTCATTTCTTATTTTGTGTTTCTGCATCTTCTCTCTGTCTCTTTTTTTTTTTTTTTTGTTAGTCTAGCTATGGGTTTGTAAATTTTATTGATCTTCTCAAAGAACCAGCTCTTTGTTTTGGTTATTTTTTCAAGTGCTTTCTTATTTTCTATTTCATTTAGTTCTGCTCTGATCTTTGTTATTTCTTTCTTTCTTCTTTCTTTTGGTTTAGTTTTCTTTTTTAACTAATTCCTCCAATTGTGCAGTTAGTTTTTCAATCTTAGCTCTTCTTTTTTGAGGTATGAATTTATGGCTATGAATTTCCCTTTCTATACAGCTTTTGCTGCATCCGTAAGTTTTGATATGTTATGTTATCATTTTCATTAGTTTCAAGGTGGTTATTGATTTCTGTTGAGATTTCTTCCTGACCCACTGTTTTTCTAAGAGTGTGTTAACTTCCATATCTTGGTGCCAAATCTGGGTCTCTGGCCCTTGCAGATTTCCAGCTTCATTCCACTGTGGTCAGATAAATTTTTTTGTATGATTTCAATCTTTCTGAATTCCTTGAGACTTTCTCTGTGGCCTAGCATGGGATCTATCTTGGAGAATGAGCCATGTACACTTGAGAAGAATGTATATCCTGCTGTATTTGGTTATAATGTTCTGTATATGACTATGATGTCCAGATCCTCTAACATGTTGTTCAAAGTCGTTGTTTCTTTATTGATTCTCTTTTGAGATGTGCTGTCCAATGGTGACAGTGGTGTGTTAAAGTCCCCCACTATAATTGTTGAGGTATCTATTCCTTCCCTTAGTTTTTCAGTGTTTTCCTCATGTATGTGGAGGTGCACTTGTTGGGGGCATAAATATTTATGATTGTTCTTTCTTCTTGAAAGGTTATTCCTTTACTAATATGTAGTGTCCATCTTTGTCTCTCATAATTGTTTTTCGGAAACGGACTTTGGCCCAGTGGTTAGGGCGTCCGTCTACCACATGGGAGGCCCGCGGTTCAAGCCCCGGGCCTCCTTGACCCTTGTGGAGCTGGCCCATGTGCAGTGCTGATGCGCGCAAGGAGTGCTGCGCCACGCAGGGTGTCCCCCGCGTAGGGGAGCCCCATGCGCAAGGAGTGCACCCATAAGGAGAGCCGCCCAGCACGAAGGAGGGAGCAGCCTGCCCAGGAATGGCGCTGCCCACACTTCCCGTGCCGCTGCCGACAACAGAAGCGGACAAAGAAACAAGAAACAAGACGCAGCAAAAAGACACAGAAAACAGACAACCAGGGGAGGGGAGGGGAAATAAATAAATAAAAATAAATCTTTAAAAAAAAAAGAAAAAAAAGAAAAATAAATAATTGTTTTTCATTTAAAGTCTATTTTGTCCGATATTAATATAGTTACTTCTGCCCTTTTTTTGGTTATTGTTTGCCTGTAAGATTGTTTTCCAGTCATTCACTTTCAATCTCCTTGAATCCCTGAGTCTAAGATGTGTTTCTTGTAGAAGCATATTGGTGGGTCATATCCAATCTTCCAATCTGTGTCTCTTAACAGGTGAGTTTAATCCATTGACATTCAGTGTTATTACTTTCAAGGAATTACTTATATCAGCCATATTTTCTTTGGATTTGTGTTTGTCATATGTCGTTTGATTTTTTTTTTTTTTTATATCTTTTGGTCAATTTAGTTGGTGTTACAGTCTCCTCCAACTCTTTCTCTCCTGTTTTTTTTCTTTCCTTCTGCAGAACTCACATTAGTATTTCTTGAACGGCAGGTTTCTTGTTGGCATACTCTCTCAGTTTCTGTTTATCTGTGACTATTTTGAACCCTCCATCACTTTTGAATGCTAGCTTTGCTGGATAGAGTATTCTTGTTGGAAATTCTTTTCTTTCAGTACCTTGTCTGTGTCATACCACTGCCTTCTTGCCTTCATGGTTTCAGATAAGAAATCAGCAATTAGTCTTATGGAGCCTCCTTTGTAAGTGATGGTTCTCTTTTCTCTTGCTGCTTTTAGTATTTTCTCTTTGTCTTTTGAATTGGATAATTTGACAAGTATATGTCTTGAGGTAGGCCTGTTGGGATTTATGCTGTTTGGGGTGCGTTGTGCTTCCTGGATATGTATATGCATCTCTCTCAATAGGTTTGGGAAGTTTTCAGCCATTATTTACTCCAACACCCGTCTGTACCCTTTCCCTTCTCATCTCCTTCTGGGATGCCTGTAATGCATATGTTTGTATGTTTTGTGTTTTCATTCAGGTCCCTAAGTCCCTGCTGGATTTTTTCTGTCTTTTTATCAATCAGTTCTACTATCTGTTTGATTTCAGATGTACTATCTTCCACATCACTAATTCTTTCCTTTGCCTCTTCAAATCTGCTGTTATTTGCTGAGAGTGTATTTTTGATTTCTTGGATTGTGCTGTTCATCTCCATCATATCCATCATCTTTTGTGCATGATTACAATTTCTTCTGTATGCTCCCCAAGTGTTTTCTTCATATCCTTAATCTCTTCCTTCGTTTCATTAAATTGGCCCATGATACATGTTTTGAGAGCTTTAATTAGGTTGTTTGGTGTTCCACTCCTCTTCCTGGCTTTTAGTTTGTCATGGGATTGGGTTATGTTTTCCTGATTATTGGTATGGTTTGTAGTTTTTTGTTGCTGTCTGTTCATCATTGTATCTTAATGGGTTTATTCAGTTGATTAGCTTCTTCGTTTCGGGGTTCATTTAGTTGTTTTTGTGTGCATGTTAAGTCTTCCCTTTGTCACTTTGTTCTTATTCTATTTTCTTGTTGTTGGCTAAGTTCCCTTGAAGGAAAATATTAGGGCCAGAGACAACAAAAGGGGTGAGAAAAGAAAAAGATAATAGTAGTAATGATAGTGGATGTTAGCAGAAGAACCATGTGAGATCTAGGAAAATGGATATTGAACTCATATAAGGTGTGTGGGGTTATAACAGGAAAAAAGTGGAGTTCCTATAATGGGATCGTAAACTGAATATGGGGAGGAATATAGTATGAATTAAAAGGCCATTGTGGTCCAGAGAGAGGTAAAGAGAAAAGAAAGGACAATAATGTAAAGAGTGAATAAAAGATGGAAAACAGAATAGAGGTATTAGAGATAAAAAGTCAGAAATATTGGGGGCTAAACAAAAAGAGGTGGAATGCAAGAGAAACAGTAAATGATGGAGGATAGAGAGGTGTAAAGGATAGGGGATAGAGTTGGTAGCCAAAATCAGTATACACACAGGAAGGAGGAAATTGAGAACAAGGAAGCACAGCAAATAAGAATTGTTGCCTGCAGCTCCTAATATAAAAAAAAGAGGATAGAAGGGGAAAAAAAAAAAAAGGGAAAAAGGAAAAGGGGGGGGGGGGGGCGGAAGCTAGCAAGAGAAAGAGAAAGGAAAAAAAGAAATAAAAGGGCCTTGAGGAGATAAAGAGAAAGGAGAAACAAGAAAACAAGTCAACAAGAAAGACCAGACAAGTCCTCAAGGAAGGAATCCTCTCTGCAATTGAATAAACTGCTTAGGAGTCTGCCTTCCCCCTTTCTCCCTTCCTCATTTCCCTCTCTCTCAGGGCAGGAGGAAGGCTGTGTGAGGGCTCCCAGAGGAGATTCAAATGGGTCCCTGGTGAACCAACTCTCTTCAGAAAATAATGTCTCTTAATTTCTTGAGAGAGAGCACCCACCCCTTGCCAGGAACCCTAAATATGCTTTTGTAAGCCTGCCAAGCACAGGCTACTGTACCTCTCCCTTAGGTGTGCTACAGACTGACTAGTTAATTTTCTAACTCCACGTTCTCCCTGACCTAGGTTCCTATCCCAGGGTGTTTAGATAAATCAGGCGCTCTCAGCAGATTCGCCTCTCCTCTCTTCCTAGGCTCTCCCCAAGTCAGCTGGTATGCTCTTCCAAACTGATTAAAAGGCAGGGACCAGAGAATTAAACCTGCGCTTCTTGGTCCCCTCTGCACTTCCCACCTAAACCCTCCCACTCCTGAAGTTAGCCTGGTGGGCTAGGGCAATGCCAGATTTCCGGGAGTACTGGGTTTGGCAAACAGCGGCCTGGGAGAATGTGGACTTGGGGTACGTGGGTCTGTGAGATGTGGGTTGCGGGGGTTCAGGAAACACGGGCTTAGCGGAACACATGCATTTAGTGGAACACAGGGCTTGGGAACTCTTCCTTGTGGCCGGTAGTTCTCAGGAAAGGCTGCAGCCCTTTGCCCTAGGGGGAAGGGATTTACCTTCCCACAGCTTCCATAGTTCAGTGTTAGAAACCCACAGTTTTACCTTGAGAAAGCACTAATTTTGTCGCAGTCTCTCCAGATCGACATCCAGACACCTCCTGCTTTGTAGTTTCCTGAAACAGCTCCGGCAGGATCACGTTACCACTCAGCTGGTCCTGGGGCCCATGTGGGTCTTTCTTGGAGAGCTGTGTGGATGCATTTTAGTCAGCTGGCAGGACCTTGGTGGGCTCTGTGTCCAGCTTGCACATGCACTCCTGGGACTGCAGGGGGACTGCAGGATGGTGGGGTCCATACTCCTAGCGGCCTGGCTCACTGTAAACGGTAAAGTCCCCTTGCTGGTCCTGAGGACAGGCACTAACCACCTGCCAGGGGCTCCTGCTCTTGTGCTCCCTCCTGCTCTTGCCACCTTTCCATATAAATTTGATGATTGGCTTTTCCATTTTTGCGAAAAAGGCTGTTGGGTGTTTGAATGGATTTCATTGACTGTAAATTGCTTTGGGTAGAGTTGACATCTTAACAATATTTTGTCTTCTAATCCATGAACACAGAATGCCTTTCCATTTACATAGATCTCCTTTGATTTCTTTTAGTAATGTTTTGTAGTTTTCTCTGTATAAGTACTTTGTATCCTTGGTTAGATTTATTCCTAGATTCTTTAGATTTAGATTTATTTATATTTAGATTTACTCCTTGATTCTTTAGTTGATATTGTGAATGAGATTTTTTACTTGATTTCTTCTTCATATTGTTAATTATCAGTACATAGAAACACTACTGATTTTTGCGTATTGATCTTGTACTCTACCCTTTTGCTGAATTAATTTATTAGTTCTAAGAGCTTTGTTGTAGATTTTTTTGGGATTTTCTGGAATCATATCACCTGCAATTAGGGAGTTTCACTTCTTTCCAATTTGGATGCCTTTATTTCTTTTGCCTACTTGCTCTGGCCAGAACTTCTAGCACAATATTGAATAAGAGTAGAGACAGTGTCTTGTTCCTCATCTTAGAGGGAAAGCTTTTAGTCTTTCAACATTGAGTATGTTATTGAGTATAATGTTATCTGTAGGTTTTTTTTTCCTTTTTGAATTCTTTTTTTTAAAATTTTATTTTGTTTATTCATTTAAAAAAAATATTGCATTAAAAAAATATGAGGTCCCCATTCACCCCCACTGCCTCCACCCCACCACTCCCCCCACAGTAACACTCTCCCCCATCATCATGACACATCCATTGCATCTGGTGAGTACATCTCTGGGCATCGCTGCACCCCTTGGCCTGTGGTCCACACCATAGCCCACACTTTCCCACGTGCCATCTAGTGGGCCATGGGAAGACATACAATGTCCAGCAATTGTCCCTGCAGCACCACCCAGGACAACTCCAAGTCCCGAAAATGCCTCCACATCTCATCTTTTCCTCCCATTCCCCATACCCAGCAGCCACCATGGCCACTTTTTTCACACCAATGCCACATTTTCTTGATTATTAACCACAGTAATTCAATAATAGAATATCATTAAGTCCACTCTAATCCTTACTGTATTCCTCCTTCCTGTGGACCTTGGCTTGGTTGTGTCCATTCCACATCTATGTCAAGAGGGGCTTAGATTCCACATGGATACTGGATGCAATCCTCCTGCTTTCAGTTATAGGCACTCTAGGCTCCATGGTGTGGTGGTTGACATTCTTCAACTCCATGTTAGCTGAGTGGGGTAAGTCCAATAAATCAGAGTGTAGGAGCTGAAGTCTGTTGAGGCTCAGGGCCTGGCTATCATATTGTCAGTCCAGATGTAGGTTTTTTATGTATGCCCTTTATCATGTTGAGGATCCTTCTATTCCTAGGTTTCTAAATGTTTCTAACAAGAAATTTGCTGGAATTTGTCAAATGCCTTTTTATTGACATCAATTGAGATGAGCATGTGTTTTTCTCCCCCTTTTGTTATTACATTAATTGATTTTCTTATGTTGAACCACCCTGCATACCTAGGATAAATCCCACTTGATTTGATGCATAATTCTTTTAACTTACAGTCGGATTTGTTTCACAGGTATTTTGTTGAGGATTTTTGTATCTATAGTTACAAGGGATATTGGTTTGCAGTTTTCTTTTATCGTGGTAACTTTATTTGACTTTGGTATGAAGGTGACGTTGGCCTCATAGGATGAGTTACAGGGTATTCCCTCTTCTTTAATTTTTTGAAAGATTTGAGCAGACTGCTGTTAATTTTTCTTGGAATGTTTGGTAAAATTCACCATCTGATCCTGGGCTTTTCTTTGTTGGGGGGTTTTGATTACTAAAACCATCTTTTTATTAGCTGTTGGTCATCTGAGAGCTTCTTATTCTTCTAGAGTTGGTGCATGTAGTTTGTGTGTTTTTTGGAATTTGTCCATTTCTTCTTTACCTAATTTGTTGTTCATAGTATCCTATTATAATCCTTTTTATTTCTGTTGGGTTGGTAGTAACGTCCCCTCTTTCATTACTGATTTTAGTTATTTGTGTCCTTCAAATTTTTAAAACTACTTTATTGAAAGATAATGGACAAAAGAAATTTTACATATTTAAAGTACACAATTCGATAAGTTAACATATGTAACATATGTGGAGCCAGCAACACAATTGTGATAGTAAATCTATTACTCAAACTTTTCTCTATGCTCCTTTTTAATTATTCCTTTCTGCCCCTACCTACCCATTCCTCCCTAGGAAACCACTGATCTGATTTTTGTCACTATAGATTAGATTACATTTTCTAGGATTTTCTATGAATTGAATTATGTAGTATGTACTCTTTTTCTTTTGGTCCACCTTCCTTCACTCAGCATAATTATTTTGAGATTCATTCATGTTACTCTTGTCAGCAGTTCATGTTCATTCTTTTTTATTGCAGAGTAATATTCCTTTGTACGATGTACCACAATTTGTTTATCCATTCATTTGTTAATGGACATTTGAGTTGTTTCTAGTTTTGGACTATTACAGATAAAGCTGCTGTGGCCATTTGTGTACAAATCTTTGTGTGAACATATGCTTTCATTTTTCTGATGTAAATAGCTAGGAGTGGAATGGCTGGATCATATGGTAGATATGTTTAACTTTTTAAGAAACTGCCAAATCATTTTCTAAAATGCTTGCAGTTTATGAGAGTTTCCATTCTTTGAAATCTCCAACACTTGGTATAGCAGCCTTTAATTTTAGCCATTCTAATAGGTGTATAGTAGGACCTCATTATGGTTTTAATTTGCATTTCCCTAATCTGTTTATGTGTTAATTAGTCATTTGAATATTTTCTGTGGTAAATGTCTATTTAAATCTGCTCATTTTAAAATTAGGTTGTCTTGTGTTATTTATTTGTAAGAGTTCTTTATATATTCTAGATACAAGTCTTTTTTTTTTTTAATATTTATTTATTATTATTATTTTTAATTACATTAAAAAAAATATATGAGGTCCCATTCAACCCCACCGCCCCCGCCCCCCACTCCCCCCACAGCAACACTCTCTCCCATCATCGTGATACATCCATTGCACCTGGTAAGTTCATCTCTGAGCATCACTGCACCCCATAGTCAATGGTCCACATCATAGCCCAGACTCTCTCACGTTCCATCCAGTGGGCCCTGGGGGGATCTACAGTGTCCCGTAATTGTCCGTGAAGCACTATCCAGGACAACTCCACGTCCCGAAAACGCCTCCACATCTCATCTCTTCCTCCCGTTCCCCACACCCAGCAGCCCCCATGGCTACCGTTCCCACACCCATTCCACATTTTCTCTGTGGACATTGGATTGGTTGTGTCCATTGCACACCTATGTCAAGTGAGGGCTTAGATTCCACTTGGGTACTGGATGCACTCTTCCCGCTTCTAGTTGTAGACACTCTAGGCTCCATGTTGTGGTGGTTGACCTTCTTCAACTCCATGTTAGCTGAGTGGAGTAAGTCCAATAAGTCAAAGTGTAGGAGCTGAAGTCTGTTGAGGCTCTGGGCCTGGGTGTCATATTATCAGTCCAGAGATTCAAATCCCCTACATATATCTTAAACCCAGCACCAACTACAATTCCAATAAAGTAGCATGCAAGTCTTGTGAAAAGAGATCCCCTCTGAGTCCATTTCCATCATGCAGAAACACCAGCTCCAAAGAAGGGCCATCTGTCATAGCAGTGAACCCCTTCTGCCATGACCATAGAACCCGTGGGTCTCTTTATCCCTCAAAAGAACCAATACCTGGGGTTGTATCTACCTTATCTGTCTCTTAGACTCTGTTCAGTTGTACATAGGGGTATTCCTTCTGACAACCTCCAGACTCTTTTTTAGAGACTCACAGCCTTATAATCTCATTTCTCCTTTCCTTTTCCCCCTTACATTAGGTCAAACCGCTTCCCGAAGTCATGTTATTATATGCAGATAGGTATATTCTGCTGTTCCGCATTGAATCTTTAATTCAAGGTCATTTTCTAGTTGCTTCTTCAGCTGGTATGTGGTAGTGATCCCTCGGTGCCAGGGAGGCTCATCCCCGGGTGTCGTGTCCCACGCTGGGGGGAATGCATCACATCTACACGCTGAGTTTGGCTGTGAGAGTGGCCACATTTGAGTAACATGAAGGCTGTCAGGAGGAAACCCCCAGGCACAATGCTACTCTAGGCCTTGTTCTTATTGCGGGTGCATAGGCTCAAAAGTGTAGCCATTAGTATCAAGAGCCCACTGTTGGGCCCTCCTTCCTTCCTGGTTCTTGCCGTTGCACCTGGAGGATTGCCGCTGCTCTCCCAGGGCCCACAACAGTGACCCCCCGGCCAGGAGCCCAGTAACCCCCGAGCTGTTGTTTTTAATTGTTTCCACTATGAGTATATATGGACATTACCATATACCCTGGGCATATGCCCTGTATAACTCCCTGTCAACCATATATATCCTGTCAATAACACCCCATATCAGTATTCCTCCGCTGCCATTGTTGAACCACTCTGTGATCCAAAACTTCCCGTAAAGTGAATCCCAACATAATGTCAGCTTCAGAAGAGTCTTAGATCACCAAAATTCATATATACAATATACAGTATTTCCCCAGATCCACCATAAAACCTTTTCCCTTCCACAGCAATAATCTTTTAACTTATTCATATCATATTTCCTGAAACTGATGTACAGATTCCGAAACTATAGTTTTCAAACAAGGTAACATTTGTGCTTACTATGTGGTCCATACTTTAGGTTGTACAGTTTTCTAAATTTTTTAGTTATCCTATGTTTTGTCTTATGGTTTTCATTATTAGTCTGTCGTCCCCTATATGTTTTTGGTGTAATATTAGCTGTTTTATATTCATCCTCGTGTACTCTCACATAACTCCTCTTTTGCCCCCTTATTTACCTTTGTTCCATCCATTGCACATCCATTTTCCCCTCCCCTTAGGGCCCACAACGCCTGCCAATCTAATGCCCTGGGAGCCGTCCTTTCTCACGAGAGATACAGTTCTCTCTATTCGACGGCATTAGTCTTCCCCAGGATATGGGTCCACCCCACCCAATGGTAGAACCCACCTTGGCAAAATGAGCCTTCAGCTATTCCCTCCGGAGTCCTCCCGCATCAGACCATACCCCCTGAGCATCCTAACCAGGTAACCCTCCTACTTATACTTTGATACGTTTTACTCAACATTTAGTTCTCAATGAACTTCTGGCACTCTCCCATGTTTGTATGTTGCCCTTCCCTCCCACCTATTTCTTGGACCATATTACCCCTCTTCCCATCCCCAGCCCCCCTCAAACCCAGAAAACCCCACCCGAAGGTAACCCCTTGCCCCCATTTTGTCCTTTCTTTGTGCTCATACTTACCCCCAGCTCATCACAGATTCCACCCCTACAGACATTAACTCACATCCTTCCTCCACCCCCCGATTTCCAGTAAGCCACTTTTCCAGACTCTAGCTCTCTGAGGCAGTTAACTTATTTCATATCATTGAGGTCATATAGTATTTGTCCTTCAATGCCTGGGTTGCTTCACTCAACATAAGATTCTCAAGGTTCATCCATGTTATCACGTGCGATTGTAGTGTATTGGTTCTTACAGCTGAGTAGTATTCCATTGTGTGTATATACCACATTTTATTGATCCACTCCTCTGTTGATGGACTTTTGGATTGATTCCAACTTTTGGCGATGGTGAACAATGCTGCTATGAACATTGGTGTACATATATCGGTTTGTGTCCTTGTTTTCAGATCTGATGGGTATATACCCAGCAGTGGTATTGCTGGGTCATATGGCAAATCTATGGATAATTTTTTGAGAAACTGCCAAACTGTCCTCCAGAATGGTTGGATCCTTCTGCATTCCCACCAGCAATGGATGAGTGTCCCCTTTCTTCACATCCTCTCCAGCATTTGTATTCTACTGTTTTTTTCATGGCTGCCAATCTTATGGGAGTAAGATGGTATCTCATTGTAGTTTTGATTTGCATTTCCCTGATAGCTAGGGATTTGGAGCATTTTTTCATGTGCTTTTTAGCCATTTGTATTTCTTCTTTGGAGAAGTGTCTGTTTAAATCTTTTTCCCATTTTTTAAATGGGTTGTTTATCTTTTTGTTTTCGAGATCTATGAGTTCTTTATATATGCAAGTTATAAGTCTCTTATCAGATATATGGTTGCCAAATATTTTCTCCCATTGTGTGGGTTCCCTTTTTACTTTCTTGACAAACTCCTTTGAGGTGCAGAAGGCTTTAATTTTGAGGTAGTCCCATTTATCTATTTGTTCTTTTGCTGCTCGTGCTTTTGGTGTGATATTCATGAAGCCATTTCCTATTACAAGGTCCTGTAGATGTTTCCCTACACTGCTTTCTAAGGTCTTTATGGTCTTGGCTCTTATATTTAGGTCTTTGATCCATCTTGAGTTGATCTTTGTATAAGGTGTGAGATGGTAATCCTCTTTCATTCTTCTACATATAGCTATCCAGTTCTCCAGGCACCATTTGTTGAATAGGCCATTCTCTCCCAGTTGAGAGGGTTTGGTGGCTTTATCGAATATTATATGGCTATATACATGAGGTTCTATATCTGAACTTTCAATTCGATTCCATTGGTCTGTGTGTCTCTCCTTATGCCAGTACCATGCTGTTTTCACTACTGTAGCTTTGTAGTATGTTTTGAAGTCAGGAAGTGTGATTCCTCCTATTTCGTTTTTCTTTTTCAATATGTCTTTGTCTATTCGGGGCCTCTTTTTATTCCAAATAAATTTCATAGTTAGTTTTTCTAGTTCCTTAAAGAAGGCTGTGTTGATTTTTATTGGGATTGCATTGAATGTGTAGATCAGTTTTGGTAGGATAGACATCTTAATAATATTCAGTCTTCCTATCCATGAACAGGGAATATTCTTCCATTTATTTAGGTCTTCTTTGATTTCCTTGAACAATCTTGTATAGTTCTCGATGTATAAGTTTTTTACCTCTTTAGTTAAATTTATTCCTAAGTATTTGATTTTTTTATTTACTATTGTGAATGGTATTTGTTTCTTGATTTCCTCCTGATCTTGCTCATTATTGGTGTATAGAAATGCTACTGATTTTTGCGCATTGATCTTATAACCTGCGACTTTGCTAAACTCATTTATGAGTTCTAGGAGCTTTGTTGTAGATCTCTCAGGGTTTTCTATATATAGGATCATGTCATCTGCAAATAATGAAATTTTGACTTCTTCCCTTCCAATTTGAATGCCTTTTATATCTGGTTCTTGTCTCAGTGCTCGAGCCAGTACTTCCAAGACAATGTTAAATAGGAGCGGAGACAATGGGCATCCTTGTCTTGTTCCTGATTTTAGAGGGAAGGATTTCAGGATTTCGCCATTGTAAACAATGTTGGCTTTCGGTTTTTCATATATACTCTTTATCATGTTCAAAAAGTTTCCTTGTATTCCGATCTTTTGGAGTGTTTTTATCAGGAAGGGGTGCTGTATTTTGTCAAATGCCTTTTCTGCATCTATAGATATAATCATGTGGTTTTTTTCTCTCAATCTGTTTATATGGTGTGTTACATTGATTGATTTTCTTATGTTGAACCATCCTTGCATACCTGGAATAAATCCCACTTGGTCATGGTGTATAATTCGTTTAATGTGTTGTTGAATGCGATTAGCAAGTATTTTGTTAAGTATTTTTGCGTCTAGGTTCATTAGAGAAATTGGTCTGTAATTTTCCTTTCTTGTGGTGTCTTTGTTTGGCTTTGGTACTAGGGTAATGTTGGCATCATAGAAGGAATTAGGCAGTGTTCCTTCTGTTTCAATTTTTTGGAATAGTTTCAACAGGATTGGTGTTAGTTCTTTCCGGAATGTTTTGTAGAATTCACCTGTGAAGCCGTCTGGCCCTGGGCTCTTCTTAGTTGGGAGATTTTTAATGACTGATTCTATCTCTTTGCTTGTGATTGGTTTGTTAAGATCATCAGTTTCTTCTTTCGTCAGTATGGGCTGCTTATGAGTTTCTAGGAATTTGTCCATTTCCTCTAAATTGTCATTTTTGTTGGAATATAGTTTTTCAAAGTATCCTCTTATGATAGTCTTTATTTCTGTGGGGTCAGTGGTGATATCACCTTTCTCATTTCTTATTTTGTGTATTTGCATCTTTTCTCTTTTTTTCTTTGTTAGTCTCGCTGAAGGTTTGTCAATTTTGTTGATCTTCTCAAAAAACCAGCTCTTGGTCTTGTTTATTTTTTCAAGTGCTTTCTTATTTTCTATTTCATTTAGTTCTGCTCTTATCTTTGTTATTTCCTTCCTTCTTCTTCCTGTTGGGTTACTTTGTTGTTGTTTTTCTAATTCCTTCAAATGTGCAGTTAATTCTTCAATTTCTGCTCTTTCTTCTTTTTTGATATATGAATTTATGGCTATAAATTTCCCTCTCAGTACCGCTTTTGCTGCATCCCATAAATTTTGGTATGTTGTGTTATCATTATCATTTGTTTCAAGGTAGTCATTGATTTCTTTTGAGATTTCCTCTGTGACCCACTGTTTTTCTAAGAGTGTGCTGTTTAATTTCCAAATTGTCGTGTGAAGTCTGGGTCTCTGTCCCTTGCAAATTTCCAGCTTCACTCCACTGTGGTCAGAGATATTGTTTTGTATGATTTCGATCTTTCTGAATTCATTAAGCCTTTCTTTGTGGCCTAGCATGTGGTCAATCTTGGAGAATGTTCCATGTGCACTTGAGAAAAATGTATATCCTGCTGTGTTTGGGTGTAATGATCTATATATGTCTATTAGATCCAGCTCTTCTAATATACTGTTCAAATGTTTTGTTTCTTTAGTGATTCTCTTTTGAGATGTTCTGTCCAGAGTTGATAGTGGTGTATTAAAATCCCCCACTATAATTGTAGATGCATCTATTCTTTCACTTAGTTTTTCCAGCGTTTGCCTCACATATTTAGAGGCGCCCTTGTTAGGAGCATAAATATTTATGATTGTTCGATCTTCTTGACAAATTGTCCCTTTCACTAAAATATAGTATCCTTCTTTGTCTCTCACAATTGTTTCGCATTTAAAGTCTATTTTGTCTGATATTAATATAGCTACTCCTGCCTTTTTTTGGTTGTTGTTTGCTTGTATGATTGTTTTCCAGCCATTCACTTTCAACCTCCATGAGTCTCTGGGTCTAAGATGTGTCTCTTGTAGGCAGCATATAGATGGGTCGTATTTCCTTATCCAGTGTCCCAGTCTGAATCTTTTGATAGGTGAGTTTAATCCGTTGACATTCAGTGTTATTACGTTTAGAGAGTTATTTATGGTAGCCATATTTTGGTTGGATTTGTGTTTGTTATATTTTGTTTGTATTATTTTATTTTCCCCTTCTATTTTTGTCTTTCTTGTTGGTTTTACACTCTCCTCCATCTCTGACTGTCCTGTTTTTTCCTTTCTTCCTGCAGAATTCCCTTAAGAATTTCTTGAAGGGGAGGTTTCTTGTTGATATACTCTTTCAGTTTCTGTTTATCTGTGAATATTTTGAACTCTCCATCATTTTTGAATGCTAGTTTAGCTGGATAGAGTATTCTTGGTTGGAAATTTTTTTCCTTTAGTACCTTGACTATATCATACCACTGCCTTCTGGCCTCCATCGTTTCAGATGAGAAATCAGCACTTAATCTTATGGAGTTTCCTTTGTATGTGATGGTTTTCTTTTCTCTTGCTGCTTTTAGAATTTTTTCTTTGTCTTGAGCATTGGATAATTTGACAAGTATATGTCTTGGGGTGGGCCTGTTGGGGTTTATGACCAGTGGAGTGCGTTGTGCTTCTTGGATATGTACATCTGTCTCTTTCAGTAGATTTGGGAAGTTTTCATTCATTATTTCGTGCAACACTCCTTCTGACCCCTTTCCCTTCTCTTCTCCTTCTGGAATGCCTATAATACGTATGTTTGAGCGTTTTGCGTTATCATTCAGGTCCCTAAGTCCTATCTGGATTTTTTCTACCTTTTTATTGACCACTTCTACTATCTGTTTGATTTCCAATGCACTGTCTTCCACATCACTAATTCTCTGCTCTGCCTCTTCTAGTCTGCTGATATTTGCTGCAAGTGTATTTTTGATTTCTTTTTTTTTTTTTAATATTTATTTATTATTATTATTTTTTAATTACATTAAAAAAAAATATATGAGGTCCCATTCAACCCCACCGCCCCCGCCCCCCACTCCCCCCACAGCAACACTCTCTCCCATCATCGTGATACATCCATTGCACCTGGTAAGTTCATCTCTGAGCATCACTGCACCCCATAGTCAATGGTCCACATCATAGCCCAGACTCTCTCACGTTCCATCCAGTGGGCCCTGGGGGGATCTACAGTGTCCCGTAATTGTCCGTGAAGCACTATCCAGGACAACTCACGTCCCGAAAACGCCTCCACATCTCATCTCTTCCTCCCGTTCCCCACACCCAGCAGCCCCCATGTCTACCGTTCCCACACCCATTTCACATTTCCTCTGTGGACACTGGATTGGTTGTGTCCATTGCACACCTATGTCAAGTGAGGGCTTAGATTCCACATGGGTACTTGAATTGTGGTGTTCATTTCCATCATATCTGTTATTTTTTTGCGCATGTCTGCAATTTCCCCTCCAAGTGTTGTCTTCACGCTGTTAACCTCTTTCATTACTTCATCAAATTTGTCGGTGATAAATGTTCTGAGATCTTTCATTGCTTGTGCGAAGTCCTGCCCCCCTTCCTGATTTTCAGTTTGTTGATTGGATTCAGCCATGTTTTCCTGATTACTGGTTTGGTTTGTAGATTTTTGTTGCTTTCTTGTCAACATTTTTTCTTGACGGGTTTAATCAGTTCCTTAGCTTCTTTGTCTAGTCTTGGAAATTAATTAGCTGTTGTTTTTGCGTAAGTGTTATATCTTCTCTTTGTCACTTTGTTCTTCTTATTCCAATTTCTTATTGCTAGTTAAGCTCACTTTAAAGGAAAGTATTAGTGCTGGGGAAAGTCAATTGTGTAAGGAAGGAAAAAGTGTGAAGTAGTATTGGTGATATATGTTTACAAAGCATCAATATGAGTTCTGGGAGGATGGAGGTTAGATCATGTAAATTGTGTAGAGTTATAGTAGTAGGAAAGTACCTATAATGAGGTAGACGACTGAATATGGGAGGAATGTGGTACGTACTAAGAGGCTATTGTTTTCGTGAGAGAGGGAAAGAGAAAAGAAAGGTAATAGTTTCAGGGACGAATACCAGATGGAAAACTAAACAAAGGTATTAGAAATTAAGAGTTAGATACTTTGTGGATCAAAGAAAGGGAGATGGAATATAGGAGAGATAGCAGATGGTGGAGGATATCAAGTTGTAGGGGAAAGGGGATAGTGTACATAGGCTAAATCTATTCACAGAGAAATGAGGCAGTGGAGGGTGAGGAAACCCAGCAAATGTGAGGTATTTCCTGTAGGACCTATTGTATTGTTAAGGTAAAATAGTATAAGAAGAATATTGGGGACAAGAAAGAGAGGATTGAAAAAAAAAAAAAAAGAACAACAACAACAAAAAATAAAAAATAAAAAAAAAACAAAAAAACCAAAGAACAGAAACCCCGCCTCCAGGCTCGGCTGGGCTCAGCTGGGCTCCGGTCCCCCGCCCGCCGCCCGCCGCAGCTCGGCTGGGCTCGGCTGGGCTCGGCTTTCCCGCCCGCCGCCCGGCGCGGCGCAGCGCGGCTCGGCTCTCCCGCTCGCCGCCTGGCGCGGCGCGACTGGGCTCGGCCGAGCTCAGCTGGGCCCCGCCCCCCCGCCCGCCGCGGCTCAGGCGGGCTCGGCTGGACTCGGCTACCCTGGCCGCCGCCCGCCGGGGCTCCGCGCGGTGCTAGCTGCCTCGGCTCTGCCTACCCAAGGAGGGAATCCTCCACACGTAGCTGAGATCTCCGTGTATATTTCACAGATGGATCCTCTCTGTTACCTTCCCTCCAAATCGATGTCCAGACACCTCTGGACCAGGAAAAATCCCGAAACAGCCGGTCCCAAAGAGTCTCCGACGCCTCCCAGCCAATTCCCCCCAGGAGCTAGTAACCGGGAAGTTCACTCAGCCGCCATCTTGCCTCCCCCTCCTGAAAAGTCCCAATTTATATCTTATAAATCAGTCCTTTCCGTTACCTTCCCACCAAATCGATGTCCAGACACTTCCTGCCCTGAAAAAATCCTGAAAAAGCCTGGTCCCGGAGAACCTCCAGCGGTGCCCGCTGCCTCTTCCCAGGAGAGACGGCAAGGCAAGCTCACTCAGCCACCATCTTGCCGGAAGTCCTCTCTAGATACAAGTCTTTTATCAGATATACAATTTGCAAATATTTTCTTCTAGTCCATGGCTTACCTTTTCATTTTCTTAATGGTGTCTTTTGAATGACGTATGTTTTAACTTTGGTGAAGTGCAGCTTATAATTTTTAAAAATGGGATGTGCTTTCGTTGTTGTATATAAGAACTCTTTTTCTAAGCACAGGTTATAAAGATTTTTCCTCTCTTTTTTTTCAGTTTTGTAGTTTTAGGTTTTACGTTTTTGTCTATGATCCATTTTGAATTAATTTGTATGCTTGTATTAGTTAATATTCTAATGCATTCCCAACGGAGGCAACATTGCTTCTAAGAGGGCAAAAAATGTACCTGAGGAGCAGAAAAATCTTACACGTTCAGTGTATAAAGCACAGACCTAAATACAGTACATAAATAGACATACAGGATATCTGCGATATAGAAATTTCAAGGGAGGAGGCACATATAGTGGAAAAATGTCTAGAAAGATTCATGGAGGAGGCAATAATGAAAAAAACCTTAAGAAACATGGTCTAAATTAAACTTTGTGCATGTGGATACCAGTTGCCACAGCCCCTTTTGTTAAAAAGACTATCCTTTTCCCATTAAAGTGCCTGAACTCAATTGACCATAAATATAAAGATTTAGTTTTGGATTCTGCATTCTGTTTCATTGACCTATATTATGTCAGATAACTTGGTTTTAAGATCACATATAATGGATATAATAATTTTTTTAGGTGCTTTAAAAATTAGCATCTCAAAATTAGTTCTTTGTGATTTTTATTTGAAAGGTCATAATTTTTAGTTGAAGCAAGGTGCATATTTATATTTTTCCCCCAATAAAACTTTGCATTTGAATTTTTTATAATGTAATTAGTTGACTGGAAAATGAAAATTTAAATTTCTTTCAAGCACCTGCTTAGTTTTTATTTTCTTCTCATTTCTTCCCCCCCCCCCCGCCCTTGTTTGCTCTCTGTGTCCATTCTCTGTGTGTTCTTCTGTGTCCGTTGTATTCTCATTAGGTGACTCCAGGAACCCATCCTTTGACCTTCCAGAGTAAGAGAGAGGTGGTCATTCTTTTCATTAACAGCAGCAATAACCAGTTATTCATTAATCGACTACTATAAACACTCCTAGCTAGTTTCTCTGTCACTGGCTGCTACCTTCTTTCTGAACTCCAAACTATGCTTTCTTCAAGACGTAGCAATTTCCTAATAATCTCCTTTTCCCAGATTCTTCTTTATCCTTTCACTCACTTTCTCATTATCTTCCAGAAATCTCCATTTACCATACAATAAAGAATAAATTTCTTAGTCTTACATCCATGGCATTTATATAAATCTTCTATCTATCCTTCCCATGTTATCTGAAAGTATGTATACTAGCCACTACTTCCAAATTAGGCTGTTAATCATCAATGAGCACAGATTATCTCCTGTCCTATATGTTTAAAAATTCATGCTATCACTGGGGCGGGGAGTGGGAGGGAAGAGGAGAGAAATAAATAAATAAATAAATCTTAAAAAAAAAAATTTGTGATATCTATGCCCTTACAGAATTTCACCTGGGAGGCAGTTTTAGTGAACCCAAAGAGTTCATAACCTTTATTTCTATCTCAAAAAAATCACATAGTAATGAACAAATCAATAGAATTCAGCTGTTTATTCTTACAATGGGAAAGTTTAATAGATTCAAGGTTGCATTAATAAAAAATGCTATCTTTTCAGATATTAAGAGCAACATGAAATTCATGGAGAATAGGAACGACAGAGTTTATTCTCGTGGGGCTTACGGAGAACCCAAAAATGCAGAAAATCATATATGTGGTGTTTTTTGTCATCTGCATCATCACTGTGGTAGGAAATGTGCTCATTGTGGTCACCATCATTGCCAGTCCATTGATAGGTTCCCCCATGTACTATTTCCTGGCCTGTCCTTTATAAATGCCTGTTATTCTTCTGTCAATACTCCAAAATTGATCATAGATTCACTCCATGAAAAGAAGACCATACCATTCAGTAGATGTATGACCCAAGTTTTCCGGGAACATTTCTTTGGAGGGTCTGAGATCATCCTGCTTACTGTGTTGGCCTATGACCACTATGTGACCATTTGTAAGCCCTTGCACTATACAACCGTCATGAACCGGCATGTCCGTGGCTTGCTAGTGGGAGTGGCATGGGTAGGTGGTTTATTTCATGCAACTATACAGATACTCTTTACATTCTGATTACCCTTCTGTGGCCCTAATATCATAGATCACTTCATATATGATCTGAACTCTTTGCTCACTCTTTCCTGTACTGATACCCACACTCTAGGGCTTTTTGTAGCTGCTAACAGTGGGATTATTTGCCTGTTAAACTTCCTCCTCTTGCTGGTCTCTTACATGGTCATATTTTTTTTTGTCTTTATTTTTTTAATACATTAAAAAAATATGAGGTCCCCATATATCCCCCATCCCCTTCGCCCCACTCTTCCCCCCATAACAACAACCTCCTCCATCATCAGGAGACATTCATTGCACTTGGTGAGTACATCTGTGAGCACCGCTGTACCTCATGGTCAGTGGTCCACACCATAGCCCACACTCTCCCACATTCCACCCAGTGGGCCATGGGAGGACATACAATATCTAGTAACTGTCCCTGCAGCACCACCCAGGACAACTTCAACCCCTGAAAATGTCCCCACATAACATCTCTTCCTCCTACTCCCTACCCCTAGCAGCCACCATGGCTACTTTCTCCACACCAATGCCACATTTTCTTTGATTACTAAGAGGTGATCATTCTTTTGCTCAACCTCAGCTCCCTAGTTTGCTGCATCCCCCATATTGTCTCTTCTCGTGTCTCTTTTTTGTTGCATCACCTTGCTGCATCAGCTCTCCATGTGGGCAGCACCACTCCTGTGTGGGCTGCACTCCTACATGGGGCTGCACTCCTTGTGCAGGGGGGCACTCCTTGCGTGCAGCAGCACTCCATGTGGGCCAGCTCACCACACAGGCCAGGAGGCCCTGGGTATCAAACCCTGGACCTCCTATATGGTAGGCAGAAGCTCTTCAGTTGAGCCACATCCGCTTCCCTAATGTTAATCAAATCCACAAAAGAACATTAAGGAAAGGATTTAAATAGTCATCTTAAGCTTTGTTATTTAAAAAAGTAAAAAAGAAAAACAATGATTTACTTTAAAATAATTACTGAAGAAAATTAGAAATGAAAGTAGACTCAAGTGTTGAAGCCTCATTCATTCATTTAAACAAAAAACAGTATTCCAGATCTATTCACTCAACATTTCCTTTTAACATGGAAAAGTTGTTAAACTGTTCTTGTTTTTAGTATACAATGGTTTTTGTAACTTTTAGGTATGTCCTTGAACTACCATACTGAAATATTTTAAATTGCCTTCTAGCTTGAGTAAAATCCCATATTTTCTGTGTAAGTTTAAGTTTTGCAGTTTTTTTGTGGTACTGTGGTTTTTTGTTTTCTGCCAAAGATTCTTCGCTCAGCTTTTGAATTAATTGCTTTGCTGGCTGAGTTGATATTTCCATAAACAAATGTCAGCTGTAAAATCTTGTTCTTAAAATAAAAGCACATCAACAAAAGGAAATTTAAAGAAAGGAAAAGGGCATTCCATTTATTAATATTTTACTGAGTTTCTTTGACATAAAAAATTGACTGTTGTTTCTATTGTAGGATTTTGAGTTTGTTGCTGAACAAACTCGTTGTCTAACAAACTCAAGTAACTATGGTCTTTTTCTTTACTTCCCACTGTTGCTGAATTTTCTCTAGGTTCTTGGCTAAGGTCAAGATACGAATTTCAAGAGCAAGCCAGGTTAGTATAGGCCTGTAATTTATTAAGGAAGGGAGGGAAGAGAAATGGAAGGAAATAACAGATCAAGGTCCCAGGTAGAGAGGAAGGGGCTGAAAAGTGTAAAGAGGGCTGATTTACAGGCTGTAATTCCCCATTAGATTATAAATCCCCAGGTTGACTTGCATTTTGATCCAGGCTGGGGTGCGGTGGGGTCGGGGAGAGGCCAGAAAAGGGGAAGAAGGCAAGAGCAGGGGGCAGTTTAATTTCCTGCTTTGCTTTTTAAACCATTGGTTATTCCACCCCTTTGCTAATGCCAGGGAAGGAGTCCCAGTTGTTTGCTGTTTTGGTTATCCCACCCATCAATCCTGTGGGAGGGCCCAATGTTAAGGCCCCTGGAGAATATCTGGGGCTTCTTGTTTCTGGAGGAAATCTAGTTCCGAATGGGAGTTCTTGCAGAGGTCTTCCAGCAGCCATCCTGGGAATACTGAAGGCCACGTGTGTTTAATGGTGGCAGTTTTTCTGCCAGATTCCAGATTCATCTCTGTATTTCCTAACTAGCTTGCCTCACTACTAAGAATTGTAAATAAAGACTTCAAAGCATTTTCTAATTGTGTTTAGGAAAGTAGTGCACTGCTTATGAAATAATAAGCTTAGATGAAGAAAGGAAAGAAAAAAAAAAGTTTCTTGAGTGTCTCCCATATGCTGGGTACTATTATATGCTTTTGTACATTATCTCATTGAAATCTTGCCACTCTTTATTTTGAGGTAAGTATTATTAGCTCCATTTAAAACTGAGAGAAATGGAAGTTTGGTGACTTGTCTAAGATCTTGTACCTGGTAAGAGATCTTTCTAATTGTAAAGCCTGTGTTCTTATTCTGGGGTATTTTTAAGCTGAGTCTTTTAAATTGAGAGGAAATATTTCCTTAAAAATTAGTTTCTTCAAAGTTAATTTCTTTAAAAAATAGAAAATAAGCATTAGGCAATATGTGTTGAAATTGAAACTCTAATGCATTTTTGGTGGGAATGTAAAATAGTATAGCCACTGTAGAAAGCAATATGGTGGTTCCTCAAACAGTTAAATATAGAATAACCATTTGAGTCCACTTCTAGGTATATACCCAAAGAGTGAAATCAGGGTTAGATACAGATACTTGTACACCAATATTTATAGAAGCATTAGCCACAATAGCCAAAAGCTGAAAACAGCCAAATGTCCATCAACAAATGAATGGATAAAAAAAATGTGGTACATACAGCCATAAGAAATATTATTCAGTAATAACAAAATCATAGGTTTGAGACATGCTGCAACGTGGAATAACCTTGAAAACATTATGCTCAAAGAAATAAGCAAGACAGATAAGCATAAAAATTGTATGATATCACTTATAAGAGATAGAAATGGCAGATTCACAGAAATAGAAAGCAGATTAGAGGTTACAGAGGATGGAGCAAGGGGGGAAGGGAGAGTGTTCTATAGAAATAAAACAAACATTGTAGTTTACGCTCTCCCGCAGTATATTCATTGGGTTATGGCAGGATAGATAATGTCCAGCATCTGTCCCTGCAGTATCATTTAGGACAACTCCAAGTCCCGAAAATGCCTCCACATCATATCTCTTCTTCCCTCTCCCTGCCCTCAGCAACTGCCATGGCCACTTTCTCTACATCAATGCTATAGTTTCTTCCATTACTAGTCACAATAGTTCTATAGTAGAATACCAGTAAGTCCACTCTAATCCATATTTTATTGCTTCATCCTGTGGACCCTGGAATAGTGATGTCCACTTCACCTCTATATCGAGAGGGGGCTTAGATCCCACATGGTTGATGGATGTGATTCTCCTGCTAGTAGTTGTAGGCACTCTCGGTTTCCTGGTGTGGTGGTTGACCATCTTCACCTCCCTGTGGTACAGCAGTGCTCCAGAATGTATTCACCAAATGCAGTGAATGTGCCACAATGATGAAAGAAGTTGTTAATGTGGGAGGAGTGAGGTATGGGGGCGTGGGGGGTATATGGGAACCTCTTGTATTTTTTAATGTAGCATTTTTTGTGATCTATGTATCTTAAAAAAAATACAGTTAAAAAATGATGGGGGTAGGGGGTGGGGAGTGGGGTGTATGGGAACCTCTTATGTTTTTTAATCTGATATTTTGTGTGAGCTATCATTTTTTTATATATGTATTTTTAAATTATTGTACTATATCGCTCATACATAAACATACATACACAATAAATGTGTAATAGTTGTGAACTTACAAAACAAACATATATAACATCACACAAACATATATAACATCTCACCCTACCACTAATAACTTGCATTGTTTTTAAATCTTTTTAACTAATGATTAAAGAGCGTTGTCAAAATATTACTACTAAACAAAGTATTTTCCCCCTAACCAATCCTATTATTATTATCTTTATATCGTTTATACATGAACACAAACAAACAATTAAGTGTACAGCAAAAGTTGTGAACTTACAGAGCAAACATGCATAACATCATACAGAAGTCCCATATGTCAACCCTCCACTAACACCTTGCATTGTCATGAGATGTTTGTTACAAACTATGAAGAACACTGTCAAAATCTTACCACTAATCATAGTTCTTTTCTTATATTTGGTGTGTTTTTCCCCCAGCCCACCCTATTATTATTATTTTTTTAAGATTTTATTTATTTTTATTTCTTTTCCCTTCCCCCCACCCCAGTTGTCTGCTCTCTGTGTCCATTCGCTGTGTACTCTTCTGTGACCACTTCTATCCTTATCAGTGGCAACAGGAATCCGTGTTTCTTTTTGTTGCATCATCTTGTTGTGTCAGCTTTCCATGTGTGCGGCACCATTCTTGGGAAGGCTGCACTTTCACGCTGGGCGGCTCTCCTTGCAGGGCGCACTCCTTGCGCGTGGGCTCCCCTACATGGGGGACACCCCTGCGTGGCACGGCACTCCTTGTGCACAGCAGCACTGCACGTGGGCCAGCTCAACACAGGTCAAGGAGGCCCGGGGTTTGAACTGCAGACCTCCATGTGTAGGTGGATGCCCTATCCATTGGGCCAAGTCTGATTCCCTATTTTTTAAATATATTTTTTTATGACAGAAGTTGTAAACTTATAAAACAGCCATGTACATGTGCAGAATTCCATCAACACACCACAATGTGGTGTGTCATTTGCTACAGATAAAATAATATCATCCGATTATTGCCATGTCCATAGTATACATTTGGCTCACATTTTCCATACTGCCTCAGTATCAACACAGTACATCTTTCGCATAGATGCAAGAATATTATATTATTACTACTAACCACAGTCCATAGGTCAGTCCAGCTGTATTTTTCCCATGCTTCTCCACATTCCTAACATCCTACAGTAGTGATATACATTTGTTCTAGCTAACAGAGGACACTCTTGCATCTGTACCATCAACCACAATTCTTACCCACCTCTTGGTTTACTGTGTTATCCAGTTCCTAGATTATTCTCAAGCATTCTGTCAATTGGTATTTACATAACTAGACTACCATTTTCAGTCACATCCCCATTTATAAACTAGCTGTTACTGACTGTGTGTTACCATCCACTCTATATATCTCCACAATTTTACAGTAAAGCTAATTAAAACTTCTACATACATTAAACATCAGTAGTCCACTTAGTCCTTCTCTTATCTGCTTTAAGACTCCAACACTTACCACCAGGTCTTGAAAATATTTTCCAATAATTTCTTCTAGAAGTTTTATGGTTCTTTTATTTTTAGTTTTTTGATCCATTTTGAGTTAGTTTTTGGATAAGGTGTGAGATAGGGGTCCTCTTTCCTTCTTTCAGCTATGGATGTCCAATTCTTTCAGCAGTGTTTGTTGAATGGATTGTTCTGCCCAAGCTGTGTGAGTTTGACAGGCTAGTAAAAAATCACTTGACCATATCTGTGAGGGTCTGATTCTGAACCATAAATTTGGTTCCATTGGTCTCTTGTGTCTGTCTTTAGGCCTTGTTATTTTTACCACTATAGGTAAGTATTATGATTTCAGGTCTGGAGATGAGGATTCCTTTTCCTTTTTATGATGTTTCTGGCTATTCAGGGCTCCTTACCCTTCCAAATAAATTTAATGATTATGTTTTCAATTTTTTCTTTAATGCTGGTGGAATTTTTATCAGTATGGAATTAAATCTGTATATCAGTTTGAGTAGAATTGACATCTTAATGATATTTAGTCTTCCAATCCATGAGCATGGAATGTTCTTCCAGTTAGGGCTTTTTTGATTTAACATTGAGTTGCAGTTTTCTGAATACAAATGCTTTACATCGATTAAGTTTATTCCTGACTATTTGAGTTTTATCTGTTATATTTTATTTTTCATCACTCTTTTAACACTGTTATTTTCATTGATATAATCTTCATTTCTAGACTCTCTTCCAGGCCCCTCTCTCCTGTCTTTTCTTTTCAGGCTCTAGCACACCCTTTAGTATTTCCTGAAAATCTGGTCTCTTGCTTAGAAATTCTCTCAGTTTCTGTTTATCTGTGAATATTCTAATTTCGCCCTCATTTTTGAAAGATAGTCTTGCTGGTATAAGATTCTTGGCTGGAAGTTTTTCTCTTGTAGTATCTTAAATATATCATACCACTGTCTTCTTGCCTCCATGGTTTCTGGTGAGAAATCAGCATTTAATCTTATTGGGTATCCCCTATATGTTATGCATTGCTTTTCTCTTGCTGTGTTCAGAATTCTCTTTGTCTTTGGCATTTGACATTCTGATGAGTATGTGTCTCGGAGTTGGTCTATTTGGATTTTTTTGGATGGGAGTACATTGTGCTTCTTGGACAAGGATATCTATGACCTTCAATAGGGTTGGGAAATTTTCTACCATTATTTCTTTAAATATTCCTTCTGCCCCTTTTCCCTTCTCTTCTCCTTCTGGGACATCCGTGACACATATGTTTGCATGCCTTTTGCTGTCATTTAGTTCCCTGAGACCTTGTTCAATTTTTTCCATTCTTCATCTCTTCTTTCAGAGGCCATTTCTTGGCTCACCAATCCTTTCTTCTGCCTCCTCAAATCTGCTATTATATGATTCCAATGTTTTTTAAATTTCATTTGTTGCACCTTTCATTCCCATAAGATCTGCTATTTTTTTATGTATGCTTTCAAATTCTTTGTGCTCATCCAATGTCTTCTTTTTTTTATTTTTTAATTTCTATCTATCTATCTATCTATCTATCTATCTATCTATCTATCTATCTATCTATCTATCTATCTATCTCCCCTTACCCCCCCACCCTGGTTGTCTGTTCTCTGTGTCTATTTGCTGTGTTTTCTTTGTCTGCTTCTGTTCTCACGGCACAGGAATCTGTGTTTCTTTTTGTTGCGTCATCTTGTTGTGTCAGCTCTCCGTGTGTGTGGCGCCATTCTTGGGCAGGCTGCACTTTCTTTCGCACTGGGTGCTCTCCTTACGGGCCGCTCTCCTTGCATGTGGAGCTCCCCTACACAGCGGACACCCCTGCGTGGCACGGCACTCCTTGCGCACAAGTGCATCAGCACTGCGCATGGGCCAGCTCCACACGGGTCAAGGAGGCCCGGGGTTTGAACCACGGACCTCCCATGTGGTAGACAGGCGCCCTAACCACTGGGCCAAGTCCGCCACCCTCCAGTGTCTTTTTAATATCCCTAATCTCTTTAGCCATCTCATTGAATTTATTAAGGGGATTTGTTTGAGCATCTATAATTAGTTGTCTCAACTCCTTTATGTCATCTGGAGGCCTATCTTGTTCATTTAACTGGGCCATATCTTCCTGTTTCTTGGTGTGGATTGTAATTTTTTGTTGGTGTCTTTGCATCTGGCTTACTAGAGTATATTTTCTGGGTACAGTTTTTCTCTCTAGTTTAGGGCTTCCTATCACTTCTCCCTTGCTGGTTATGCAATAGGAGCCAAGCATGTAGTTGGTGCTGTAAGCTGGGGAGGCTCAAGCTGCCCTCATTGCACCAGGGGCCAATGAAGCTTCTTCCAACTTTCTCCTTTGCCAGGGGTAGGAAAAGACTCACAGCTATGTGGAATAATCCACTCACAGGCCTAGACTGTAGTTGCCCAGAGAGACTGATAAAGCTTCACATCCCTTTCTCCCCTACCTGAGGCAGGGATGGAGCTGCAGGTGTGGGCAGCAACTATGTAGTGCGGGTCCTAAGATGACTGCAGTTGCCCTGGTAGACTTTTGATTTTCAGTCTTTGCCAGCCAAAGTTCCTTGCAGTTACCTGTATAGGCTGGTGCAGGGCTCAGCCTCCTCCCTGCCAGAGGCAGGGCTGAAGTATAGGCTAGGGCTGCAGGCTGATCTGCGTGAAAGAAACTGTCAGCCCAACTTCCCCTCAGACTGGGGGCAGAGTCAGAATGGTGGCCACTGGCCTCTTTCTGACTTGGGCTGATTCTCACCGCAGCTGTTCCCAGGGTTATCTCTTAGCCAAGTCTCCCAATCAGTAGCTGATGGGCAGCCTATCATCTCCTCCTCCCCTGTTTCTGGGAAATGGAGTTTCTAATTCCCATCACAGAGCAGCTCCTGGGATGGCTTGTGCCGCCAGAGTAGGATAATCACCAGCCTCTGCGGCTTGGCCGGTAATTTCTCGGAGAGGCTGGCGCAGGTCCCCGCAGCTTCCTCCCTACTGGAGGTGCACCGCACTGGGGCCTAGGCTAGACCTGCAATATGATCTGGATGGGAAGAAGCCAGTCCCCACCAGCACTGGGATTTTCAGTCCGCCCCGCTTCCCTTCTTGCCAGGTATGGAGTTAAGATGGCAGCTCCCGGCCTCTTTCTGACCTGGACAGGCTCAAACCTTAGCTGTTCTCAGGATCATACTTTTGCCCACTGAATTTCCTCATCATGGCTGAAATTGGTGCCCAACTGTCTCTTCCTCCCCCATTTTGGGGAAGTGGAGCTTTCAGTTCTAGCTGCGGAATAGCTCCTGAGGTGGCTTGTGCCTCCATTGGAGGATGGGCACCAGCTTCCGTGGCGTGGAGCGCTCTACTTACGAGTCTTCTCTGCAGATGGGCAGTCTCTTCCTTCCACTCCTTCAAGGATGTTGCAGGATGCTCTTCTGGTCTCCTGGGGCCCCCAAACAGGTGCTTCAGCTAGCTCCAGAGAGCTCTGGATGTTTGCTAACTGCCCTGTAGCAGGAGCTGACTCTAGGAGCTCCTTACTCCGCCGCCATCTTGCTGATTCTTGATCTATTAATTTTTAAAGAAGATAATTAAAAAAAATAAAATAAAATTTTAAAAAATAAAATAAAGCAAATAAACAGAAAAGACGCCGAATCCTAGCCAGGAATATTTTCTCAATATGTTCCATAGATGTGCCATGTTTTCCCTAGATGCTATACTTTTATTTATAGCCTCATCACTCAGAAAGCCCTCTACTAATAAAAAAAAAAATTTTAAAATCTCAAAAATTAAAAAAGCAAGAAAATAAAGACAAAAAAAGACAAAAAAAACCAAACAAACCAGTATATCTAACTCTTTTTTCTATGTTTTATTTTCAAGTGTCCTGATTCCATTTGAAAAATTTGAAGAAAGCAATTGCAAACCAGTAGTCGTTTGTTGTTCAGAGTTCCTGCAAGCAGTATCATCAGCAAATATAACTTTCTTGGACACTCTGCAAGTCACTATTGCTACTACAGTGAAGCCAAAGGGCATCTTAAACTTTAACATTTTCCCATTGCCTGTTTCTCTGCTGATGTTTTAGAAGACTTTTGGAACAATGAGGGTGCCTCATTTATTTTTCACAGAAAAGCCACACACATGCTCTCGTCCAAATGCACGTGCACACATGCATGTACAAAGTGTGAGGAACAACAAAATTAAATAGCTTAAAATTGTGAAAACTGACTTATATTATAGTTTAGTTAGAAACATACTGAATGAGGTGAAAAACCTTTCTACCGATTTTGGTGAAAGATTATCCACAATTCCATCATCTTAGCAAAACCATTTTGTTTTAATAATCTTTCTAGTCTTTATTTATAAACATTTTAATTTTTATGTATTAGCAGTCATAATGTATAGATTATAATTTGCTTTTAAAATTAAAATGTAGGCAGTGATATCTTAGGTTTTTTCTGGATCACATCTTATTTCCATTGTCCTGATATCAGATTGTATTAGATTGTGTTAAATAATTTTTAATAATTTCCATGTTTTCCACATTTCTATATAACTTTAATATATAGACTATTTAGTATTGTATTATATTGGCATACCATAATATCTCTTGGGGAGCATCTTTCCTTGTCTCTTATAGCTTCTATTAGTCCCAGGTTTTCCTTGGCTTCTGCAAGCTTTGCCTCACATTATCATACCTGTCTTCTCTCTCTGTTCAAATTTTCTCTCTTCTATTTTAGTGTACTCCTTTTTTGGAGGGAGGAGTAACATATTTTCCTCTAGCTGTACAAAAGGTTGCTTGGGATATAAACTTTTTGAAGCCACAACATGACTGTTTCAGTTTCCCTAACTGGTGAAACAAATACCGTGCAATGGGTTGGTTTAAACAATGGGAATTTTTGTCATTTTTGTTCCGTTGAACCAATTTTTAAAAATACATATATTTTTATTTTTAAAAAAGCTTTGGATTATATAACTTTTACATAAAAAATATAGGGAATTGAAAACAACCAGCAAGGTGGCGGCAGAGTAAGGAGCTTCCTAGAGTCAGCGCCTGCTACAGGGCAGTTAGTAATCACCCAGAGGTATCTAAAGCACCTGTTTGGGGCCTCCAGAATATCAGAAGAGCATCCTGCAACATATTTGAAAGAATGGAAGGAGAAAACTACCCATCTGCAGAGAAGATTCATAAGTAGAGCACTCCATGCCCTGGAGGCCAGTGCCCATCCTCCACTGGGGGCACAAGCTGCCTTGGCAACTATTCTGTGGATGGATTTGGAAGTTCCACTTCCCCAAAACAGGGGAAGACGAGGCAATTTGGCACCAGCTTCAGCTACTGATTAGTAAATTCAGAGGGCTAAAGTATAATTCTAAGAACAGCTAAAGCTTAAACCTGTCCAAGTCAGAAAAGTTGGTATCTGCCATTTTTACTCTGCGCTTGGCAAGAAGGGAAGTGGAAGACTGAAAATTACAGTGCTGGAAAGAATCAACTTCTTTCCATCCAGATCAGATTGTAGCTGTATCATAAGGCCCAGCCCCACCTCCAGCAGGGAGGAAGCTGAGGGGACATGCATAGCTCTCCAGAAAAATACAGGCCATTCTGCGGGGTTGGAGAGCATCCTACTCTGGTGGCACAAAGTGCTTCAGGAGCTATTCTGTGGCTGAAATTGGGAGCTCCATTTCCCAAAAAAGGGGAGGGAGAGATGGTTGGCCACTGATTTCAGCTACTGATTAGTAAATTTGGCTGGCTAAATTATAACTCTAAGAACAGCTAAAGTTTGAACCTGTCGAAGTCAGAAAGAGGCCAGTAGCTGCCATTTTGACTCTGTCCAGCATGAGGGGAAGCCAGGCTGACTGGAAATAACAGTGCTGGTATGGACTGGCTTCTTTCACCTAGATCGACCTGCAGCCCTAGCCTAGGCTTTAGCCCTACCTCTAGCAGGGAGGAAGCTGGTGGGCCCTCAACCAGATCCTCCAGTAACTGCAGGTACATTTGGCAGGCAGACTGAATAGTTGAAATTCTACCAGGGCAACTGTGGTCCTTTTGGACCTGCATGGAATAGGGGCAGAAAGCTTCATCAGTCTCTCTGGGCAACAACAGCCTAGGCCTGCACAACTTCACACAGCTGTGACTCTGTTCCTCCCCCTGGCAAAGGAGAAAGTTGGGAGAAGTTTCATCAGTCCCTGGGACAATTAGAGCAGCTTGAGTCTCCACAGCTTACAGCACCAACTACACCTTTGTCTCCTACTGCACAATCAGCAAGGGAGAAAGGGTAATGTCTAAAGAGAGAAACTTCACCCGGAATAAATATATCTAGTAAGCCAGATGCCAGGACACCAACAAAAAATTATAATCCACACCAAGAAACAGGTAGATATGGCTCAGTTAAAGGAATGAGATAAGCCTCCAGGTGACCTAAAGGAGTTGAGACAACTAATCATAGATGTTCAAACAAATTTCCTTAACAAATTCAATGAGATGGTTAAGGAGATGAAGGATATTAAAAAGACATTGGACGAGCACAAAGAATTTGAAAGCATGCATAGAAAAAATAGATCTTATGTAAATGAAAGGCACAATAAATGAAATTTAAAATACACTGGAATCATATAATAGCAGAATTGAGGAGGCAGAAGAAAGGACTGGTGAGGTTGAAGATATGGCCTCTGAAAGCAAACATACAAAAGAACAGATGGAGAAAAGAATGGAAAAAATTGAACAAGATCTCAGAACTGAACGACAGCAAGAGGAGTGCAAACATACATGTCATGGGTGTCTCAGAAGAAGAAGAGAGGGAAGCAGATTTGGTTCAACTAATAGGGCATCCGCCTACTACATGGGAGGTCCAAGGTTCAAACCCAGAGCCTTCTGACCCATGTGATGAGCTGGCCCATCTGCATTGCTGATGCACGCAAGGAGTGCTGTGCCATGCAGGGGTGTCCCCCGTGTAGGGGAGCCCCACGCTCAAGGAGTGCGCCCGATAAGGAGAACTGCCCAGTGTGAAAAAAGTGCAGGGTCAAGAGATTGTTAATAAGCCTCTTAAACCCACCCAGCACAGGCAGAACAGTCCATTAAACATATGGTGTTGGGAGATCTGGATATCCCTAGCCAAAAGAAAGAAAGAGGACCCCTATGTCACATCTTATACAAAAATTAACTCAAAATGGAACAAAAACCAAAATATAAAAGCAAGAACCATAAAGCTTCTAGTAAAAGAAGTTGGAAAATATTCAAGACCTGGTGGTAGGTGGTGTATTCTTAAAGGAGATAAGACGAGGACTAAGATGGACTATTGATGTTTAATATATGTTTAAGTTTTAATTAACTTTACTATAAAAGTGTGGAAATGTATAGAGTTGATGGTAACACATTATGGTCAGTAACAGCTGGTTTATAAATGGGAATGTGGCTTAAAAGGTTAGTCTAGGAATGTAATTGCCAATTGACAGAAAGCCAGAGAATAATCTAGGGACCGAATAACACAGTAAACCCAGAGGTGGATGAGAATTGTGGTTGATGGTACGATGCAAGAGTGTCCTTTGTGAGTTAGAGCAGATATACATCACTATTGCAGAGTGGTGGGAATGTGGAAAGGCATGGAAAAATACAACTGGGATGACCTGTGGACTGCGGTTAGCAGTAATAATGTAATATTTATGCATCTATGTCAAAGATGTACTGTCTTGATAATGGGGGAGTATTAAAAAAGTGAGTATGCCTGGTAATAATCTGATGATATTATCTCATAATCTATAACATATGTGCCACCACAGTGGTAGCGTGTTGATAGAGGGGTTTTATATGGGAATTCAGCACATGTGCATGATTGTTTTGTAAGTTTACAACTTCTGTCATAAAAATATATTTAAAAAATAATAGTAGGGTAGATTGGAGGAAAATACCCCAAATGTAAGATAAGGACTATAGTAGTAAGAGATGATATTCTTTCATAATTTGTAATAAATGTCTCATAACAATGCAAGGTGTTGGTGTTGGGTTAATGTATGGGATCCCTGTATGATCTTATTTGACTTTTGCTTTTTAAGTTCACAACTTTTATTATACACTTAATTGTTTTATGTATGTTTATGTATAAATGATTTAAAAATAATAATAATAATAAGGTAGGTTAGGGGGAAAATACACCAAATATAAGATACTTTGGTTAGTAGTGATATTTTGATGATGCTCTTTAATCCTTAGTTAAAAATGTTTCATAACAATGCAAGGTATTGGTGGTAGTGTGAGGTCTGAGAGCCCTGTTTGATGTTATGTATATTTGTTTTGTAAATTCACAACTATTAGTATACATATTGCCTATGTATGTTTATGTATGAGTGATATACTTGAACAAAACAAATGAAAAAAAATAGGGAATTCCATATGCCTCACACCCCCCCACACCTGCCCCCATTAACATCTCTTGTTAATGTTGTACATTTGTTAAAATTGATGAGCACATATTGAAGCATTGCTACAAACCATGGTCTGTAGTTTACATTATACTTTTACACTTTGCACCACACAATTTTATAAGTGTTGACAAAATGTATAATGGCTTGTATCCACCATTGCAAAGTCATGCAGGACAGTTCCAGTCCCATATTACACTTATCCTTCCCTCTCCCTCCCCTCAGTACCTCTGGTGGCCACTACCTTTATATGAATGATATGAGTCCTTCTATGGCTACAATAATAAGTCTGTTGTAGACCATGGTTGCATTCACCCCTTATGTTTGTTCATTCCTCTGTCTGGAGGATTTTGGGATGGTGATGCCTACTCTGTTTCTGATTGAGAGGGGACTTAGATCCCATGGTGCAGATGAATGGAACTTTCTTGTTTGCGATTGTAGATACTCTGTTTTTTTGGGATGAGTGTTGTCCATTATCATCCTTTTGTTAGCTGTCCTGGGTGAGTCCAATGAACTGGAGAGTAGGTGTTGCAACTCTGCGGAGATTCAGGCCTTAACCAGCATATGAGCAGACTGAAGAGTTAAATCTCTGGGACAAGTTTTTAATGAATATAGTGATAATCATAGGTCAAATAAAAAGGGCAGAAGAGTCATGTGTAGGGAAATTATAAATGAGTCTAACTCTTTTACATTGGGGAGTATATATTCCAAAGTAAGGCCCACTGACAGGGTGCAGAATTCCTGAGATTGTCTGCCCTGCCTATAGTGTCCAGATTGTCTCTAGAGCCCTCAGGAGCCCTGCTGTTCGAGGCATTGTTTACTGTGGTAGTCAATGAAATCCTGCTTAGATGTGCATAAGCATAACCTCTGGAATGACCTCTCATTTCAAAATCTTTTAGCTGTAAAAATTCATTTGTATTTAATATTTCTCCCTTCTAGACAAAGTTTTTTTCCAAATGCATCTCTAGTTGGTGCTTGGTAGTAATCCCTTGGTGCCAGGGAGGCTCATCCCTGGGAATCATGTTCCACACCGGGGTAAGGTTGTATGTATATATGCTGAGTTTGGCTTAGAGAGAGGCCACATTTGAGCAACAAGGGAGGTAACTCTTAGATAATATATAATATTAGGCTAAATTTCTATTTTATAAGGAAAAGCTCATAAGTATAACCATTAATGTCAAGGGCCTGGCATAATGGTCTGTCCTTTGCTAGGCACTGCCTATGTATTTGGGGATTCTTGCTGCTCTAATAGAGAATGTAGCAGGACTTCCCAGGATGGGAATTCAGTATTCTTTTGGTTATTTGTGGCTCTCCACCCACCCAGACAATGCCCCATGACCACTTGAACATATTCATATGCATAGAGGTATGCCCCAAATGCACCCCTCCCCACACATCCCCCTATCACTGACACCCCACACCAGAGATCCTTGTCTGCCACAGTTGTGACCCTTCTGTGATCTAAAACCTCCCCAAATACAAAGCCAAAATAAAATAAAATAAAACAATAATAAATAACAAATAAAATACAAAAGTAAAAAATAGAAGTAAAATGAAAGAATTTAAAACGGTAAGAAATTTTTTTTTCAATGTGTCTTTCATCACCCTTAGTTCTGTTATCCTTTATGTACAATGACAATTTCTTCCATATGTTCCCTCAGTGTCTTATTTTTTGCTTTTCATCAAAGAAGCTTTAGGTTACAGAAAAGTCACATGGAAAATACAGGGATTCCTATATATCCAACCCCCTCCCCCCTCTTACTCTCCTCTTTTATAATATTTTACATGTGGATGGTACATTTGTTAGAGTTGATGCACAAATATTGAAGCATTGCTACTAACCATGGTCAATGGTTTTACATTATAGTTTACATTTTGCATTGTACACTTTTATAGGTTTTGACAAAATTAAAAATGGCCTGTATCCTTCATTGCACGATTGTGCAGAACAATTCCAGTGCCTTAAAAATGCCATATATTCCAACTCTTCTGTTCTTCCCTCCTCCTCTTCTTGGAACCAATGGTAACCACCAAGTTTCAATTTTTCAAGACTAAGTGGATTAGTCAGCCAAAGGGGTGCCGATGCAAAATACCAGAAATCTGTTGGCTTTTATAAAGGGTATTTATTTGGGTAGAAACTTACAGTCACAAGTCCATAAAGAGTAAATTACTTACCTCACCAAAGTTTGTTGCCATGTGTAGGAGGAAGATGGCTGCCAGTTGAGCCTTCCCCTCCTTCTAAGGCTCTGTGGTCCCAGCTTCTTCCAGTCTCAGCAGTAGGTTAGCACAAAGCTCATTTCTCTCCCTGGGCTTGTTTCTTTCTGGGCTTACTCAGCTGTTTAGGGCTCTGGTCTCTTCAGCTGCAAACTATCAGGCGAATGGCTTGGCTCTTTCCCTGGGGCTCCAGTGTTCAAAACTAAACTCAGTGTTCTCCTTTTCCATATATTTACTTCCCTGTCATTATTGGGTATCAATTTATATAGCCCACAGGGGGGGCGGGATGGGAACTCAAACCAAGTCGCCCTAATGATGTGGTAAAATAAAAGCCCTAATCTTGATTTAATAAAGTAAAAGTGAAACCTCTGAATCTATTACAGTCTGATATGACCTGAGGAACAGACCAGTTTACAAACACAATCCATTATCTATTTTTGGAATTCATAAACAATACCAAACTGCCACACTAAGTTTCATATATCATCTGCCCTATTTGCTACAAGACCATTCCCACCATTGTAGTTTTAACCACAGACCTACATATTCCCAGAGTTCACCTTCTCCTTCCTCCAGCCCTCCCCTAGTTCCATGGATAGTCCAGTCCCACTTCCCAACCTACTCTCCCTCACATTCCAGCACCATTGAACCCAATCACATCACTGCACCACTATCACCCCCATCTACTCTCTAATCACCCCCTTCCACCTTAATATGGATTTTGCCCATATTTAACATTGTCTCACCACCCTCTACTCCCTTTCTGTCTCCTGATAACCAATATTCCAAACTCTAGCTCTGTGAGTCTGTTCAATTTACTTAAGTCTGTGAGGTAATGTAATATTTGCCCTTCAGCGATTGGCTTACTTCAGTCAACATAAGGTCTTCAAGATTCATCCATGTGGTTCTGTGTGTTAATACTGCATTCCTTTTTACAGCTGAGTAATATTCCATTCTATGTATATATCACAATTTGTTTATCCATTCATCTGTTAATGGACACTTGTGTTGCTTCTAACTTCAGGCAATAGTGAAATGCCACTATTAACATTGGTGTGCATATATCAGTTCATGTTCCTGCTTAAATTTCTTCTGTGTAAATACCCAGAAGTAGGATTGCTGGATCATATGGCAATTCTGTAGTTAGCTTCCTATATGACTGCAATATTCTGCATTCCCACCAGCAGTGGATGAGTGTTCCCTTTCCTCCACATCCTCTCCAACACTTGTATCCTCTGTTTTTTTAGCTGCCAGTTAATAGGTATAAGGTGATACCTCATTGTAGTTTTGATTTGCATTTCCCTAAAACCTAGTGATGCTGAGCATCTTTTCACATGCTTTTTAACCACTTAAACAATGGGAATTTATTGGCTCACTGTTTGAGGCTAGATGTCATCCAGGTGATGCTTTCTCTCAGCAGACTGTGGCATTCCGAGAGATGTACCTGTGATCCTTGGTCCTTGGCTTTTCTGTCACATGGCAGTGCACACAGCAGGCTCTCCTGGCTTCTCCTCTCTTCTGCATTTAGTTGATACTCAACTTCTGGTGCTGTCTCTTTCTTTCTTCCTGTCTGGCTCCTCTTAAAAACCCAATCTGATTCATTTGGGCCACACCTTAACTGAAGTAACGTCTTGAAGAGATCTTATTTACAGTGGGTGCAGGCCCACAGGAATAGATTAAGGTTTTTGTTTTAATTTCTTCCCCCTACCCTCCTCCCCCCCCACCCCAGTTGTCTGTTCTCTCTCTGTGTCCATTCACTCTGTGTTATTCTGTGTCTGCTTCTATTCTTGTCAGTGGCACCGGGAATATCTGTCTCTTTTTGTGGTGTCGTCTTGCTGCGTCAACTCTCCGTGTGTGCGGTGCCACTCCTGGGCAGGCTGAACTTTCTTTTGCGCTGGGCGGCTCTCCTTAAGGGGCATGCTCCTTATGTGTGGGGCACCCTACGCAGGGGACATCCCTGCATGGCATGGCACTCCTTGCACACATCAGCACTGCACGTGGGCCAGCTCCACACGGGTCAGGAGGCCCTGCGTTTGAACCCTGGACTTCATATGGTAGGCAGACACTCTACCCGTTGAGCCAAGTCTGCTTCCCTGGATTAAGTTTAAGAACATGCTTTTTTCTGGGGTACATAGCTTCAGGTCACCACAGTGATTAAGAAAGACCTTAAAACAAGTGCGGGCAGGGGAAGAGGTTAGAAAATCCTGCAAAATAGTTACTAAACTACAAAAATGGCTGCTGTAAGGGACTGAGTTATTCGGAAGGGCAAGATAAATCTCAAGGGTAGAATCTGATTCTTCAAAGTCAGCTAACATTCTCAAATGGAGAGTCTCCCTCAATTGTCACTTTTTTTTTTAGTACTTTGCTAATTCTTTGCTTAAAAAAAAGACTTTACTAAGAATTTTTAGACAAACACAAAGGTAAATAAGTTGCTGATATTGAATTATCATGGTTGATTTCTTTAAGGTCTTAAATAAATTCTATAAAGCTGCCCTGAAATGCTGGGCAGCTGGCTAGGCTAAGCAAACCTCCTAGTATATAAGATTCAAATTCACATCTTAGTACATTAACTAATTATAAGACCTTCCATTTGCTTGAAATTGTTTGAAATTGTGACTGTTCATGTTTTTCACTTGTCATTGATAAACATGTTAACCAGATTCCATACTGTCTCTAATACAATATGTACTTTTATTTTTTCCCATTCCCCACCTAGTTCTCTCTTACCAGACTATTGCCTTGATTATTGGTTCAATTGTCTAGCTGCCATTAGAGCAGCCAATAAACTGGAAAGTTCTTTACATAGTGACTTATAGTAGGTGATCAAGAAGTCATTGAGGGCGGCGGACTTGGCCTAGTGGTTAGGGCGTCTGCCTACCACATGGGAGGTCCGCGGTTCAAACCCTGGGCCTCCCTGACCCGTGTGGAGCTGGCCCATGCACAGTTGCTGATGCGAGCAAGGAGTGCTGTGCCACGCAGGGGTGTCCCCCTTGTAGGGGAGCCCCATGCGCAAGGAGTGCACCTGTAAGGAGAGCTGCCCAGTGTGAAGAAAGTTCAGCCTGCCCAGGAATGGTGCCGCACACATGGGGAGCTGACACAAGATGACATAACAAAAAGAAACAGATTCCTGTGCAGCTGACAACAACAGAAGTGGACAAAGAAGACGCAGCAAATAGACACAGAGAACAGACAACCCGGGGGGGGCGGGCAGGGGAGGGAAATAAAAAAAAAAATAAATCTTAAAAAAAAAAAAGAAGTCATTGAACTTTGGGAAGCATCCAGAAGTGCTCTAGGTGAATCCATCCCAGACCACATTTTTCTTAAGAGAACAGATTTCTTTTTTAAGGTATAAATTTGTTAAATTAACATGCAGAATATGGCAATAGTGCTCAGTCCATTGTATATTAAATTTAGTAATGGGAAAAATGAATTTGCCCTCAAAATATAATTTGGCTTCATTTCTGTTTTAATCTGTGCCAAATGAAATAAGACTGGACTTTGTGTATAAGGGCTCCAGTAATTTCCCAGGGCTTGGAGACATCAGCTATATAGAGACTTTATTATTTTATCACAGATGGCAAAAACAGGATTAATTACACAGATTTGTGAGGAACAAAGTCACTTACCATTCCATAGTTCTTTTAGCTATAGTTTCCTTTTTTCACGAACTTTTAGATTGCTAAATTGTATAAGTGAGAAATTCTACTAGAGTTTTTTTTTTCTTTCTTTTTCTACAAGCAGAGCCAGGCATAGACAACAGTACTTTTTAGAATTTACTGTCAACTTGTGCGGCGGCTTGCTCGGTCGGTAGAGGTGGGGTCTGGCTGCGGACGAGGGGTCGGTCCAGCTCTGGACGAGGGGTCGGTCCCGCTTGGGACGAGGGGTCGGTCCCACCTGGGACGAGGGGTCGGTCCGGCAGCAGACGAGGGATCGGTCTCACAAGGGGTTGTGCGGTTCGGCTGACGGGGTCGCCCGGCGAAGCCGGCGACGAAGGGGTCGCCCGGAGAAGCAGGCGACGAACTGGGGACAAGGGAGGCCAGGCCCTTGTCGGGGGCTCTCAGGACTGGAGGGCGCACGGCAGAAGAACTACCGCGGAGACAAGGTAAACACGCAAGTCCACTTTACTGAGGGAGAGGCAACAGTTTTATAGGGGCTGGGGAAGGCTGATTGGTCGAAGCCACGCCCTGTTCTGATTGGTCGCCGGCAAAAGGTCAGTGGGCGGTACTGGACGGGGGAGGGGTGGTGGTTAGGGATTGGCTGTCGCTGTTGCTGGGGGAAGGGCAGGGTTTCGGGATTGGTGGCTGCTGTTGCTGGGGTGGAGGGCAGACTTGAGTTTCCCGCCCACGCCTGGCTGTTGCTGCCGTCGGGGGAAGGGAAAAGGGCGGGCTGGATTTTTCCGCCCACACCTGGCTGTTGCTGCTGTCGGGGGAGGGGAAAAGGGCGGGCTGGACCTTTCCGCCCACACCTGGCTGTTGCTGCTGTCGGGGGAGGGGAAAAGGGCAGACTGGAATTTTCTGCCCTGCGCCTGCGCAGGGAGAAAGAAGGCATCGTGTGGCGCAATCCGGGAGGAGGGGCGGCCGCGGAAGCATGGCTGCCGAGAAGGGGAGACCCGAGGGCACTCTGCGCCCATGCCGAGCTTCCTTCAGGGGTGGCGGTGAGTCCGACCAGCCACCCTATTATGGGGGCAGCGGCTTGGCCTGCCGCGGCTGCTCCCCCGCCAGGCCAGCAAACCACACTTCAGCCTGAGGGGTGACCGCAAACTTGAAATATTTTCCTGTCTTCCCAATGGAGAGTGATAGTATTTTTTTATTTTTAAATTTTTAGTTTTGGCTTTTAGCTTTCTGCCTTGACCATAGCAAGCACCTTATTTTTTTCTTGGCATCCTTTTCCCTTATCATAGAAATGGGGGCCATTAACCATTAGTTGATGAAATCCATTATGAGATGAATGATTTTATTTTTAAATGCAGCTGACCTCAATTGCAAAGAGAATAGAACCTTCCAATATGTGTACCCTCAATAGTGCTTCTTAAATGATATCTGGTAAGGATCAGTTTTGTGCATGTGTTTAAAATTTCAATCTTGGAAACAAAATAAAAGACACGAAATAGAAGCTCCAAATTGTTTTATTTGATTAATAACATAAAAATTACATCAAATTGCTACAAAATGTTTGTGTTTACGCTCAATTTCTCTAATTACTTTGTTGTGAACTGGTGATGAAGTTTGTGGACTGGTGTTGGTCTGCACACCACACTTTTGAGTAGCACTCTTCTAGATCTTCACAGTATAAGGATACTGTACGGTGCTTCTGGTTACATGACAAGATTGAAAGTTCTTCAAAGGCAGGTCCATATATTATTCACTATATTATTCTAGAACATAGAAGAGGATATGATATATAGTGGGCAGATGGTGAAAACATATTATGTATTTTATTTCTAATCTTTAAACCTATCATTGCTATTTTATTTCCTATTAACTGAATTTTGTAATATATTAGGCTTCATTTTTGAAGAAGTTTTGGATCACAGAAGGTGTCAACTATGGCAGGGGAGGAGCATTGGTATGGGGTGTCATTGATGGGGGATGCATGGGAGGGAGTTTACCAAGGCATGCATATAGGTTATAGAGTTATGATATGTTCAGATGTTTGTTGGGTATTAACATAGTGGGTAGAGTTTCACAGGACAACTGAGGGAGTGCTGAGTTCCCATCCTAGGGACCACTGTTGCATTCCTCAATAGAAGAGCAACAATCTTCCAAGTGAAAGGGCAATGACCAGTGGAGAAGGATAGTCTAATGATGGGCCTTTGATATCGATGACTGTGCTTATGAGCCTGTGCGCTTGAAATTTCAATTTGGCCTAGAGCTGCACAGTGCCTAAGAGTTACCTCCTGAGAGCCTCCATGTTGCTTAAATGTGACCACTCTCTAAGCCAGATTCAGCGTATAAATGCATTACCTTCCCCCCAACATGGAACATGACTCCCGGATGATCCTCCCTGGTGCTGAGGGATTACTACCAAGTGCGGCTGGTGATGCAACTAGAAAAATTACTTGATTAAAAGGGGGAAATGGTAAAGACAAATGCATTTGTATAAAAGATTTCAAAATGAGTCTGGAGGTGATCAGGGGGGTTGTGCTTAAGTACGTCTTAGCAGGATCTCAGAGACAGCCAAGTAGATAAAATCCCAGGTAGTGGTGCTCCTGAGAGCTTTGGAGACACCCAGGTTCTATGGTCATGGCAGATGGCTCTGGAGTTTGGTGCCTTGCCAGGGGGCCCTACTTTGGAATTTGTGCTCCTGGGTGTGATGGAGTTGGACTCAGATGTGACTTCTCTACACATGCCTCTTCAGTCCCTTTAACTGAACCTGTGCTTGGCACTGGGTTTGGTGTATGCCCAGGAGACTGGAATCTCTGGACTATCCGTGTGCCAGCTGGACCCTGAGCCTCAGCAGTGTTGCAACACCCACTCTCCAGTTTGTTGGACTTACCCAGGTCAGCTAACAAGAAGGTGAGGTTGGTCACCCACCACACCAAGGAACCGAGAGAGTCTACAACTCCAAGCTTGTAGACTGCAAGGAGAATCCCACCCATTAGCCATGCGGGATCTAAGCCCCCTCCCAATTTAGAGGTGGAGTGGGCATTGCCATCCCAGGGTCCTCAAGATGGAGGAATAAAATATGGATTAGAGTGGATTTACTGGTATTCTACTATTACATTTTTGTGACTCAAGCAATTGAAGAAATTATATCGTTGATGTGAAGACAGTGACCACTGGAGTTGCTGAAGGCAGGGAGAGGGAAAAGAGGTGTGATATGGGGGCATTTTTAGGACTTGGCGTTGTCCTGAGTGATATTGTAGGGACAGATGCAGGACATTATATACCCTGCCATAACCCACTGAACGGACTGGGGTAGAGCATAAATTATGATGTTAACTGTAATTCATGCTGTGTAGCAGTGCTCCAAAATGTATTCATCAAATGCAACGAATGTACCACACTAGTGAAAGAAGGTGTTGATGTGGGAGGCGTGGGAGGGTGTGGGGAGTGGGTTATATGGGAACCTCTTATATATATATATATTTTTTTTAAAGATTTATTTACCCCCCCCGTTTTGGCTTGTTGCATTCTTTGCTGTCTCTTCTCTGTGTCCATTCGCTGCACATTTTTTCTGTATCTGCTTGTCTCCCTTTACTGTGTCACCTTGCTGCGCCAGCTCTCCACAGCGCACGGGCTGTCAGCTCTCTGCAGCGCACAGGCCGTCAGCATTCCGCGGCACACAGGCCAGCTTGCCTTCACAAGGAGGCCCTGGGACGTGAACCCAGGGCCTCCCATATGGTAGTCGGGAGCCCAACTAATTAAGCCACTGTCGCTTCCCTATATTTTTTAATGTAAAATTTTATGTGATCTATGTATCTTTTAAAAATAAAAAGAAATGGCTGAAAAAATGCATTTGGAACTTACTGATTATTAAAGATGTTACGTGGTTTGTTTTTCATAGTTCTAGTTTTTTCAAATACTCAAGGCAGAAGTGTGCATCATTGGTACATTCCTACTAGCTGATACTATGGAATTACTTTGTTCTGATATATAAAACTTACATTGTGTGAGTCTATATTTTTCTCTAAAAGCCTCTTTTCCATGTTTGCTTGTTTATTATTGAACCTTTGTTTTAAAACACCACTCTCCTAAACTAGAAACTTAATGGGAAAATTTATGTTTTATCTATCATAGAGTAACAAGAACTTTCTGTGGTTTATTTTTAGTGCCAATTTTATATACTGTTCCTTTAGAGCAGCAAGAAGAAATTAATTAAATATAAATATTAAGTTATAAGGGACTGATACAGGACAAAAGAAAGACTTGGCCTTGATTAATATCAAATCAAGCCCATAGTTTTCTCTTTTCAAATATTAGCTCTCAATTTTAATTACTTAAATAAATAATTTGATACTTAGTGAGCAATTTACTCAAAGAGGCACCACTCTCTTGACGTCAGTTTTTAAAATTTTTTATATTAAAACAACAACCATCATTTATTTAGCTCATGAATCTGACCTTTGGGCAGGGCTTAGAAGGGACATTTCTCTCCACATGGTGTCAGCTCAACCTGGGGGAAGGGGCAGGGAGCTGGATGATCTACTTCCAAAATGATTTATTCATGTGGCTGTCAAGTTGATGCTGGTTTTTGGCCAGAAACTCAGACAGTGCTGTTGACTGTAGGCCCAAGTTCTTTTGCCATGGATCCCTCTGTAAGCTGCTTACTCAGCATTGTGCCTGAGTTCCAAAAGCAAGCATCTTAAAAAAGACAAAATGGGTAGTCAGGACCTGGTATCGTGAATTCCAGATTCTGCACACATCCAAATATTCATTTATTCAGACTTTATTTACTAAGCTTCTACTATGTGGCAGTGACTGTGTTATGCCCTAGGGATTAAATACTAAACAATAGAGGCAAAGTTTCTTGCCCTATTAGAGCACACGTATTTTAGAATGACATATAAAACAGGCAGTTAACCTACATTGTTATAAATACTACTAGTTTACTATGGCAACCCAGAAAGATACCTCTCTCTCAGATTTGGGGGTTTAGGGAAGGCTTCCTGGAACGTAAGATAGATGTTGAAGCCTGAAGAAAAAGGTGGTGTCAACAAGTGAGGACTGGTAAAGCAGTAAATAAGGTGTTTCTAACTGAAGGAAGAGCAAAGACAAAGGTCTAGAGAATAGAGAGCAAATGGCATAGTTAGGCCTAAAGGTAGTTCAATATGGATGAAGGTAAGATTGAATGAGCGGAAGAGTATGAGGGGCTGGAAGAGATGGCTATCTGGATTGAACCTTTTATCATTATATAATGCCTGTCTCAGTCTCTGGTGATTTTCTTTGCTATAAAATCTATTTTAACTGTTTTTTCTTTCTTTTTTTTTAAAGGTAGATTTTACCTTTTTTTTTTTTTTTAAAAGATTTATTTATTTATTTAATTTCCCCCCCTCCCCTGGTTGTCTGTTCTTGGTGTCTATTTGCTGCGTCTTGTTTCTTTGTCCGCTTCTGTTGTCGTCAGCGGCACGGGAAGTGTGGGCGGCGCCATTCCTGGGCAGGCTGCTCTTTCTTTTCACGCTGGGCGGCTTTCCTCACGAGCGCACTCCTTGCGCGTGGGGCTCCCCCACGTGGGGGACACCCTTGCGTGGCACGGCACTCCTTGCGCGCATCAGCACTGCGCATGGCCAGCTCCACACGGGTCAAGGAGGCCTGGGGTTTGAACCGCGGACCTCCCATATGGTAGACGGACGCCCTAACCACTGGGCCAAAGTCCGTTTCCCTTAACTGTTTTTCTTTAAAGGAGGTTTTGAACCTGGGACCTTGTATACTTGTATATGTGAAGCAGGTGCTCAACCACTGAGCTATACCTGCTGCTCAACACTTTTGGTTTTTATTGATTTAAGTTTTATAGTGTATTGTTTTCCATCCTTTAATTAAAACCTGCCTGTATTGTCATATTTGGGTGTGTTTGTTATAAATACATGTAAAAGCATGAATTTGGATGATGTTTTTTAATCCACCCTGCCAGGCTTTGACTTTTAATTGGTATATATAGACTATTCATTAAATTTAATTGTTGAATGTTAGGCTTCAACAATAGGTCTGCCATTTTATTTATTTATTTTTTTCTGTTTTGTTCTCTTATGCAAATAGTAACCAAAAGAGCTATGGTAGCTATACCTATATAAAATAGAGGTTAAGTCAAAAACAGTTAGGAAGGACAAATAGGTCAATTCAACAGGAGGACATAATGATTATAAATGTACCTAAATATGCACCTCATGTCAGAGCCCCAAAATATACAAAACAAATATTGACAGATCTGAAGGGATAAACAAACTATCTTTATTAGTAGTAGTAGGTTTCAATACACCACTTTTAATATTGGGTAGGACATCAAGATAGAAGATTAATAAGGAAACAGAAGACTTGAATGATGCTCTAAACCAACTAGACTTAACAGATATATATGGAATACTTCATCCAAAAACAGCAGATTACACATTCTTGTCTAGTGCATATGGATCTTTCTCCAAGATAGATCATATATTAGTTCACAAAACAAGTCTCAATGAATTTTAAAATAGCAAAATCATACAGTGTATCTTCTCCAACTGCAAATGTAATGAAGTTAGTTATCAATCAGCAAGGGAGAACTGGAAAATTCCCTAAAATGTGGAAATTAAGCAGCACACTCTTAAACAACCAATGGCTCGAAGAAGAAATCACAAAGGAAATTAGGAAATAGCTTGAGGCAGATGAAAAAACCCCTTTCAGCATATCAAAACTTATGGGATGCATCAAAGGCAGTGCTGATGGGGCAACTGAAAGCTCTAATTGCTTATATTAAAAAAGAAGAAGAGAGATCTCAAAATCAGAGACCTTGCCTTACAGCTGGAGCATCTAGAAAAAGAAGAGCAACTAAACACAGAGAGTGGAAGGAAAGTTATTACAAAGATTAGAATGAGGTAAGTTAAATAAGAGGATAAAAAAAATAGAATCAGCAAAACCAAAATTTGGTTCTTGGCAAAGATAAAGAAATTCAACAAACCTTCTTAGATAGACTGACAAAAGAATGAGAAGACGCAAATAATTAAAATTAGGAATGAAAGTGGGAATGTTACTACCAACCCCAAAGAAATGAAAAGGATTTCAAGAGGATACTATGAACAAATGTATGCCAGCAAATTAGATAATTGAGATGAAATGGACAAATTCTTAGAAACACATATTACCTACACTCACTCAAGAAGAAATAAAAGATCTCAATAGACAAGTAGCAAGTAAAGAGATTGGATCAGTCATTAAAAACGTCCCAAAAAAGAAAATTGTAGGATGAGACAACTTCAATGATGACTTTTACTAAACATTCCTTGAAGAAGTAACACCAGTACTGTTCTAACTCTTCCAAAAAATTGAAGAGGAGGGAATGCTTCCCAACTCATTCAGTGAGGAGAGCATCACTTTACTACCCAAACCAGATAAAGATACCACAAGAAAAGAAAATTATTGACCAATATCCCTTGTGATATAGATGCAAAAATCCTCAACAAAATACTAGCAAACTGAATCCAAGAGCCTATTAAAAGAATTATATACCATGATTGGTAGAGTGGGATTTATTCCAGGCATGCAAGGGTGGTTCAACATAATAAAATCAATTAATGGAATATACCACTTTAATAGAATAATTAATGTAATATATCTCATTCATAAAGCAAAGGGAAAAAATACATGATCATCTCAATGGATGCAGAAAAGCACTGACAAGTTCTAGCAACACTTCTAGTTAAAAACACCTAGGAAAAAAAAAGAAAAAAACCCCCAGAAAACTAGGAATAAAAGAAAACTTCCTCAACATGATTTGAAAACAAACAAACAAACACACACATATATGAGAAGCCCGTAGCTAACGTCATACTGAGTGGTGTAAGACTGAAAATTTTCCATCTAAGATAGAACATTTGTGCTAGAAATTCTAGCCAGAGAAGTTAGGCCAGAGAAAGAAATAAAAAGCATCCAAATAAGAAAGGAAGAAGTAAAAACTATTTGCAAATGTTATGATCATACATTTACACACACACACATATATGCATAAAATACAAGATTTTACTAGAGCTAATCGAATTTAGCAATGCGGTGATACAAGATCAACACCCCCTAATCAGTAACATTTCTATATACTAGTAATGAATAATTTGAAGAAGAAATTGAGAAGAATTCCATTTACAATAGCAACTAAAAGAATCAAATATCTAGGAATACATTTAACTGAGAATGTGAAAGGGCTTATACACAGAAAACCACAAAACATTAACAAAAAAATCAAATAAGACCTAAAAATAAATGAAAAACATACCATAGTTATGGATTTTTAGACTAATATTGCCAAGATGTCAATTCTACTTAAAGCAATTTACAAAATTAAATGTCATCCGAATCAAAACTCTAACAGCTATCTTTGCAGAAATGGCAAAGCCAATCATCAGATTTTTAAATAACAATCATCAGATCTTCAAATAAAAAAAACTACCTTGAAAAAGAGCAACTTGGAGGACTCACACTTCCTGATTTAAAAACTTACTACCAAGCTAGAGTGATCAAAAAAGCATTTCTTAAAGCATTGTACTAGCACAGTGACAGACTTATAAGCCAATAGAATCAAATAGAAAGTTCAGAAATAGACCCTCACATATGGCCTATTGACTTTTTTGTTGTACTTAGAATGATTCCAGATTTCTATTAGAAATATATTCAAAGATATAGAACTGTTAAGAATAGACTAAAATATTAGTAGCAGTTATTTTTAGATGGTGGTGTTAGGAATGTTTTTTTTATCTTCATTCATTCAACAAATTTACTGAGCACATACCAGTGCCACGCACAATTCTAGGTGCTGGGGGGTACAGCAGTAAAAAACAAAGTATCTATTTATGGAGCTTATAGTCGAGCAGTTTGTGACATCCCTACACAAGCAAACTTTGGCACATAGTGGTAAATGTTAGGAAGAAAAATAAGGCAGGGAAGAGGCATAAGGGAGAGAGATGTTTAGGTAGGGCTGAGGAAGCAGTCTTTGAGAGGTTGACTTTTGAGCAGAGTGCGCTAGTCTTGTGGGGACTAAGAGAAAGAAAAATACCTTTCTAGTTCTCCATGCAGTCTTGACTTTCTTTTCAACACTAAATTTGTAACTAACACCACCAAGAAGAAAGATTTTTCTGTTTCAGAAAAAGAACAAGGCATTTTCTCTGGGTCAAAATGTGGAGAAGAGTGGGAGCCAGGCCCAGAGCATGGAAAGGGGAAGCCCAAGCTGCGGTATGTGGCCCTTCCTGGCGCCCATTCCTGCCTGCCCTTCTGAGGGAGAGTAGTATCTCTTGGGGCTCTGCACCCCTCACCATGTGCCTTTCCCAAGAAGCTCCCTCATGCCTCATGCTCACGATTCGGCAGGAAGTGTATCTCCTGGGACAGGGCTCCCCAAGGGCCCCATAGCTCTGGACTCACTCCGAGGAGCAGAAGTAGACTTGGGCGGAAGGAAGATCAGTCCAGTGCATTCCTTCTAGTGGAGCTTCTGCTCCATGCGTGGTGGGCCGGGCGCCCTGTCTCTGCTCTCCAGGCCAGGTCTCGGTGCCCCCTTCCCACCCTTCAAGGCTCAGAGGCTAAGAGAATACTCCTAATTGACTTTTGACATGGGTGCCAAGTCTACTAAATTAAGAAAAAATAGCCTTTTCAACAAATGGTACAAGGAAAACTCTATATCAATGTGCAAAAGATTGAAGTTGGATCCCTCACTCAGACCATATTCAATAATGAACTCATAATAGATCAAAGACCTAGATATAAGAACTAGAACTATAAAGCTTCTAGAAGAAGGCATAAAGAAGCATCTTTGGGACATTGTGTTAGGCAGTAGTTTCTTGGACTTTACACCAAAAGCACGAGCAAGAAAACTAAATAGATAAATGGAATTTCATCAAAATTTAAAACTTTTGTGCAGTGAACAACTTCATCATGAAAGTACAAAGACAACTTACAGAATGGGATAAAATATTTGGAAAGCATATCTGATAAGGATTTAATATCTAGAGTTTATTTAAAAACTCCTATAACTAAACAACAAAAGACAGTCAAATGAAAAAATGGGCAAAAGACTTGAATAGCCATTTCTCCAAAGAAGATAAGCAAATGGCGAAAAAGCACATGAAAGAATGCTCATGTGCTAGGGAAATGCCACTAGGGAAATGCAATTCAAAACCATAATGAGATCTCATTTCCTTCTCACTAGAATGACTACTGTTATAACATGGAAAATAACAAGTTTTGGAGAAGATGTGGAGAAGTAAGAATACTTGTTTATCATTGGTGGGAATGTAAAATGGTGTGTCCTTCTGGAAAATGATGTGGGGTTTCCTCAGAAAGTTAAATATTGAAATACCATATAACCTGGCAATCTCAGTACTCTATATATACCCCAAAGAATTGAAAGCAGGGACATGAATAGATATTTGCACACCAATGTTCATAGCAGCATTATTCTCAATTGCCAAAGATGGAAGCAACTGAAGTGTCTATCAACCACTGAATGATAAATAAATGTGGTATACACATTCAATGGAATTTTACTGAACCATAAAAATGAAGTCCTGATACATGTGACAACATGGATGGATCTTGAAGACATCATGTTTAGTGAAATGAGCCAGACACAAAAGGACAAGTATTGAGGGATCTCAGTGATTTGAAACAATTAGAATAAGCACAGTCCTGAGTCTATATTAGTCAGCCAAAGGGGTGCTGATGCAAAGTACCAAGAATCTGTTGGTTTTAATAAAGGGTATTATTTGGGGTAAAAGCTTACAGTTACAAGACCCTAAGGAGTCCATCTCAAAGCTGTTTTCTCAACAAAGTCTGTTGCCACAATGTTGAAGCAAGATGGCAGAAGATCTCTGACTGGTCTCCTTCCTTCTTCCTTTTAAGGTTCTGTTGTGGACCTAGCTTCTTCTGATCCCAGCTGTAGGCTGGCGAAGGGCTTATCTCTCTTCTCGGGGCCACAAGATCAAAGTTCTCTCCTATACTGTGTCTATGGAGCTCTTTCTTCCTGTGTGTCTTTTTGAGTGAGTGTCTATTTATATAGGCCCACCAAGGGGGTGGGGCTTAACCTGAATTATACCCTATTGCTGTGGTGAAATCAAAGCCCTAATCTTAGGAGGTAATTTTAATCAAAGACATCTCAGGTGAATCTAATGCAATCAAAGGGGATCACATCCAGAGGAACTGGCCGGTTTACAAACATAATCCTTCCTTTTTGGAATTCATAAATAATATCAAACTGCTACAGAGTCAGAATCTAGGATATAGGTTACCAGAGGACAAGATGGGGATGGGGAATGGGAAGTTAAGGCTTAAAATATACAGGATTCATGTTTGGAATGATGGAATTATTTTGGTAATGGATGGTGGTATGATGGTAGCACAACATTGTGAACGCAATTAACAGCTCTGAAATATATATCTGAATGTGATTAAAAGTGGAAATGTTAGATTGTATATATGGTAATAGAGTAAAAACTCAAAAAAAAAAAAATCCATGGACCCACACTACACAAACAATGAACCCTAAGTTAAACCATGGACTCTAGTTAATAGTACAGTTGTAAAAATGTGCTTTCATCCATTGTAACAAATGTTCCATACCAATGCAAGGTGTTGATGGTGGGGTGGTTTATGGGAATCCTGTATTTTATGCATGATTATTCTGTAAATCCACAATTTTCTATAGTAAAAACAATTGTCATGCATTTAAGAACTCTGTATTTTCTGCATGATCGTTCTGTAAACCTATATCTTCTCTAATAATAATAAAAATGAGAGGGCTAAGACCTAGAAGTATGTAAAAACATTTAGAAAGTTAATTTCCTTTCATGTAGAAACTTGTACATGAATGTACAAAGCAGTATTATTCCTAATAACTCCCAAAGTGTAAACAAATCAAAGGTTCATCATCTTGTGAATGGATAAAAAAAATGTGCTTTATCCATGCAGTGGTATATCATTCTGATAAAAAGCAAGTAAGTACTCATACTTGCTACAACATGAATGAACCTTGAAAACAAGCCAGATACAAAATGCCAGAAAAAAAACCCAGCAGTAACTTTAAATAATTCTAGATTTAAATTTATCCAAAACATTTAGTATTCTTGATTTAAAAAGTTATTGTGAATTCTTACAATTGCAGAGATGGTATCTTCATATCAGCAAATGTGAGAGCATGAATTCCATTTTAAGGGGTTGTATTAAATAATATATTGCAGAGGTGAATAGCATAGACCCTGTCCTCAAATATTAGAATGTGGTAGGTGAAATAAACTCGTAAACAGATAATTTCATTACCTTAGGGAAGTCCAGTAATTGAGATATTATAGCATTTTTGGTATAGAAGGGAACAATTATCATAGTAGGAGAGGAGAAAGATTGGGGAATCTAGGCTTGAACTGAATTTTAAATGGTGAATAGAAGTTAATTTGATGAAGGTGGTGTTGGAAGGATATTTTGGTAGTTAGAACAGCATGAACCAGAGGCACACAAAAAACAAGCAGCAGATTAGGTTTGTTAATAGGGGAATCACGAACCCAGTTAGTGCTGTTTGAGCATTAAGTGTTGGAGGCAGGAGGTTATAAGATATGAGGCTAGAGTTAAATCTTGAAGGTCCTGTTTTATTGAGCTTGGACTTGATCCTCAGTGGTTCTCAACCCTATCAGTCCCAGTATCTTCCTTTTAGAGTAATTGTTTCCTTATGTCCCTTTGTTATCCTTAAATGAAACTCTTATGTAATAAGATTACCAACATGCATTATTTGTGACATGAATATGTTGCCATAAATGTAATATGAAGGAAAAAATAAGGGAACTAAAATAATATAGTAACTTGAAATATGTATTTCAAAATGTAAATGTTTAAGCATTATGCTTTGAGCATTTAATGTATTAAATACTTGTGCCTATATGTAGAAATACTGCAAATGTGGCATCCACAAATGTGGACCTATATAGATGTGTTATATTGTAGCTCATATAGTTTAAATGACATTCCTATTGGTGATGAGATTTTCCAAAAGTCTCAACAACCCATTTGTAAATAAAGTTCTGACCAAAACAAAGTATATGTTATGTTAGTTGCTTTCCTAAAAATTTTAGTGTTTATTAAAACTGAAAAAATGCTTTCTTATGTTAAAAAAAAGTTAAATTCTAGGCACAAATAATTATTAACAGGTTTTTCCACATCAACTTAGATGGGACATTACAAAGTCATGTGGGCCATGGATCTATTTGTTCTGTGAGATGTTCTTGATCTGGGATTGGCAAACAATAGCCCGAAGACCACACTGCCAGTTTTGTATTGCCCACAGTCTGTATGATTTTTTAAAAATGTTTATTTATTTATTCCCCCCTTCTTCCCTCCCCTGCTTGTGCTTGTGCTCACTGTCTGCTCCCTGTGTCCACTCACTGCACGTTTTTCTGTGTCTCCTTGTCTCCCTTTGTTGCGTCATCTTGCTGCACCAGCTCTCCCTGGAAATGGGCTGTCAGCTCTCCACAGGCGCAGGCCAGGCTGCCTTCACCAGGAGGCCCCAGGAACTGAAACCTGGGCCTCCCCTATGGTAGATGGGCCCAGTCACTTGAGCCACATCTGCTTCCCTATGTGATTTTTATATAAAAATCCATGAGAACGATTTTTAGAGTTTTAAAGGGTTGGGGAATAAAAAAGGAATATATAACAGAGATGGTAATAGCCTTATAGAAAATGTTTGTCAGCTACTGTTTCCGTGAGCATTACTGCGTGCTTAGCATTCCTTGCTCCTGTTCAGGAGATTCCAACAGCACTCTAATTTCTGTGAAACCAAAAATGTGACCCAGTGTTTCTCAGGTGCTCTTGGGAGAAATATTACTACTTTGTTTTTATGAAGTGCTTCATGATTCTAATATGCAGCCAGTGATGAGAACCATTAATTCCAGTTGTAGAGGAAAGGAAAGAATGAAGGGTGAGTCCCAGGCTGCTGACTTAGGCTTAGGTAAATGGGGATGTTGGTGCCTTGAACAGTGTCTGTTCCGTGGTAGCTATTCTAATATTTTTTAAAATTAAATGAAAACCGATGACTTTGGACTCAAACCAAAATCAATTCCCCTTTTAATTTTTGATTGTTTTATATTTGGATGAATTGACCCCAGTTCAAGATCTTACTAACTAGACCCAACCAAAATAATTTCTGTCACAGGTGAAATCATGTCAGAATATAGATTTCTCTGGATATGATTTGAGTAAAAGAAATCAGTCAATAAGATGATACAAATTTCTTTGATTTGTTGTATGATAGTGTGAAACAAGGTGCCAGTGGAAATAATTTCATTTAACAGTATATTGCTATACAAATTAATGCTTCTATTGAGTGGCATAGCCAGATATTTGGGGTCCTAATGCCTGGTAAATGGGCAGGTATTCAAAAGCTGTTTATTGAATTGTAATGTGAAATATCTTTAATCTACCAGAAAGTTGTAATATTTACTGTACAAGTTTTTTTTTTTTTAAATTAATGGAGAAATGAAAGGCAGTGTGTTTCTTTCTGCCCTAGTTCTACTTTCTCTACCTATGTTCTACCTATAAATTGTCTACCTTTACAGTCCTCTGTTCCCTCTGCCTTTACACTAGTTTAGTCAGGACTCTCATAGCTTGACATTAAATTGAATTTTTTGGTGCTCGTAGGTGGGAAGGATCTTGAGGCAGCATACAGAATTGAATGAAGGGCTGTAGGACCAGGGTCTTGGGGAGCGGAACGGGGAAATCACACTGAAAGGAACTATTCTCATCTCTGCTTGCCTCTGCTTGGTTTCATCCTTTTTTATTTCAGTTAGGCATTTGTCTATAAGATCAGAGAGGGTTGCTGCAGGCTCATCTCATTCTGGTGCCTTGACCCCAGAGGCAAAACCATTTCTCTTGCTCTAAAATTGAGAAATTTATTTGGATAAACCAGTTTGCCCAGAGAAAGGAGAGTTGTATGATTTGTCTGTTTTGGAACCCATGCAACCTCGTGACCAGGAGCGCATAGGTGCATAACTAAAGAAGAGGCAGGATGGCAAGATCATTAACCGTTAGTGTCCTCTCCAAGGCTCTATTACCCCAGTCCTCTGATGATTTCCCACCTCAGTCCAGCTACTTACTATTCTCAGACTCATCTTGCTAACCAAGAACTTGCATCATGATTCCCCAGTTACCTAACTTTTAGTGGCTTCTTATTGCCTATATATAGCAACATCTAAATTTATGGCTTTGGATGCATTTTGTACTCTGCCTCCAAACTGCCTTTTCACTTTTATTTCTGCTTTCCTATTCCCTGCTAAACTGAGCTACTTGGCCTCTCTGAGTTCTGATAACACTTTTGTATTCCTCCCTGAGTGAGCCAAATCTGAAGTAAAAGTTTTGTGGTAATAGTTTCCATATTATTATTTATTTCATATTTCAGGCTCTGAAGGCCAGAGACTGAACCATTATAGCTGCTTCTTAGGTACTGGCAACATCTCTGTTTCATTGTTGGCAGAATGTTTACCAGTTTAGATTTTTTCATTAGTAATGTTACAGAATTGTCTTCTCTTTGTAGTCAGTATGAAACTAGTCAGGAGGAAACATGGCTTACCAGTTTGGAGGCTTTGGCTCTGCACTAATTTCATTGAACTTTTAGGAAAATCATATTGCTTCTCTATGCTTCAGTTTCCTTGTCTACAAATTGAAGTTAAACCCAGCTAACATAGGAGTTTACCTCATTGCCTTTGAAAGAGGATTAGGAAGCTCAAATGAGGTAATAGGTATGAAAATGCTTTGAAAGGTTAAAAAAGTACCTTGCAAATTTAAGGCATTTTTATTGTACTTGAAATTATATTTAGTTACTGTTTAGTGGATGTTTGAAGGGAGAACCCAGTTTCAGTAGCAGTTAAGTTTTGAAAACTTATGGAAAAACATAAAGTAGTATACAACTTCAGAGTATTATTGTGAGTGAGACATTTGGCTGAAGATAGGCTGCAAAGCTAAGATAATTCATTTAACAAAATTTACTTAGTGCTTCTCCTGGATAAGTCATTGTACAGTTATTGTATATATCAAACTTGGCTAGAAGCCATCTTTAAATTATGTAACATTTAATCAGAAAACTAAATTAAATTTTTTTTGAGGTACCCATGCTGGGATTGAACCCCGGACATCATATGTGGGAAGCTGGCACTCAACCACTGAGGCACATTGACTCCCCTGAATTGGTTGTCTTATTTGTTAGCTTGTTGTTTGCTTTTGTCTTTAGGAGGCTCTGGGAACTGAACCTGGGACCTTCCATGTAGAAAGCAGGTGCTCAACCACTTGAGCCACATCTGCTCCTGAGCTAAATTAATTTTTTATTTTCTTGTTTTATTATTTCCCCATTCATGAAACTGATTATTTAAAAATCAGACTCTAGGTACTGATAGAGAATTTGGGGGGGACATGGGATTTAACAGTAGCTTATTTGATATTTCCAAAGGGAATATTTTTATACTTATGAACAGCTTATTCTTATTACTGTCATTTGGTTCCCTTTTTGAAAACTTATTTAGTGATTGAAAATCACTCAAAATGTTCTATAGTTAAGAAGTTATCTTTTTCCACTTATTTGCCAAAATCAAATGTTTTACTTTTTCTGTCATCTTTATAGTCTATTGCATCAGCAGACATGGATTTCAGCCAGCTGGAGGCATTCTTGACTGCTCAAACCAAAAAGCAAGGTGGAATCACATCTGACCAGGCTGCTGTCATTTCCAAATTCTGGAAGAGCCATAAGACAAAAATCCGAGAAAGCCTCATTAACCAGAGCCGTTGGGACAGCGGGCTTCAAGGTCTGAGCTGGAGAGTCGATGGCAAGTCACAGTCAAAGTGCTCGGCTCAAATACATACTCCTGTTGCCATAGTGGAGTTGGAATTAGGAAAGAGTGGACAGGTGAGTTTAACTTCAGTCCATTTCCCTTGGTAAATGATATTTTCCATTATTTATTAGAGAATATTATCCATGCATTCAGACTGATTTTATATAAAAGTCATCTTTGCAGAGATAATAGGAAAAGCCCCTATTTCATATGGTGGTAGAATCCTCTGAAAATTTGTGTATAGTCCTAATTGTGGATAGAATCTGGAAACCAGCCTTAGGGATCTCAGAAGAACAGAACGGGTAAACAAGGGACTGCACAGAAGTTGGTCATTATTGTATTTTGGTTAGATATCAAAATCCTTGGCATATCTCCAAGGCAGTGGTGAGAGTACTAATTAAAGACCCAGAATAGAGATTAAACAACATAGAACAAAACTATCTTACCCAGTCATCTTTACAGTCAAAGCCAGGTTTGGGAAGCAGTGTATCTTAATTATATTATTGTATTGTTCCTAAGGACCCTGAGTATGCTATCTCTGTTCTTGAGCCGGCAAATAATTTTAAATTTGATTTTGGTTATTTATAAAACACTGCTCCTTTTCCATGTAGTTTCCACAGTCATTATAACATAATTTTATTATTTCCATGTTTTTTCTTGAACATTCATTTGTTCTCTAAATATTGCTGATCAGGTTTTTGATGACCTAGTTTATATCTTTTGGAAAGAAAGAAGACTTGGAGTTATGGAGAGAAAATCCAGATCAGTGAACTAGCTAATCAGATATGTTTTCACATAGATAATCAAATAAAGGCTTTTTATTGTATCCTGTTACAGACGTCTATTTCTTTTTTTGTAATGATGAGAGTTTTAGTTGGCAAGTTTCCTCACATATTCCCTTCTTTAGTTTCTTAATATTTTGCAATGTTCACAGTTCCATACTGACTTAAATTTTAATGAAAAAGATAACTTATTTTAAAAAGTAATTCCTTTTCAAAATACATTCAGAGGGCTTTTTATTGTTATTGCAAAACAGTGCCAATTTTGCTAATTGACTTTGGTTTGTCTGACCTTAAAGTCATTCTGTTAATCATTATATTAAAGATTTTATAGCCTTCCTCCTATTCTTCCTAAACCAGAAATCTGACAGGTTAGAAAGTGATAAATATATTTGGATACCTAAGTTTCACCAGCCATTTGTACAGGTTATTTGTTTTTTATTCTGGCAGTAGTGATTATTTTGTCTTTAAGTTAAAATTTGGGAAAGAATATGAAAACACACATATCTGTTTCAAGACTTTTCTAGAGGGAAACGGACTTTGGCCCAGTGGTTAGGGCATCCGTCTACCATATGGGAGGTCCGCGGTTCAAATCCCGGGCCTCCTTGACCCGTGTGGAGCTGGCCCATGCACAGTGCTGATGCGTGCAAGGAGTGCCGTGCCACGCAGGGGTGTTCCCCGCGTGGGGGAGCCCCACGCGCAAGGAGTGCGCCCGTGAGGAAAGCCACCCAGCGTGAAAAGAAAGTGCAGCCTGCCTAGGAATGGCGCCACCCACACTTCCCGTGCCGCTGACGACAACAGAAGCGGACAAAGACACAAGACGCAGCAGATAGACACCAAGAACAGACAACCAGGGGAGGGGGGGAAATTAAATAATAAATAAATCTTAAAAAAAAAAAAAAAAGACTTTTCTAGAAAGCTATTTTAGTATTTCTTTAAATTGACATTTTCCTAATATTTCTTGAACTCTGGTTTTGAGTGTGCCTTGTGATTTTAGTAACTTACAGAACATCTACATTTATTGAGTACCACCATAGGACTGCAATGCTCTCTGTTTTTACTTTGGTCATGTTAGTGAAAGTGGTAGGAAAAAAAATTAACAGTAGAATTATTTTTGGCAGTCAATAAACCTAATACCACTACAAAGGATTTTTTAGGGTAGTTTTAGGGAAATTTCATGATTACCTAGAACAGAGGTTGGTAAACTTTTTCCTCAAAGGCCAGATATTTTAAACTTGAGGGTTATTTAGTCCCTGTTGCAAGTACTCAGTTTTGCTGTTTGTAACTCAGAAGGAGCCACAGACAATACTTGGGCATTGCTGTATTCCTATGAGGTTTACCAATCTCCATAGAGTCAATAGATTTTAAAAGTCAGAATCCTTTAGAGATCGTCTAATTTAAGTAAGTGAATTATATAGGTGATATGATATATCCTTATTTTCTAGAGAAGATATGTGAGATGGGTAAGTGACTTGCTCAGACATAGTTGATTAGTGGTGAAATGAGAACTAAACAGGGAAAAAAACCTGACTATTTTTCCTAACATTTAGGAGCTTTTGTAAGCTTCTCATAGTATTCTGTGCCAAGAAAACATGTTGGTTATAAAATATGGTAGTCAAAAGTGTCAGTGGGAGTATCACTTAGCAATAAAAAAGAAAGAACTTTTGATACATGCAGCAACATGGTTGAATCTCAAAATCATTTTTTTTAGTGAAATGAGCCAGGCAAAGATATGATTTCATTCATATAAAATCCCGGAAAATGTACAGTAATCTGTAGTGACAGAAAACTGATTAGTGGTCACATAGAGGTAAAGTGGGAGGATGGATTAGATTACATAGGTTTGGGTGAAAACTTTTGAGGATGATAAAAATGTTTTATGTTAATTGTGGTGATGGTTTCACCGGTATGTCAAAATGTATACTCGAAATATGTGTAATTTATTGTGTGCCACTTCAAAGTTATAAATAATGTTGGTCATTGTGAAAATGACTGAAATTGTACTTTACCTAACAAAATTCTATATAAAGTTGTCTTAGTTTGCCAGGGCTGCTGTAACAAAGTACCATAGACTAGTTGGCTTAAACAGTAGGAATTCAGTATCTTACCATTTCGGAGGCTAGAAATCCAAAATTGAAGTGTTGGTAGGATCATACTTTATGTGAAGTCTGTAGATTGCTGGTGATAGCTTGCAGGCAATCCACAGCTCAATCTCTGCCTCTGTCACATGGCCATCTCTCTTCCCATCTTTCTCCTCCTGTGTCTAAATTTCCTCTGTTTATAAGGACTCCAGTCATATTGGATTAAGGCCTGCCCTTACTCAATTTGGCCTCACATTAACTAATAACATCTTCAGAGATCCTGTTTAGAAATGGGCCAACATCCACATGACCAGGGGTTAAGATTTGAATGTGTCTTTGTGAGGACATGATTCAATCCATAGCAAATTCAATAGTAATATTTTCTTAACTGACAAAAGTTTTACAGAAAAAAGTAAACAAGAATTGAAGCAGGCAGTATGATACATAGTCCAAATCATATAGGAATTTTTAAAATGAAATATAGATCCTTCATGCTTACCTTTTCAGTTTCTAGGTAAGTGTTACTTATGAAATATTACAGTAAATCAAGTTTCCAGTTTTCAGAACATCTGTAAATGTCAAAGTTATTTTTACATTACTGACACTAGATGAACTCACAAGAGAATTAATGATCCTTGGATATTAAGAGATTGTTTCCAAGAATGATGACTAGATTTTTCTTGACCTCTGATATATCACAAAGCAATTAAATTAATGTCTTCAATTTATGTTGTATTAAAGCAGTGGTCCTCATGCTTTTCATTCTCTTTTTTTCACAACCATATGTAGTCCATCATGAAATTTTGTGTGATAATTAAAAAATATCTAAAATTTCACCACCCCCATTACTCTGTGTAGATCACCACTACCTCTCACTTAGATTTTAACGTTCTCTAACTGGCCTCTCTACTTCTGCTCTTTAGCCTATTCTGAACACACAGCATACAGCGTGAACCTTTTTTTTTTTTTAAAGAGGTACCAGGGATTGAACCTAGGACCTTGTACATGGGAAACAGGTGCTCAACCACTAAGTCACATACACTCCTCAATGAGAGTTGGTTTTTTCATTTGTCTGTTTTGTTTTTAGGAGGTCAACCATATGAGCTACATCTGCTCCCTCAGAGTGACTTTTTTTTTTGGTAAAGATATTTATCTATCTATCTATTTATTTATTTACTTACTTATCCCCCCCGCATCCCCACACCTCCCCGCCTATGGTTTTCTTGTCTGTCTGCTCAGTGTTTGCTCATCTTCTCCTGGAGGCACTGGGAACTGAACCTGGGACCTCCCACATGCAAGGCAAGGATCCAGTGGCTTGAAACACATCTGCTCCTCGCAAGCTTCAGTGTCTGCTGGCTTTTGGCATCTGCTCATTTAGGCATCTGCTTGTTGCAGCAGGTGCAGCACCTAGCTTGTTGTGGCAGGGGTGGTATCTAGCTTGTCTTCTTTAGGAGGCACTGTGACCTGAATCCGGGTCTTCCTATGTGGTAGGTGGGCTCCCAACTGGTTGAGCCACATCTTCTTGCCCTAAGTTAGAGAATGTATTCATGGCTTTCTTTCTCACTCCAGTGGCTTCGCATGTTAATTGAGTAAGAGCTCTTTCCCTTGTTCACCTGTTCACACAGACCATGCTGACTCCTGTAACATGCCAGGTATGTTTCCCTTCAGGACTTTTGCATTTGCTATTCCCCTCTAGGTAGTTCTTTCCCCAGATACCTGCATAACTAACTCCTTCACTTCCTTCGCTTCTTTTCTTAAAAATCACCACAGCGGGGCCTTCACTGACTCGAATATTTGGTCTTTCACTTCCCTGTTTTATTTCTTAAAATGTTATTGAGTGATACTATATTTCCATAAAATAAACCGATCCTATTTGAAGTATAATTTGATGAGTTTTTACAAATATATACACCGGTGAAACCACTGCCACAATCAAGAAAGAGAGCATGTCCATCACCCCCCAAAGGTTCCCTTGTCTCACTTTGTATTGTATCTCTTCCTCCACCCCAATTCCTAGGCAATTACTGATCTGCCTCCTGTAATTTGTTTCTGTTTTATTTTTATTCCTTGTAACTTATTATTATTGTATGCTATTTATTTCATTCATTTTATTTTTATTGTTGTAAAATATACCTAACATAAAAATCATTTTCACCATTTTAAGTGTACAATTCTGTGACATTAAGTACTTTGAGAGTGTTTTGTAACTTTACTACTTTCTATTTCCAGAACATTTTTGTTACCCTAAACAGAAACTCTTAGCCATTAAGCAATAACTCCCCATTCTCCTTCCCCCAGCCCTTGGTAACCACTCTTCTGCTTTCTGTCTCTATGAAGTTGCTTGTTCTAAGTATTTCATATAAGAGGGTTTAGGGGATGGTAGCAGCATGAGGGAATGTAATTCACCTATGTTTACTAACATTTACCAGCCTCTTCATCCAGCTCTTCTCTGGATGCTGCCAATATTCTATTAGACTATACTTGAAGTATACTTGGAGTGATAAGATGTGATTGATGTTCTAGTAAGATCACTTTGACTAACACTTGGAGGATGCATTATAGTATGGTCAGGAGTGAAGCCAGGATGCCAAGAGCCCAGGGGAAAAAAAATCACTAAAGTTGGAATTGCTTTTTTGTACATTAAAAGCAGTTTTCTTTTGCTTCCAAATTTTTATGTGATAGTATTAGGTAAGATGGGAACTCAACATAAAAACAAACCTTCGTCCTTCATTCTGTTAACAAGATTAGGTATGTGGAAATGAACAGAGCCAAAATTAACATTTCATTTTAAAAAGGTATTAGAACATGGAAAGCGGATATGGCTCAACTGACAGAGCATCTACCTACCATATAGAAGGTCCAGAGTTCAAACCCAGGGCCTCCTGGCCCGTGCAGTGAGCTGGCCCATGTGCAGTGTGGCTGTGCACAAGGAGTACCATGCCACGCAGGGGTGTCCCCTATGTAGGAGAGCCCCATGCACAAGGCGTGCACCCCACAAGGAGAGCCACCCCTCGTGAAAAGTGCAACCTGCTCAAGAGTGGCACTGTACACAGTGGGGGGGGGCTGGCGCAATAAGATGATGCAACAAAAAGAGACACAGATTCCCGTGCTGCCTGACAAAAATGCAAGCGGACACAGAAGAACACACAGCAAATGGACACAAGAAAGCAGACAATGGTGGGGTTGGAGGAGGGGGTGAAGGGAAGAGAAAATAAAAAAACAAATCTCAAAAAAAAAGAAGATATCAGAACAGAGAAGCAGATATGGCTAAACTGATAGAGCTTCCACCTACCATATGGGAGGACCTGGCTTTGATCCCTGGGGGCCTCCTGGTGAAAAAGAAGAAGAAAAAGCATGCTCGTGTGGCAAGCCAGTGCCTGCGTGAGTGCCTGCGTGGTGAGCCAGTGCCCCGCACAAGTGAGTCATGCAGCAAAATGATGACGAATCAAAACGAGAGACAAGGGAAGAGTCAAGGTGAATCACAGCAGAAACCAGGAACTGTGTGGTGCAGCTGACGGAACCTCTCTCACCATCAGAGGTCTCCAGGATTGAACCGTGGTGAATCCTAGAGGAGAGAAAATTAGAAGAGAAGACAACACAGACAGCAAAAACAGCAGGGTGGGAGAAGGGGAAGGGGGGAAGTAAATAAATAAATCCTAAAAAAAAAGGTATTAGAACAATCAAGAGACAAAAAGCAATAAAATAAGCAAACAAAACATACTAGAAATAGGGTTACATGACTCTAGCAATCTCCACGTTTTTATTGCTACACCTCACTAATGACAGTTTCTTTCCTTTTAAAAGTTTTCCTAATATATTCCTAAATTTGTTTGCCAAGCCCAGGGAAAACTGATAAGAACTGGTGTTGTGAAAAAAATAATGAGGCCAGGAAACCACTTTAGGGGACTGTTGCAGTGGTCTAGGCGAGATAATAATAGCAAGGAAGATGGAAGTATTTTAATAGTCAGGAATTTTAGTCATCAAAGTGAAGAGAAATGAGTAGATAGAGGATATATATATATATATTTTTGATAGAGGATATATTTTGAACATAGATGAGTTGCTTGGAGATGTCTTGATGGGATGTGGGGGGTGAAAGCAAGTGAGGAATCTGGAGTAACTCGGGTTTTTGCATGGATATGTTGGTATAAATTGGTAATCCTGGGTTTGTTTAATGGTGTTATTAAGTTGACCACACAACTTGAGTATTTTGATAGCTATAATTAAGCCATTCACTTGGGAAAAAACAAAACAAAAAAAAATTATTTAACACTTGGCATTTAGCAAAATGCTTTTGTGCTGAAATGATTTTATTTTTAAACTCTTAATTTAAGAAGAGATATATTTGTGATTACTGAGCTAAAATTTTTCCAAAAAAGTATTTAACAAAATCATTGTTTCTTATGGTGTTTCTTTTCTCTATATTTATTATACTAAGAGAGAGAGAGAGAGGAGTGTTTGTTTTTGCAAACTCAGTGACCCAGTGAGACCTGGGTTTTGGCCTTCCTGAAGGCCTTAGCTTCTGACTAGTAGCCTGCCAACCGGCAGTCCCTGGTGTTGGACTTCTTTCAGATTGTTGCCGTTCTTTCTCTCTGGTTCTGTTCTTGTGGACAGAAGGGGTGCTTAAGAAGAAACCAGGAAGCCTAGTCTTAGGAGGACTTGGAAACAATGTTTGGATGTAAGTCCCTTGTCTTAAAGTAACTCAGGGTGACAGGGTATCCTGCCCAGCAATGTTGAGACTGCTTGCGTTTGTCTAGTATTTGTATACTAGCCATTCGCTGTGGGCCTTGTGCCATGTATGCCACTACTTGCTGCCAATATAAATGTAGGAGGCCTTCGCCCAAGCCCATTCTTAGTACTTTTGTGTGGATTTTTTTGGTCATGATTTATGGACCTGGGTGGTGGTGGTGCAGAAAAGGGGACTTAAGAACTTGGAAGCCGATAAGTTTCAGGTTTATCGTGTTTCTGATCTTTCAGTATAGTTCTGAGTTTACTTAATTAAAGAGAGCTCATTAGTATCACTCAAGATGCAGGAGTCAGTTAAGCAGGGGTTCTTAAAAAGGGGTCAATGAACTTGAATTTAAATGAAAAAAAAACATTCTTGTGGGGCCATGTTGGTGTGGGTGTGATATATTTATTAAACAATCTGTAATATAGTATAGACTTAATAAGGGGTCTGTGGTTTTCACCTGACTGGCAAAGTGGTCTGTGGAACAAAAAAGGTTAAGAACCCCTGCAATGTGATTGCCAAATAAGCCAAACTTCCTCTTTATTGCCAGGTTATTAACCTAAATAGGTTAGAAGAAATCAAAAACAGAGGAAATATACCTGAATTTTATTCAGTCATTTAATAACCTTACGCATATTGTAGAGAAACATGAACTGGATTAATAAGATAAAAGTTTTGAGTACATAGCTATTTGACGATAGCCAAACAGTATTGATCACAAAATGAATTTGACCTGTCATCATGTGATACCTCCCCCTCACATACCCTTTTAGACTGGAGGATATACCCTAGTCTCTTTGAATATAATTTAAGGCTTCCATGATCTGTCACCAACCATGCTGGACTACATTTTCCATACGTGCCATATCCTTTTCTGTTGCTACTTGGAATATTCTGTATCTATCACCATTTTCACTTGTTGAAGTCCTCTCCCTTCTTTAAAGTCTAGATTCCTGAATACCTCTACCATGAATTCCTGTCCAGTTATCCCAACCAGATCTGATCGTCTAATTTCCCTGGATATTTTGAACCTTTTTATAGTACTTAATACAACTTACATTTAAAAAAATACACATCTATATTAGTGTCAAACTAACTTAAGCAAAAAAGGAGGTTATTGGCTTATGTATGTAAGAAGCTCCAACTTAGTTCCTGGCTTCAGCTATCTCTTATCTCTATCTGGCTTGGCTCTGTCATTCTGTAAACAAGCAGACTACATGCAGAGGGTAAGATGATGGCTAGCAGACCCAGGCTCACATCTTCTCAGTTTAGCAATAGCAGTGGAAAGATGTATATCTCTCTTCCCAATGTGTAGATTGATCAAGGGAAGATTATTATTTTCCTTGCTTAGGTTCTATACCCACCTCTGGAGAAGTCACTGTGTACAGGAAATAAGGTAATTTAAAACTGTAGCATTTACCCAGCCCTTTGACCAAGGGTAAGGTAAAGTGAGATTGACAGCTGATATCTGAGGGAAGAGGTGAGCAATTCCCCAAAGGAAACAGCATACTAGACAAAACCATTTTAGGTCTACTAGAGTCCTCTTACTTTATGCCTACAAGAAGCCTACAATTTACCATTAATATCAGACATAGTAAATTACCCCCAAACTTAAGGACTATAAAATAACAAACACTTATTACCTCACATAGGAATTGGGATAGGAATTTGGGAGCTTAGATAACTGGTTCTAGTGCAGGATCTTTCATGAGTTGCAATCAAGATGTTAGTCAGCGCTGCAGTCATCCAAAGATTTGACTGGAGTTGGAGGATCAGCCTTCAGTCTTACTTACGGGGCTGTTGGAGCCTCATCCCTCAGTTCCTTGTAGCTTGTTGGCCAGTGGTGTTGGGCCTTTCCATATGGTAATATAGTAGCTGGTTTCTCCTAGAGCAAGTGATTCGAGAGAGAGTAAGCAGAAAGTGGTGAAGCCTTGTATGACCTAGTATCTCAGCCATATATTATTACTTCTTTTTTTTTTAAATAGTAAATATATGTCACCATTTACTTTTTAAAATTTATTTATTTTAAAAATTTTATTGAAGTATATCATTCAATGTGAACATACATAAACAATAGGTATATAGTAAACATTGTGAACTTAGAAAACAAGCATGCATAATATCATACAGGGGTCCCATACATCACCCCAACACAAACACCTTGCATTGTTGTGAAACATTTGTTGTTAATTATAAGAGAATATCATAAAAATGTTACTACTAACTTTAGTCCATGTCTTACATTTGGTGTATTTTCCCCCCAACCCACCCTATTATTATTTTTTAATATATTTTTATTACAGAAGTTGTGAACTTACAAAACAGTCATGCACAGCTCATGAGTAGAATTCCCATACAACACACTACACCATTGTGGAACATTTGTTACAGATTATGAGATAATATCATCAGACTATTACCACCAACCATGGTCCATACTGTATATTTGGCACACTTTTTCCATACTCCCCTTTATCAACACAGTACATCTTTGGCATTGATGCAAGAATATTATAGTATTCCTAGAGAGGTCGTGCAGGTCCCCCCAGCTTCCTCCCTGCTGAAGGTGGAACTGGAGTTTAGGCTAGACCTGCAATCCAACCTGGGTGGAAAGAAGTCGGTCCTTACAAGCACTGTGATTTTCAGTCAGCCCCACTTCCACTTGTGCCTGAGGTGGAGTCAAAACGGTGGCCACTGGCTTCCCTTTGACTTGGACAGGCTCAAAGTTTAGTTGTTCCTAGGATTCTGCTTCAGCCCACCGAATCAATCAATAGTTGAAGTCGGTGCCACACCATGTCTTCCTCCTGTTGAGAAGTGCAGCTTCCAACTCCAACCATGGAATAGCTCCCGAGGCGGCTTGTGCACCATGAGCACAGACCTCTACAGTGTGGAGGGCTCTACTCACGAATCCTCTATGCAGATGGGCGGTCTCCTCCTTAGACACTCTCAAGGATGTTGCAGGATACTCCTCTGGTCTCCTGGGTCCTCCAAACAGGTGCTTTAGGTAACTCTGGGTGACCACCAATGCTCTGTATCAAGAGCTGACTCCAGGAGCTCCTTACTTTGCCGCCATCTTGGCTCCCACCACTAAACAGGTTTCTTTTGGTAGAACTTGTAGAACCTTAATATGCTGTTGTATTGATTATCACACTTATTTGGCCTTTCTTTGAATAGATTATCCCAGCTTTCTAATTATCACAGCAAACATATGAGGAGGAAACATTATTACCATTTTATAGGTGAAGAACTGAGGCTCCAAGAGGTTAAGTAACTTATCCAAGGTCACACAGCTTAAATGAGGTAGAGCTGGAATTTGAACTCATAGTCTGACTCTAAAGCTCCGGTTCTTAATGAGTAGGCAGTATTGTGGATCTTCATAAGGTTGACAAGTAGGAAAGAGATAGGATTGAGCATTCCCCAAATTTGTTTTATCATAGTAGATAAATCTGTTACTATTAACTTCACTTGGGAAATGGAAAGCAAAAGAAGTGGTTTCACAAGTTAGGTGTATAAGATGACCCATGGGAATATGGGAAAAGTTTTTAGAACTGTTAACTTTTTTTTTTTTTAATCTTAGCTCTTTAAATTTTTATTTTGGTGCAATAGTATATTGATATAATTTGTAAGTATATAAACATATATAAGAGTTACATCTTCAGAATTTTTTTTTCTTTAGGAATGTACTATCTGTACAGCATAGAAGACATTCTTATATAAGTTTACCAAGAACAGGAAAGGATAAGGGAGGATAGCATACCTATCCTGCAAGAACCTAGTGGACCATGGTGGCTTGCATTAGCTTTGGGGTGGAGCTGGAATAATTTGGAGTAGAGAAGATAAATAGAAAAAAGAGAAAGGAAATAAAAACCAGTTTTTTTTTTTTTTGCCATGGTATTGACCTTATCACTAGCCTTCTTATATCCTTTTCCATATCCTAAAATGAAATAGAGGAGGAAGGATACTCAGTTTTCCATACAATTCCCTATGTGTATTTCCTGACTTTGCTTTCTCAGCCCAGCTCAGTCTTCTTCTAGTCATGTGGTTGATTATCTTGCCCAGAAACACAGGATAATTGCTGCTTAACGCTATGCTACACAGACCTAGTCTTAGTATGAGTGAATGAGTTGCTTTGATAAAGAGGATCTGAACTCATTTTTCGGAGAATAGGAGAATTTTGAACCCACCAGTGGGAAATTTTTGTGAGGTTGGGGGTCAGTGGGAAGAGAAGGATTAAGAGAGATAAGATATGAGATCAAAGAATTAGAAAAGGTTTGTTCTTCTCTTGGTAAGTTTAATTAGATAACGTTATTTGACTCTCTTAAATGTTCCTGAAATAGTTGCTTATATGAGTGCTGTGGTGTTTTGGGTGTTACAGGATTTAGCTCATATCAAACATATTCATAAAAGACTGATTCTATTTTCTGATCTATTGAAGACCATTCTTTAATATACTTTTAGACCCTTTTTAAAAATATGGATTTATTTGTTTATAGATTGTTCATATTGTCCATAAGGAACTCGTGTTCTGGGGATGAGTGAATTTGTTTAAGGACAGTATGGTTTTATTATAAAAGTATAGTTCTAAGGCTCTTGGGGGATGTTTTGCTAAGGAAAAGGCAGAAACTCTAAATGCTATATAAAAGCAGCTTTACTCAATTAAATGCATTTCAGGTTATATCAAATTATTATGATAAGTGAGCAATCACAAAAGAAAGTAATCAATTAAAGATATAAGAAAGAATGAAAGTATATACAAACACTTACCAATTGGGGGAAAACACAACATCTGATCTTTTACAAGGCTGGCAAGTCCCTTTGGCAGCCGATCAGAGTCCTAATTAGAAAAACGGTCCCAGGCAGAGCGTCCTCTCCTGGGTGAGACTTCGACCAGCTGCCAAGAGACCAAATCTCTGATCTCAGGGTGGTCATGCAACTTGTAATTTGTCAGCTCCCCCTGGAACAACAATGCCTGTTTCCAGGGGAATGGCCACTCCCCCTGTGGTGGGACATCATGCCCCAAAGTGCTCTATTCTACATGGTACACTGAACAGGAACATGAGGTTTTCGGCTTTTAGTTTTACAGGGGATACTAACAGGATGTGCAAATGCCATGTCTGGTAACTTGTTCCTTTTAAACATTTGTGTTTTTTTGGTCACTAGGTGAGGGGGTTGCCTGCATAGCAGCATTATAACATTCCAAAGGACAATGGACAAGTTAATCATTCACATTTCTAGGCTAAAACAGCAGACATTATTGATTAGAATGCTTATGAATTCACAATTCTTAATAATTTTCTTATAGTACATCAGAGGGCTTTTTTTAAAAAGTAAATTTTAAATTTTAATATAGCTTTAGATTTATAGATTTGTTGTGAAGCTAATATAGAGAGTTCCTATGTATCCTGTACCCAGTTTTCCCTGTTATTGGTATGGTAGATTTCCTACAATTAATGAAGCAATATTGATAAATTATTATTAACTGAAATCCATATTTTATCCACATCCTTAGTTTTTACTTCATGTATTTTTTCTGCTCCCAGAAGCCCATCCACAATATCACATTGTATTTAGTTGTCGTGTCTCCTTAGATGCCCTTTGCCTGTAACAATTTCTCAGACTTCCCTTATTTTTTAACAGTCTTGAAGAGTACTGTTTACGTATTTCATAGAATGTCCCTCACGTTTATCTTATGATTAGAATGGGGTTGGGCCCAGATGGTAAACTTAGCAAAGATTTCAAGTCAGCTATTATGCATGTGTTAAAGAACTAAAGGAAATCATGCTTAAAGAAAAGTATGATTAAAATATCTCACCAAACAGAGAATATTAATGAAGAGATAGAAATTATTAAGAAGAATCAAGTGGAATTCTGGAGTTGAAAGTTACAAGAACTGAAATGAAAAATTCACTAAGGGGCTTATCAGCAGATTTGAACTGGCAGAAGAAATAATCAGTAAACATAAATATAGATCAATATGCTTTTGAAGACCTGACAGAAAAAAAGAATGAAGAAAAATGAACAGAACTTCAGAGAAATGTGGGACTCCTTTAGGTGGAGTAGCAAATGTGTAACGGGAGTCCTAGAAGAAAGAGAAAAAATTTCAAAGAAATAATGTCTGAAAGCTCCCCAAATTTGATGATAAACATGAATTTCAGTAAATCCAAGTAGGATAAACATAACATGATTCACACCCAGGCATAAAATAGTCAAAATGTTGAAAGCAAAAAAAGTGAAAATCTTGAAAGAAGCAAGAGAAAAATCATTCATCACATATAAGGGAATTATCACAAATATGAACAACTGACTTATCAACAGAAACAATGGAGGCCAGAAGGCAGTGGGATGGTATAATCAAAGTGCCGAAAGTAACAGACTGTTAAAAAAGAATGTCATATACAGTAAGCCCATCTTTTAAAAATGAAGGTACAATAAATATATTCCCAGATAAACAAAAGGTGAGAGAATTTGTTGCTAGCTGACCTGTTTTATAAGAAATACTAAAGGAATCTCATCAGGGTGAAATAAATACCACACAGTAATTTGAATACATATAAACAGAAAACAGAACACTGGTAAAGGTAATTACAAAAGAGAGTATAATAGCATATTTCTTCTTTCTTCTCTTAACAGATTTCAAAACAATTGCCTTTAACAATATGTATATGTTTGTATATTGTATCTATTACATATAGAAATGTGTCATATTTGACCATAATAACACAAAGGAGATGGCAACAAAGTTATAATGGAATAAGTAGATGGCACCAACTGGTGGCTCAAATCAATAGGAAAAATGAAGAAGACCAGAAAGGGTAAATAATAGATTAATATAGAAAACCCTATAAAAATATACTTGCTCCCCTTTTTTTTAAATCAGCTTCTTTAGAAAACATAAGATTTAAAGTGATAACTATAGCAATGTATTGTTGCATTTGTAACATATATAAACATAATATGTATAGCAGTAGTAGCACAAATAAGGTGGGAGAGAGAATAGACCTACACGAGTAACATTTCTGTATTTAACAGGAATTAATTTAATATAAGTATGAAATAGATTGTAATAAGTTTTATACTGTAAGCTTTAGAGCAATCACTAAAAATAGCCTTAAAAAGTTAAAGTTAAAAAAGCTTTAAGGAGGGAAAGTGGCTGTGGCTCAATCAGATGAGATCCCGCCTACCATATGGGAGGCCCTCGATTCACGTCCCGGGGCCGTCTTGTAAAGGCAGGCTTGCCCGCAGGCGCAGTGAAGAGCTGACTCAGCAAGGTGACACAATAAAAAGGAGGGAGACAAGCAAGAACACAGAAAGAGCCCACAGTGAATGGACACAGAGAGCAGACAGCAAGCAAGCTGCAAGGGGGGAGGGGAAATGAAATAAATAAAAATACAGACACAGAAGAACATACAGTGAATGGACACAGAGAGCAGACAGCACACAAAAAAAGCCACGGGGGGGGGGCGGATAAAAAAAACTTAAAAGAAATTAAAATACTACATTAGGAAATAATGCAAAAGATGGTGATAAAGACTGACTAGAGGAAGAAAAAAGACATGAGACATATAGAAAACAAACACCAAATTGGCAGGTGTACATCCAACCACTTAATAGCATTAATTGTGAATGCATTAAACAATCCAATCAAAAGGCAGAGGTTGTCAGACTGGATAAAAAATCAATGTACAATAATATGTTGTCTGTAGACTCAAATGTCCAAATAGGGTGAAAGCAAAAGGATGGAAACAATCCAAACAACAATCCTAAAAGAACTAGTCTATATTACTAGAGATAAAGGGGGAAGTTTGTAATGCTAAAAGAGTCATCCATCAGGAATATTTACAATTATGAACATACATGTTTCTAACAGAATCCCTAAAGGATATGAAGCTAAAACTGATGGAATTTAATGGAGAAATAGACAATTCAGCAATAATAGTGGAGAATTTAATATACTCCTTTCTCTAATGGATAGAAGATGATCAACAAAGAATTATAACACTTGAACAGTACTATAAATCAACTAGACATAATAGACATAGCATTCTCTTACCAACCGCAGTAGAATACATATTCTTTTTTTTTTTTTTTACTTTATTTCAACTTCAAAAAATAAAATAACAGACAAAATGCAGCTTAACAAACTATGGAAGCATTACTTTAAAAATCACAATTATTTTATTTAATCCTAAAACAAACTCAGTTGTTTCTCCAGTGTTTCAAAAGATGAATAAATGAGCACAAATTTGTTAAATGACATGACCAGGGTCTCTTTGGTTACATGTTACATAGAAAATATAGGGGATTCCCATATACTCTACCCCCTCCTCCTCCCCTTTTCCCCATTAACAACATTTTTCATTAGTGTGGTACATTTATTACAATTAATAAACACATACTGAAGCATTGCTACCAACCATGGTCTATAGTTTACATTATGGTTTACACTTTGTACCACACAATTTTATAGATTTCGACAACACGTATAATGGCCTGTATCCATTATTGCAATATCATGCAGAAAAATTCCAATGTTCCAATAATGGCCCATGTTATACCTACTCTTCTTTCTCCCTCCCCTCAGAAACTCTGGTGACCACTGCATTTATATCAGTGTTACAGGTTCTTCCATTTCTAGAATAATAATATGTCTACTTTAGTCTATAGTTACATTTCCCCCTTATGTTTGTTTATTCCTCAGTCTTGAGGATTTAGGTATGGTGATGCCCCCCTGTTTCTGATTGAGAGGGGGCTTAGATCCTATGGGGCAGATGGATAGAACTGTCTTGCTTGCAGTTGTAGATACTCTGCTTTTTGCCATGGGCGTTCTCCATCATCATTCTTTTGTTAGTTCTCCTGGGCGAGTCTGATGGTAGCTGCAATTATGCTGAGGTTCAGGGCTCAACTGGCATATGAACAACCAGAAGATTTAAGTGTCTGGGACACATATTTAACTGGTATAGTGCTAATTGTAGGTTCAAATAAAAGAACATAAGAACTATGTATAGGAAAATTATAAATGAGTCATTTACTTGACTTAGTCTATTAATGAGGTTATTTTATTTTTTAGATACTTTTAATAGTTTTTATTTATGTTGTGTTTATGTGAACATTTGCTTGACGAATGCTTTGTTTCAAGTTACTTAAGTTCATTTTATTTTGAGGTGCTGGTGTACTGATAACTGACTTTTTTATGATAGCACATTTTTAATTGTTGTACTATTAACTATAGCCCATTATTTAACTTAGGGTTCACTGTGTAGTATAGTTCCATGATTTTTAAAACAAATTTATTCTGTAACCCTATATACAGTCTAACATTTCCTCTTTTAATCACATTCAGGTATATATTCCAGTGCTGTTAATTACATTCACTGACAATTACTGAAAATTTTTGCCTATAGGCTGCTTTTATCTAATTGGTCTTTCTTGTCAGTGGCACTGTGGTTATCAGAAGAAAGAGGAAGTTGACTTCACCATCCAGTTTATGAGATAGTGGAAAAATATGGTTCACTCTCCAAAGGCAAGTTACTAGGGTTCTATTTAGCTACCATCTGGTTCCTTTATAATGATTCAAAACATAATTATAGAGATAAGATTCATATAATGAGGTACTGCTGGACAACCACTAAACCTAAGAATAGAAATGCTAATATTATGGGATGTATATATATTTTCAATTGAGTAGCCCAATCTGCTAGTTATACATTTTAGGCATGCTGCCAATTGGCACCAAGGTTATAAACCAAAGAAAATACAACAGGTTATGTGTATTCATAAAGTTCACAGATTTAGAGACATCTAATTTGACATTACTAAATTCTTTCTAATCTTGTCCTGACATGGATTTGTTTTTTTACCTCCCTTTAAAAAGTTTTTGTTACAGAAAAATTCAAACATATATAAAAGTAGAGATAAGACACTCATGAGCCCCTGTGTACCCAGTACCCAGACTCAATAGTCCCTAACGCATGACCCTTCTTATTTTACTTACAGCTTCCTGCCCCTGGATTATTTTGAAGCAAATTCTAAAAGTCATTAAATCTATAAAAACTTTGTTCTGTATCTCCACACATATAACCAAAATATCATTATCACATCTGAAAAAAATTAACAATAGTGTCTTAAAATTATCAACTATTTAGTTATTATTAATAGTTACTAACTATTTGGTTATTACCTTTTTTAAACAGTTGTTTTGTTTTTAAAGCCACATATTGCCTTTGGTAGATATGATTCTTAAGACTCTTTTACATCCTAGATACCTCTGTCATGTTTTTCTCCTTCGTAATATATTAGTTGAAGAATTGGGTCGTTTGTATTCTAGAGTTTCCCATGATCTGGATTTGCTGATTGCATACCCATGAAGTTCTTTAACATGTTTATCTGACCTCTGTATGTATTTCCAGTTAGATCTAGAGAAGGGTTTCTAAACCTCAGCATTGTTGATATTTTCTGCTGGATAATTTGTTGGGGTGGGGAGGACTCTCCTGTTCATTGGGGGGTATTTAGGTGTTTAGCAGCATCTTGGCCTCTGATCATTAGATGCCACTAGCACTGCAGCCTGTCCACCCCCAGTTATGACATTGCCAAATGTCCCCTGGGGGAAAACTGCTCCTATTGAGAACCACTAATCTAGGGGAGGCTTGATCAGATTTAGGTTCAGTTTCTTGACAGGAATCCCTCATATATGATGGTGGTGGTTTTTCCTTTTTCCTAGTACTACTTTTTCTCTATTTCCTTTGTCATATACATATTCTCTTAGTAGACTATATATTTAAAATATTTCTTAAAGCTTTATATTTAAAATTTAAAATTTATTTGAGTATATTAGATGGTAATATCCAAAATACATTAGTTATTTTGCCATTTATTTTGAGCTTTAGAAGGAACTATGTTTTACAATTTGATAAAGATATTAACGTACAGTGCACAAGTTGGCTGTGTGCCCTTTTTTGAAATTTTTACTTATGGCCTTCAGGTTTTAGATTTAGTTTTACAGTTTTTTTTTTTTAAGATTCTTATTTTATCCATTTTATTGATAGTATCTGGAGGGGTAACAGCCAAATGACACAAACCAAAAGGCAACCAATTGTGAGGACAGAAAGGAGCAGGAAGCAGTGTCCCATTTCTGGATCCTCACAGACAGATAACTAGAGTCATTCCCAATCTACATGTTTTGTTTTTTTTTTTAAAGATTTATTTATTTATTTAATTTCCCCCCCTCCCCTGGTTGTCTGTTCTCGGTGTCTATTTGCTGCGTCTTGTTTCTTTGTCCGCTCCTGTTGTCGTCAGCGGCATGGGAAGTGTGGGCTGCGCCATTCCTGGGCAGGCTGCTCTTTCTTTTCACGCTGGGCGGCTCTCCTTATGGGTGCACTCCTTGCGCGTGGGGCTCCCCCATGCGGGGGACACCCCTGCGTGGCATGGCACTCCTTGCGGGCATCAGCACTGCGCATGGGCCAGCTCCACATGGGTCAAGGAGGCCCGGGGTTTGAACCACAGACCTCCCATGTGGTAGACGGACGCCCCAACCACTGGGCCAAAGTCCGTTTCCCCCAATCTACATGTTGATAGATTATTGTCTCCGTGTTCTGACAGAACTTTGAGCATTAAAAAGGCACATTGGAAGTAAGCTCGGTACATAGGATTGCTCTCAGCTGGAAGATACTAAACACACACTTACATATGGGTTGTCTTGATGTCTGTTAAATACAAGCTTTGCCCCTGGCAGTGGGATTCTCATTTTCTTACTCATTTTCTTTGGCGTCTTCATTTTTCTGAATCAACTATACTTTATTATTTCTGTCAAGCAATTGGAAAGAACTATTGTAACCTGCAGTATAGTAAACCTTTTCATAGAAAACTTTGCCTTCTTCCCTCAAAATGCTGGCTAACGTTAGGAGTCGTTCTTGATTCTTTTGGGCATTCGAGAATCCATCGAAAGACCTGACAAACACGGTCATTTCAGCTCTGTCTTGAATGAAAACACCCGGCTCTACAGGCTTGGGTGGATCGGGTTGCTGTGCTGAGGGGAGGTACAGGGAAATGGTGACCGTGGACTGGCTGAAAGGGCCTGAGCCCGGCTCCAAGAAGCTTGTCACCGGGGCTGTCTTCTGTATTTTCATCTCTCTGTCGTTCTTGCCTGCAGTGTAGCCACTCAGTTTGGAGAAACTGACCTGGACTGCCGACTCCCAATCCATGGACTCCACCAAGGTCCTGATCCACTTGGCGGGTCCATAGCTGCGGATCTCGTAGCTGCGGGGCTGGGACCCGCGTGCTCCGGGGCCTCCCAGGCCGGCGTCTCCGGAACCACCCCGGGCTTGGGCTCAGCCACCTCGGCCATGGGCCAACACTGGGGACCCAGCTGGCAAGCTGCGTCTGGAAGGCTGCACCTGGCCGCCGCCCCAGTTTTACAGTTTTTTATGTGCAGGTGATTCTCTTGTTTTAGTATTATCTTTACAAAATACCAGTTACATGAAAAGGAAGAATACCTAGTATCACTCAATAGAATTCCAAATAGTTAAGAAAAGGGCAAATACAGACCAAGCATAGCTTTGAGGTTTTGTGAAACATTTTCTCTTTTCTTTATCTCCTAGCCATATTGGTTATTGCCTCGCTACTCTCTTTCAACCTTTTGCAATTGACCTTTGTCTCTTGACCTCTTAATTGACTGTTCCTTTTCACCTTTTATAGTAGATGAACATCCTTGCTTTAGTAAGAAAGCATCACATTCCCTTCACTTCTTTATCTGCCTCCTTTTGCCTTCATTTTTCTCTTAGAATCTCCTTTCCATCTGACCTTACACTTGCCAACCCCAGCTAAGATTGGGTTGCCTTTCTTTGGGGCTTCTGTTTTTACTTTCATCTGTAAATCTTCACAATGCTTTGACAAAATCAGCCCTAGCTTCAGTGAACCAGGCCTCTAAATGATACAAGACAAAGTATAATTAAATCCTAAATAAATGCTGTTGTATTTAATGAGTACTTTTTCTTTTAAAATTGGGTTTATCTGGAAACTCAGATGTATTCAGTAGATAATGTTTCATATGTGATCCTTTAAGCAACCTGCCTATATTGCTAAAGATCATGAAATTTTTTCTATCCCAATAATTGGCTTGACTGAAGAATGCTAAATAGTATCATTGGTAGGACACAAAAAATCACTAGTTGTCCCTAAATGTGTTTTACAGTAAAACTTGTTGGCAATTAAAATTGATTAACTTATCTGGTTTTTCATTTTACATTAAACTTGAAGAGCTAGGGTATCATTTTTCACTGAGCTCATCTTTTCTCTAGAGGCCTGTTGCCATTTATTTTATTGTTATTATTTTTTAATATAATAAACTTCATTTTTAAAGAGGTTTTATATTACAGAAAAGTCACTCAAAAGTATAAGGGATTCACATATACCTCTCTCCCCCTCTCCCATCTTCCCCTATTAATAACATCTTACAATTATGAGGTACATTTCTTTAAATTGATGAATAAATATTGAAGCATTGCTACAAATCAAGACCTATAGTTTACATTTAATTCCAATGCCCCAAGTTCGTCCTATTATTCCCTCCCCCTACCCTCAGAACTTCTGGTAACCACTGTCTTAATAACAATGTTACATATTCTTCCATTACTACCATATTAATAAGCTTACTTTGTCCATGGTTGCATTCCCCACTTAGTTTGTCCATTCTTCATCTTTGAGAATTTTGGAAAGGTGATGCCTGCTGTGCCTCAGATTGAGAGGTGGCTTAGATCTTATGGGGCAGATGAAAGGAACTGTTTTGCTTGCAATTATAGATACTCGCTGTTTTTGGGATGGCTGTGGTCCATCATCATCTGTTTGTTAGTTGTTCTGGGCAAGTCCGATAATCTAGAGAGTAGGTGTTGCCTGCAACTCTTCTGAAATTCAGGGCTCAGCTAGCATATAGCCATTACTTTAGACAAAATTTTGTTTGATGCTTATATTTATAGTGTCACATTTATATTGAACTTTGTTTTGAAGACCTTCAGTTGAATTATAAAAATGATTTTGCATTCTTAGGAAGACTAAGAAGTTGAACTTTAATGAATCATGAAAGAAAGGCTTGCATGGTGGGGTTCCAATGAACTTGACTCCTTTTATTTGTCTGCTGTAGATAGAAACTGAGTTGCTTTAGCTTCCTGTTAATTTGATTCTGAGCACATCTGCTGTCATACTGACAACAGCACTTAGTTGATTATTGCTTCTGTATAGCAGAGTTTTCTGTTACATTGGTCTAACTTTCCTTTATACTCTTCTGGCACTTCAGTATGTCTAATGCAGTCTAGCATTTAATTATATTTTCCTTTACAATTTACAAGTTTTCCCCATGCGGTCTACAGTTAAACTTAAAACTTTTTGAGTATAGGAACAGCTTGTTGTTTCTTATACCAAATCTATAGAAAATACTTAGAGTATGTTTGTGAGTGACTGACATATGATTAAGTCCAGAATGTGTGAATTTTGTGAATTTGTTCTTAGGAGGATTTACTACAGATCTGACTAGGCTAAAAACCACTGATTAATAGAATAAAATGTCATATATCAGCTTTTCAAAGACTGAAGCATATTCTTTGGAAATGAGAATTATTTACTTTGGTGGAAACTATTAGACTGATATGGACTTCTCCTTTGCTGCCCTTTTTCTATAAATTTAGCTTCTTTAAAACCGACACAAATAAAAGCACATTACTTTAAATCTTATATTTAGATTCCTGGGCCATTTAATGAGTCCTCTGCCTATGGCTGTTATTATTATTTTTAATGTACTACTACATCCTATTGTTTGTACTCACTGTCTGCACTCTCTGTGTCTGTTCGTCATGTGCTGTCTGTGTCTGCCCGTCTTTTTTCTTTAGGAGGCACTGGGAGCCGTACTTGGAAACTCCCATGTGGGAGGGAGGTGCCTAATCACTTGAACCACCTCTGCTCCTTGCTTGTTGTGTCTCTCATTGTATTTCCTCATCGTGTCATCTTGTTGCATCAGCTCACCATGCCAGCCCATCACATCAGGTCGCTGTCTTGCTCATCTTCTTTAGGAGGTACCAAGAGCTCCTGTGTGGTAGGTGGATGCCCAACTGGCAGTCACATCCACTTCCCATGGCTATTATTTTGAATTAGTTTTAAAAAGAAAAAAAAATGCATATTACAGGACCTAAAATACTTTCCTATTTCTTTGGGGACAAGAATATCTGCTATAAGGAACTGATGAGAAATGAATATGGAAGCCATAGTTCTAAGATTATTTCTACTAGTAGGGTTTTCTTTCATTATGTTTTTACTCACCTTTCTCCCAGTTAATGACAAGGGCAACTGTGTCATGCCTTTTTTTTAGAATGAAAATGTTGAATCTATGAGAGCTTAAGGAAGAAGGATCAGAAAAAGATTTTCTTTAAAAGTCACTTCTTAAAAAGAAGAGTCTTATGTAGTAGAAATTCAAATATTTATTGTTTGAATTGCCCTGCTCTCAAGTTACTACATTTAATTGTTAAATTTGAATCCTGGATTTTAGTTGGTGGGTATAATTAGATAGCACATTTGGAGAGAACCCATAAAAGGGTGTGTGACTGCCCACTTTGTTCTGTGCAGTTTGTGATGAAAAAAGAAAATATGTGAAAAGAGACTATGAATTCAAAACTTCAGCCTGTTCTGTTGGAAATGTCAGGTAGGAAACAGTGTATTTTAGTTTGGTACTTTTTTTTTTTTTTTTTTTTTTAAAGATTTATTTATTTATTTAATTTCCCCCCCTCCCCTGGTTGTCTGTTCTTGGTGTCTATTTGTTGCGTCTTGTTTCTTTGTCTGCTTTTGTTTCTTTGTCCGCTTCTGTTGTCGTCAGCGGCACGGGAAGTGTGGGCGGCGCCATTCCTGGGCAGGCTGCTCTTTGTTTTCACGCTGGGCGGCTCTCCTCACGGGCGCACTCCTTGCGCGTGGGGCTCCCCCACGCGGGGGACACCCTTGCGTGGCACGGCACTCCTTGCGCGCATCAGCCCTGCGCATGGCCAGCTCCACACGGGTCGAGGAGGCCCGGGGTTTGAACCGCGGACCTCCCATATGGTAGACGGACGCCCTAACCACTGGGCCAAAGTCCGTTTCCCTTTAGTTTGGTACTTTTAGTTTTTATTAATGATTATTCTCAAACTCTGTCAAAGAGTGGAGAATTTTTTATAAGGGTGCATGTCTACTAGAACTGAGCCTAGGTAGCCCCAGGATTGCTGCAGGACTGGTCTTTCTCTGACCAGTTTTTCTCTCTGTGTCTCTGTCTCTTTCCTCCCTCTGCTTTCTGCATAGTCACCTTCACTGTCTCTCTTCCACCATTTTCCTCTCCCTTTTTGACTAGCACCTTTTGCTTTTTCCATCATAGCTGTGGTATGTGTAATGCTCATGGTTTTCCCATCCCTTCTCTTCATCGTGACCTTTTAGTTTTACCTCTCAGTGATAACTAACAAACTCTCAGTACTGAACTTCACAACTTCCCCTTTTGTAATCAGATCATATCTGCCTTGACCAGGAAGTTGTTATAGCATAGTATACAATATGTAGCAATTGCAGTATAATAACCAGTCACCATGTATATATTCCGTGTAACACTGGTAACGTTTATTCAATATATGAAATAAAGTGCCTTTTTTTTTTAAAGATACATAAATCACAAAAAATGTTACATTAAAAAATATGAGAGCGAAGTGGATTTGGCTCAACTGATAGAGCATCTGCCTACCACATGGGAGGTCCAGGGTTCAAACCCAGGGCCTCCTGATCCATGTGGTGAGCTGGCCCACGTGCAGTGCTGATGTGTGCAAGGAGTGCCGTGCCACACAGGGGTGTCCCCCACGTAGGGGAGCCCCATGTGCAAGGAGTGTGCCCCGTAAGGAGAGCTGTCCCATGCAAAAAAAGCACAGCCTGCCCAGGAGTGGCACCGCACACATGGAGAGCTGACACAGCAAGATGATGCAACAAAAAGAGACCCAGATTCTTGGTGCAACTGACAAGAATCCAAGCAGACACAGAAGAACACACATAGTGAATGGACAGAGAGAGCAGACATGAGGGGGCAGGGGGGAGGGGAGGGGAGAGAAAAAAATAAAAAATAAATCTTTAAAAAATTATATATATATATGTTTATATATATATATATATATGAGAGGTTCCCATATACCCCACATCCCCACTCCTCCCACATCAACAACTTCTTTCATCATTTTGGCACATTCATTGCATTTGGTGAATACATTTTGGAGCACTGCTGCACTGCATGGATTATAGTTTATATTGTAGTTTACACTCTCCCCCAGTACGTTCAGTGGGTTATGGCAGGATATATAATGTCCAGCATCTATCCCTGCAGTATCATTTAGGATAACTCCAGGTCCTGAAAATGCCTCCACATCACATCTCTTCTTCCCTCTCCCTGCCCTCAGCAATTGCCATGGCCACTTTCTCTACATCAATGCTATAGTTTCTTCCATTACTAGTCACAATAGTTCTATAGTAGAATACCAGTAAGTCCACTCTAATCCATATTTTATTGCTCCATCCTGTGGACCCTGGAATAGTGATGTCCACTCCCCCTCTATATCGAGAGGGGGCTTAGATCCCACATGGTTGATGGATGTGATTCTCAGTTGTAGGCACTCTCGGTTTCCTGGTGTGGTGGTTGACCATCTTCACCTCCTTGTTAGCTGACCTAGGTAAGTCCAAGGAACTGGAGAGTTGGAGTTGCAACTCTGCTGAGGCTCAGGGACCAGCTTGCACATGGCCAGTCCAGAGATTCAGGTCTTCTGAGTATACAGCAACCCCAGCGCCAACCACAGGTTCAGTAAAAACGACAGAAGAGGCATGTGTAGAAAGATCACATCTGAGTCCAACTCCATCACACTCAGGAACAGAAATTACAAAGTAGGGCCTACTGACAAGGTACTGAACTCCAGAGCCATCTGCCATGACCAGAGAACCTATGTGTCTCCATGGCCTTCAGGAGCACTAGTTTTGGGGTTGCATCTGCTTTGGCTGTCTCTGGGATCCTGCTGAGGCGTGAATAAGTGCAACCCCTCTGATGACCTCCCAACTCTTTTTTGAAGACTCTTAGCCATATAAATTCATTTGTCTTTACCATTTTCCCCTTTTATTCAAGGTCTTTTTCTAGTTGAATCACCTGTTAGTGATTGGTAGTAATCCCTCGGCGCCAGGGAGGCTCATCCCTGGGAGTCATGTCCCATGCTGGGAGGAAGGTAATGCATTTACATGCTGAGTTTGACTTAGAGAGTGGTCACATTTGAGCAACATGGAGGCTCTCAGGAGGTAATTCTTAGGCACCCTGCAGCACTAGGCCTCGTTCATATTTCAGTCACACAGGCTCATAAGCATAGTCATCAGTATCAAGTGTTCATCATTGGACCATCCTTCTTTGCTGGTCTTTGCCCTTGCATTTGGGGGATTGTTGCTGTTCCATTGGGGAATGTGACAGAGCTCCCTTGGCTAGGAACTCAGTACTCCCTCAGTTGTTGTTTGTAACTGTAACTACTATGAAAATACCCAACGAATATCTGAACATTTTTATATACCCTATATACATGCCTTGGATAACTCCCTCCCAATCATGTGTCCCCCATCAATAACATTCCACACCAGTGTTCCTCCCTTGCCATAGTTGAAACCCTCTGTGGTCCAAAACTTCTTAAAAAATGAAGCCTATTATATTGCCAAATTCAGTTAATAGGAAAATGAAATAGTAATGATAGGTTTAAAGATTAGAAATAGAATACATACTAATTTAGAAAAAATAAAGTAAAAATAAATTGGGGTATTAAAAAATTAAAAATATAAAACTTTGTTTTTTACATTTTGCCTTTCATCACTGTAATAGGTGTTGTCCTGTATGTACAGCGGCAAGGCAATTTCTTTCATTTCTTCCTCATTGTCTACATCCTTTTTTTTTCAAAAATTTTTAATTTTGTCTTCAAAAAAGTTTTAGATCACAGTAAAGTCATATATACAATATAGGGGACTCCCATATATCCAACATCAAACCCTTTTCCCCCTTCTCCAGCAGTAATCTTTTTACATGTTCATGTTGTATTTGCTGCAGCTGATGTATAGCTACCAAACATGGTTCTATTTTGGTTAGATTATGGTTTATATTTTAGATTGTACAAATTTCTAATTTCTAAAAAAAAAAAAAGAATTCTGTCAAAATGAAAAAATAAATACTATAGGATAGTAAAAAAAAACAAAAAGGAAATAAACAATGAGCAGGGAGGGAACTCGTGTAATCACAAGGGTCTTTATAAAGAAAGAGAGGCATAGATCACAATTTGTACTTTGTGTGATTTGAATTCTTTTAAATTTTTTTCATTGGTTTACATTCAGTAAAATGGGTTCCATGTTCTCTTGTAAAAATGTTTATTCTGCTGTTGGTTGGAGTATTCTATAAATGTCAGTGAGGTTAAAAAAAAACCAATTACATAAAAACGCAAAAGATCTCATCCTATGTTTTTGAATGCTAGACTTTTTTACCCTCAGTTTAGTCACATACTAACAAAGAAAACTAAGTGATACTGGAGGTTGTTAGCACATGAGGCCCACATCACATGCCTCATCATTATCATCCTTGTTCTCAAAATAGCTAAAAACTGTTATAGAGTGCCTGTTTGGTGTAGGACATTATAATTTAACATGTTTAATTTTTTCACTTCCTTCAGTGAAGCATGCAGGAAGGTTAGAAGTTAATCTCAGTATATGCTTTAGGTAAAAATTTGTATTAGACTGTTTGCAAGTCCAAGCCATTACAGCACAAATCTCTACAGGAAAGGTCTTTGGACAGAGTGGAATAGGTGAGGTGTTCACTCCATATTTGAAAAATTGGATCATTTTATATACTTATACGTCCAAAAAAAGAGAAGCCATCTTATTTAATGCTTTCTCTAAATGTTTTCCCAAATTATTCCCCCATTCTCATTTTCATAAATATTTGTAATATTAGATTTATGCAACACAACTGAAAAATTGCTCAGGCTACTGAAATAAGTTGTTGAATTTGTGCTAAAATTTACACAGTCAAGAAGGATACAAAATTACCTTCCAGTTTGAAATCCCTTTCTGAAAACCATGTAGTCTTTAATTTATTATGTGTTATGATTTGAGGATGTATTTTTGGGTACAATAGTTGATTTATTGGATGGAATGTGTTTGGTAATAACTAGGTAGTGGGGCTGAGAATGGCTTCTCTGAATTTGGTGCAGGTTTGTTTGTTTGTTTTTTAATCATGTATGTGATTTACACATTGATACCGGCACTAATTTTCCTGATGGTTCTCATAGATGTATCCTCTTATTGTTTGCTGCTTTTTTACATAAACTATCACTGTTCTCTACCCTGCTTCTCTTCTGAATTTAATCTATATTTTCAAAGATAAGTTTGAGGTTTGACTCCTATTTGGCACCTGGGATTAATAAACGTGGTCTGTTAGTTGATAACTGCTGAAATTCTGGAAAGTTTGTGGTAATATTTTTTTAAATAATTTTTTATTTTATGAGACTTGTGTATGACTCTGACTAGTTTTTTTTTTTGCAGAAGAGCATAAAGTGATTTACCCAGGTGAGTTGGCTGGAAGTTTATGCTGTACTTTGTACTCAAATACCTTTACTTATTGCTATAAATCAGGTGTTGCTGCCTCTGCTTCTGCTTTAGATGTCAGCCCATCAAGAGCATGTACTGTGCCCCATGTACATTTCAGCAACCACTTAGCAACCTGGAAATAATCTTTTACTTATGCCAGCTGTTCCTCCATTGTAGTGTTCCTAGAACCTTAGCCTAATTTGGGGAGAGTCCCTTCTCCCCCCACCCCCACCCCCCATTTAACTAGAGTACCATATATATATATATGAGATTTTATTTTGTCTACCTTTAACTTTGGAAGCAAATGGCTTCCAAAAAAGTGTTTTCTATTTCAGAGTTGTAAATGAGATGGCAGTGTTACTAAAGGAATATAATATCTTCTCCCTCTCAGTTCCCAACCACATCTCACAGTATGTGGGAGCAATTCATAATAGAGTTATCAATAGAATGGTACATGTGGGCTATAGCTTTTACTTGCTTTCATCAATATATATATTTGTGCCTATACTAGTTTTCAATATGGTAGTTGTGTGGAAGTGTCATTTTATTAATTATTAGTCTTATTCATATTTGGATTAGAAATTAATTTCATGGATTTTACTTAAGGAATGAATCTCAAGGATGACCTTTGATGGTAGTATTTTTTTTTTGAGGTCCGGGAGATTGAACTTGAGACCTCGATATGGGAAGCAGGTGCTAAACCACTGAGCTGCACCTTCTCCCCTAATGGTAGTATTTTATTTTATTTTATTTTTAAGATTTATTTTTTATTTATTTCTCTCTCCTTCCTAACCCCCCCGCCCCAGTTGTCTGCTGTCTGTGTCCATTTGCTGTGTGTTCTTCTGTGTCCTCTTGTATTCTTGTCAGTGGCACTGGGAATCTGTATCTCTTTTTTGTTGCATCATCTTGCTGTGTCAGCTCTCTGTGTGCAGCACCACTCCTGGGCAGGCTGTCCTTTTTTCACGTGGGGCGGCTCTCCTTACAGGGCGCACTCCTTGTTCATGGGGCTCCCCTACGCGGGGGATTCCCCTGCATGGCATGGCACTCCTTGCATGTATCAGCACTGCATGTGGGCCAGCTCACCACATGGGTCAGGAGGCCCTGGGTTTGAACCCTGGACCTCCCATGTGGTAGGCGGATGCCCTATCAGTTGAGTCAAATCCAATTCCCTAATGATAGTATTTTAAACCATGTTCTTTGGAGCCATGCTGCTCCTCAGAAGTCCCTCAAGGTCCATCATGGGGGAGTGAAAGGGAAGCTGTGTATATATGGCTCGCTCTGGCCAATATCTACTTCAGTTGGAGCAACTCCAGTTTTATCTGTTGAGTTGCTGGGGTTCCACAAAAGATTTAATTTGAAAGAAAATAAAATAAATTTGTATACCACCAGATTAGTAGAAAGATCTAGGGGTAAGGAAACTTAAGTCTCTTTTGGCTACACCATTAACTAGTTTTCTAATGTTAGACAAGTTACTTAAAATGTCTTTCTCAGGTTTTTGTATACAAAATAACACTACTTTTATCTTCCTAATGGGTTGTTTTGAGATTTAAAACCTGCCATGAGCCAAAAATATAAAGTAACTATAAAAAATACTCTTAAAATAGCAGCAATACCTACGAACTGAGAAATCCAGTATAGTTTTGAGTTTTTTTGCAGAAAGTATCTTCCAATTTTCTGTGATATTTGGGCATTATTATTTCCTAATTTCAAATAATGCTTGTTGGCAGCCTTGTTTAAAACTTCATTTCTAATGGAAGATAATGACTATTTCTATGCATAAATATGAATGCATTTATATAGGTCTGTGGGCTTTAAACTTTATATAGATTTCTTTTCATGGTGCCTCTCTAAGAACATAAATAAGTGAAGCTTAGTTTAGTTCCCAAGAGAAATCAAATCTCAGTGTGCTTGCGTTCATTTCTACTCTTTGTAGGGCCAGAAAACTTAGCCTGAAAATTGGATTGGCACATTCCTGAATCTGACTCTTGTTAATACAGTTTCTCTATTTAGTTGGGTTGGATGCCATTTCATTTCTTGTTCAAGCAGAGAACAGAACTTTATGTTTCCTTTAGGAAACCGTCCCTAGCCTTTATATTAATTTAAATCTGACAGCTTGTAAAATCACAGGGACAGGAATGAAAAATAGTTCTTTTTGGGAAAAATTCTCAATAACAGTGTTCTAGCCTTAAATAGAGAAAGCCTGTATGCTTCCCTATTACCTAATAGGGTATCAGAATGGCCTTTCTTATTTGGAGTTCATTAGCAATCTTGACTCAAAAAGTGGTTGTGACAGTAGCACTGTAAGGTTAGGTGATGCTGACTGATTTTCTAGCTCTTGCACTGCATGTATCCTTTAAGTATCCACAGTGCAGCTGTTGCTGGCATCATACCACCAAGGATAGAGAGCCCAAATTATAATTTTGAGCATAGCCAGCCAGTTTTTATGGGAAAATATAAAAACTTGAGTATCTGCCCATAGAGTTAAATGTGAAATATGCTGAAGGGTAGTATTTTCTATCTTCTGGAATTTAACAAAAATAAATATCTGAAAAGAAGCCCTCTTTTTCTTTATTTAATTCTCTGCTAAACAAACAAAAGTCATTAGAACCAGGAGTTTACATAGGAGTTATGAAACTAGTCAGATATTTTCTGGCACAATAATGGATAGTTTTATTGTTCAGAAGTCCTTCTGAGAAAAATATGTGTGGGTAGGAATTCCTAATAAGTATAATAATAGCTATTTATTCAGTACCGCCTATGTATCAGTTCTTAAAACAACACTTTCAAGGTCAGAATTACTATCTTTATTTCATAAATGAGAAAGAAGATTCAGAGAATTTAAGCAGTAAACCCCATGGTCATACAACTAGGTAGCAGGACTAGATTAGATTGCTGAACACAATTTTCCCTAACTGTAAAACTCATTTTCCTACCACGCTCCCTGTCAGTGAAGACTCATTTATGAAATATGTCTTACCTTTCAGGGAGCATAATTTGCCTTTAAACAATTTATGTCAAGTAACCCTATTTTGCTTTTTATTTTTTGTGTGTGGTGAAATTAGATTTAATGTCCCTGAGAATTAGAATACAAAAAACCTCAATTAAAATATTTCAGGAAGAAAGTTAAGGTTGGAATACTTGTCATTATAGATCACCAGCTGTGATTTGCCTTGCTGAGGGTTTTTGTACCCCTATCAGCTCATTTTTTATTTGTGTTATGTTCTTTAGTAAGGGAATTTTCCTTGAGCATTGTTTGCTGTTTTCCTCACCACACAGCTATACCTGTGATCTGCAAGAGATTATGGGGATCTTTTTGGTTCCTGTCACCAGAAACTTTGCTCTTCTTCCAGATGTCAGTGCAATATTACATCTAGTCAGTAGAAGTCATCCTCTAACACATGACGTGCTTCAGCTTGAGATTTCTTTTATTCATGCCTTTATTTTAAATGAGTACTTTTCTAGTCTCTGGAAAAATACTTCTAGTTTTGACATTTGTCAATACTGACATTGGTTGAGTTATGTTTTCTGTCCCTGCTTTGTCAGTAAAAGAAGTTGAGTCATTACTGAGCTGCTTTTATGCATTTTATATGCTGGTGCTTAGGTAATGGCGCCGACAGTAAAAACAACCCTTTGACGCACATGAGATATTAGGCCAGTTAAAGCCTTTGCTTTCCAAGAGGTATTAACAAGAAATTGAAATACCCTTTTTATTTTTCAGGCCAAACAATACTCCAAACCTATTTTCTGTGAAGATTTAGACACATGAGAAGATTGTCAAGTATCCTCTAACTTTGGATAAGGAACATTGAGTGTACAGTCTTTCACCTACTAAACACACATTGTTTTATTCAAAGATTCCAAACCCGATCATCATCTTGAGATTTGTCTATGACTCAGAGCCTTTAGAAACACCAGCTAAGCCAGTGACACTGGATATATCTTCAAGCAAAGGGAATAGCGTGTATCTTGATCAATTGAAGATTAAACAAGAAAAGCAGTCACTGTTTTCCTTTGTGTAACAATGCCTAGGTGGTCTAAAGATGTCTCTTCAAAATATTAGACTTGAGTTCACTGTCTTATTTCAGATTTCTTTTTTTTGTTAGGTGCCCTCCCCTCAGTTTTTAATATTGTTATTTTATTGAAGAACCACATCTGTTGGAAATCATTTCTCAATATCTTAAGGAAGGAAGAAAGGTTTTTACATTTTTTTCTTGTCATTCAGTAGTATCTGATATACAGAAAGTATGTCTCTAATTGCTCTGTCCTTAAATCTAATTTGGGTTTACTTGAACTTTACTTCTGGAAGTTAGGTCTGAATAAGTCTACCTATCAAATGATTGGGAACAGTTAGTAGAGGGGGAAAGGACTTATTTATAGTTCTCTGGCTTGTTTATATGCAAATTATTAAAATCAGGAACACTTAAGGTTTGAAATACAATGAAGCTGAACCGAAAATGTCATACTGGTATTAGAGAAAAAGTAAAGGAGTACTATTATTCTTCCGTATGAATAGGAAGGGAGGAAATTTAAGTGCTTACCCTGGGAAACTTAACCAATTCCTTTTCATTCTTCATGTCTCAAATGTCCTTTGATTATGGAGATTTTTCCCTGATTCCGTCGTATGGGTTAGTTCCTCCTATTACACTGCCTTCCACAGTGCCTCCTTTGCCCTTTATAATGCCCATCACGTTTGTAGTTCCTTATTTTGTATAGGTCTCACCAGACTTTAAGGGCCATGAAAGTAGGAGTTAAGCTGTTCTTGGTCCTGTCTGAATCACAGGTGTTTATCACAGTACTAGGCACAGTGGTGCCAAATAAAAGCTTGTTGTATGAATGAGCAAATGAATGGTTAGATGTTTAGAGAGGATAGTAGTTTTGAGTGAATACTTGCCTAACTCATTTTCCCCGGAAATTTAATTCCCTAAAGTAAGAACTCTCCTCTAAAATCTATGCATGACCTAGACTAAGCAGAGATTGAGAAAAGAACATTAAAAATGAATATGGACTAAGAGAATTGTTCTGAGGGAGAATCCTGTATAAATTTACAAGGTGGGGAATAATTTGTTTTTTAGTAACTATGGGAGCATTGGGGTATTTGTTTTCTATTTATTGTGCTGGGTTTTCGTTTTTATTTATTTTTTGGTATGCATATTTTATTTTTCTATTTTCTAGTTAGACTATATTAATGCTCTTTTGATGCTCATGTAGCTTAGGGTTTTTGTTTTTTGTTTTTTGTTTTTTTTTAATATATATATATTTTTTAATTTAATTCCCCTTCCCTCCCCCCGGTTGTCTGTTTTCTGTGTCTTTTTGCTGCATCTTGTTTCTCTGTCCGCTTCTGTTGTCGTCAGCGGCACGGGAAGTGTGGGTGGCGCCATTCCTGGGCAGGCTGCTCCCTCCTTCGCGCTGGGCGGCTCTCCTTATGGGTGCACTCCTTGCGCGTGGGGCTCCCCTACGCGGGGGACACCCCTGTGTGGCAGGGCACTCCTTGCGCGCATCAGCACTGCGCATGGGCCAGCTCCACACGGGTCAAGGAGGCCCGGGGCTTGAACCGCGGAACTCCCATGTGGTAGACGGACGCCCTAACCACTGGGCCAAAGTCCATTTCCCTAGCTTAGGGTTTTTGTGTGATCATTTCATTGTTTGATTTTTTTAAAGGCAGTGAAGATTTTAGCAGAATGTGTAATTCTGCTAAATTGTGGGTAGAGCCTGAGAGATGGGAAAGAAAAGTAATATCATAATTATATGAATGACCTTGTAAACCATGCCTAATAATAACTATTATTGCTCACAAAAGTCCTGTATCACTCACTGTGCCATTTCAGAATATTTGTTGTATCATTCGTAGAGTGGTTTTTTTTTTGTTTCTCTTAAGGGATAGGAGGAATCAAAATATTTTCCACAGAAAAATTGTGACCATCAAGTAGTAAAGTCTTCTTTTTTGCTGTTTTTCTTTTAAAGATTTATTTATTTATTTAATTTCCCCCCCTCCCCTGGTTGTCTGTTCTTGGTGTCTATTTGCTGCGTCTTGTTTCTTTGTCCGCTTCTGTTGTCGTCAGCGGCACGGGAAGTGTGGACGGCGCCATTCCTGGGCAGGCTGCTCTTTCTTTTCACGCTAGGCGGCTTTCCTCACGGGCGCACTCCTTGCGCGTGGGGCTCCCCCACGCGGGGGACACCCTTGCGTGGCACGGCACTCCTTGCGCGCATCAGCACTGCGCATGGCCAGCTCCACACGGGTCGAGGAGGCCCGGGGTTTGAACCGCGGACCTCCCATATGGTAGACGGACGCCCTAACCACTGGGCCAAAGTCCGTTTCCCTTTTTTGCTGTTTTGATGGACTTCCTGTTGCTGTACTTCAGGTATTCTTTTTACCTTTTTGGGTTCCTTCTTGTTTGTGTTAAATATACCGATGATTAAATTCCAAACCATTGAAAATTCTGGCAGGATATTTGTAATCCGTTTCTTTATTGTTTTCTTTCATTATGATTAACGGAGACTAGATTTTAATTTGCACATTTACTTGAAATTGTAGCTTGTGTAACCTTCATTCTGTTTTTGTCATGCTAGTAGAGGACAGCTGTCATTTTGAAGGCCAGGTCTTTATGTTATTTCTAGTTACCTTCTAATGTACTTCTGGATAAATCTCTTCGGGTTTTGTGGTTTTTTTAAAGATTTATTTATTTATTTTATTTCTCTCCCCTTCCCCCCACCCTGGTTGTCTGTTCTCGGTGTCTATTTGCTGTGTCTTCTTCTTTGTCCACTTCTGTTATTGTCAGTGGCATGGGAAACTGTGTTTCTTTTTGTTGCATCATCTTGTGGTGTCAGCTCTCCGTGTGGGCGGCGCCATTCTTAGGCAGGCTGCACTTTCTTTCGTGCTGGGTGGCTTTCCTTACAGGGTGCACTCCTTGCACGTGGGGCTCCCCTACGTGGGGGACACCCCTGCGTGGCACGGCACTCCTTGCGCGCATCAGCCCTGCACATGGGCCAGCTCCACACCGGTCATGTAGGCCCGGAGTTTGAACCGTGGACCTCCCATCTGGTAGATGGATGCCCTAAGCACTGGGCCAAGTCCGCTTCCCTAATCTCTTGTTTTTACTTTTTGTTGATTTCAATTCCCTGCTTTGATCCTTTCTACTGATTGCTTTTTTAAAAAAACTACCAATTTAAATTGGAAATTAGAAATAGAAAGTAGTTCTTTAGTATATTTTGTTTGCATAGTAACTTTCCTCCAAAGTGCTTCCTGATTTTAGGTTATGTGTTTTATTTGTTTTCTTGACATCTTTTCAAAATAGATTTAAGAACTGAAATTATCCTGTTTTTTTACATTTTTTTTTTCTCAAAGGGTAAACCATACATTGTGGACTAGTAACCAGTGCCAAAGAACAGTAAAAAGAAGTGACAATAAATAGACGTTAGGGACCAGATCCCTCCCTATCACCTACCAAAGAAATAGGTGAGAATGGGCATCTAGTCATTTGTATGTAGGATCACCCAGGAATGGGCTCCTGACCATGAGAAGAATTACCTATTTTCTTCCTGTATAATAAATGATTAGAGGGTTTCTGTCAGTACATTCGCATTAATTTGGTCTGTGATACAGACATTGGGGTTGGGATTATTAGTGTTGTTTTTACAGAAGAAGAAATCAAGGGCTGGTTAAGTCATATAACTTCATTTTATTTTACCTATCCTTTAGCAAGTGCCAAAAATGTGGCTATCTCTATGCTACAAAGACACAAGAAAGTAGAGGACTTGATCTGACTAGGGAGGTACAACAGATACTTGGCTATACAGTTTTGATCAATAAAGTTTATGATAAAATGGCCTGAGGGACTGTTGACAAAAGTGCTGGTAACCACAAAGCCAAGGGAATTGAGGCTAGTCACAACAGAGTTCATAGAAAGATGACTTGAATTGGACTCCAAAGGAAGGTAGGATTTATTCAGAGCTCCATGGATTCTAACAGAACTGGAATTTGTTGTCCATTGTGGTTTTCATTATGTGACCATTTTCTGTCTGAGAATTAAAATTAGTATAGAACTCACTATGAAACATTCACTAAAGAAATTGAGCAAAGAGAAAAGCTTGTAAATTTTTATACCTAACTGTGTATTGTCTTGATCCTCCGACATAGTTCATTTTCCTTTTAATGAATCTTGACTGCTTGATTCAGAGAAGCAGTTTTGAGGAAAGAAACATGATGGATTTCTTTTTTTCTCTCTCCAACTCATGATTTATAAAGCCTTCACATTTTTCAGGTGTTTAGCTAACTCTACAATAGCTACAGTAATGGAGTAAAGTTAGTAGATGCGTTAATATATGACTTACAAAGATAGGACCAGGCCAGTGAAGTTTTTGTGAGGCAATGTTTGGTCTCTCTGTATTCACTTCGGATGCAGATTAGAGATGGTTACTACCACTTCCCCAACTGTGGAAGCAAGCCCTCTGGCTTGAGGCGGACTTTAAGAAACACTCATTCAGTTTTGCAGGTCCTCAAAAAGTATTCAGGAGAATTACAATATACAATCTCTGCTCCCAGGTTCCTTGTAATTTGGTTGGGGATACAGAAAAGAAAATAATTTAAGATGATGTATTCTTATAGCTTTTAAGCACTTTCCTCACATACTGTATTTCTAAGATTCTCATTATCCCCATGCAAGGAGCCCAATTGACAAACTAGAGCTACATGATTAGTAATTCCAGAATCTGAATGAGAAACTATGACAGTTACCACTTACTTGTACTGTTCAGTTGTGTGGTCCATAAATATTAATGATCATACAGGAATGAGAGAGCATACTCTCTGTGGGTGGATTTTAGGAGAGTCACACACACACACACACACACACACACACACACACACACACACACACACAAATAATCATCTGGCCCAAATGTCAGTGGTGCCAAGATTGAGAAACTGCCCTGTATGAACAGTTCAAAGTAAATGAACACTCAAACATTTACTGTGCTGCAATATGCCATCCTGTGTGGTTCTAGTATGTTATCAACAGTGGATTACAGGGTATATTAAAAGATTCTCTGGTATACTCAACTTGTATTCTGGTTTTGGTCCATTTCAAGGGATATGGTTACTATAATAGGGATTATAGGAGATGGTGGCTTGGGTTTGGAGTCAGGAACATGCTTTCTTTTAAAAGCTTTGCTCAAAATGTTGTGGAATGATTAATATATTATTTTTTATTTTTATTTTTAAGAACCTTTAGATTATATAAATGTTACATAAAGAAATATAGGGGATTCCCATATACCCCATCCCCTCCGCCTCTCAATATCTTTCATTTAATGTGATAAATTTGCTACAGTTGATGAGCACTTATGGAAGCACTGCTACTAACCATGGTCAGTAGTTTATATTATGATTTACACTTTGCATTGTACAGTTTTATACATTTTGACATAATATATAATGGCCTGTATCCATCATTGCAATTCTTTTGTGCAAGATCTTTTGTGCATATCAGTGTTCCTTGAACAAAAGAAAGAAGGCTCATTTTAAAAAAGACTTTCCCCACATTTTATTTATAATTTTGCTTTTTCATTATAAAATGGTAAAACTAATGTTGGAGACGTTTCGAAAAATAAAATGAAAAGAGAAATTTCTAGTACTAATCATTTTCCCACTCCAAAGAAGTAGCTAGTATTCTGTGCATTTTCTTCCAGTTATTTAACCTATGGACCTTGGAAAATATATATTCTTAATGGTGGTGATGGTAACACAACATTGTGAATATAATTAACACCACTGAATTGTATACTGTACTTAAAAGTAGTTAAAATGGGAAATTTTAGGTTGCGTATATGTTACCAGGATAAAAATAATAATAAACCATAGACCTGTACAACACAAAGAGTAAGTCCTAATAGAAACTATGGAGTATAGTTAATGAATAGTAATATCGTTTCAAAATTTGTAAAAAAGGTACCACACTAATGCAAAATGTTAACAATAGGGAAAACTGTGTGTGGTGGGGGAAGGCTTATGGAAACTTTGTACTTCCTGGGTGATTTTTCTGTAGACCTACAATTGCGCTAAAAAAAAATTTAAATCCTTAACCACAGTATATGCACTATACATGGTATATCTGCTTTTGTTGCAAACAAGGAAGTAAAAAAATTCCCCTTCATTTTTTTCTCACTTTCTTTGTCCTCTCTACTACTGTGTTTTGTTGCTAAGCTTTGAACAGTTCAGGAAAGAATTTATTACTTAGGAAGAGACCTGCTGAGAGAGATCAGGAATCACATGTCTTGCTGTAGAGACTGCATTTTGTAAGCTGACTTACATCGTGTGGCACTTAAAAATATATTTCTGATCACTGGGAGAAGCTAAAATAAGAAAAGTCCATGCTTAAATTTGATTTTCTTTTTCCTAGAAGATACATGACTGATTTTCTGGGACTTGACCTACTCAAGAAACATGCATTGCTATTTGAAATTAAACATTTTTTTCTTAAGGAAATCCCTTCTTTTTCTTACAATTGTAGAATATCAGTAAGTCCACTCTAATCCAACCATTTCCTTTATATCAGTGTTACAAATTCTTATTACTAGAATAATAATAAGTCTACTTTAGTACATAGTTGCATTCCCCCTCATATTTGTTCATTCCTTTATCTTGAGGATTTGGGGATGATTATGCCCACTCTGCTCCTGACTGAGAGGGGGTTTAGATCCCATGAGGCAGATGGATGGAACTGCCTTGATTAAGTTCGTGATATATTAAGTTGACAAATTTCTAAGAGTGATTATATATCTTATTGGTTATTTAGCCATATGAGGAGTGATTCTTTAATGGATTTTCTTGAGTGTAACTTTTTTTAGAAATGGGCTTTTAGGTTTCCTAATGTATATCATAATTTGGTTTCATTTGGACCTTGTGGAATTGAGATAGTCCAAAGGTTTTTAAAGCCATATGTATGTTTAATAAAACACGTTAATGGTTCAGTAAGCTAGCATATCCTGTTATCAATGTGACTGGGCTTCATAGCAACTGTCCGCATTCTGTGAATATGCCAAAGATTTTATATCATTCAGTCAGCTGAGCTCAATTCTTAAAAGACTCAAAGTTATGCTATACAGACAAGCCTTCAGACCTGCCAGACTTTATTGGAAGAACAGTAATCAAAAGTTCCAGATCTCCTTTTTCAGAGAGTATGTCATTGACTCTTTCAAGTCAGTTGTGGTAGTTTGAGAATGTATGTACCCCCAGAAAATCATGTTTTAAAACTGGTCCATTCCTGTGGGTGTTAACCTATTGTGAGGTGGGACCTTTTGATTAGGTTACTTATAACTAAGACCCAGGGTGGACCTTAATCCTCATACTGGAGTCCCTTTATAAATGGAGACGAATACAGAGAGAAAGACACAGGAACTGAGAGAGAAAGCCACAGAAGCCAGAAGCTAAAAGCAACAAAACCCGAATGAGAAGGGAGAGACCAGGAGACGCTGTCATGTGCCTTGCCATGTGACAGAGGAGTCCAGGATTGTGGCAGCCAGTCTTCAAGGAGAAAGCATTGCCTGATGATGCCTTGATTTGGACTTTTTTTTTTCCAACGTTGATTACTGTAAGCTTGAAAATTAATAAACTCCCATTGTAAAGGCTAAACCCATTTCTGATATATTGCATTTTGGTAGCCTAGCAGACTAAAATAGTCAGCTAGTGGACTAAAACTCACTCAGAAAGAGTCTCTTAACCATCCTGTTTTTTCTTACTTCCTGATCAGTTGGGATATAGTTCAGCTTCCAGTAACAGAGATCCAAATTAATACAGGCTTTAAAAGGATTGGAGTTTATTTCTCTTTTATGTGAAAGTCCACATATAGGCTCTATACCACGTAGTCCCTCAGAGTCCCAGATCATCAGATCACTGTATATTGTCCCTAGAGTCATGATCTAAGAAGCTACTACACATCTCAGGTGTAAGGATGAAGGAAGGGTTGAAGAAGAAAGGGGCAAAATGTTCATATCTCCTGTCCTTCAAGTAGGATTCTTTGAAGTTGCCCTGGCAACTCTTCCACTTACCACCCCATTGACTAAAACTTAGTCACATGGCCATACCTAGTTGCACGGGAGTGAGGGACATGTTTTTATTCTGGACAATCATATGCCTACTTATTACTATGGAAAAAGGGAAAATGGATGTAGAGGACAAATGGCAATCTGTTCACAATTGCACCATGACTTCTGTTTCATCCATTGTCATGAGTAGAATAAATTTCAATGCAATTTATATCAATTTTAGTATATTGTCTTTGGGATAATTTTGGTGCGGGTAGAATGAGATGGGGGTCAGGGATAGAACTGACATAAGCTATATGCCACTGTATTCACACAGCCCTCTTTTTTCTTTTTGAGTTTCCATATCAGTATGGAGTTTTTCTCACTAATCCCTGCAGTTTCATTTGGGCCAAAGGGACGGCTGAGTAGAAGTCATGTTTATGGAAGGTCCTTCCAGTCTTCAAAAAGCCTGGGCATGAAAATTAAGCTGATTAAAAAGCATCATTTACAATATCTTTTATAATTCTGATGCTTACCTTTTGTAGGGGTTTGTGTTTCATGAATGCATCCGAGTGTTCAATGTAGTGATAGAAGTTACAAAATAATGAGAAGAAGGTAAGCATGAGGCAGTTACAGGGAAAATAATGACAAATAAGATGTTAATAGAGAACTTTTTTCCAGGAATTCAGGGCTTTTAAGGCTGGGTGATATCCAAAGAAATAGAACATGAGACCATGAGAAGTTGGGATCCCTGGAAAAGAAATGACGACCAAGACTGCATTTGGGAGGTTGTTGCCTTTTTTTTTTTAAGCATCAAAATTTTATTAATAGAATTTTGTGCAGTTTTCAGAATTGAAGGGAGATGCTACCCACTCACGCACCCAGTGGATGAGAGAAACAATACTTAATTATCAGCTCTTAATGATCTGAATGCAATTTTGAGGCTAACACTGGGGCTCTGAGAAAAAGGAACAGGGGGGCCAATTGCTTTTGAATTGTCGGAATGAACTCAGTGAGTTCCTGTGGGATTGACATCAGCATTTGGACTTTAGGGATGACCAAAAAGGTTGGATAGGCTATAATGTAGTCCAGTGGAACATCTGTACACACATTTGACAAAATTCCAGGGAATAGTGGGTATGTTCCTGGATATCACATTAGTGTTGTACCTTATATAAGAGAAGAGGGTTTTTTTGTAAATCAGATAGAAGGGTTGGCATATATATTTTTAAATGTATCTAGAGTATTTGGTATATTGCTGCATGTTTCATTTTGTTTTTTACCTATTTAAAACAAGACCTGAAAAAGCAAGAACTTAATGCTTTTTATTAAATTACATATGTTTCAGAAATCTAGGGCAAGCTGAAAGGCATTTTCTCACTCTTGGAGCACTTTTCAGATAGTGGAAAAACACTTTATTTTTTTAAAATGTATTTTTTTATTGTCTTTTTTATAAAAGATACATAGATCGTACAAAATGTTACATTAAAAAATATAAGAGGTTCCCATATACCCCACTCCCCCCACCCTTACCCTCCCACTCCTCCCACATCAATATAACCTCTTTCATCAGTGTGGCACATTCATTGCATTTGATGAATAGATTTTGAGGCACTGCTACACCACATGGATTATAGTTTACATTGTAGTTTACACTCTCCCCCAGTCCATTCAATGGGTTATGAAAAACACTTTAAAAGTCACTTTTGGGGAAATGGATGTGGCTCAACCAATTGGGCTCCCGTCTGCCACATCGGTGGTCCAGGGTTTGATACCCAGGGCCTCCTGCTGAAGGCAAGCTGGCCCACGTGGCAAGCTGGCCCACGTGGCGAGCTGGGAATGTGGCCCCCACACAGGAGTGCCACCCTGCTTGGGAATGCCAATCTGCAATAGGGAAGCCGCCCTGCATGGGAGTGCCAGCTGATGAGGAGAGCTTGCACAGCAAAATGACACAACAGGAGACACAGAGGAGAGAAAATAAGTAGATGTAGCAGAACAGGGAGATGAGGTGGCACTAGAGCTCTCACACTCCAGAAGGTCGCAGGATTGGTTCTTGGAGCTGCCTAATGAGAATACAAGCAGACACAGAAGAACACACAGTGAATAGACACAGAGAGTAGACATGGGAGGAATGAAGGGTGGGGAGAAATAAATTAAAATAAATATTTTTTTTAAAAAGTCACTTTTGTATGAGGAAATTCAAAAGAATTTAACCAATGTTCCAAGATAGGTTATTACACTTAAGAAATAATAAAAGAAAACATTTTAAATCTAAAATAAGCATAATAAACTAGTGGACATGTTAGCAAAATACCAGGAAACAGAATTCTACATATCATGGATGGGGTAGAAAAATGCAAATCAATTGTTAGATCTATGAACCATAGTGTCTGTGCCTTGATTTTTTGAAAACGTAATTTTCCCCTGATGTTTTATTATGAACATTTTCTGAGTTATTTATTTATTTATTTTTTAAAGGAGACACTTGGGATTGATCCCAGGACCTTGTACATCCTGGGATTTATTTTGAGTTACTATTTATTTATTTATTTACTTACTTATTTTTAACATTTTCAAACATAGAGTAATTGAAAGAATTACACCTACAGACCCACCATATATATTATACAATTTTAAACACTTTGTTCTATTTATTTTATTATTTGCTGCTCTCTTTCCATCCATCCACCCATCTAAATCGTCTTTAAAAATAAAAAATAAAAATAAAAGTAAACTGCATACAACAGCACAATTTTCCCTTAAGCACTTCAGCATGCATTTCATTAATTAGATTTCAATATTTGTGGTGTTTTTTAAATATATATATTTTAGGTAAGATTTACACATGCGTGAATTTTAAGGGTATCATGTCACGAGCTTTGAAAAATGCATACATTTGTATTACCATATCCCCTGTCAAGTTATAGAATATTTTCTTCACCCCAGAAAGTTCCCTTATGCCTCTTCCCATTCAGTCCTTGTCTGCTAAAGTAACACTATTCTGATTTTTTTTTGTAATTGATTGATTTGCCTTGTCTTGAACTTCATTTAAATTGAATCAGTATGTATTCTTTTGTGAAAGGCTTTTGACTCAGCATAAGGTTTCTGAAATTCATCCATGTTATTGCATGTATCTGTGTTTCATTCCTTTTTATTGCTGAGTAGTATTCCATTGTATGGATATACTATAGCTTATTCATCATTTCTCCTTTTGATCATCACCTGGACTATTTTCAGTTTGGGGCTATTATGTATAAAGTTACTATGAACAGTTTTTTTCTTAATTAGAGAAGTTGTAGGTACAGAACAATCATGCATAAAATACAGGATTCCTGTATCATACCCAACACATTGCATTGGTATGGAAATTTGTTCCAATTGATCATTTTTATATTTGTACTATTTTTATAATTGTACATTTTTATAATTGTACTATTAATTAAAGTTCATGTTTAATTTAGGGTTCACTGTATAATATAGTTCCATGGATTTTAAAAAATTATTCTGTTATCATATATACAATCTAACATTTCCCCTTTTAATCATAATCAGATATATATTTCAGTGCTATTAACGGCATTCACAATGTTGTGCTACCATCACCACCATCCATTATTAAAACATTTACATCACTCCAAATAGGAACCTTGTACATTTTAAGCCTTAACTTCCCATTCCCTATTCCCATCCTGTCTCCTGGTAACCTATATTCTAGATTCTGACTCTTATGAGTTTGCTTAGTCTAATTGTTTTAAAATCATTCTGTTTTTCATATGGGAGCCCAGTCGCACATATGTTAAAACTTTAAATATTTTAAGATTGTCCCACATTTTCCTCAGGTGCTGGTAGTAGTGGTGTGTATGTGTGTGTGTGTTCATCTTTCTTTCATCTTTCTTCTCTCTGATCTTCAAACTGGGTAGTTTTATTGCTTCATCTTCAGGTTCACTGACCCTTCTGTCATCTCCAATCTAATGTTTTGCCCATTTTGTAAATATTTAATTTCTTATATAATTTTTTTTTTTTTTTTTAGAATTTCAATTTGGTTTTTTAATATTGTTTCTATTTCTCTGCTGAGATTGCCTGTCTTTTTTTCAAACACATCTTTTTCTTTACATCCTTAAGTATAGTTATAGTAGCTTTACTAACTAATTCCAGCATCTGGCTTCTTTTGAGTTTGGGCTGTATCCATTTTCTCTCCTGAGTGTGTGTCATAGTTATTGTTTTCTTCACGTGTCTGATAATTTTGGATTGTATATTGGACATTGTAAATGATGCAGTGTAGATAATATGGTTTCTGTTAAGATCCTCTGAGAAATGTTGATTTATTTTGTGTGGTTCATTTGGTAGGCAGTTAACTTGGCCGAATCTAGCACCAAACTCTGCCTGTGGGTAGCATCCCCCCCCCCCGTTGTCTGTTCTCTGTGTCTATTTGCTGCGTCTTGTTTCTTTGTCCGCTTCTGTTGTCAGCAGCATGGGAAGTGTGGGCGGCGCCATTCCTGGGCAAGCTGCACTTTCTTTCGCGCTGGGCGGCTCTCCTTATGGGGCACACTCCTTGCGCGTGGGGCTCCCCTACGCGGGGGGACACCCCTGCGTGGCAGGGCACTCCTTGCGCGCATCAGCACTGCGCATGGGCCAGCTCCACACGGGTCAAGGAGGCCCGGGGTTTGAACCGCGGACCTCCCATGTGGTAGACGGACACCCTAACCACTGGGCCAAGTCCGTTTCCCTCTCTCCAGATTTTTAAGCCTTATTTGAGCTTCTTGGAAATTACCCTATGAATGCATTGTTTACTTGTCAGAAATTTCATTAGAGTTTATCTGCAGAAAGTGGGGTTTCTTTTTTTTGGCTGCCTCCTTTTTAAGATTTTTTCTCAATTTCTAACTGGTATTTATACTGTCCTTTTTGCTCCACAAACCAGTAATACTGCAAATTTACTGGGACCTGCCCTCTGTATGAAGAGCTGTTTAAATAATTTTAAAGGGCAAAGGGAAATGCTCACCTAGTCAGTGCCGTTCTTAGGTGTTGTCCCCCCAGCAATTTCTGTCTGCTTTTGGTTGCTCAGTGCCTTCATATAGTTGAAGGTTTTGTTGTTTGTTGTTGTTGTTTCTTTTATCCTGTGTTTATAATTCTTAAATGTGGGATGGTAGAATAAATGGAAGTAGAATGTTTGTTTTGGTTTAAAACCAAAAAAGCCACCTAAAACTGCTTTTTGGAAGGGCAGCAAGGTAGGATGCCACCAAGCAGTAACTTAAGATTCTTCTTCTTGGCCATTCTGAATACCAGGGGCACAGATTCTATTGATATTCTATGTCTTATTAAAAATTGGAAATTAGAAGACAACATAATATAGGGGAAAGATGAGATTGAGATGCCACAGCATCTAAACTATAGTCCCAGATCCTTCATTAACCAGGTGTTTTATGATTCCAAGGTTAATTTAACTTATTTGCTTTAAAAAGTTGAGAAAAAAATTGCGCTGTTCATTTATACTTTAAGTTTTACCAATACCCTCATATGGCTTTGCCTCTGTACCTTCCAGTATTAAGGGGGGAGTACTTTGAATGCTAGATGCAACTGGTGTTATAATTGAAATATCCTTTTGAGTTGTGAGACTAGGAAAAACAGCACAAGGAAAAGCAAAATGTGGTACTTCACAGTGGGAATTAGGGGCTACTCCCTTCAAGAAGAAAATAGAGGGAAACGGACTTGGCCCAGTGGTTAGGGCATCCGTCTACCACATGGGAGGTCCGCGGTTCAAACCCCGGGCCTCCTTGACCTGTGTGGAGCTGGCCCACGCGCAGTGCTGATGCGCGCAAGGAGTGCCCTGCCACGCAGCGGTGTCCCCACGTAGGGGAGCCCCACGCACGAGGAGTGTGCCCCGTAAGGAGAGCCGCCCAGCACGAAAGAAAGTGCAGGCTGCCCAGGAATGGCGCCACCCACACTTCCTGTGCCGCTGACGACAACAGAAGCAGACAAAGAAACAAGACGCAGCAAATAGACACAGAGAACAGACAACCGGGGCGGGGGGGGGGGCGGGGGGGGGGAGGGAATTAAATAAATAAAATAAATCTTTGGAAAAAAAAAAAAAAAAGAAGAAAATAGAGCATTATGCTAGGTGCTTATGATTTCAACTTTCCAGTACGTGTATACACACATTTGAACAACCTATTAATATATTAAAATTGAACTGTGGATAAATAACTCAGACTTAAATTACTTAATTCACATTATTAGTCAACAGAATAAATACTGTAGTTTATTTTTGCATGCTTTGGTCCTAAGGAACCCATGGATTTATCAGATTTGTTAAAATCTTCAAACCTTGTCCTCTTGGAGTAATGATAATAACATATTGCCTGTCAACTGTGTTCAGTTTACAAGACACAGAGCAGTCAGCAACAAAGGGTGCACCTGTTTAACCAGCTGTTGTTGAATAAGGATGAAACTATTAATCACATCACACCTGGACCATTGGATAATAAACATACTCTAATTGAGATCATCACTTTGAGGTATTTTTTCTAGTAGCAGGCATGCGTTTATACAGAGCTCTTCTTGATTCTGTGTCTGGTAGTATGTATGTATGAGGAAAAAAACTACAGATATTAAAATGTTTTAGAGCCTAACAAATTTCACATTTATTTGGTGCCTTACACTTTGCTTTTCCTAGTGGGATTTCCCCTGTGGAAGAGCTCAAGTAGGCCATTATATTGAATTGGAAGGTCACTGAAGGCCATCTTGGAACAGAGAATGAAGACATTTGAATAAATTATTTGTTGTGATGACAGCATTGCATTGTTACAGAGATAGTGACCTCAAAACAGTTTCCCCATTTGCTCAGAGTGTTTGTACTAATTAAAGAATTGAGGGAAGCAGACTTGGTGCAGTGGTTAGGGCGTCCGTCTACCACATGGGAGGTCCGCGGTTCAAACCCCAGGCCTCCTTGACCCGTGTGCAGCTGGCCCACGTGCAGTGCTGATGCGCGCAAGGAATGCCCTGCCATGCAGGGGTGTCCCCACGTAGGGGAGCCCCATGCGCAAGGAGTGCGCCCCGTGAGGAGAGCCGCCCAGCGTGAAAGAAAGTGCAGCCTGCCCCAAAATGGCGCCGCACACACGGAGAGCTGACATAAGATGATGCAACAAAAAGAAACAGATTCCCGTGCCACTGACAACAACAGAAGCGGACAAAGAACACACAGCAAATAGACACAGAGAACAGACAACTGGGGCGGGGGCGGGGGCAAGGGTGGGGGGGAAGGGGAGAGAAATTAAATAAATAAATCTTTAAAGAATTGAATAAAGATGAGACACTGTGGTTCTTGTCTCTCAAGAACTATGAAGTGTTTTCACTGTATTAGTTTTGTGGATAATGGCAGAAGATACAAGATTCCTAGAGCAGAGACAAAGGACTTTAGCACTCATGGTAATCTCAGTAGCCAAAGTGCCAGCATTTGTGCTCATTGCCCAAGCCTCAGTTCTCTCAGAGTTATGCAGAAGGGGCCAAGTGACACCTGATAATGCAGGAGAGGAACCCATAGGCAAAGTAGGCATTTGGCATACCTGACCTTTGCCCTGGGGAGAGACATTAACTTCATTATACTGGACAGTGAACAAACCTGCCCTCCACACCTGAGAGAGATGTTTTTTCTATCTTCCAAGGCTGTTTCCTATACTAACATTTTTGAAAAAACGGTGTGAACAGTGGCAGTCAGTGCTTTTGTTCAAAGAACATGCAAAATTGTAAGAAACCTATGGAGAGTTATCTTCCATTACTGTTCTTAAAGATTTTCTTTTAAAATACAATATTAGATGGGTCAATATATTACAGGAGAAAACAGCATACCTTTTGCTAAATAAATGGATTCTTTTTAAAATTTTTTTTGTTTTTAATCTATCTTTTTATTAGATTTAAAATTTTTTTGTTTTTCTTCATATATTTTATTTATTTATTTATTTTTAAGTGGATTCATATTCATCCCTCTTAAAACATCATTTGCCAATACCTTGTATTTGTGTAGGACTTTTAATTTTTCAAAAATTAAATTCTGTTCATATCTGTTATCCTTATGCTCTATAAAGTATTAAAACAAGCATTTAACAGAAGATAAATTGAGACACAGCTTATTGATGGCATTAAGTATTCTGTTTGCCAGTCATGTATTCTCTGTAATTCTCTTAGCAAATTCCTTGGTTGTTTATTAACTTGTACATTGAAGGAGGTGCTCAGTAAATATTTCTCAAGTGATGAATGAGTGAACAAGACAGATTTTTATTACAGTAAAGCCAAATTATTACGTTCCTGAGAACAGAACTATAGTTTAAAGCATTTATGCTACATTATACTTTATTTTAAATAAATCCGTTTTATTGGTACATATTAATAAAGCATACAGTACATCCAAAGTGTACAATCAATGGTATTGGGCATAATCACATAGTTGTGCATTCAGCACTTCAATCTTATTAGACCATTTTCATTATTTCAATAATAATAATAAACAGACAAACAAGTAAGCAAAAATATTCTTCACTTTCAATCTCTCTACATTATACTTTTGAATAAAGGATTTGGCCTGTATGATTGCTAGAATTTTCTTTATTTTTTTTAAAGATTTAAATTAAAAACTTTTCTTTATTTTTATTTTTTATTTGAGAAGTTGTAAATTAACAAAACAATCGTGCATGCCATACAGGATTCTGATATATTGCTCCACCACTAACACCTTACATTGTTGTATTAGTCAGCCAAAGGGGTGCTGAAGCGAAGTACCAAAAATGTGTTGGGTTTTATAAAGGGTATTTATTTGGGGTAGAAGCTTACAGTTTCCAGGTCATAAAGTATAAGTTACTTCCCTCACCAAAGTCTGTTGCCATGTGTTGGAGCAAGATGGCTGCTGCCATTCAACCTTCCTCTTCCTCTTAAGGCTCCATAGTACCAACTTCTTCCAATATCATCTGTAGACTGGGATAAGTCTCATCTCTCTCCTGGGGCTGTTTCTGTCTGGGCTCAGCTGCTCTGGTCTTTCCACAAGGTCAGCTGTAGACTATCAGGCTCTCTCTTCCCTGGTTCTCTGTGTGTCTATGGAGTCATCTCTGTTCTTCTGTGTTCTCCTCCTGTGTGTTTATTTCCCATAGCTCCAACATCAAAAAACTTCTCTAAATCCTCTGCTGTGTAGATTTCTCTGTGAGTCCCTGCCCAGTAAGGGGGCGGGATTCAATGTCCTACTTATGTGGCCCAATCAAAGCCCTAATCATAATTTAATCAAGTAAAAATGAAACCTCTCAAGTTAATACAATCTAATATACCTGGAGGAACAGACCAGTTTACAAACATAATCCAGTATCTATTTTTGGAATTCATAAATAATACCAAACTGCTACAGTTGTTATGACATATTTGTTACAAATGATGACAGAACATCATCATAATATTACTGCTGTCTATAGTTCATAGCTTATTTTTGGTATGTTTTTCCCACAAACCATCCTATTATTAACACCATATGTTAGTATTGTATATTTATTGTAGTTCATGAATGAACGTTATTATTCTTGTACTGTCAACTAAAGTCCATTATTCAGTGCTTTATACAGTCCCCTGCCTTGTATAATCTATCCAAAGTGTACACTCAGTGCGTCTCAGTTTCAACACAGAGTTGTGCTGTCATCACCTCAGTCCATTTCAGAATGTTTTCATTAATGCAAAAGGAAAACTCCCATATCCCTTTATACCCCCCTTTATTGACACCTAGCCTTAATATAGTGCCTTCTTTGTCATTGCTGTAAAAATATTATATTACTGTTAACTTCTTTGAGCCATTAATTATTTAAGAGTATGTTGCTTAATCTCCACATATTTGTGAATTTTACCTATTTCCCTGTTATTGATTTCCAGCTTCGTTCCATTTTGATCAGAGAAAGTGCTTTGTATAATTTCAGTCTTTTTAAATTTATTGAGACCTGTCTTGTGACTGAACATATGGTCTATCCTGGAAAACGATTCCTGAGTACTTGAGAAGAATGTATATACTGCCGTTTTGGGGTATAATGCACCATAAGTGTCTGTTAGGTCTAGTCCATTTGTCATATTATTCAAGCTTTCAGTTTCTTTATTTATCCTCTGTCCAGATGTTCTATCCAGTGCTGAGAGTAGTGTATTGAAATTTCCAACTGTTACTATAGAAACATCTATTTCTCCCTTGAGTTTTACCAGTATGTGTCTCGTGTATTTTGGAAGCACCCAAGTTAGGTCAATAAATATTTAGTATCCTTATTTCTCCTTGGCAAATTGCCCCTATTATTAATATATAATAACCATTTTCATCTCTTTTAACTGTTTTGCATTTAAAATCTATTTTCTCTGATATTAGTATCACTACTCCAGATCTTTTTTTATTACTATTTGCATAGAATATCTTTTTCCAACTTTTCACTTTTGGTCTGATTGTGTCCTTAAGTCTGATGTCAGTCTCTTGCAGACAGCATATAGATAGTTCATATTTTTTAATCCATTCTGTCAGCCTATGTCTTTTGATTGGGAAGTTCAATCCATTAACTTTCAATATTATTACTGTAAAGACATTACTTTGTCCATTTTATCCTTTGACTTTCCGTTGTCATATCTTACTACTGTCTTTTTACCCTTTTAGGTTTTCCTTATTAATATTCTTCATTTGTACATTCTCATTCTACCTTTGTCTTTTCCTTTCAGACTGCAGAACTCCCAGTAATACCTCTTGTAAATCTGGTCTTTTGGTAACAGACTTTCTCAGTTTTTGTTTGTTTGTGAAGACTTTAAACTGACCCTCATTTTTTAAGGATAGTTTTTCTGGATAAAGTATTCTTGGCTGAAAGTTTTTCTCATTCAGAACCTTAAATATTTCATACCACTGTCTTCACACTTCCATGGTTTCTGATGAGAGATCAGTATGTAGTCTTATTGAGTTTCCCTTGTATGTGATACATTGCTTTTCTTTTGCTGCTTTCAGAATTCTCTCTTTATTCCTGGTACTTGACATTCTGAATAGTAGGTGTCTCAGAATAGCTCTGTTTGGATTTGTTCTGTTTGGAATACGTTGTCCTTCTTGGATATTGGTATTTATGTCTTTCGTAACTTTTGGGAAGATTTTGGTCATTATTTCCTCACATTTTTTCTCTCTGTTTTCTGTTTTCTTTTCCTTCTAGGACATCTGTGTATGTGTATGTTTGTGCGTTTTGAATTGCCATTCAATTCCCTGAGAACCCTGTTACATTTTTTCCATTCTTTTCTCTTTCTGGTCTCCTGTCTTTTCAAGTTCAGATTTTTGTCATCCAGCTCATTTATTCTGTCTTTAACCAATTCAAATCTGCTATTATATGACTCTAATGTAGTTTTTCTCTCCCTTTCCCTCCCCTCCCCCTTTCTTCTCCTCCCTGCTGTTTTTGCTGTCTGTGTCCATTTGCTGTATGCTCTTCTGTATCTATTTCTCTTTTTGTCTTCTCATCTTTCTCCTCTAGGATTCTCCAGATTCAATCCTGGGAACCTCTGATGTGGAGAGAAGTTCCCTGTTAACTGTACCACCTCAGTTCCTGGTCTCTGCTGTGCCTTACCTTGACTCTCCCCTTTGTCTCTCTTTTGTTGCATCATCATCTTGCCATGTGACTCACTTGCATGGGCACTGGCTCACTGCAGAGGCACTTGGCTTGCCACACGGGCACTTGGCTCACCATGTGGGTAACTGCGCAGGCACTTAGCTCAATGCACGGGCTTTGGCTTGCCGCGCAGGCACTGGTTCACCACACGGGCACTCAGATCACTGCATAGGCACTTGGCTCACCACGCAGCACTTGACTTGCCACACGGGCACTCGTGTGGCACTTGGCTCACTGCGTGGGCACCTACGTAGGCACTTGGTTCACTGCGCAGGAACTCGGCTCACCATGTGGGCACTGGCTTGCTGCACAGGCATGCTTTCTCTTCTTTTTCACCAGGAGGCCCCGTGTCCTCCCATATGGTAGGTGGAGGTTTTATCACCTGAGCCACATCCACTTCCCCCAATGAATTTTTTTTTTAAGATTTATTTATTTATTTATCTCTCCACTCCCCCCCCCCCCCATTGTCTGCTTTCTGTGTCCATTCACTGTATGTTCTTCTGTGTCTGCTTGTATTCTCGTTAGGCGGCTCTGGGAACCAATCCTGGGACCTTCCAGAGTGGGAGAGAGGCAATCATTATCTTGCGCCACCTCAGCTCCCTATTCTGCTACATCTCTCATTGTCTCTCCTCTGTGTTTCTGTTTAGTGTGTCTTCTTGCTGCACCAGCTCTCTGTGTTGGCCTGCATTCCTGTGTGGGGCGGCACTCCCACATGGGCTGGCACTCAGTGTGGGCCAGCTCACCACACGGGCCAGCTTGCCTTCACCAGGAGGCCCTGGGCATTGAACCCTGGACCTCCTATATGGTAGACAGTAGCCCAACTGCTTGAGCAACATCTGCTTACCCCCTAATGTGTTTTTTTTTAAGATTTATTTTATTTATTTTTCTCCCCTTCCCCACCATTGTCTGTTCTGTGTCCATTTGCTGTGTGTTCTTCTGTGTCCACTTGCATTCTTGTCATGTGGCACTGGGAAACAGTGTCACTTTTTTGTTGCATCATCTTGCTGTGTCAGCTCTCTGTGTGTGCACTGCCACTCATGGGGCAGGCTGTGCTTTTTTCGCATGGGGCGGCTCTCCTTGTGGGGTGCATTCCTTGTGCTTGGGGCACCTCTGTGTGGGGGACACCCCTGCGTGGCACGGCACTTGTTGCACACGGCAGCACTATGCATGGGTCAACTCACCACACAGGTCAGGAGGCCCTGGGGATCAAACCCTTGGACCCTCCATATGGTAGGTGGATGCTCTATCAGCTGAGCCACAACTGCTTACCCCTAATTATTTTTAATCTCACTCATTGTGTCTTTCATTTCCATAAGCTCTGTTAATATTCTTTGCCGGCTTTCAAATTGTTTTTATGCTCATCAGTGTCTTCTTAATATCCTTTATCTCTTAGTTGATCATTGATTATTGGTCTTAAATCCTGTGTCTCGTCAGGATTTTTTTATTGATCCTTTGGCAGGGCCATCTCTTCCTGTTTCTTAGTATGGCTTGTAATTTTATGCTGATACCTAAGCAGCTGATTATGTTAGTGAATTTACTCTGACAGTTGATTTCTCTCTTTTGCCTAGTGGTTTTGTTTCGTGACTCTTTGGTTTTCGGTTCAACTTATTCTAAATCTTTAAGATTGCCTAACTTAAGTTATCAAAACAGGGCCAGGGATCCATTAATGGAGCACAGACCAGATAAGAGGGCCTGGGACATGAGAGGCTCCAAAAAGCGTTTTCATTTCTTGCAGTTTCCTGGCCTATCAGCAGATGGTGTTCTTTGGTGAACCTTTCCAGGCAGTGTCTCTTTCAGCTTATCCTCGCTGGTGATTCTTATCTGGCTGGAGCCGAGATTTGAAACAGACTCTGCTGGCCAAACCCACCACTCTGCCCTTCTCAGCATCCTTCCTACTCCCAGAGAGGAAGACTTCCATTCCTCTCTCAGTTGGTTGCAGTGAGCCATGGGTTTTACCCAGGCTGTTTGCCTTGAGTGTGGGTGATGTGTGCTGTTCCTGGCCACCAGGTCCAGTAATTCATGGTTTTTGCTTAGGCTTCTTTGTCTGTGGGTGGTGTACAGCCCTATTCTGATCTGCTGATTCCCAAACCAGCTCCCTTAGACAGCTATTTTATCCTTCCTATATTGTTTTTGTAAGAGAGTTGAACCCTGATGTCCTACTCCTATGCCATCTTCCTGGAAGTCCACTAGAATTTTCTATACACAAATTAAGAATTTCTTTTGTATAGGTCTTGACATCATGTGGGCACTTTAAAAGAATTTTTCTTTGCGATTAGAGCAGACACTTGCATTTAGAGATTATATTTTCATTTCTAGAAATTCTGTTTGGCTCTTTTTAAAAGCCATCTGGTCAGTTAAAAATTATATATTCTTCATTCTGTATCTGATGATTCCATTTTATGAAGTCCTTGAAGCTCTAAATTCTATTTCTTCTACTTACTCTCACTCATAGTGGCTTTTTATCTTCCTGTGTTTTCTAAGTTTGGATGGGAATGTCATGTGATCTCTTTGTTGTTTCCTTTTATGGGAAGTAGATTTTTGACTTGTTCATTCTTTTGCTGAGGGGAAAACACTCTAAAGGTTACAGTTTATGCAAGAGTCTCAGTTCCTTCCCTGCCTTGCCTGGTCCTATGTCTTTGTCTTCTGTCCTTGTGTAATCCGCAAAACTCACTGATTTCAGCTTCCTCTTTGTTTTTGGCCCCTTTGCTCTTTTTGTGAGCTTAGCTGTTCATTTAAAAGGATGTGTGCTTTATTTATCCAGCATTTCTTTTTAATATCTCTTATGAGACATTTTTTAGGGTATTTAACTACTGTGTTATCAGAAACCAAAATCTCCAGCTACATTAATTCAGATAGTATTATTACTGTTATCCTGCCCTGGATGGATGCAAAGGAACATGACTAGCCCTATTGTACAAGTTTTTGTTTTTATTAAAAAAAAAATGCTTTTTTATATGGCAAGTAGATGATGAAGCTTGAAGTTTTATCAATAGGATGTAGAGATTAAAAATTTATGAATCCAAACTAATTATAACTAGTTATAACTCTGTCACCAGAAAAATACAGTAATGGCATTTAATATGCACTTTACTTTTAAAGCAGGGGTTCTTAACAAGGGGTCCATGAACTTGAATTGAAATTTAAAAACATTTTTCTTGTGGGGACATGTTGGTGTGAGTGTGATATATATATTAAATAACACACAGTATAGTGTTGGCTAGTAAGGGGTCCATGGAACAAAAAAGGTAAGAACCCCTGCTTTACAGGGAGCCTGGAATTTAATTGTTATTCTCATTCATACGTTCTTTAAGGAATGACGTTTTTCAGATGATAAGTTTTTTTGTTTATTATAATATTTAGTTTGTTTTTGATAGATGTCCTCGGGGTGAAATTTGATAGATTATACCTCAAAGCAAAAATTAACAGATATTTCTGTGTAATTAAGAAAAGAGGGAACTGTTTAACTGAAATCTCTTTGGGATTATTTGAAGTCTGTCATGCAGTTTGATTATTAAATTACAATTAGATAAACTGTGAAAATAAAGGAAAAGGAAAAGGAAAGAAATAAGGATAGGAAGCAGCTAGTCACCATGAAAGGAGTGTGTGACATACCCAGGGGAGAGATGTGATAGGTGGGTCTTTCCATTAACTACTCTAGAAGTACATCAGAATTAACAGTGGCATTTCCCAGTTAATTTGGCTGATGTTAGGCAGTGAAACTGACATTACTCAGCCTTAATTTGAATTGACTAAGGGTATTTGTTCTCATTTCTCCCAAAAGGTAAAGTTAGAGAAAGGACAATCCGGTTCTTCATTTATTTATTTCTAATTTCACACTTGTTTCCAGAAATGGCCAGTAGAAACCTCCTCCCTTTTTTTTCCTACCATGCTCTAACTCTTAAGATAATCTTTGTTTGGGGTTTAAATGCCTACACTCTAGGTAGAGCAGGAGGAGAGGACAAAATATCTGCATAAAAGTTTATATTAAAATACCTAAGCTCCCAGGAGACATTGAGGGGAAATTTTGACTACAACTGTTTCACTCTCATAATGACTGATCAGGGATGCAAATCAAGACCAAATCTATACAGATTTAATGGGCTGTTTGTTGTTGCTCAAGTTCTAGGTTTAAGTTTCAATATTCAGCTCCAAAAAAAGAATGCAAGCTGCTCTTCATGAGTATTTAAAATTAGTCTCCAAACTGTAATATCAGAATAAATATTTTATATGTGTCTCCTATTCAGTACTTTTTTTTTTAAATCTCTTTTCTCACTTGTCCTCAACAATCCTGTCCCTAGGTTACATGGAGGTATGTGGCTTCAGGTCATTGCCAATAAACTTTGTACTAAAATTGATGTCTACTGATTGTTAGCTCCATGTTCTATTTATGGGATGCTGAGTACATGCTCAAATCCCAGTTAATGAAGAAACAAACTGTTCACAATGGAGCCACCAAATCAAAATCAATAAGTCTGTGGTCCCTGTAAGCACATAGGTCAATGGAATGTAGGTCAATGGAATGGAATAGAATCCAGAAATAGACCCACACATACATTGTCAATTTATTTTCGACAATGGTGCAAAGGTAATTCAATGAAGGAAAGTTTTTATTCAATGGAAGTAGGTCTTTGCAAGAAATCGGATTGGGACAATTAGATATCTGTGCAGGGAAAAAAATACCTATATCCATACCTTGCACCAGATAAAAAAATTAATTTAAAATGGATTATAAACTATAAAAGCTCTCTTAAATACTTTCTCCCAGGTGCTGGCTTGTCTTTTCATTTCCTTAACTGTCTTTTTCAGAAAAAAAGACGGAAACATAGAAGAACATTTTTGTGATCTTAGGTTAGGCAGAGAATTCTTAGATATGACACCAGAAGCGTAATCCATTAAAGAAAAAAAATTGGTAAATTGGATTTCATCAAAATAAAAAAAACTTCTGCTCTGCAAAAGATACTATTAAGGGACTGAAATGGCAAGCCAGATACTGAGAAAATATTTGCAAAACACATATATGATAAAGGACTTGTTTCCGATATGAAAAATTTTCAAAATTCAGTAATAAAAACAACCCAAAAGAGAAATGGTCAAAGATTTGAGTAGATAGTTCACCAAAGATCAGGTATGAATGTCAAATGAGCATATTAAAAAAATACTCAACATCATTAGTCATTAAGAAAATGCAAATTAAAACCACAATGAAATATCACTACACACCTGATTAGAATGGCCGAAAATTTTTTTTAATGACAATACCAAGTGCTGATAAGGATGCAGAACAACTAGAACTCTCATATATTGCTTTGGAATGGGAAATGTAACAACAGTTTGGGAAACAGTTTAGCAGTTTCCTGTAAAGTTTATCATACAACCCAGAAATTTCACTCTTAAGTATTTACTCATGAAGTGATAAATTATCTTCACACAAAAACCTGTTCACAAACATTGATAGCACTTTATTCATAATGACCAAAAATGTTTTTAAATGTATGCTTTTATTGAATAATAAAAGGAATGAATTACTGATACACATAATAAATAGATGAATCTCCTATGCATTTTGCCAAATAAAAGAAGCCAGACCCAAAAAGCTACATTCTGTACAATTTCATTTATATGGGATTTCGTAACAGGCAACTTTATATGTACAGACCAGTGTTCGACTTTATATGAACAGACCAGTGTACTAAAACATCTGTTTTAGTACAAATTTTATTGAACAGAACAGGTCAGCAGAAAATCAATTGACCATATCTATATGTGTGGGTCTCTTTCTGGACTAGGTATGAGGGGAGGGTTTTGCTTTTTTTCGGGGGGGGAGATATTATAGTTCCATATCTTGGTTATAGTGATTATTGCATGACTGTATGCATTTGTCAAAATTCGTAAAACTTTACACTTTAAAAAGGATGAATTTTGCTATTCATAAATTACATCTCAATTAAAAGAAGAAGAAAAAAATTATAAGGGCATAAAAACATTTGGAATTAAAAGTGACTCGCAAAAGTTACTGCAAGGATAGTGATTACATCCTAGGGGAAGACTGGAGAATGTAATTGGAAAGTGGTCACAGGGGCTTCAAAGACGTTGATAGCATATTAATCCTTCAGCTGGATGACTGAGCATTTTTGTTATCCTTTAAACCTTACATATGTTCTTAAGTTTATGATGAAACTCATTTAAAACACAAATGAAATAAAAGTAAATAATTTTGAAATAATTTTGAAAAGATACTAGAGATGTTTTTAGAGAGTATGGAAGTCAATTACGCCAACATTTATTAAATATTTTTTCCATAGCCATACTATTTGAGAATTAGAAAACCTTGGCTTTGCATTAAAAAAGAGCAGATATTGTTTTATATGCTGACTTTAGTTTTGCTTTTTCTGGATATTGATGTCAAGTTTTGAAATGAATTGAAGCTTGAGTTTTAGGACTCTAGACAACAAGGACAGAGGTAGATATGGGAGATTTGAGAGTTTTGGTAAAACAGCCAAAATATTTTAACTATCTGATAGGAAATGATCTAACAGATGAAGTCCTCCTTGATTAAGCCATGCCTATTATTTGACTTGAGAAAAGAATTAGAGCTCAGTTAGTAGTGGAAAAAGAACCTCAGGTGGGAGGCCTGCCAAAGGAATTGTAGTTGAATGGGGAAGGCAAGAAATTATAGTTGAATGAAAGTAAGTAATAGCACATACTGCTGGGCCTGAAGGACAAACCCTCACTCCTCTTTCCTGGCTGCTGGATTTGTGACCTGATGTCTTCAAGGGAGAATAAATATTGGATTTTTATTTTGCTTTAAGAAAGGAAAAATTTTCAAGTTGACTTTGTCTTCTCAAGGTAACATTTCATACCTGCTTTGCTGACATTATCATTTGTTGCTGAAATACAAATTGTTGAGTTTAGACGATAACCTAAATGACTGGCTCCAGATTACAGAATCTGATACTGGAGTTCTCTCTGGCACCAACAAGTTAGATCTATCAAAATATTTCAGTAAGCCTTACATTAGACTAAGTCTTACTTTAAAGGATATACTCTGAACCCAAAGGTCTAAACACTATTTAAGGTCTTTGCTTTCTGTTTCTAGCATTGTCTCTGAATAGTGTATCTTCTTGTCTTACCTGTATTGTCTATTACCTCTTTTTCAGCACAGGAAAAACTAAGAACCAAGTGAAGAAAACATACAAAGCATTACCTTCTGCTTGCACCAAGTCTTTCTGGTGTCTAGCAAGGTAACTTTTTGCTGTTTATCCTTTCTCTCTTAATCATTAAGTTATCGATTGCAAACTGGTGGCTTGTAGGTGTTAGCTGGCACATTTTATTTGGTGTGCACATTTTTAAAAAAATCTGAATTGCATGCCAATGTTTAAAAAACAAGGAGAGTCACAGTAATATGAACTTTCTGACTTGTCTTAAAAAAATAAAAATCCTCTTTGGGCCTGTTTTCCTGGACAGCAACAATAGGCCAAAGTGGAATAATAGCCAGCCCCTTTAAAAGGCAATCTGGAAGACTTTCCAGTTCACCACAGTTCTTACGTCCCCTTCTCACCCCTATCTTGCAGCTTGAACTTTAAGGAACTTCTGAGTTAAAAAAATAAAAATAAACTCATTTATAGTATGTCAAGCTCTAACTAGAGCCCATTGTTTATGCTCTTTCAGTTAATTCTGTATATAATCATGTAAGGTAAGCATTATAACTCCCATTTTGTAGTTGAACAAATGAAACTTTGGCTAAATATATTTCCCAAGACATCATAATAAATGGAAGAACTGTAATTCAAATCTCATTCTTTACTGGTTATAGTTCTGCTCATATGACCCCAGATCTCTGGTTCCCAGGCTGTTCTGAGAGCTGCTGCTCATAATTCAGATGCAAACAAGGCATGTTTAAGTGTCTAGCACGTCTTCTTGCTCAGTATGGCAGCTCGATAGTTGAAATAAAAATTAAATGATGAATTTATTGACAGCCAGAATACTATGTCTAAGTTGTATGAACCGTATGTTGTCACATGGCAATATAATAACTTGGGAGCCCTTGGAAGAGGTATCTTCCAGTTAGCTGAGTTGCTGGAATGTCCCAGAGTCTAAGGCCACTCTGGCTGTAAGTTCCCCAGAATTCTTCCCCTGACAGCTATGGGTCGGGGGAGGCTGTGTTAAAAAGAAAGGAAAAGACTTTCTATAGTTGTAATATTCATTTCCCACTGTCTTAGCCACCATCAGGCTGGGGCATTTGGTAGCTGTGTTATGAATTTGCTTCTCTCATTCTCTCTGACCCTGCTTAACTGAGGTCCAAACTTTTATCCTTTCCTCAACTTGTCAGCAATTCAAAAACATTGTGTAAATGAATAATAAATCAGACACTTGTGAAAGAAAAGAACTGTCATACAAATAACTGTAGTCTTTGTTAGGAAAGAATGATTGCCAGGAAAGGTAAAGTACTGAGGGGGACCAGACATGGGAAGAGAAGCTGGGAATAGCATCTGAGAGGGATGTATAAAAGAGGATGTCTTCAGCCTAAACTGTAAAGAATGGATAGAGTGTATCTCATCCTGTATGTGGCACGACTACACCTGTGTCTAGGGTGTACACTATCTCTTTTCTTGTTTTTGAATAAACTTTTGCCTACCACCCTCCCCTCCTCCCTAAAAAAATAGATTTTGGACAATAGGGAAGGGTGAGAGGTCATTTCAGGTTAAAACAGAAGTGAGAGCAAATGGAAGAAGTCCAAAAAGCAGGGGCATGTACGAAGAAAACCAGGTTGTCTGTTGACTGTGTCAGAGGGTATTTGAAAAGGGAATAAACTTGGGGGAACTTGGTAGAATCAGACAGAAGGCCTAGGAATTTTAAGTTAGGAAATTGGTTGGACTTGATTTGAAAGGCAATGCAGACGATTTTTGAGTGAGGAAGTGAAAGAATTATAGGTATCCTTTAGAAAGTTAATCTGTTTATAGTGGATAAACTTCATGTTTTGGAGTAAAAAGAATTAGCGGTGTAAACTTCTGTAGGAGACTCTTGCAGTCATCCAAGTGATGGTAGATAAGAACCTCAAGTAGGATAGTGTTTGTGGTAGTAGAGAGAAAAGAATAGATTATAATTTCAGTTTTTCCGGTAGTACAACGTGACCTTTTTTTTTTTTTAAAGATTTATTTATTTATTTATTTATTTATCTCCCCTTCCCACCCCAGTGGTCTGTTCTCTGTGTCTATTTGCTGCGTCTTCTTCTTTGTCCACTTCTGTTGTTGTCAGTGGTACAGGAATCTCTGTTTCTTTTTGTTGCATCATCTTGTTGTGTCAGCTCTCCATGTGTGCAGGCTGTACTTTCTGTTGTGCTGGGCGGCTCTCCTTATGGGGCACACTCCTTGCGTGTGGGGCTCCCCTGCATGGGGGACACTCCTGCAGGCACGGCTCCACAGGGGTCAAGGAGGCCCGGGGTTTGAACCGCGGATCTCCTATGTGGTAGATGGACACCCTAACCACTGGGCCAAGTCTGCTTCCTCACTGTGACCTTCTTGAAGGCATGTTCTTCAATAGTGAAATTGAAGAATTTGAGGTTATTGACTGGTAGGATACTGATGCTTTTTGGAGAAACAGGTAACACTGCATGAAGAACAAGTTTTGGAAAGAACATGTCTAATATATTTTGAGTGATTCCTGTGTGTCAGCCACTGTGCTCAGGTCTTTACATGCATTATCTTATTTAGACATTGCAGCAAGCCTTTATAGAGGAACTACTCTTATCTGCATTTTCCAAGGAGGAAACCCACTCGGTTTGTCATTTGCCTATTGTTTTACATCTGATGAGTGATAGAAACTAGTATTTGAACCCATGACTATGTGGCTCCAGAGTTCATTGGGAGGGGGAAGGGAAAGGGCTGATATACTAGGTTTAAGGTGCTAGCAGAAAACCTTTGTGGAGATGTCTAGTATATAGTTAGAAATACAGAAACTGTGCTCAAGAGATATGTCAGGACTGAAATGATTAATCTCAAAGTATTCTGCAGACTTCATTGTCATAACAATGAGCTGGTTTATAACTGCCCAGGGAAGGAACAAGGAAGATAAGACATCCAAAGTCAGAAAATTGGGAACATCTCTTTATTGAGTGAGAGAAAAAAGTAAAGATACTTTTGTACTTTGGCATATGAAAATAATTTGGCATATATTTGTTAAGAATAATTGTTATTAGACAAGTTCAGTTTCATGTTACCTAAAATAGCTAGCAGTAGGTATATTTTTTTAAAGATTTATTTCTCTCCCCTTCCCCCACCCCAGTTGTCTGTTCTCTGTGTCTATTTGCTACATGTTCTTCTTTGTCTGCTTCTGTTGTTGTCAGTGGCACAGGAATCTGTGTTTCTTTTTGTTGCATCATCTTGTTGTGTCAGCTCTCCGTGTGTGCGGCGCCATTCTTGGGCAGGCTGCACTTTCTTTTGCGCTGGGCGGCTCTCCTTACGAGGCACACTCTTTGTGCCTGGGGGTCCCCTATGCGGGGGACACCCCTGCGTGGCACGGCACTCCTTGCACGCATCAGCACTGCACATAGGCCAGCTCCACACGGGTCAAGGAGGCCCAGGGTTTGAACCTCAGACCTCCCATGTGGTAGACGGATGCCCTAACCACTGGGCCAAATCCGCCTCCTGCAGTAGATATTTAATTAGGTTTAAGATATGGAAAAAACTCATTATTCCAACCTCCAGGAATTAATTTTGTTTTGTAAGTATACTTGTTAGAGTTAATATTATAAAGAACAAATAGTAAATTTTAAACAAAGAGATGATTTCAGGGTTAACTAAATCAAATCCCTTCCTATTTTCTAAACTGACTAATTGAAGGTAAAAACACTCAACTGAAACTGTTTTTATCTCTAAGTAGGAATTTTCTGATGTTCTTATTATTGGCAAACTAGAATTGGACCACCAAGTAGAATTTGACATTGTTCTGCTTATCAAGGCAACTTGATGTCTTCTGTACATATTAATTATCATTGTACTTTACTTCACTTTATGGACAGGATCTACTTACATAGCTGTGACTTACAGGAAATTGTAAATTCCTGAAGGGATCCAGTCTTACTACTTTTGTGTTCCTAGTGGCTAGCACAGTGTGTAGACATAATGGGTGCTTAGAAATGAAACCACTTTTTCCTTCCCATTTAAACGAGGGAGGCCTCATCTAAAAAGAGCCCTTTCTAACCAGCAGGAAATACAGTAACTACAGAAGAATGACCATTGCCCCTCAGCACCCCCTTAAGAATAAGAGCATGAACTGTCTGAGGGGGGAGTTGAGGCAGGTTAGTACAGGGAAATGAGAAGTTGAGCCACAACATGGCCGACAGACAACATGGCCATAAGATTTTACTGAGACCTTGACCTTGAACTTGAGGTCCCAGTTAGAACTCTTCTCCAGGCCGAGGAGAGGCCCCGTATATACCAAACAGGCCTCACCATTGGCCCCCACCATTAGTAGGGTAACCAATAACAACTGGGGTCCCTCCCCTTAGAATTAGCAAGAGGAGGAATAATTAATAGTTTAAAAGATGACTACACCAATCAAAACCCGATGTCTGCCTAGAAGAGCCTGCACCAAATCTCAGTGCATATTTCCATCTTTTTCTCCCATTTCTCAGCAAGTTCTGTTCTTACTGGCCACCCCCCCCCCAAAAAAAAAATGCCTTCCCAAGGCAAAATTCTGCCTGCTTATGCCTTTGTCTGACATCAACAGAAAAAAATTGATTGAGCTGGAAATGCACTGAGAATTGATACATAGAGGCTTTTATGCAGCATTTAAATAAGTAGAGTGTGCTGGAATGTGAAGAATTGAAAAGTAATGACTATTTGAATATTATCTTTCCAAAAGGTCTGAAGTTAGTAACCAAATAATCCTCCTTCCTGGGAAATGTAAATAGTTGTATGCCTCACAATTCCACCTGTAGGTCTGGTCTTATTTTGCATGATTTGCTCTGGTATCCACCCATCTGGTAGAATTTATGTAATGAATATGCTTCCAAAGAATGCCAGCATGAAGGTGAAAACTAGTGCTGTGTCTCCTTATTCACTGCTGTACCTCTAGTACCCAGCAGAGTTGGCTGTAAATTAAGTATGCGTTGAGTGGATGAATAAACTCTGCGTTAAGTGTTTGTTAATTGGTGACTGATAAATACATTTTGATCAGGTTATGGTCAGGGGAGAAATTGGATACACAAGGCCAATATTAGTGGAAATTGTTGCATGTAATTGACTCCTAGCAGAACAATTCTTTTTAAATAGCCGCTTAATGGGTAAAGAACTCCCATTTCAAGTAAATTCTGTTTATCAAATTCCATTTCAAAAACTAAACAGATATGCATTTATAAACCTAGTGAAAACTACAAAAATATGTAAAACTTTAATAAGATATCCCCCAATTCTACCAATGGTAGTATTCTTTCACATTGTTTTCCTTGCAAATGTAAGCATAATTATAATTACGGGGTTAGGAGTGGTTGAATGTTTTGATCAGAATTTGATTATATTATACATCTTACTCTGAAATTGCTCTCTTAATAAATAGATCATGGGCACTACCAGGTCAGTAGGTACAGAAATGATTCATTCTTTAAAAATAGCTACGTAATACTCTATAGTATAGATATTCTACATCTATTCAACTGTTGTCCTATTAGTGGACTTTCAGGATGTACCCACTTTGTTGTATTTATTGGTGTTTTTGCCACCACAAACAATCCAGCAAAAAACATCCTTGTGTATATGTATACCTACCTACCTACATACACACACACACACACACACAAAGATACTTATATCCTTATATACTGCTGTTGTTAATTGTGATTTTTTTCTTAAGAAAGATTTTTACTTTTTATATTGTTAAATATTTAGATTTTGTTCTTTATTCTTAGATCTTCCCTAAAATTTTTCTCCCATTTTTTTTGGTGCATTATTATTATTATTTGGTTTTAACATTAAATTTGTAAGCCAGAGTTGGAGATCTCTTTTCCCTTTTCTGGTAACTAGAAAAGTGTAATTTATCATTGGACCTCAAAGCTAACCTTTTATCCATAATTTAACATAATTCCTCACTAAATAGAAATTGAATATAGGACACAGAGCTGTGATCTGTGATAATTTCAGGCATCGGCAAAGTATATATGCCTTCAGAATTGAGCAAAAAACCTATATTCTTCATCATCTCAGAAAATGCTTCATGGGAAGTGGATTTGTCTCAACAGATAGAGTGTCCACTTTCCACATGGGAGGTCCGGGGATCAAAACCCAGGGCCTCCTGGCCCGTGTCAGGCCCACGTGCAGTGCTGATGTGCGCAAAGAGTGCTGTGCCACTCAGGGGTGTCCCCCGCATAGGGGAGCCCCATGCGCAGGGAGTGCTCCCCGTAAGGAGAGCCACCCTGCACGAAAAAAGTGCAGCCTGCCCAGGAGTGGCTCCACACACACGGAGAGCTGACGCAGCAAGATGATGCAACAAAAAGAGACATAGATTCCCAATGCCACTGACAAGAATACCAGTGGACACAGAAGAATACACAGCAAATGGACACAGAGAGCAGACAACTGAGGGGGGGGAGAGTAAAAATATAATAATCTTTTTTTTTAAAAAAGAAAATGTTTCATATCAAGAGCTAATAAAAACTTTCACGTGAAAAGATGTTAATGGCATCAGCCGTTAAGGAAGTACAAACCAAAACCACAGTGATATACCATCTCAAACCACTTTAGAATGGCTACTGTTTTAAAAAATGAAAAATAACAAGTGTTGGAGAGGATGTAGAAAAACAGGAACCCTAGAATATTTTGGTGGGGATATAAAACTGTGCAGCCACTGTGGAAAACAGTTTGGTAGTTTCTCAAATAGTTAAACATAGAATTAACATGTGACACAACAATCCCACTTCTAGGTATATATCCAAAAAATTGAAAGTGGGTATTTGAGCAAATATTTGTACACCAATGTTCATTGTGGCATTATTCACAATAGCCAAAATGTAGAAACAACCCAACTGTCCCTTAGCAAATAAAATGTAGTATATACATAAATGGAATAGCATTTGGCCATAAAAAGGGGTGAAGTTCTAAACTATACTACAACATGAGTGAACCTTAAAGATTTCGTGTTGAGTGAAATGCATTTGACCCAAAAGGACAGATATTGGATGATTCCATTTATTTGAAACAACTAGATTATACAAATATATAGACACAGAAAGTAGATTATGATTTCCAAGGACAGGGGTGGAAGGAGATGAAGGAGTTGGCCCAGTGGTTAGGGCGTCCATCTACCACATGGGAGGTCTACCGTTCAAACCCCGAGCCTCCTTGACCCATGTGGAGCTGGCCCATGTGCAGTGCTGATGCGTGCAAGGAGTGCCCTGCCACACTGGGGTGTCCCCCACGTAGGGGAGCCCCACGCGCAAGGAGTGCGCTCCGTAAGGAGAGCCGCCCAGCGTGAAAGAAAGTGCAGCCTGCCCAGGAATGGCGCCGCCCACACAGAGAGCTGACACAACAAGATGATGCAACAAAAAGAAACACAGATTCCCAGTGCTGCTGACAACAACAGAAGTGGACAAAGAAGAAGACGCAGCAAATAGACACAGAGAACAGACAACTGGGGCGAGGGGGTGGATGGGAAGGAGAGAGAAATAAATAAATAAATCTTTAAAAAAAAAGAAAAGATTGTGGGGATAGTTGCACAATTTCATAAAACCCACTGAATTGTATACTTTAAAAGGGTTAATTTTAGTATATGAATTATATCTCAAGTCCCCTTAACCCCTCCAAAAAAACACAAATAACAAGGAGAAATAGAGAATACTTTGAGAAATGAAATGTCAATCTTGGAGAAATAAAAATCTCTTCAGAAGACCCCTCAACTGTCTGATCTGTTGTCAGTCTGTGGAAAGTCCAGCTTTATACACAAAGGAAGAAATTAGTTGTATTACCATTGTATGAGGAGTGCTAGTTGCCTACCACTAATACCTAAAATCATCTCCTAAAAGATTTATCTTTTTGTCTTAATCATAGTGAGTCCTGTAAAATATGCTTAAGAGAGGCCATTTTTAATTAAGTCATTCTTTAAATTTTTTTTGGTCACTAAGACAGTAGAGTTTTTAAAACTTTCTGACACAGAAAAGAGTAGGGCACTAAGGGAACAGAAGTCCCTTGCAATTTTTATTTTGTAAGTTTTTTATTTTTTATTTTTATTTATTTATTTTTCTCCCCCCCCCCCCCCACTCTGGTTGTCTGCTTGTCTATTTGCTGTGTCTTGTTTCTTTGTCCGCCTCTGTTGTTGTCAGCGGCACCGGAAACTGTGTTTCTTTTTGTTGCATCATCTAGTTGTGTCAGCTCTCCATGTGGGTGGGTCATTCTTGGGTAGGCTGCACTTTCTTTCACGCTAGGCGGCTTTCCTTATGGGGTGCACTCCTTGCATGTGGGGCTCCCCTACGCGGGGGACACCCCAGCATGGCACGGCACTCCTTGGCGCATCAGCATTGCACATGGGCCAGCTGCACACAGGTCAAGGAGGCCCGGGGTTTGAACCGCGGACCTCCCGTGTGGTAGACGGACGCCTAACCACTGGGCCAAGTCCGCTTCCCCCCTTGCAATTTTGACATTTACTTAATTAAAACAATTTTTCCCAACATTTTACTTTGATAATTTTTCTACCCATAGAAAGAAACTTTAAAACATAGTATAATGTTCCATTTCAACAATTATTATTTTGCCATATTACCTATCTATGGATGTGATACCTGTATTTTTACCTAATTATTTGAAAAGTAATTGTAAACATCAAGAAACTTCATCCTTAACTTTTTCAGCATGTATCTCTTAAAAAAATGTTATTCTCCTACATAACCATTGTGGTGGTTTGAAGCCGTATGTACCTCAGGAAGCTATGTTCTTAAATTTAATCTATTCCTGTGGTTGTGGACACCCATTGTAAGTAGGACCTTTTGAGACTTACCTCATTCAAAATGGGTCTTAATCCTTTTACTGGAATCCTTTATAAATGGAATGAATACAGAGAGAAAGAAAGCCACAGAAACAAGAAGCTGAAATCAGTGAAACTTGTAAGAGATGGAGAGACCAGTAGACCATGTGACTTGCCAGGTGGCAGAGGAGCCAAGGATTGCCAGCAGCCAGTCTTCAGGAAGAAAGCATCACCATGATGGTGCCTTGATTTGGACATTTTTACAACCTCAAAACTGTATACTAATAACTTCCGATTGTTAGCCACTCTGGTGGTGGGAGGAGCAGCAGTGGCCAGCAACCCAGTTTTGTGAAGGCTCTTGGCCTGCAACACACGGTAGCTTCCACTACCAAGATGTGCAACAGGAAAATTAACTGGCCACAAGAGCAGAGAAGGAGGAGCCCAAGAGGAGATCCGTGAAGCTGGCAGCTAAACCTGTCCCTGCGAAGTGGAAACAAAGCCAAAAAAAAAAACTGCAGGAAAGGATTAATCTTCAGACAAAAAAGTGCAACCAAAAGAGGAAAGGGAAGCAAAGGGAAAACAAGCTGAAGTGGCTAACTAAGAAACTAAAGAAAATGGAGAAACTAAAAATGAGAGTGCAGCCTCTGATGAAGCAGGAGAGAAAGAAGCCAAGTCTGCTTGATATCATATACCATGTCTTATCAGTGGTTGCTGTTTCTCCCTTTTTGAACAAACCAGAGGAATATTTTTATTGACTATTTTGTAAATATGAGTTTTTCAGTAACTCTAGAAGGAACATTTTAAAGGAGATTGGAATCCCACCTCATCCCATTTTTTAAGTGTAAATGGTTTTTTAAAGAGGGGAAATGATTTACTTGTTTATTTTTGTACAACCAGGAAATAGTGGGATATTGAATTATGGGAGACTTTGTCTTGGATGTCAATTTAACATTCCATAGGGCGGGCAGTTTTTATACCCTATAATACAACACATACTACGTGGTGATTTGTAGTCACAGTTATGCATTTAATATGTGTTGAACATTTTAAAATTACTTCTCTTTTCATGCTTTCAAGTAGAATTGTTTCTTAAAACTATTCCCTGATCTTGGCTCTTGCTCTCAGAGCTCTGTGCACTCTGTGACATCCTTGGTCATGGTTGTCCAGTTTTTATAATGACTTTGTTAGGTGCTGTGAAAGACTGAAAATATCAGTATGTAGTGCGTATGATATTAAATTGTGAATTAGTGGGGTTTACCAATGTAATAGATTGTTGATATTTGACGTTATTGGTACTTGATGTCATTTTAAGAAAAAACTTGCTTCTAAATTTTAAGCTAGAAAGTCACTAGAATAACTTTAGAAAATATTTACAATTTCACAGCTTTTCACGTTTTCAGTACATACCTTAAGAATTGTGTACAAATTTTTAATGATGTCTGTGTGCTGATCTTCAAAACAACCAACAAAATCTCTATTATGAAAGAAAAAAATTCCCATTTTTCAAGCTGAACCATTTCATGGTATTCGTTTTAAACAGCCTAAGAAACTAAAACAACTGTTATTACACTAATAAAATAAAGTTTTTTTAGAAAAACAGCTAATATTCAGTCTATATTCAGATTTCACAGTTGGTCTCCAAAGTGCCTTTTTATAGCTATTTTGTTTGAACCAGGGTCAAATAAAGCTTCTCACTATTGTATTGTTTTTGGAGCCCTTTAATCTACGTTAATCTAGAGTAGGGGTTGGCAATATTTTTCTTTGAAGGGCTGGATAATAAGTATTTTAGTCTTTGTGTGCTATAGGTCTCTTGGCAACTACCTGATTCTGCTTGTATAGTTGAAAAGTAGCCACAGACAATACGAAAATGAATGAGCTATATACTGTGTTTCAGTAGAAGCAGGGCAAACCAAATTTGGCCCATGAGCCAAAGTTTGCCAAATCTGACCTAGAGCAATCCTATAACTTTTTGTTTTCTTTTCCTTTCTTTTCTTAAAGAGTTTTAGCCAGTATTCTTGTAGAATATCTCATGTTCTGGACTTGTCCTTGTGCTTCCTCATGTGTCAATTAACTTGTTCATTTTGTTCCTGTATTGCCTGTAAAATGGGAATTCAATCTAGAGAATTGATTAGATTCAGATAAAATATTTTTGCAAGAATAATTCAGAGGTAAATTTTTTAATAGAAGTTTTGCTCAAGGAAAGGGAAGAGAGAAGATTTTCAGAGTGTCACTCTTTGTAGATAGCAGGTTCAGATGAACCAGGCTCTCAATAGACTGAACATCTGAGAAAGGTATGGCCAGAACAGAAGGAGTGACAGAAAAATATCCCCAGGTCCTGGACAAAGAGATTTTAAGTTTTCACAAAGCTATTCCTATCACTTGACTATTCATTAATGGACTCATTGGTCTCAGAGTGCTCAGTCTAATTGGCAACTGGAATTCTGGTTTTTAGAAGATTTAATTAAATATGTTTTATTCCTTCTAAATAAAGCAAAATTTGTAAACATTGAATGATTTCTCTATTGCTGTTTTTTAAATTTTGTTTTGTTTTCCCTCAAAGGGTCAGCTTCTAAACACAATTACATTGTCATAAATCAGGAGAGCAGATGGCTTACAAGATTACTTCCTAATTCATTATTTAATATCCAGTTTTATGTCATTTCAAAAGGTTTATTTTATTTTTTTGTAGTTCTGTAAAAACATGCCAGCATCAGTTGTTTTCTAAATTGTTTTCTGTTCTTTGCATGTTTTCTGATCTTATAAGCATGTCTTTTCTTACCAGTGTTCTTTTGAATGCGCTGTTTAGGCTCTATAATTGCCGTGACTGACTTACATCTAGATGAAACAAGCGAAGACTTACTTTGAAAGATTTTTGTAGCCTCTTCCAAGAATAGACTATAGGGAAACCTGAGTAGGAAAAATGACATCAGAATAATTCCACTGATGATTGATAATTAAGGCCTTTTATCTTTGTAGTTCAAAGAGCTACAAAAATATTATCTCATAATTCTCAAATGATCCTCTGAAGTGGGCAGGCAAACACTATTAACTGAATTTACAAATGTAGTTTGTGGTCTTTAAGAGGTTAGAAAACTGCTCCACATAGAGTTAAAAGCAAAAGTAGGAATGGAATTTTAAAATGTTTCTTAATCTTCTAGATTACTCTAAATCCAAAATGGGGCTTTTCAGAGCTATAGTAATCATGATAATCTAGTTTGAATTTTTTTCTTGTCAAAAGATAAAAGCAAAATGAAAATTTTAGTCTGTTCTCGTTACTGCATTTCATGCTCAACTAACGTATCTAGTGAGTGTTTAATAAATAATTATTGGTGATAGTCTCTTTCATCAAAATAATTTGATTTTACAATGAACAATGGACACATTATCATTTATTATTTATCTTCTAACTAAACTCAATGAGAATAGTAATTTGTCCTTAAATGTTCCCCAGAATTAAACAGTAGGCCCAACATCGAAAGCCAATAGGATACAGATTATTTATGTTTTCAATTTAGAGTTAAAGAGACAATTCTACATGTGAAGCTGCAATCTAACATTGGCACAATTTCTGAATAATGTCCGACAAATAATAAAATAATTTTAAATTCTGAACAGAATTATTGTTTGGTAATAGTTTTCAGTCTTCCTGAGATATTCCATAATTTTGAGTCCATGAGGCTTCAGGAACCATCAAAGGGACTGAGTGGAAGTGGAGGGTAGATAACAAATTTTTACTGTTAACTTGTAGTTAGCATGCTTGTATAAAAACAGGACCCACTATTATTTTCAAATGCCTTTTTGATATAAAGATGTTTTCCTAATTACCCTATACTGCTCATTATTAATTCACTAAAACCTTGATAAATTTCATAAAATGCCTACTGATATTTCTGCTGTATACCTAACAGAGAATTAATATCAATGTTGTATAATGAGGAGTTGGAGACTCTTTGCTTTACCGTCAAAATTCATTAAAAAGCTAGTCCATACTCATTTTTTCTACTTTTGCAGGCCATTTACTTTTGGTCATAGTGGTAACCATCTTCTTCCTCCTACCTGTTTTTCTTTAAATTTTCTGGCAAAGATCACCAATAACTTCTTTTTTTTTTTTTTAATTTTTATTATTTTTTATTTTTTAGGAGGAACTGGGGCTTGAACCTGGGACCTCATACATGGGAAGCAGGCGCTCACTTAGCTACACCCACTCCTCTCACTAATAATGTCTTCTTTTTTTTTTTAAAAGATTTATTTTTATTTATTTATTTCTCTCCCCCACCTTGTTGTTTGTGCTTGCTGTCTGCTCTCTATGTCTGTTTGTTGTGTGCTCTCTGTGTCTGCTCATCTTCTTTTTAGGAGGCACTGGGAACTGAACCTGGGACCTCGCATATGGGAGGGAGGTACCCAATCGCTTGAGCAATCTCCACTCCCTGCTTGTTGTGTCTCTCATTGTGTTCCCTCATTGTGTCTCTTCATTGCATTGTCTCGTTGTGTCATCTTGTTGCATCAGCTCACCATGCCTGCTCACTTTCTTGCTCATCTTCGTTAGGAGGCACTGGGAACTGAACCCGGGACTTCCCATGTGGTAGATGGGCACCCACATCCGCTTCTCCCCGTAACTTCTTAGCCACCAGATTTTACACTATCCTCTTCTTATTCCAGTCCACTTGTCACATATGATATTTCACCTTTCCCTCTACCTTTGACTTCTTTGATACTGCTCTCCTGTTTCTCTTCCCTTTCTTTTCCTGTCTCTTTCATTGATTCCTTCCTTACTACTTCACTACTTATCCTGTAAATATACTTCTCTTTTCTGTATGCTTTCTCATGAAAATTAAAGCCATCCCCTCATGCCCCACTATCTTCACTGTCTGTTCCATGTGAGTGACTTCCTCATATATGTCTTCAGTGCTCTCTTCTCCTCAAAGACTTGTATCCACATTTTTTTTTAACTACATAGTAAGCAGGGCTGCATAAGGTTATCTCTAGCCCAATATGTGTTATTCTTACTTCAAACAGTTTCTTTTCCTGGTTTCCTATCTCAGTTAATGGCGTCATACTCATCACCCAGGCTGGAAATATCAGGAATCTTCATTACTTCTCTCTCCCTCACCTCAGATATTTTGTGTTACCTAATCTTATATGTCTAAGTATTTTGTGTATCCATCTGTCTATGCATTCCCATGGTCATGTGTGGTCTCTAATCTTTTGTTTCGCCAGTCCGTTCTTCACATAGCTTCCTGAAATGTACACCCGATCATTTGATTCCTCTTGAGTGCTTCCCATCATCTGAAATAAAAAATGCTAATGCCTTACTATGAATTCCCATCTTGATTTTGTCACATCTTCACTCTCCTTCCATCAGTCCAGACTTTTAAACTTTCCGCAAATACTTTGCACTGTTATTTTTTGTATTTTTGCTATTCCCTCAATTTATAAAAACCCTGTTGGGAAGTGGATTTGGCTCAACTGATAGAGCGTCCGCCTACCATATGGGAGCCCAGGGTTCAAACCCAGGGCCTCCTGACCCATGTGGTGAGCTGGCCCACACACAGTGCTGATGTGTGCAAGGAGTGCCGTGCCATGCAGTGTTGTCCCCTGCATAGGAGAGCCCCACACACAAGGAGCCTGCCCCTGCAAGGAGAGTCACCCCATGCAAAAAAAGCACAGCCTGCCCAGGAATGGCGCCGCACACATGGAGAGCTGATGCAGCAAGATGACGCAACAAAGAGAGACACAGATTCCCAGTGCTGCTGACAAGAATGCAAGCAGACACAGAAGGACACACAGCAAATGGACACAGAGAGCAGACAATGGGGGGGCGGGGAAGAAATAAATAAAAAATAAATAAGTAAATTAAAAAACCCTCTTCTCTTTCTTCCTGTAAAAAATCCTAGTCATACTTCAGATCTAGAACAAATGCCATTTCCTTCACTAAATTTGTGAATTCCTCCAGTCACAATTAACATCCCCTTCTATATTCTCTTATAATACCTGGCCTGTACCCTTTCTATTGCATCTTTGACATTTTACCTCAAATTATAGTTCATTGTGCCATACTTCCAAAGCCATGAGCTTTTTTGCAAGCAGAACCTATATGCACAGTAGCCTCTCCACACATAGCCACCCCTTTATAACTTTGCATGTAGTAGTCTTTGCTTGCAAATTTTAGTTTAATTTTATAATTCACTGAATAGATCAATTGAGTATTTTCAAAAATTGGTTCATCAGGGAGCAGATGTAGCTCAGGGGTTGAGCACCTGCCTCCCACACATGAAGTCCCAGGTTCAATCCCCAGTACCTCCTTGAAAAAATATTAATTCATCTTCATACTACCACTAAAAAGTAATGAGAAGAAAGAACAATTTTGCCTCACTGACAGTAAAACTCAGGACAAAATTTCTGTCTTTCTACATGTTTCCTGAAATCCACAGTGCAGATAGAAGGAGAATCTTTTATCATCCATAGAAAATCATTCTAAACAATTAAAATTTTAATGTTGTATTAATGTATGTTCCATTTTGTATTCTTTTCTATGAAACTCTTTGTAGGACAACAATATGGGCCAGTAGGATTCACAATGTCTAGTCTGTTCCATTTTTATATCCTTCGATCCAGCCACTCACTCATCATTGAGAAATGCCTACTATATGCCAGGTCTGACTATAGGTGCTAGAGATAGAATAGTAAACAAAACAGTGTCTGTCTTCTAGGTTCAGAAAACACTTATATAAAGAAAGTAAATATATACAATACAGTAATAGATTAGGAGTTGTACAAAATGCCAGCAAAACATAGAGAAAATCTATTTCTATATGATTGTCAGAATCTGAGCTATGCTTGTTGTGTTTAAATTTCCACTGAAATTCTTGCTCGTCTACCATTTTCCTTACCTTTGCTGATTTTGTTTAGGGTTTGTATTTTGGGTTACAGATTACATAATCCTATATACATATGAACATCAAAATTTTTAAAATTTAATCATTTCCTTTAGAAAATGAACAGTCATTTTTCACTTGTGTGAAATTCAGTTTTTATATATGGTAGTTTGCTTGAATTAAGGTGTAGGCACACAACAATTTTTAGTAAAATGATCAATTTGTTTCCATCGGGTACTAGTTAATTGCATACATTTGCTAGTATATAAGGGACTGTTATTTCTGATTGGCAAAAATTCTCTGGGCAGGCAGCTTTATTTTCTACTCTTCTGGTCTATAACCAAAATGTCTATCATTGCCTGCCCTACCCTGCCAAATGACCTAAGAAGAGCTGCTTTCCCTAGAGTTCTTGAAATATGAGCAGCGGACCATACCAATTTTTAACCCCAACCAGCTAATTAAATCAAAGGAGAATCTGAACAAAGGTGGCCCACCCATAGGCTAAACAGGTATTTGTGACTCAGATTGGTATAATGGGCTCTGCCCAGGTAGAGATAATAGATTCTTATCAGGGTTTCCACTTATTGACATAGGGAAGCTTCCAGATGGTGATGTGTGTTGTAGCTGTGAGATCAGATAGATCTTGGATTAGGGTTTGTCATTATTGAACATTGCTGACAAAGCTTTCTAGAAGGAAGAACATAACGGAATGGGTAAGCAGAAAGAAGCAACCACTGTATAGTAGGTGTGTATGTAAAAGAAAGACAAAAGCCTGAGGGAAAGAAGCAGCAGTTCTTTTTGGTTTTTATAGGCACTGAAAGGCTTAAATTAGCCTTCTCACTATCCTACAGACATACCATGCTTCTTCCCAACTCTGTGCATTTCTTAAGTTAGTCTCCTTGCTTCTAGTTTTTCTCCCCACATCAAGCCTTCCTGAATATTACCTCCAGGTTAGGCTCCCTAAAATCTGCTCTGATCATGTTATTTACCTGGCCAAAAATCATTAATGCTTCTCCCTTTGCCTTCATAATAAAGTTTAAATAACTTAACAATGTGAAGAAAGTCTTTTTTTCAGGACTGCCTTCTAAAATATTTTCTGTCAAAGAGCAAAGTTCATTTAATTTGGTATTTTATAGTATTGTCGGTCATGGTGAAAGCCACTAGCTGTATTCTCCTGGCCACTGCCTCAAGGAATTTTATTGAGAGTGTTAACTGGACTAGAAGCACCAAATCATTTTTTTGTAGAAGAAAATAAAATGGCTCTGAGGTTGAAACACGAGCTACTGGCAGGTCTCTACATAGTGAATATGGATGGTGGTGCTTTCTGAGGCCTGTGCCTGTGGTAGAAGACTTTTATGAAGCCAGCCTTCCTCATTCAGCTTCTTGCCAACTGAAAGACCGTCTGGATGAGAGTTCTGCCTGATGATGAACTTGACAGTGTACCAAACTGTCCAGTAGCCTTTTCTTTGGTTTTAAATTCTAAATGCTTTATTGATCACAAAGAAATAGCCCTTTGGAGATCACTTAATTTTTGCTTTGAAAGCCTTGACCACCATGGTGCCAACAGAATTGACTTAGACATTTGGGAATTTTTCAAAACTCCAAGTTTCATGGGTCAACATTTAGCATTACCCTCTATTTTGGAAAAAAAAAAAGATAAATAATGGAAAGAACAGCAATATATAATCTTGGCAAGAGGGGAAATACAATGAATCAGTAGTTCATAATGGGTCTCCATTGTGAGTAGGTTTTATCCTTTAAAGGTTATCTAAAAATCTTAGCACCTTATTCTAGAGTTCAAGGTCCTTTGCAAATTTTTCCAACCTATGACCCATTCCTTCTCTAAAGGTGTCCTCCATTTTAGCCAAATTAGTCTATGCATTCCCCTATCCTCCTACCCCAAAATGACTGGTTAATTTCTGCCTCAGTGTCTTGCCTCATACTGTTTACTCAGCCTGAAATGCCCACTCCTCATCTCTTACTCTCAAGGCCTAACTTAATATTTACTTTCTAAAATTAGAATATTGATAAATGGTGTATCAGGATAAGTAAATATTTTTTACATAAATGAGTTGCCATTTTTTTGGCAGAAGAAATCTACACTATGAATTTATCATAGCCCAAATGACTATGGGCATTTTACAAATAAAATAAAACATAATTTTGGGTGTGTCACATACAAATGTGGTTAGAATCTTTTGAAACAACAAAAATCTGGGCTCACTCTTCTACGAGACAACAACAGGCTGGAGCTGAGAAACATCTATCCCTGTAGATAATACTTATGCTCACCACTTCACTCCCACCACTCCTTGATATTGTCTCCCTTTTTGTTTTAGTTTCCTGGCTACTATAGCAAATACCGTGCCATGGGTTGACTTAAACAAGAGGAATTTATTGGCTCATGGTTTTAAGGCTAGAAGAGAAAAAAATCAAAGCATCATCAAAGTGATGTTTTCTTCCAGAAAACTGGCGTTCTGGAGCTGGCTGCTGGCAATCCTTGTCCTTGACTTTTCTGTCACATGGTAATATACATGGTGGCCTCTCCTATCTTCTCCTCTGGATCCCATTTACTTCCAGTTTCTGACTGCTCCTGTGCCTTGTTCTCTCTGTGTGCCCTTCCCTATAAGGCCCTCAGTAATAGGATAACGGCCCATTACCTCAGTTGGCCACACTTTAGTTGAAGTAACCTCATAAAAAGGTTCTATTTACAAGGGTTCACACCCATACGAATGGATTAAGTTTGAGAACATGTTTTACTGGCGTACATAGATCCAAGGTACCACACCATTGTTACCCCAGCCTGCTTTAGCATTCTACTTGACCTGCCTGCCCCATGGGCATCTGAATTTGAGATGGTGATTATAGAGATAGCCAAGGAAAATAAAAGGGCAGTCTTCCCAAGGGAAAAGAGAGAGATATGCCATGATGTACAGGAGCAGGTACTCATTTTAGTCTTAAAGTTTATTCCTATATATTTTCTCATTTGAGTCTTCTAATAAATGTCTTGATTAGGTAGTCATGGTTGATATTTTCCAATGTTTTAAACAGTTTCAAGTTCTTTTATTCTTATGCAACATGTAAACCCCTATGATGTGGGATAAAATAGGTGAGGAAAGTAAGGCTCCAAAGAGTTTAAGTGAATTACCCCAGCCATTAAGTGATAGAATTAAAAGCAGATCCTAAATCTTCTGATACCTGCTCTTTTGTGCTGCCATTTTATATTACCTGTGATTTCATTATCTTCCCATAAATGATTTATCATGTCTTAGTGTACCAAAGGACAGAGGTAGTGACACTAAGTCCATAGTAAGTGGACAATAATGTAAAAATTGTCCTTTGGAACTAGGTCAGCCTTTATCTATAGTTAATTCAATCTTTGAAAGCACATTTTTATGTAACACCTTCAGAATTTTAAACACTGACAAATAATTATTCTCCTCTTAAGGCCTTCACAGAGTATGCTTCCTTTAGATCCACTTTCAAAATTTTAAACACTGACAAATAATTATTCTCCTCTTAAACTTTCACAGAGTATGCTTCCTTTAGATCCACACTGTCCAATAGAAATATAATGTGAGTATATCTTACATAAACTTTTCTAGTAGCCATTTAAAAAAATTTTTGTTACATTTGTAGGTTTACAGAAAATTCATGCATAAAGTACAAAATTCCTATATACCCCTCCCTCCCACACAGTTTTCCCTTTTAACATTTTGCATTATTATGCTTTGTTACAACTAATGAAATATTAGTATCATTTCATTATTAACTATAGTGTATAGTTGTTTACATTAGGCTTCACTTTGTTGTAGAGGACTTTTATTTTTTTTTCATTCTGGTAACATATATATAACCTAAAATTTCCCATTTTAACCACTTTCAAATATACAATCAGTGGTGTTAATTACATTCACAATGTTGTGCCACTGTCACTACCATCCATTACCAAAACTTTTCCATCACCCTAATAGAAACTCTGTATAAAGTAAGCATTAATACTTCATTCCTCACCCACCCCTGGTAACCTATATTCTAGTTTCTGGCTCTAGAATATACTTATTCTAATTATTTCATGTTGGTGAGCTCATACAATATTTGTCACTTTGTCCCGGGCTTGTTTTACTCAACAACATGTCTTTAAGATTCAGCCATGTTGGGAAGTGGACTTGGCTGAATGGATAGGGCGTCCGTCTACCACGTGGGAGGTCCGCGGTTCAGACCCCTGGCCTCTTTGACCTGTGTAGAGCTGGCCCATGCGCAGTGCTGATGCGCGCAAGGAGTGCTGTGCCACGCAGGGATGTACCCTGCATAGGGGAGCCCCACGCGCAAGGAGTGCGCCCCGTAAGGAGAGCCGCCCAGTGTGAAAAAAGTGCTGCCTGTCCAGGAAATGGCGCCGCACACACGGAGAGCTGACACAACAAGATGACGCAACAGAAAGAAACACAGATTCCCTTGCTGCTGACAACAACAGAAGCAGACAAAAGAACACGTAAAGGATGAACACAGAGAACAGACAACTGGGGCGGGGAAGGGGAGAGAAATAAAAATAAATCTTAAAAAAAAAAAAAGATTCAGCCATGTTGTCACATGTATCAGTACTTCATTCCTTTTTTTTTTTTACAATTTTATTGATGCATATTAATAAGCATACAATCCATCCAAAGTTTACAATCAGTGGTATTTGGTTTAATTACATAGTTGTGCATTCATAGCTTCAATCATTATTAGAGTATTTTCATTAATTCAATAATAGTAATAATAATAAACAAAAAACAGACAAAATTCTTCACCTCTAAATTTCTCTATGACTTCGTACCTTTTTATGCCTAAATAATATTCCATTGTATTTATATTCCACATTTTTTAATCCATTCTTCCACTGATAGAAACTTGGGTTGCTTCTACCTTTTTCAATTGTGAATAATGCTGTGAACATTGATGTACAAATATCTGTTTCAGGCCCTGCTCTCAGTTCTTCTCTGTGTATCCCTAGAAGTGGGATTGCCACATCATATGATAATTCTATATTTAACTTTCTGGGGAACCAACAAACTGTTTTCCACAAGAGCTGTACTATTTTACATTTCTACCAACAATGAACAAGTGTTCCTATTTCTCTGAATCCTTGTCAACACTCATTATTTTCTGTTTTTTATAATAGTAGCCATTCAAATTGGTGTGAAATGGAATCTCATTGTAGTTTTGATTTGCACATTCCTAATGGCTAATGATGTGGAGCATCTTTTGGTGTACTTATTAGTCATTTGTATGTCTTTAGAGAAATGTCTGTTCCTTTGCCCATTTTTGAAATTGAATTGTCTTTTTGTTGTTGAGTTGTAGTATTTCTTTAAATATTCAGGTTATTAATGCCTATCAGATATATTTTCCAAATATTTTCTCCCATTTGATGCACAAAAATTTGAAGAAATCCCATTTATCTATTGTTTTTCTTTTGCTGTAAAGTCTAAGAATCCATTTCCTAGAACAAGGTCTTAAAGATGTTCCCTTAGTATTCTTTTAGGAGTTACATAGTTTTAGTTCTTTAATCCACCTTGGGTTATTTTGTATATTGTATGTGATAGGTGTTCACTTTTATACTTTTTTCCATGTGGATATCCAGTTTTCCCAGCACTATTTGTTGAAGAGATTATTCTTTCCCCATTGAGTAAACTTGGCACCCTTGTCAAAAATCAGTTGGCAACAGACGTAAAGGTTTATTTCTGAGGATTCAGTTTATATGTCTCTCCTTGTGCCAGAACCATGGTGTTTTGATACTGTGCCTTTGTATAAGTTTTAAAATCAGGAAGTATGAGTCCTCCAACTTTGTTCTTTTTCAAGATGTTTTTGACTATTCAGAACCCCTTACCCTACCTTATGAATTTGATGATTGGTGTTTCTATTTCTGCAAACATGGTTGTTGGAATTTTGATTGGGATTGGATTGACTCTGTATATTGCTTTAGGTAGAATTGACATCTGTTTAGTCTGCTAGGCTGCTGAAATGCAATATGCCAAATGGTTGGCTTTTACAATAGGGATTTATTAGCCTACAAGCTTACAATTTCGAAGCCATGAAAATGTCCAAATCAAGGCATCATCTCCTGGACTCCTCTGTCACATGACATATGCACAGCAGCATATGCTGATCTCCCTTCTCTTCTGGATTTCATTGCTTTCAACTTCTGGCTTCCATGGCTTGCTTATGTGGCTTTCCCTCTGAATTACATTCTCTTATAAAGGACTCCAGTAAGAGAATTAAGACCCACCCTGAGCCATGCCTTAACTAAAGTAACTTAATCAAAAGGCTTACACCCGCAGGAATGAATTAACTTTAAGAACATACTTTTTTCAGGGCAGCAGACTTGGCCCAGTGGTTAGGGCATCTGCCTACCACATGGGAGGTCCACGTTTCAAACCCCGGGCCTCCTTGACCCGTGTCGAGCTGGCCCATGCACAGTGCTGATGTGTGCAAGGAGTGCCATGCCACGCAGGGGTGTCCCCCGCGTAGGGGAGCCCCACGCGCAAGGAGTGCACCATAAGGAGAGCCGCCCAGCGCGAAAGAAGCTGCAGCCTGCCCAGGAATGGCGCCGCACACACGGAGAGCTGACACAAGATGATGCAATGAAAAGAGACACAGATTCCTGTGCTGCTGACAACAACAGAAGCGGACAAAGAAGACACAGCAAATAGACACAGAGAACAGACAACCGGGGTGGGAGGGGATGGGGAGAGAAATGAATAAATCTTTAAAAAAAAAAAAGAAAGAACATACTTTTCTAGGGTCCATATAGCTTCAAACCATCACAACATCTTAACAATATTTAGTTTTCCAATCCATAAAAATGAAATGTCCTTCCATTTATTAGAGCTTCTTTATTTTCTCTCAGCAGTGTTTTATAGTTTTCCATTTATCAGTCCTTTACATCTTTGGTTAAATTTATTCCTAGGTATTTAATTATTTTAGTTGCTATAGTAAATGGAATATTTTTCTTGATTTTCTTTTCAGATTTTTCATTATATAGGAACACTGTTGATGTTTGTATGTTAATCTTATACCCTGCCACTTTCTGAATTTGTTTATTAGCTCTAGTAGCTTGGTTTTATAGTAGCCTCATTTTTTTTTAATCTTATTTTTTTTAAAGATACTTAGATTACATAAATGTTACATAGAATATATAGGGGATTCCCATATGCCCTGCTCCCCACACTTCCCACATTTTCCCAAATTGGCAACTTCTTTCATTAGTGTAATACAGTCACTGCAATTGATAAACACATTTTGGAGCATTGCCACTAAGCATGGATTATAGTTTACATTGTAATTTATACTATCTCCCACTCAACTCTGTAGGTTATGTAGTAGCCACATTTTTTAAAAGTAAAAAAGAAACAGTGAAAATTAATTTTAATGATATGTTATTTAACCTAATATATCCAAAATATAAATTAAGCATGAAATCAATATTAAGAAATTATTCATTATATTTTACATTCTTTTTTGTGCTAAGCCTTCTTAATCTAGCATGTAATCTACTCTGGTCTAGGCACATTTCCAGTGCACAGGAGTCAAATTGGACAGTGCAGTTCTAGATCTTCACAAAGGTCTAACTGAAATGTCACCTTCTCAGGAAGGCAGTCCCTGATCACCCTAGTTAAAATAACACTCTTCAAGTCTGTCATATTAACCTATTTTATTTTATCTTGTTTTTTTTAGATTACAGCTTTATTGTATTTTTCGTCCCCATTCCCCTCCCTCTCCCCCTAGTTAGATGACAGGTTTTTCTTTATATACCTTTTCTCTCAATGCTGCTTGTACTTTAACCTTTCATAGCCATCAACACTTTTAAGTCACTTTAGTTCAGATCTTTCTAAGAGGTGCCCTGTGTTAAAGTTTGGCTGTGCCATGCAGTGGGAAAGTTTGGGAAGCTCTGCTTTATTAGATAATTGTTTCATCCGAGATTCTGGACTTCAGTGGGAAATCTTGTACATGGCAAGAGTTCTTTGATAATGTAGGTGAAGGATCTACACAGATATGTTTAAACTAGTGCATCAGCAAGTTTGCCATTTCCAAGGGCAGAAAGCAAGAAGACCAGATTGTAAAAGGCCAAGAAGGGCTTACTGTTTAGTCCTGAGACTTTGCTCGTTTCTTCTTCTTTTTTTTTTAAAGATTTATTTTATTTATTATTTCTCTTCCCCTTCCCCCCCACCCCGGTTGTCTGTTCTCTGTGTCCATTTGCTGCGTGTTCTTTTGTCTGCTTCTGTTTTTGTCAGCGGCACAGGAATCTGTGTCTCCTTTTGTTACGTCATCTTGTTGTGTCCGCTCTCCATGTGGGTGGCGCCATTCTTAGGCAGGCTGCACTTTCTTGCGTGCTGGGTGGCTCTCCTTACGGGGCGCACTCCTTACCTGTGGGACACCCCTGCGTGACATGGCACTCCTTGCACACATCAGCACTGCTCATGGGCCAGCTCATGGGTCAAGGAGGCCCGGGATTTGAACCGCGGACCTCCCATGTGGTAGATGGATGCCCTAACCACTGGACTAAGTCCGCATCCTGCTCGTTTCTTCTTAGTTGCACCTGCCTTTTCTGATTCCTGATACTGGAATCTGGCTGGTGGTCTTGTTCAATAAAGACATCTTTTAAGAAGGGAAAAGAAGACAAATAGTGTGCTGACCCTTCCAGGGAGAAAGACTCTTGGAAGAGCACAAAACTCTCAGGATGTTAAGTAACGCTGAAAGCATGCAGGAAGGATTTACTGTTTGGGCCTTGTTTTAGCCTGAAGCAGTTGGTGCTGTTTCCCAATGTGAGAACCTTTTTGTTTCTCTGGAACAGCGTCAGGCCCCAGGAGTCTTTCACATGACTATTTGTCACTGTTGAGAACCAAGTGACTGTTTTGAAGAAAACAGAGCTGGTAGTTAAAGTGCTTAGTAGAACTCCTTATGAAATGTCAGGGGACGGTATGTATGGAATAGATTAGAAAGGGAAAACATTTATTACAAGCCTGTTTTATGCCAGACAGAGTTCTGGGTGTTCGAACATGTGTTCTTATTTAGTCTTATTTACAGTCCTATAGTTTAGGTATTCTTTCTCCATTTTTTCCCTTTATATTTGGAAACCCAGACTCAAGAAAATGAAATGAATTTTCCAAAGTCATACAGCAAATAAATTGTTTAGCTCTCTAATCAGTGAAAAAAAAAATTTTTTTTTTTGGTCCCATAATACTGCTTTAGGTTCCATGGATACTGATGGAAAAAATTCACTTCCTGGCATAAATGTAAAATGGCAGGATCTACCTGCAAGGACTCCTTTCTAATCCTGACATTCAAAATGTTTCACATATCCTCAACTTTTAAGCATAACACTGAGATCTCTTAAATGATGCAGTGGATTTAGCTAAGTGTTGTTCTCCCTGAATTGAAGAGTCTACAGAGTATATACAGCTTTCTGGAAATTTCCAATAGTGCCATTATATCCTAAGGAATAGGCTCTGATAGTGACCTTCAGAATAGAACATCTTTTATTGTCATCTGTTTAGATTTATGCTCCAGATGAGAATTCCCATTTCTAAATCATTTTAATGTGAGTGCTAGTACTTCTCAGGGGCATTATCAGACATACTCTTTCTGTCCAGTAAATGACAGAATTATTGGAAGTTCTGTTTTAATGTTAATGTTATGGTATTTTTACTCTTCATTGGAGAAGATAAAAGAAAGGCTTTGCATCAGAATTTTCTTTTCTCTTTTCAGATTATAGATGTAAACCTTTATTTCATTACAGCCCAGCGATGAGAACATAATTTTTCATTAGTTTTGCTGAATTGAAATGTGGGATAAAGGGACTTTCTTGTTTGTTTCATTTTATATTTTTACCCCAGGGCATTTGACTTTCATTTGAAGTTTTCATTGACAGAGAGAAAAACAGAAAAATGGTGGAATATTTGAGTTAATAACATGTAAGTATCCAGATTAAATTTGATTCTGAATCCCAAAGTGGACTTGTACTTCTGTACTTTAAAGAATTGGTCCAGTGCTGTAATTCTTTTGCTTTGGTTTCGTTTGGTTTGGTTTAGCTTGGTTTATCTCTGACATAGAAGATTGATTTAACATAAATAGAATAATTTTATTGATCTTTTCTAAGAGAGGGTGGGGAGGATGAGATTATCATACTACAATAATAGATTAGAAATGTTTGGCGTATTAGCTCCCATTCCATCTTGTTATGGTCAAGAGGATTATGGAAATAAAGTATGAGTGGCATCTTAACTGTGGATTTCCTGAGTTTTCAGTGTTATCTTTGAATATTAAAATTATCTCTCAATTTGATTATAAGGAAATGGCTTTATTTGGATAGTCTCCTATTCTTTCTTAGGATTGACAGTGATGGGTTGACAGGAAGCGCAGAGTTTGCACCTGAGCTCCTGGCCTTCTTTTACTTAGAGTACTCATTACCAGTCCCCCTAAGCAAGTTCACGTTCTTGGCAGCTCTAGCCTAGAGTCTTGTTTGCATTTGGTGCCATGTCCGACTCTTCCACTCTGCTGCACTGGCCAGTGTCATGGCCAGAGCTCATTAGGAAAGAACACATTCAACCACAGCATCTCTGGTATTCTTCCATTAGTCAATGCCATGTCTACTTCTTGGGCTAGTACAGAATCTCAGGAGACAGTCATTAGAAACAACCAGGAGGGGAATGCTAGTGCTTTTAGGCTGTCAGTGAAGTACCTTGGCCAGACTAGATTGCTAGAGGCAGTGTGTATCAGAGTGAAGTACTCCCCTCTCCCCCACCCACGCACTTTTGGGAAGTAAATAGAGATGCTTTTTTGAAACAATCAATATTATTTTAATTTTGCTGGGTATAAGGTACTGTGTATATAAGATATAAGATATAGTCTTACCCTAAAGACTATGTTAAATGTTTTAGATACATTATCTCATTAAATCCTCACAACACCATTTTACAGATTAGGAAACTAAAACTTAGCCAATCAAAGAGCTGGAAAGTGATGGAGTCTTGATTTAGATTTGAATTTAGGTCTATGTGACTCCAAAGCCCATGTTCACTAATTACTGGGGATAGGAATTGGTAGATGGATGGATAGGCATGCACATTTACATATAATCAGACAGTACAAGGTAGAGTGTAATAATTGTCATATTTATAAAATCAACAAGTATCCTGGAAATTCAGAGGAGGGAGAGGCTTTGGGGGCTGGAGTGGTCAGGAAAATCCTAATTAAGGAAATGGTACTAGACCTTGAAAGAAATATAAGATTCAGAAGTAGCCAGAAGTAGTTAGGAGTTCCATGTGGGAACAATAATGTGAGTAAAGGGTAAAAGATAGTAACACTCAGGGTGTGTTCATACATATTGAAGTTGTTTATATGGAGCAGAGGGTCATGTCGGGCTGTACTTGGTAATAAAGCTGGATGATGTAAAGGGTCTGGATCATGGAGGACCTTTGAATGCCAAGCTAAGGAACGTGGACTTTATCCAAGGGCAGAGAGGAACTTTTAAGAGTTCTTCTTTCACCAGCAATGACATGATTTTAAAAAACATAAAACTATAGTTTAGGAATATTAATCTCTGTGCAGTGTTTAGAAGATATTGAAAGGAGAAGGGGTGTGGGGAGGCACAGACTAGTTAGGCAGCTTTTGCAGACACTTAGTTTAAGACCAAGTTTACATAGATGAGGAAACTATGAAGAGAAATGACTGGCCTAAGGTGCCCTTGAATAGAAGCCATATGCTCTGATTGTCTTCTAGTTTAGTACATATTCCAACATACTACACGTTGTCTTTAGAAAATGTTAAATTAAAACCATTATCTTCTATTTAAGAAGATAAATATAATATACCTTTAAAAAGACTTTCATAAACAGTCTGGAAGTATGTATATATATCAAAATGTTAAAATTGGTTGCTTCTTGATGGGGTTAAAGCAATTTTTTATTTTTGTGGTGATAAAGAATATAGGCTCTGAGGCCTTATTACCTGGATTTGCATCCCTGTTCTATCACTTACTGTGTCTGTGACTTTAAGCAAGTCCTTTTACCTCTCTGTATCTATTTCTTCATTTGTAAAATGGAGGTAATAGTAGCACCTACTAATAGGTACAGTGATATAAATTAATATGCATAGGATGCTTAGAACAGTGCCTGGCACAAAGTATGTGCTATGTTAGTATTAGCTATTTCATTTTTTTCCTCCTAAGGAGGATGGGGTGAAAGGTGAGTATAGCCTTTGTGGCAGTTTGAAGCTTTTGTGGACTGCAGAAAGTCTTGTTCTTAAAGCTAATCCATTCCTGTGCATGTAAACCTATTGTAGGTAGGAACTTTTGGTTAAATTGCTTCAGTTAAGGGCCATTGATTAGATTGCATGACCCAGGATGGGCCATAATCCTCTTACTGGAGTCCTTTATAAACCAAATAATAAAAAGCCAAAGGTACAGAGAAAAAAGCTAAGAAACAGAGAGGAACCCAGAAGCTGAAATCAATGGAACATACGTTAGCCAGAAGCTGAAAGCAATAAGACCCAGAGGAAAAGGGAGAGAGGAGCTGACACTACCATATGCCTGTTTGCCCACAGCTGCGCATCTTCTGATACCTGCACCTGCAACTCAGAGAGAACACATCTCTGATGATACCTAGATTTGGACACTCACTGTAAGCTCATAAGTAAGTTAATAATTCCCCAATGTAAAAGCCAACTCATTTCTGGTATATGCTTTGGCAGCATTTAGCAAACTAAAACAATTTTCTACAATTCATAAACTTCCATTTATAATAAGAAAACTTATTTTAAAAATAATTTTGCTATACACTCTTTGGAGAAATGGCCATTTCCAGGACTGGGCAGGGAACCTCTTTAAGAAGAACCTAGAACATCATGTTGCTTCAGAAAGTAAGAAAATAAACAATCATGGAGACATGTTAAAAGGACACAGGATCCAATATGAAGGGTCTCCTCCAGGCCAAATATGAGATAATTTGAGCCTATTGAATTTCATAAGCATATAGAAGTCCATGAATAAATACTTGGGATAGGAGAAAAGTATCTATGAATGCTAAATCATCAATGGATGCTAAAACTAGGTGGTGTAAGTTTGGCAAGGACCAGGATATTCACATTGTCACCAAGTATCTCTCTACTAATCGCTTCTTTCTTACAAAAGAAAAAATAACTTTACAGTAGAGAAATCTGATAAATGACTGCCTAAATCAAACCACAAAACAAATGTTAGAACTATCATCATGTGCTTCCTAATAAAATGTACTGAGAAGTACATACCATCACTTTAATAGTATACTCACAAAGATGTATAACCTGAATCTAATCCTGAGGAAATGTCAGACAAGTCAAAATTGATACTATTTAGAAAATTGGCTTATATTCTTCAGCAAAGTCAAGAGCCATGAGAAATGCTGATAAATGGTTCCAGATTAAAGGGAACTAAAATTACATGATATTTAAATGCAATTTGTGATTGGAGATTGTATTCTGGACCAGGAAAAAAAATCTATCAAGTATAGTGTATTAGTCATCCAAAGGGGAGCTGATGCAAAATACCAGAAATCTGTTGGCTTTTATAAAGGATATTTATTTGGGGTAGGAGCTTACAGTTACCAGGCCATAAAGCGTAAGTTACTTCCCTCACCAAAGTCTTTTGCCATGTGTTGGAACAAGATGGCTGCTGATGTCTGCCAGGGTTCAGGCTTCCTGGGTTTCTCTCTTCCTGGGGCTTGCTTCTCTCTGGGCTCAGCATTCCTCTCTTCCTAGGGTTTGCTTCTCTTTCCTCACAGCCAAGCTCCTCTGTGTGCTTACTTCCTGGAGCTCCAGCTCAAGATTCCAGCATCGAAAAAACTCCAACATCAAAACTCCCAACATCAGGGAAGTGGACTTGGCCCAATGGATATGGTGTCCATCTACCATATGGGGGGGTCCATGGTTCAAACCCCGGGCCTCCTTGACCTGTGTGGAGCCGGCCCATGCTCAGTGCTGATGCACGCAAGGAGTGCTGTGCCATGCAGGGGTGTCCCCCGGTTAGGGGAGCCTCATGTGCAAGTAGTGTGCCCCAGAAGGAGAGCCTCTCAGTGCAAAAGAAAGTGCAGCCTGCCCAAGAGTGGCACTGCACACATGGAGAGCTGACACAACAAGATGACACAACAAAAAGAAACACCGATTCCCGGTGCACCTGATAAGGATAGAAGCGGTTACAGAAGAACACACAGTGAATGGACACAGAGAGCAGACAATTGGGAGCGGGGGGGAGAGAAATAAATAAAAATAAATCTTAAAAAAAAAACAAAACAAAGCAAAACAAAAAAACCTCCCAACATCACCTATCCAACTGTGTCCTTTGCCATATCTTTTATCTGTGAGTCCTCACCCACCAAGGGGCGTGGACTCAACATCCTAATGACATGGCGCAATCAAAGCTCTAATCATAATTTAATCATGCCCAGGTACAGACCAGTTTATAAACATAATCCAATATCTATTTTTGGAATTCATAAGCCATATCAAACTGCTACAGATAGTATTGGAGCAATTGGTGAAATTTGAATATAGGCTGTGGATTAGTTAGTAATGTTTATCAATGTTACATAGTTGTGGTTATCTTTAGAAAATATACATTAAAGCATTTCGTGATAAAAGGGACCGGCATCTATAATTTACTCTCAAGTTGTGAGAGAGAGAGAGAATGACAAAGCAAATGGAGCAAAATGTAAATAATTGAACAAAGTAAATCTGGGTAAAGAGTATATTACCTCAGAGTTCCTCTCATACTCTTGCAATTTTTTTGTACATTTGAAATTATATAACAAAATGGGGGGTGAGGGAGGCCTTATATTCTACATATGTAGCTAAAATTCTTCAGAAACCATCAAACCAAACTGTTAGGAGGTAAGAACTATATTCTACTTTTACTTCCTCCATTGGAAGAGAATTTTCCAAACCAAGTTGTAGAGATAGACATAGACTATAATTTTAGGTGTTTTTCTTATGCTTCCATTTGAAACATACCTCACTCTTCTTCAAAATAGTTGCTTTGGCTAAATTTTTGCCCCATTTCTTTTGGTCTCTTTCAGGAAGTTCATATTTCTGGATTACTGACAATATTGGATAGAGTAGTAAATGTATTCTTTTTAGTGAAAGGACAGACTACTAAGTAGACTAAGAATTACTTCTTTATTTTATTCATAACTGTATGTGCTGCCTGCATACTCTTTTTTTTTTTTTTAAGATTAATTTAATTTAATTTATTTCTCTCCCCTTCCCCACCAGTTGTCTGCTCTCTCTGTCCATTCACTGTGTGTTCTTCTGTAACAGCTCCACACGGGTCAAGGAGGCCCGAGGTTTGAACCGCAGACCTCCCATGTAGTAGGCGGATGCCCTATCCATTGGGCCAAGTCCGCTTCCCTGCCTGCATACTCTTTACATTCTGGGTGGTTATCAAGCCTTGGTTGTGTATGAGTAAACTGTACTGTTGGGGGCATGAACGGGGCCTTCTTTTCCTTTACCCCTCACCCCAAGCCTACTTAACCTTGGCTTGGGCAGGGAATTGATGTGAAGGATTTAAAGGTTTAAACTCACAGTTTAATATATTTATATCTTTTTGCATGCCCAAAATACCTGTAAATGTAGATGTGATTTTATTTTTCAAGATGAATAATTTGGTATTGTTGGAGTTGTACTAGTCAGAATTGAAAATTCTTTCTGATTTTAGATGGAAAGAACCCCAGGTTTAAGCAGGTATTTTGGTTCTACTGACTCTGACTTTGGGGTAATGGGAAAGGTAACCTTCTCAAAAAACTTCACATTAGTCCAGTAGAACAACAAAAGTAAACCTTGCCTCTAGCTTTCCTGCTGATAGAGACAAGTGGATATATATATATATAATTGAACCTTCCCGTTCTCTCCTCCTTCCACCCCCTCTTTTCCCTCCACATACAGAGGGAACAAGAGGCCATCCTGCCTCATAATAAAAACGTGGTCTCTATAATATGCTTCTCTGCCCTGGGACCATGCCCACACTAACCTAGCTGTGCTGCTGTCCTCTCACACAACCATGTTCATGCAGAGTTGCTGCTGAAAGTCTTCCAAATGCAGCCAAGATGTACCACTTTCTATCCACTTAGTTTTAGAGGTCACTTTAGATTAACTTTGGGTATCATATAGTCAATACCCAGCTTTCATTTGTGTCTCTGTTAAAGTTAATTGAATCATAGAATAACATTCACATGTAGATACTTAGTGACATTGTTTATGCTATGTATGAATAAGAGTCAAGATTGTGCAATGGTTAAATGCTCAGGTTTAAGCCAGACAGACCTGTCTGCCACTTACCACCTGTGTGGCCTTGAACTATCACTCAGCATCTTTCCTCACTTTTCTCATCTATAAAATGGGATAAAATTATCCTTACCAACATGATGCATATAGAGTAAAACCTAGGATTTTATGTGTCCAATAAATATTAGCCAGTCTTCTCCTCAATCTCTGCTACTCCTAATTTCCAGGCTGATTATTTAAAAATTGTGACATTTCATTTTTAGGCATCTCAGTTTCCTCCAGGTTCCAGAGATGATCTCACCCCACAAGTGGAAGATTTACTCCATCATGACCCTCTGCTCACATCCCTTCCCTCCCCCAAGCTTTTCCATTCCCTCCACTGCTTCCAAAGTCTACTGAATGAATGGAGACCAAGTGAAAAAGTCCATTCCTTTGCCATTTTGGACCTGACTGCCTATTCTGTCTCTTGTAAAGGGCTGAACTTTTATACACTAGTTCTAGAATTGTGGGCAATTTTAAGTAAATGAAGTATTACTTTCCCCATAAATTGAATCGGGAGTACACCAAAGCCCATAAAATCTATTGCACTATCTGACGAGGTCTTCTGTCAGGTATGGCTGAAAAGATCTGCCTTAGGTCAAATGGACAAAGTTTTTCACTTCTCATACAGTTCTTAGCATCTGCTTGCTTGGTCTCTTCCCTGTAAACAGGACTGTTCCTAATGATCAAATAAGGCCGTACATGTGAAAGGACTTTTATAAACTGTGTTAATATGAGGAATGGTTATTGTATATGAACAAAGCCTCTAGCAACCCAAGTAAAGGCAGAATTCAACACTAGATAATAAACATGCAACTTCCCCTCCTCCTTTTTCCCTACACACTACCTCTAGAAGTTTGCAGGAAGTCATTTGCGCTAGAGAGGCTAATGACTAACTTTTTACAGTAATTACAACTCTTTTCTCCTTCCCTCATCCCTATAGTACTCTTGTACAGAATGGTATGCCAGATCCTGAATCAATCTTCGGAGTTGTACTTTGGAATATAGTATGGCAGGCAAGGTACTTAAAAGGATCTGGAGTGGGGATTAGGAGAGATTTCTTCTGCGTGATTTTCTAATCCCCTTCCTGGCAGCTTTTACTCTGGAGCCCCCATAGATTAAATGGCGTTTCAAAATCAAGTTCAGTGAGTGTGAGGCCAGATATGGATTACTTGGACAATCAGAAGATAGCTTTTGTGTATGTATATTTTTCTAATTTCTGGACTAAGTGCTAAAAATTTTTAGCTGTGCAGAGTGAGCAGCAGGCAGAACTGTATGTGAGATTGTCATCATTATCATGAACAAACATTTAGTGGATGCTTGATAAACCCAAAACTGTCCAAGCTTTAGAGATACAAATAGATGTGATATGATTCTGGCAGGCCTGTAGAAAGAGCTTTTGCAGTTGGAAACTCAACAAAATTAGACTCCTTTTCCCATAACCCCAGCATTCCAATGTATATGTGACATGACTCCTGAAAATTATACAAGGCTTTTTCTCTCCAAAACAGCATTTCCTGAATTTGGAAGTCCTTCTTGTCCTTGACCATGTCAAACTTTACCCTCCTCACACAGCTTTATTTGCTTCCTCTAAAGAATGGCCAAGGGAAATGCTGCTTTCTAGCCTTGCCTATTTCTGTTTAATTGGGCTGTCATAAATGACTTAAAGAAACCATATCAAAAAAGCTAGGAAGAGAAGCAGATGTGGCTCAGGTGATTGAGCTCCTGCCTATCATATGGGAGGTTCTGTGTTTGGTTCCCAGTGCCTCCTGGAGAAAACAAGCAAGATAGCGAGCTGGTGCTAGGGGCAGGTGCAGTGAACTGATGCAACAAGGTGATGCAACAAGGAGGCACAGAAGAAAAACAATGAGTGATACAACAAAGCAAAGACCCGAGGTGGCTCAAGTGATTGAGCATCTGTCTCCCACATGGGAAGTCCCAGGTATAGTTACTAGTACCTCCTACAGAGAAGTTGAGCAGACACAGAGAGCACACAGCAAATGAGCACACAGAGCAAACAGCGAGTACAAAACAAGGGGGGGCGTGGTTTAAATAAATAAAATAAATCTTAAAAAAAAAACAAAACCTGGGAATAGATAGTGCGGTTTACAAAGCAAAATGGTGATCCCTCTAGTTGGAGAAAATCTGGAATCCAGAATTGGTTTGATTATTACTGCCTCTGCCTAACTCCTCATGCCAGCAAGTTTGTCAGTCATTACTATATGTCTTTAGAAGATTTGAGCCTAAATGTTTCCCCACTTAATTTACAGGTTATCAAGAATCCCTTACAAAGCATGTACTATTGCATAGTTTGTTCCTGCCTGACTCTGAATTAGTTGTTTTTGTTTAAATCTTCTCTGTTTGTTTCATGTAAATATATTTTAGTTTGTTTGTCAAAGTTGTTTGCAAATGAGTTTGCCCTGGTATGTATCTCAAAAAGAATGATGATGGCCGCAGTTTGAACTTCAGACTAAAATTAGAGACACTCTTCATTTATGCTGAGAGTTTCGCCATTTCTCTAAGATTTCAGTGAGATTTCCTCCTAACTGTTCAACAGTTGTTCCTCAGGTACTTTGCCCAGTGTGACGTGGGAGCTAGTTCTACTTGGCCAAAACCAGTATCCTGCAGATCAAATCAGACCAACTAAAAACAGTTTTTTTATCCAAATATTGTTCAACAAAAGCTTTCAGAATACAGAAAATCTTAAGAGCAAAGCATTAAATCCTACCAAATATTGATAGTGGGTTTGTATATGGGAGAAAATGCACCTAAAGCATACTTCTATGGGATATAAATATATTCTTGTTGTAGGTATGTTTTCTGGATAGATAGAGGCCCACACAGTAACTAATAAAATATTAAACATCTGTCCTGGGGAATTCCTGCTACTTTCTCAAATAAGATGGCAAAAATCTCTGGAATATATAAGCCTTGCCTAATAAAAGAAAATAGGCCAATATGCCAAGCCCTTAATCCTAGTGCTTGCACCTATGAACCTTATTCCTGTAATAATGAAACTAAGCCTAATTATATTTAGTGCCTAAGTGTTACCTCCTGAAAACCTCCATGTTACTTAAATGTGAAATATCTCTAAGCCAAACTATGCAAATAAACTCACTACCCCTACCCACTCCCTGTAGTGGGACATGACTCCCAAGGATATGCCTCCTGGCACTGAAGGATTATTACTAGGCATTAATCAGCAATGCATTTTGAAGAATACCTTGACCAAAAGGGGGTAATATTAAATAAAACAGAATTTTTATGGCTAAGATATTTCAAAGTGAGATGGAGAGTTATTCCAGAGGTTATAATTATGCAGGTCTCAGAAAGATTTCACAAATTGCCAGAGTAAACAAAGCCTCAAATAAAAGTGCTCCATGGGCAAGCCACACAGCCTCATGTGGGCCTTGTTTAGGAATATATGAAAATCTGTTTCCCCAATAAGCATAGTTATACTCGTTTATAATTCCCCTAATCATGATTCTTCTCCTCCTTTTATTTAAACCTATAATCTTTAAAATTATAATTGTTTGCACTTGCTCTGTTTGTCTTCTTTGTTGATGTAGGTGGCACCAAGAACTGAACCCAGGACCTCAGATGTGATCACTTGAACCACCTCGTTCCCTGCTTTGCTGTGTCTCTTGTTATGTTTTTCCACTCGTGTCTCTTGTTGCATCATCTTGTTGTGTCAGCTCACCGCGCACCAGCCCATCCTCTTTAGTAAGGAGCACCAGGAACCTCTGCTCCCTGCTTTGTCACGTCTCTTGTTATGTTTTCCTTCTTGTGTCACGTGTTGCATCATCTTGTTGTGTCAGCTTGCCGCGCCTGCCTGCTGGACCACCTCGCTGTCTTCTGCCCCAGCCCAGAGGCACTGGGAACCAAACGATGAACCTCCTGTGTGGTAGGCAAGAGCCCAATTTTTGAGCTACATCTGCTTCCCTGAACCTATAATTTTTAATGTACCTGTTAAATTATATTTCTCAGAGACTTAAATCTGCAGATTGTTTCATATGGTAGAGCACTGAAATCCAGCAGAGTTGTGGCCGACTCCTACTCCCCAGTACTTTAGGCTTGCCCTGGACTACTAGAAAACAAGGAGTATCTTCAGTGGCAAGCAAAACAATTCCTTTCCTCTGACCCATAATATCTAAGTCCATGCTCAGCTTGAACCAGTCAAAGTAGACATCATTCCTAATCCCTCAAGACTGAGGAATGAACAAAAATAAGAAGTGTAACCATGGACCAAAGCAGGCGTATTGTTATTGTAGATTGTGTGTTAGTGGTGTGCTTGTAACATTGACATTAAAAAAAATTTTTTTTAAATAAATAAATAAATTCAACCAAAAAGGAAAACCTGTAAAAGGAATTGGAACACTATATTTTTGAAACACATAGAAATTATGCCAATCATTTAATTGTATTGAGCTTTTACTCTTTATATAACCTGGCTACCTTTTTTTTTTCTTTTGTTGGATATTTCTAAAATCTCTTTGTGAATGCTTAAGTCTTAGTACTTATGGAAATCAGACAAAACCAGGTATTTCTAATTAATTACCATTCTAATCTGTTACATTTACTCTAGTCAGGTTTGAAAGTATCGGAAATCAGTCGAATGTGGGTGTTAGCAGGGGATAGGTTCAATCAAAGAGCTGAGAATTCTGGGCCTCATGAAACTGTGCAAGTCTCTGGGTTTCATTTTTTCCCTAATGGTAAAGTGAAGGTAGATGATACTTCTTTCTTTCACTATCCACTGACTGATGAGTCAGGTGATGCAGAATGTATGTCAGGCTGCCTTGAGATCTCTGGGGCGGGAGCGGGGAGAAATAGTGATAGTCTTGGTTTAGCAGTTTATAATTCAGCCAGCCAAAGAGCCACTCATATCTTGCAAGGTCAAAGCTATTTTGTCCCTTTCAGAAACAAGTCATGGTTGCCTGGGCCAAAATACTTGTTCCTTTTGACAACACATTGGCAGGATAGGCATGTCTAGTTTTCCTCTCAATCATGACTCTGGCTTTTCTCTAGCTAGGAAATCTTAAACCAAAAGGATCTCAGGGTCTTTGTTCTTGGCATACTCCCACCTTCTCTCTTTTTAGAAATTCAGACAACTTTGAGTGGACAGTATTTCTAGATACTCATTACCTTGACTTTCAGGGCCTGAGTCTGCAGATAAAAGTGAAAACACAGCAGCACTAGGGATATGTATGTATGTATGTATGTATGTATTGTGTGTGTGTGTGTATGTATACATCAAAATCCAACCCTTTGTTTTCATTGAGAATTATCTTGCTGATGCCTCCTTTATAAAGTTGCCTAAGTGTTCCTAGTGCCTAGCAATTTTGGAGATTGAGTAATTAGAAAACCATGGAGGGAGATTATAGGAAGATGGAGTAGGAAGATCCACAAACTGGTCCCTTTACCAAAACAACTATTGCACTGGCAGGAACTGACAGAAGCAACTCTTTGGGAACTCTGGACTCGAGTGGAACACTTGGGAAGAGTTGGAGGAAGGCTGGTAAATTTTACTTATTATCCGTGAATTTCATCTTCCTGCTAATCTGACTACCATCCCCCATCTCCCAGCTGCATAGCAGGCAGCTGAGGGACTGTAGCCTACATTCCTGTTGCAGCTTGCTGGCTCCAGGTTAGGCAATAAGAATCTTGTCCTCCATCCTCCAAAACCAAAGGTGTAGGGTTTGACTCTTGATCACTGCTTTTGAGCTCCATGATGCCGGCATAGAGGTTAGTACAGTTTTAACTCCCAGTAGGCAGGGGCAGTAGAGGAGTCTTACAGAGACAGTACCTCTTTTTCTTTCGTGTTTTTTTTTTTCCTTTTTTTTTCTCAGTTTGGGGACAAATATATTGTGATAAAGTCACAAACTGATGGCTCCAGCCATCAATAAGGAAAAAACACCACAAATCCCAAAGGAGAGAGAGAGAATTAGATTTCCAGAGTTACAATAACATAATACTCAGAATGCCCAGTTCTCAATTTTAAAAATTGCTCAGCACACAAAGAAACAGGAAAGTATGGCCCATTCTCAAGGTAAAAGAATTTGACAGAAGCCATCCCTTAGGAAGCTCATACATTGGAAATATGGTAAAAGACATTAAGTCAACTATCTTAAATATGTTCAGTGAGCTAAAGGAAATTGGGAAAATGTTGTCTGGACAAAGGGATAGACATTATTAAAAGGAACCAAACAGAAATTGTGGAGCTAAAAAGTATAATAATTGAATTGAAAAACTCACCGGAGTGATTTGAGCAGATAAAATAAAGGATCAGGGAACATGAAGATAAGGCAGTTGAAATTATCCAGTATGAGGAATGGAAAGAAAAAGGAATGAAGAAAAATGGACAGAACCTGAGGGACCCGTGAGACACCATCAAACATACCAACATAAGTACCAAGCTAGAGGAGTTCTGGGAAGATGCCTTCAGAGTAGGCAGGCAGGGCTCAACTCTGTCATGAAAACATTGGAGAAAGGGCCAAAAGCTGTCTGAGGGACCTGCTTGGGGGTCAGCAGACCTGGATGGTGCTATAAACTCCCCAGAGGGCAAGGGACAGAGAGACGAAGAACCCAAAACAACAAACATGAGTTACCAAACCCCCTCACGGCAGCCAGGAAGGGCTGTCATCCCCGGCTCCCACGATATTAAGCTAGGATAAACCCCTGGCTCACTGCAGCTGACTGAGAAGGGAGAAGGGTATGGACGTCTTCCTCCCCGTTATGAAGAAAAAGGGGGTGTTGGGGGGCTTCTCTTCATGAATTCATCCAGCAGAACCTGCTTTGAATCTCAGCTCTGGCCAGACAAAAACACAGAAAAGCAGGAGATTGAAAGAAATACCTCCTTGGAAAGGTGTTCCGACAAGTGCCATCTGCTGACCAGTCTGAAAATTGCACAGAGAAAAACTGCTTTTCCCAAGCTCCTGGGAGAAAATCTGTACCCCATTAATGAATCCCTGGCCCAATTTTGATAACTTAAGTTGGGCAATTTTAAAGACTTAGAATAAGTTGAACCAAGTATCAAAGAAGAGCTGTGGGGAAAAAACCAGCAGGAAAGAGAGAGAAATTGGCCATCAGAGTAAATTCACCAACATGTTCAGATACCTAGACATCAGCAAAACCTTACGTGCCATACTAGGAAACAGGAAGAGATGGCCCAGACAAAGGAGCAAACCAAATATCCTGAAGAGATACTGGATTTAAGATAATTAATCAATGATAATCACACAAATCTCCTAAATCAGTTCCAAGAATTGAAAGAAAATATAACTAAAGATATAAAGGGGGCCCCTCACCCTGTGGGGAGTGAGGAAGCCTTCAAGAGCCCTTGCCAGGGCTGGCCCAGCTCCTCTCCCAGGCATGCAGGGCTGGGTGGCCCCTTCCTGAGGGTGGGCTGAGGAGCCTGCAGGACGGCCCTGCCTGGAACTGGGCCATGTTAATCGGGGTGGGTGTGTGGGCACTGGAGGGCAGCCCTGCCCTTGCCGTGAGCCCACAGATATGCATGTATGTAGTGTTCCCGGGTAGACACGGGAGTGGCCTCTCCATGGGGCCAGGTTCTGTTTAAGCTGGCAGAGGCCAGCAGGCAGGGAGGCCTGTGTACTCTCCTCATCTGCCTGATTCCAAGTTCTTGCTCACTGGCCTTTTGGCCTTTCTTCCCCCTGAATTCCTATTTAAGAACTTTTGGAAGAATAGCCATTTTTACTTATTAAATTAAAAAAAAATTTTTTACAGAAAAAAATATATACAAAAGATATTAAGACACTGGATGAGCATAAAGAACAATTTGAAAGCCTGCAAGAAAAGTAACAGAGCTTATGAGAATGAAAGACATGATGAATGAGATTAAAAATACACTAGAGGCACATAGAGCAGATTTGAATTGCTTGAAGACAGAATAAATGATTTTGAAGACAGAACATCTGAACTGGAAAAGACAGGAGAACAGAAAGAGAGGAGAATGGAAGAAAGGGAACAGGGTCTCAGAGAATTGAATGACAATGCAAAATGCACAAACATATGTATTATCAGTGTGCCCGAGGAGAAGAGAATGGAAAAGGGAAGAGGGACAGAAAGAATATTTGAGGACATAACAGCCAGAAACTTTGAAAGATATAAATTTCAATATCCAAGAAGGACAACACACCCCAAACAGAATAAATCTGAATAGGACTACCCTGAGACACCTACTATTCAGAATGACAAATATCAGAGATAAAGCAAGGATTCTAAAAGCAACAAGAGAAAAGCAAAGCATCACATATGTGGGAACCTCAGTAAGATTAAATGCCAACTGCTCATCAGAAACCATGGAGGCAGGAAGAAAGTGGTATGATATTTAAAATACTGAAGGAGAAAAAAACCTGCCAGCCAAGAATTCTTTATCTGGCAAAACCGTCCTTCAAAAAAGGATGAGGGGAGTAGAAGTGGCTCAAGCAGTTGGGCCCCCACCTCCCACATGGGAAGTTCTGGGTTTGGTTTCTGGTGCCTTCTAAAGAAGACAAGCAGACCAGGAGTGGACACCATGAGCAGACACAATGAGCAGACAGGTGAGGGAGCCATCTCAGTTGGTGGAGGATAAGAGTGAATTCAAAGTTTTCACAGACAAACAAACACTGATAAAGTATGTTACCAAAAGACCAGAATTACCAGAGATACTAAAGGGAGTCCTGCAGCCTGAAAGGAAAAAACAAGGGCAAGAAACTTGGAGAGGAATGTAGAAATGAAGTTTTTAAGAAGGGTAAATTAAGGGGTAAAAGACAGACAGTAGTATGATATGACAACAGAAAGCCAAGATCAAGTAGGTACTGCCTTTATAATAATAACACTGAATGTTAATGGCTTGAACCTCTCCCCCCCAATCAAAAGACATAGACTGATAGAATGCATTTTTAAAATATGAGCCACCTCTGTGTTGTCTAAAAGTGACTCACCTCAGACATAAGGACACAACCTGGTTAAAAGTGAAAGGTTGGAAAAGATATTCCACTCAAATAATAACCAAAAAAGAGCTGGAGTAGCAGTACTAATATCAGACAACATAGATTTTAACTGCAAACTTATTATAAGGGATGGAAAAGGTCACTATGTTATATATTAATAAAGGGGCAATTCACCAAGAAGAAATTATTATACTGAATATTTATGCTCCTAACCTGAATGCCCCAAGATACATGAAGCATACACTGGCAAAACTGAATGGAGAAATATATATCTTTACAATAATAGTTGGAGACTTCAATACACCACTCTCATTATTGGACAGGACATTTGGACAGAGGATAAATAGAGAAACAGAAAGCTTGAGTAATATGATAAATGAACTAGACCTAACAGACTCTGTAGAGCATCGCACCCTAAAACAGCAAGATATACATTCTTTTCAAGTACTCATGGATCCTTCTCTAGGATAGATCATATATTTTAAAGATATTTAAAAGATTAAAATTATACAACGCACTTTCTCTGATCATAACGGAATGAAAGTGGAAATCAGTAACTGACAAAAGGAAAATTCATAAATATATGGAGATTAAACAACATATTCTTAAATAATCAGTGGGTCAAAGAAGAAATTGCAGGAGAATTCAGTAAATATCTTAAGACATGAAAATGAGAATACAACATATCAAAACCTATAGCAGGGAATTGGACTTGGCCCAGTGGTTGGGGTGTCCGTCTACCACATGGGAGGTCCGCAGTTCAAACCCCGGGCCTCCCTGACCCGTGTGGAGCTGGCCCATGCGCAGTGCTGATGTGCGCAAGGAGTGCCGTGCCACGCAGGGGTGTCGCCCGCATAGGGGAGCCCCACGTGCAAGGAGTGCACCCCGTAAGGAGAGCCGCCCAGTGCAAAAGAAAGTGCAGCCTGCCCAGGAATGGCACTGCACACACGGAGAGCTGACATACAAGATGATGCAACAAAAAGAAACCCAGATTCCCGTGCTGCTGAGAACAACAGAAGCAGGCAAAGAAGACACAGCAAATAGACACAGAGAACAGACAACCAGGGAGGGGTGGGGGGGGGGGGGAGGGGAGAGAGAGAAATAAATAAATAAATCTTTTTTAAAAACCCAAAATGTTTAGCACACTGAAAAGGCAATGCCGAGAGGGAAATTTATAGTCCGCAATGCTTACATTAAAAAAGAAAAAAGAGCTAAAATTGAAGATCTAACTGCACACCTGGAGGAACTAGAAAAAGAACAGCAAACTAATCCAAAATCGAGCTGAAGGAAAGAAAGAGTAAAGATCAGAGCAGAAATAAATGAAATTGAGGACAACAACAAAAAAAATAAAATCAACAAAACCAAAAGCTGGTTCTTTGAGAAAATCAACAAAATCAGCAAACCCTTAGCTAGACTGACAAAGAAAAAAAGAGAGAAGATGAAAATAAAATCAGAAATAAGTGGGGGGACATTACCACTGACTTGCAGAAATAAGAGAGATCATGAGAAGATACTATGAGCAATTATATGCCAACAAACTAAACAATGTAGATGAGATGGACAAATTCCTAGAAACACATGAACCACCTGCACTGACCCTAGAAGAAACAGAAGACATCAACAAACCAATCACAAGTGAAGTGATTGAAGCCGTTATCAAAAACCTCCTATAGATGAAAAGCCCTGGACCAGATGGCTTCACAAGTGAATTCTACCAATCATTCAAAGATCTAATGCCAATGTTCTTCAAGCTCTTCCAAAAAATTGAACTGGAAAGAACACTATGAAACTCATTCTATGAAGCAAATATCACCCTGATACTAAAACAAGATAAAGCACTATGAATAAAGAAAATTACAGACCAGTATCTCTAATGAATATAGATGCAAAAATCCTCAATAAAATATTTGCAAACCAAATTGAGAAGCATATTAAAAGAATTATACACCACAATCAAGTGGATTTCATACCATGAATGCAAGGATGGTTCAACACAAGAAAATCAGTTAATGTAATAAAACACATTAATAAACTGAAGAAGAAAAATCACATTATCCTCCCAATTGATGCAGAAAAAGTATTTGACAAAATATAGCACCCTAGATTTAAAAAAAACAACAAACTCCAAAAGATTGTAATAGAAGGAAGCTTTCTCAATATGGTAAAGTGAATATATGTAAAATCTACAGCTAGCATTATATTCAATAGTGAAAGACTGAATACTTTCCCACTGAGATCAGGAACAAAACAAGGATGCCCACTGTCACTACTGTTAATCAATATTGTGGTGGAAATTCTAGCTAGAACTTAGTGTAGATAAAGAAATAAAAGGCACCCATTTAGGAACTGAAGAAGTAAAACTTTCATCTGTTCACTGATGACATGATACTATATCTAGAAAATCCTGAAGAATCCACAACAAAGCTACTAGAACCAATAGACGTGTTCAGCAAAGTAGCGAGATACAAGATTAATATGCAAAAATCCATAGCATTTCTATACACTACAGATGTGCAATCTGAGGAGGAAATCAGAAAAAAATTCCATTTATAATAGCAACTAAAAGAATGAAAGATTTAGGAATAAACTTATCCTAGGACATAAAGGCCCTATATTCAGAAAACTACAAAACATTGCTAAAAGAAACCAAAAAAGACTTAAATAAATGTAAGGATTTTCCATGTTCATGAATTGAAGACTAAATAGCGTTAAAACGTCAGTCCTCCCCAAACTGATTTACAGATTCAGTGCAATCACTGAGAGCAGTGACTCAAATAAACTTCTGCACTCTGATATTCATAGCGGCGTTATTCACAATTGCCAAAAGTTGGAAACAGCCCATCAACTGATGAATGGATAAACAAACTGTGGTGTAGACACACTATAGAATATTATGCAGCAGTAAGAAGAAATGAAGTCATGAAGCATTTGACAATACGGATGAATCTGGAGGACATTATTTTGAGTGAAGTAAGTGAGATGCAAGGGACAAACACTGTATGATTGTGCTATTATCAACTAAATATATTGTGTAAACTCATGGAATTAATAATTAGAATATAGGTTACCAGAAAATAGAATGAGGATAGAGAATGGAAAGCTGAGGGTTAGTCTGTGCAGAATTGGTAAAAAGGTTGGTTGTAAATCTTTGGAAATATGAAAGCGTATCATAGTGTTTGTAACTAGCAGAGATATTATATGGATATGACAGTGGTTGAAAGGGTAAGTCTAACATCATATGTATTACTAGAAGGAAAGTGAAAAAATGTGACATGGGACTATAATATAGTGAAACCTCATGTAAAATACAAATATGGGTGATATTACATATATAAGACTTCTTACAAACTATAAATACAGATATATTAGATGGAAACAGTAACAGCTATGTATGGCAGGGGAAGCATAGAGAGATTAAGAGGTGATGAGTTTTTTTGTTTATTATTATTATTGGAATAATGAAAATTCTCAAAAAATGAAGTGATGAATGTACAACTGTGATTATACTAAATACCATTGATTGTATGTTTTGTATGGATTTATGCTTTATTAATATGTATCAATAAAATTGATTTGGTTAAAAAAAAAAAGCCAGAGATAATTAAGCTTAGTGAGGAAGGCACATTGAAAACAAAAGATAAGCCCAACACAGCCTCTTGGACCAAACAGACAAGTTGTGAATACAAAGGAAAAATTCTTGAAGGAAATTAAAAATGTCAGTCCAGTGAAGACACAAGTGATAAGAAAGCAAAACAGCCTTATTGCTGATATGGAGAAAGTTTTAGTGGTCTGGATAGAAGGTCACACCAGCCATGACATTCCCTGAAGCCAAAGCTTAAGGAAAGCTTAAGGGATGATTGGGGCCCATGAGGTTCTGTGTTTGCCCTGCTCTGTCCCAGCAGTTTTGCTTAGCGGGGTTTTGGCTTGTGTGCCCTGGAAAGGCTTTTACAAATGACTGTTCCAGTTCCTAAGCAATAAAATTGACCATGGTGGGAGAAATGGATGTGGCTCAACCAATTGGGCTCCTATCTACTATATAGGAGTCCAGGGTTCAATACCCAGGGCCTCCTGGTGAGTGCCAGCCCATGTTGGAATGCCCCCCTGCATGGGAATGCGACCCAGCGCGGGAAAGCTGCCCCACTCAGGAGTGCTAGCCGGTGCTAAGAGCTGGCTCAGCAAGATCATGCAACAAGAGACACAGAAAAGAGAAAAATAAGAAGACATAGCAGAACAGGGAGTTGAAGTGGTGCAAGAGAGTAATCGCCTCTCTCCCCGAAGGTCCCAGGATTGGTTCCTGGAACTGCCTAGTGAGAATACAAGCAGACACAGAACACACGCAAATGGACACAGAGAGCCAAAAATAGGGGGAATGGCCAGGGGGGTGAGTAGAGAAATAAATAAAATAAATCTTAAAAAAAAAAAATTGACCATGGTGAAATGTAAATAATAATAATAGTAATAATATGGGAATCCTGTATTTTAGGTATGATTTTTCTGGAAACTCACAACTTCTCTAATTAAAAAAAAAATTCTATTCCAGTGAACACACAAATGATAAGAAAGTGAAAGAGCCTTATTGCCAATATGGAGAAAGCTTTAGTGATCTGGATAGAAGGTCGCACCAGCCACAACATTCCTTAAGCAAAAGCCTAATCCAGAGCAAGGCCCTAACTCTCACGAATTTCGAGATATGAGGAAGCTGTAGAAGAAAAGTCTGAAGGAAGCAGAGGTTAGTTCATGAGGTTTAAGGAAAGAAGCCATCTCTCTAACATGAAGGGTAAAGCAGCAGGTGATAATGTAGAATCTCCAACAAGTTATCTAGAAAATCTAGCTAAGATAATTAATGAAGGCACCTACTTTAAACAACAGATTTCCATCATGGACAAAACAAACGTATATTGGAGAAGATGCCATCTAGGACTTTCATAGCTAGAGAGATGTCTAGACCGGCTTCAAAGCTTCGAAGATAGGCCAATTCTCTTGTTACAGGCTGATGTAACTGGTGACTTTAAGTTGAAACCAATGCTCATTTACCATTCCAAAAATCCTAGGGCCCTTAAGAATGATGCTAAATCTACTCTGCCTCTGCTTTATCAATGGAAGAACAAAGTATGGATGACAGCACATCTGTTTATAACATGGTTTACTGAATATTTTAAGCCCACTGTTGAGACCTGTCAACAAAAAAGATTTAATATACTACTGCTCATTGACAATGTACCTAGTTACCCAAATCTCTGATGGAGATGTACAATGAGATTAATGGTGTTTTCATTCCTAGATATTTGATTCTTTTAGTTACTATTGTGAATGGAACTTTTTTCTTGATTTCTTCTTCTGACTGTTCATTGCTTATGTATATAAACCCTACTGATTTTTTGTTGATCTTATATTCCACCATGTTGCTGAATTCATTTATTAGCTTTATGAGCTTTGCTGTAGCTTTTTTAGGATTTTATGTATATAAAATAATCTCATCTACAAATAGGGAAAGTTTTACTTCTTTCTAATTTGGATGGCTTGTATTTCTTTCTCTTGCCTAATTGCTCTGGCTAGAATATCCAATACAGTGTTTAATCCTTGTCTTGTTCCTGATATTAGATATCCTGATATTAGATATTAGTGGTAACAGTGCATATCCTTGTCTTGTTCCTGATATTAGAGGGAAAGCTTTCAGTCTTTCACCATTATATAGGATGTTAACTGTGGTCTTTTCCTAAGTGCCCTTTATCATGTCACAGAATTATCCTTCTATTCTTATTGTTCTAAGTGATTTTATCAAGAAATGGTGCTGGATTTTGTCAAATGCCTTTTCTGCATCAATTGAGATTATGTAGCTTTTTTCCTTCATTGTGTTAATGTGGTGTATTACATTAATTGATTTTCTTATGCCAAACCAACCTTGCATACCAGAGATAAATCCCACTTGATCATGGTGTATAATTCTATTAGTATGCTGTTGGATTCAGTTTGCAAGTATTTTGTTGAGGATTTTTGCATCTATATTCATGATGATGTGGGCTATGGGTGAGAGGCTCTTTGTCTCTTCAGAGAAACTTAAGCTGTCTGTGACTTGTGGGTGTGAGAAGGTAAGAGGCTGCAGTTCTGCCCTTGGTGACCATGGCAACGACTCCAGTCCCAGGAAACAGTTTAACAATGCAAGGTCTATAAACTTTAAATATTCAGGGGAAATGCAAACCAAATGTGCTAAAGGCTTATCTAGAATGTATGAAGTCCATGCTAAAAGCTTACCTAAGATGTGGAAGATATATATGATAATGCAAGCCTATTGAGAACTGAAACAAAAGGACCATTTAACCTTTCCTCTCTGTATAAAAGAAACTAGAAAATCTTATTAGGGGCTCGGGTTTGCAACAGGAAGCTCCCGAGTCTGGCGGGCCATCAATAAATTATTTTTCCTTCCCCAAATCATTCCTGAGTCCTGGCCTCTCTATACGCAAATAATTGAACCTCTCTGGAATTCTGCAACAATGAGAGTTATTGGTATATAGCTTTCTTATCTTGTGGTATCTTTATTTGGCTTTTGTATGGGGTGATGTTTGCCTCATATAGTGAATTAGGGAGTTTTCCCTCCACTTAAATTTTTTGGAATAGTTTGAGCGAAAATTAAGTCTTTTGGAATGTTTGGTATAAAAGGCAACCTATTCAATGGGAGAAAATGTTTGGAAACTGTTTATTTGATAAGGGTTTAAAATCCAGAATATATAAAGAAATTAACAATAAAAAGACAAGCAACCCAATTTTAAAAATGGGCAAATTACTTGAAAGAGGACATACGAATGGCTAATAAGCCACAAAAAGATGCCAACATCATTAGCCTTAGAGAAATGCTAATCAAAACCAGAGTGAGATGTTATTTTGATATAGCCTGTGCATAAATTCAAAATTGTTTCCAAGCGTACCTAGTCCCTAGAAGTCCAAATAAGTAATATAGGCCCTACAGTCTTTGAATGTTCAGAAACTATAATTTCTTAAACTATAGTTTAAGACTATAGGTGTATTCAAGGTTGCATCCAGATGGAATGTGGAAGATACGCTAAATCCAAGCTGGCTTGGAATGTGGGGAATATGCAACTCACCTGTAGGAAATAACCTATCTGATACTCAGATCAAACACTGGAGAAACTAACCAAAGGTCTGTTTGCATACCATCACCCTTTGTCTCCCTAATCTTTTTTTTTTTTTTTTTTTTTAAGATTTATTTATTTATTTAATTTCCCCCCCTCCCCTGGTTGTCTGTTCTTGGTGTCTATTTGTTGCGTCTTGTTTCTTTGTCTGCTTTTGTTTCTTTGTCCGCTTCTGTTGTCGTCAGCGGCACAGGAAGTGTGGGCGGCGCCATTCCTGGGCAGGCTGCACTTTCTTTTTTTTTTTTTTTTTTTTTCACGCTGGGCGGCTCTCCTCATGGGCGCACTCCTTGCGCGTGGGGCTCCCCCACGCGGGGGACACCCTTGCGTGGCACGGTACTCCTTGCGCGCATCAGCACTGCGCATGGCCAGCTCCACACGGGTCATGGAGGCCCAGGGTTTGAACCGCGGACCTCCCATATGGTAGACGGACGCCCTAACCACTGGGCCAAAGTCCGTTTCCCTGTCTCCCTAATCTTAAACCTCTGTATAAAAGGGACCAAAAAATGCTATTCGGGGCTTGGTTATTATTAGGACAAGAGTCCTCCGAGTCCGGCTTGTTGAAATAAACCAACTTCCTTCTCAGAGTTCTCGTGTCCTGGCCTTCAATACCGCGCACACCCCACTTCTCTACAACATTTTGGGGGCTCGTCCAGGATAGCGCTGAGAAGGTCAGAGGCAGCAACAGTTGTTTGCCCCTCCCGGACGTCTCCAAGGAGGCCGGAAGGGCCCAGGTGAAACCCAGCCCTGGGCACCCCTGGACACCCCATTTGAGTCCATAAAGAGGTTGTGGTCTTCGCTGGAGCCCTCCCAGATGAACTGGAGGCACCGGAAGGTTTGAGAGACCCTGAGAACGAAGCAAGGAGCTCCACATGTAGGACTGGTAAGACTCCCGGGGGCATAGTGCAGGAAAAGCCTAATTCTAAAAGTAGGAGGGAACCTGATCAACTCTCTAAAAGGGGAGGCCCTAGTATTCCTGAGAATACAGGAGGAAGCTGTCTCCTCTCCAGGTCCGAGGAAAGGAAAGGGGGGTGGTTGTGTGCGTGTGCTTGTGGCGACTGAGTGAGACGCAGAAAATCACTTCTGCAGGGCGAGTGCGGAGTCCTGATCCACGGTTCCGTGGCAACCTCATACTATCAAGGGCGGTCTGTGGGGTCCCTGCAAAGAGACCCTCTTCTGTATCGGGGGCTTATATACCGATCCACTAAGGTTAAGAGGTGCCGAAAGCTCCCACAAGGGACGCGGCCGGAGATGGATGAAGCGTAAGGCTTGAGTGACTGCTGTGTACCATCACCACAGGGTGGAAATGGGAAAAAAACACAGTAAAACCCCTTAGGTTGTATGCTGAAAAACTTTCCCCCGTGCATTCCCAGAAGATGTGTACGGCATAAGGTTTAAGCCAGGAAAGCTTAGAATGCTTTGTGAATTATAATGGCCAACTTTTGGCATGGGCTGGCCCCAGGAGGGCACTTTGGATCCCCGGAGCATCCGTAAAGTCCACGATGCAGTAACTGGAAATCCAGGACATCCAGACCAATTCCCCTACATTGATGCTTGGGAAAACGCTGTGAGCCAAAACCCACCTTGGTTAGGGAAGTGCATGACTAAGGAAGCTAGAATTTGCTTAATACAGAAACCGAGGGGTGCCGTCCCAGGGACCAGACCAAACAATCACCGTGCAAAGGGCCCAGAGAAAGTGCGCCCCAAATCCAGTGCCGATCTGCCCATTTCAGAAGGGCCATATGAACATGAATTTCCTCCGCCTTATGCCATGACTCCCACCCCGGCAGTACTAAGGAATAAAAATGAGCTAGTCTCCCTAAGCAGTGCCCCATTGTCGTCATCCACGTGGGAAAGTGCGTCGCCCACACCATCCCTGCCGCTGCTTTTATCGCCATCTGAGAGGGCACCTATACCATCCCCGCAGTTGCCTTTATCGCCATCTGCACCTGAGAGCCCTATGCCATCCCCAGCTTTTACCGTCTCTGTAGCAGTCTTTGGTACCTTCCAAGGGAAAATGCAGACCAGCTGCTTTTACAGCTAGTTACCCCTGGCAACGCCGGCTGCAGTGCTGCCCCTCAGCCAGGAAGGAGACGCTGAGAGGCGGCAACTCAAACCACAGGGAGCCCCGGGGGCAGAGGGAGCAGAGAGAAGGGCTGCCTTTCAGCTACCTCTCCGTGAAGCCTAGACCCCAATCTTTTACGATGCAGATGGCCAGGTTCAGGGGGGAAACAGGACATTCATCTATCAGCCCTTTACGACAATGGACCTCTTTAACTGGAAAAGCCACACCCCACCATTCTCGGAGAAGCCTCAGGCCATGACAGACCTTTTCCAGTCCATCATACAGACCCACAAACCCACCTGGGCTGATTGTAAACAACTTATAATGATTTTATTGAACTTTGAAGAGAGAATGCATGTCACACAGGGAGCTCTAACCTGGCTTAGAGAGCACTCACCTGAGGGAACTTTGGACAGTGATCAATATGCCTGCTTGCAGTTCCCAGAGGAGGACCCCCTGTGGGATCCGAATAGTGCCGTCAGGCTCAACCAACTAGAAACGTTCCATAGGGCCTTAGTTGAAGGATTCAAGACGGGGAGCTGCAAGGCAGTGAATATGGCAAAGACAGTCAAATTCTACAGGTTCTGCATGAGAGTCCTGCTCAATTCTATGAGAGACTGTGTGAAGCGTTTCGTATATACACGCCCTTTAACCCAGACGCTCCAGAGAGCCAAACAATGGTCAATGCAGCATTTGTTGCCCAATTACAGACTGACATCTGAAGAAAGCTGCAGAAATTGGATGGGTTTGCTGGAATGAATATCTCTCAGCTCATGGAAGTAGCTACTAAGGTCTATGTCAACTGTGATGTAGAAACAAGAAGGGAAGAAAATAGAAAAATGAAAAAAAGGCAGATCTTCTGGCAGCGGCAATTGTGGAAAAATCCATTCCTGAGTCAAGAAAAGTAACCTGGCAAGCCCCAGCCCCAAGGAAAGGGAAAGGCCCACGTCTAGGGCGAAATCAGTGTGCATACTGCAAAGAGGATGGGCATTGGAAGCGAGAGTGTCCCAGCTGGCCACTTGACCTGGCCTCTGCAGCCAAAACATTAGCCAGAAAAGTAAATCCTCACAGGGCCTACTGGATGGAATGCAGGAGAGTATGGGCCATGATGTGGACCATTGACTATGAGGTGCAGAGGTGCCCAAAGATGTACTTACCAAATCCAATGGATGTGTCATGATGATGGGAATGAGTGTTGCTGGGGGGGGGAGAGGCGGGGTGGGGGGGGGGTGGGGTTGAATGGGACCTCACATATATATTTTTAATGTAATATTATTACAAAGTCAATAAAAAAAAAAAAAAAAAAAGAAAAGCCAGTGGGGCATCACAACCCAAACGCTGGGTCCGAAGTTCAGAAAAAAACCCTGCAGATCAGATCATTGGGCTGGCAGGAATGGAGGACTCTGATGGAGATTATTAGGACAGACTGGCCTCCTATTGGCCCTGCGGAGCCTATGGTCAGAGTCCAGTTTGGGGCCATACCATACATATGGTGGTTGACACTGGGGCTCAACATTCTGTAATGACCAAGCCAGTTGGGCCTCTATCAAAAAGACAAGCCACTATCATAGGGTAAGGTATGAAGGAAGGTGCCCAATGGCTCTTCCTTCAAGCCAGGACCTGCAACATGGAGACTGTTTTGCCTTAGTGAGACTGGCCAATCCATGGCCATGCAGTTCCCCTTTGAAGATGTGCCTGAAGTATGGGCAGAGGGTAACCCAATGGGGATGGCACATGACATTCCTCCAGTTATTATTGAAATAAAGCCTACGGCCAGTCCAGTAAGCATAAGGCAATATCCAGTTCCACGCAAAGCACAAGAAAAGGTCCAGCTACATATTCAGAGATTGCTGAGTGAGGGCATATTGAGGCTGTGCCAGTCTCCGTGGAACACCCCACTCTTCCCAGTTAAAAAGGCTGATGGGGATTACCGCTAGTAATAACCCTTCATTCTGCGGTTTCTAATCCATATACTCTTCTCAGCTTAATACCCTCATTGGCAATCTACTTTTCATCCCTAGATCTTAAGGATGCCTTCTTCTGCATTTGGGTAGCACCCTGGAGCCAGCCGATTTTTGCCTTTACATGGGAAAATCCAAACTCAGGTGAAAAGCAGCAGCTAACATGGATGCAATTGCCTCAGGGATTTAAAAATGCACCCACTATTTTTGGACAAGCCCTGGCCAGTGATCTCAAACCCTTTAAAGCAGAAAGCCATAATTGTTTTCTTCTCCAATATGTAGATGACCTCATTCTCGGAAGTCCCACCTATCAAGACTGCGCTGGTGGAACCCATGCTCTTTTAAAGCATCTACAGCAGAAAGGCTATCGGGTGTCTAAGAAAAAAGCCCAAATCTGCCTACCTCAGGTCAAATATTTAGGTTATAAAATAACGCAGGGGCGCCGTGAATTGGGACTTGAAAGAAAGCAAGCGATCTGTAGTCTCCCTGAGCCCAATACCCACTGGAAGATGTGAGAGTTCCTTGGGGCAGCAGGATTCTGCTGCAATTGGATCCCCAATTTTGGGATCCTCGCGTGCCCCTTATATGAAGCCACAGAGGGGGGAGATCGTGACCCCCTGCTCTGGGAAAGCCCACAGAAAAATGCTTTCACTGCTCTGAAACAAGCTCTAATGGAAGCACCGAGCCTCGGACTTCCAGACCTCACTAAGCCGTTCTACCTCTACGTTCACAACCGCCAAAGCATTGCAGTAGGAGTACTCACTCAATACCTCGGTTCCTGGTAAAGACCTGTAGCGTATCTATCCAAACAACTGGACACTGTAGCCCAGGGATGGCCCTCATGTTTGCAAGCCGTAGCAGCTGCAGCCATGCTTACAGTAGAAGCTATAAAATTAACTCTTGGGCAGCCTATAATTGTCCAGGTTCTGCATGCAGTAATCACAATCTTAGAAGCCAAAGGAACACATTGGCTTACTAACAGCCGCCTGGTTAAATATCAAACCCTATTATGTGAAAATCCATCCATCCAGCTGGAACTTGTATAAACCCTAAATCCCGCCACCCTGCTACCCGTGGAGCCAGGGGTTCCAGCCCAGAACTGCCTGGAAACATTGCAAGAAGCATATTCCAGCGGCCAGACCTCCAAGACCAGCCACTGGCAAATCCTGACATGGAGTTCTTCACAGATGGGAGTAGCTTTATGCAGGGCAGCAGTCGGCGAGCAGGATATGCTGTAGTAACATCTGAAACCACAGTAGAGGTGCATAACACATCAGCACAGAAAGCTGAACTCATTGCCCTCACCTGAGCCCTGCAACTTGCAGCTGGAGCCAAAGTTAACATCTACACAGACTCCAAATACGCCTTCATTACCCTGCATGCACATGGAGCCTTATACAAACAAAAGGGACTCATTAACTCGGGAGGGGAGAGCATTAAATATGAGCATTAAACACAGATTCTGGAGCTACTAGAAGCAGTTTGGGAGCCTGTCAAAGTGGCTGTAATGCACTGTAAGGGACACCAGACAAGCCATAGCCCCATTGCCCAGGGAAATTGTAGGGTAGACGCTGAAGCAAAAAGAGTGGCACGGGAAGGATCCTTATCTGAAAACCTGGCCACCGCTCTCATTTTTCAACATCCTAATTATCAGAACCTCCAGTATCCAATGCCTGCTCTCTTCCGCAGCCTCTGAGTCACCAAGAGCCGCAATATACTCAAGCCGAGAGAGAGTGGATACTCTCTGAGGGCGGGACACAAGGAGAAAATGGATGGTGGACACTGCCTGATCACAGAATAGTTGTGCCACAAATATTAGCAGCAACTGTAGTTCAAGGCTACCATGAGAACACACACTTGGGAAAAACCCATCTTAAGAAAGTGTTAGAAAGATTCTTCTACACCCTAAGACTAGTCGTTATTACCCATGCTGTATGCCAGCGGTGTGTGGCATGTGCAAAAAATAACCCTCGCCAGGGGCCCCAGGAGCCCCAGGAGTCCAGAGAATTGGCAATATGCCTCTTGAAGATCTAGAAGTTGATTTCACTGAAATGCCACGATCCGGAGGCTATAAATATCTCCTAGTCCTAGTTTGCACGTTTTCTGGCTGGGTGGAAGCCTTTCCCACTCGAACAAAAAAATCTGAAGAAGTAGCTAAGGTTCTCCTCAGGGAAATCATTCCTCACTATGGGCTACCCCTCTCAATTGGCTCTGACAACCGACCTGCCTTCGTCTCCGAAATCACTCAAAAGATTGCAAAGGCACTGCGCATCCAATGGAAACTGCACGCCGCTTACCATCCTCAGAGCTCAGGATAGGTAGAGCGAGTGAACCGTACGATAAAGATTTACATTGCCAAGATTTGCCAAGAAACTGGGCTAACATGGGTGCAAGTACTTCCAAGTGCTCTCCTACAAGTTAGAGCCAGGCCTAGCCGAAAACTAAGCCTAACCCCTTATGAAATCCTCTTTGGGAGGCCTCCTCCCTTAATCAGAAATATAGGAGGGGATCTCAGAGAAAGAGGAAACTTATCAATAGCCCAGCAGATGATCAGCTTAGGAAAAACCCTACAGGAAAAACCCTACATAACCTGCATTACTGAGTCCAAGAAAGGGCCCCCATTAGCTTAAGCAGCTCTGTACACCCGTACAAGCCAGGAGATGCAGTTTGGGTCAAGGACTGGAAGTCAGCTCCACTAACCCCTCGATGGCGAGGACCCTATCTTGTCATTTTATCCACCCCCACTGCAGTTAAAGTAGCTGAAATAACTCCGTGGATACACCATAGCCAAGTCAAGCAAGCTGCCCCAGAATCCTGGACCTGTATTCCAGATACCCACAGCCCAACCAAACTCATCTTGCGATAAAAAGGAACACCAAGCCCTGCTCCAGTCACACCCCGGAAGCTGACTGGTCCACACACGGCTGAAGATTGAGGATGGAACACCAAGCTTTGCTCCAATCACACCCTGGAAGCTGATTGGTCTACGCACAGCCGAAAATTAGAAATCCAGTTTAATCCGTTACAATGCCCCTTCAGCTATTTTTCTACTTCTAGCCCTAACCCTCCCCTGGTCCCAGGTCGACACCACGGAGTGTGAGCCTTGTATTCAAAAGGTGCGTGCAGGGGCCCATGTCAGCACCACATTAATATATCATAGTCATTACACCTGCAAGGGCCAGATAACCACCTGTCAGTTTCAGGGAATCTCCTATAGTGTCTGTAACGCATCTGGCCAATAACCTGCTATGACCCTAGACCCCCAAAAGTCTCCCATAAATGGGAAATAAGAGTGCTTGATCAAAATGGGGAGCTACTTTCCTCCACCCCAGTCACTAGCCAGAACTGACGAGTGTCCCTCCTATTTGACGCATGTCAAGTTACAGACTCCGGGATACCATGGAACACAGATTGTGAGGGCTCAGCTGGGAGCACACATGTACTCATAAGAATAAGTATATGTGCGCTCCAGAAATAAAAAGTGCAGCCCAAGGCGGGGGGGCTTTTGGTGCAAATACATAGGTGCATACTACTGCCCCTACTGGTCTTGTGTCACCTGGGCCACCTGAAACACAGACATAGCTAAACAAACGGCTATCCTCACCAAGGGTGTGGCCTCAGCTAACTGTCCACATGGTCCATGTAACCCCTTAAACCTCACCATCCTTAAACCTGAATCCTGGCAGACTCAGGGAGTCCAAATGGGCCTCCACATTGATGGTAAAGGAATAGACCCAGGAGCCTACATCTGGGTTGGGTATCGGGAATACCCACTCACAAATAAAGCCCATTCTGTGTTCCATTCCTTCTATGAAGAAATGGAAAAGCCTTTTTCCATCCCACAAGCTGCAAGAAACCTCTTTATAAGCCTGGCTGAAGTGGTAGGGGCAGCCTTAAATGTCTCCTCATGCTATGTATGTGGCGATAACTAATATGGGAGACCAATGACCCTGGGAAACCAGGGAATACAATTACAGCCAATCATATAATGCAACTGACCTCCCGGCTCTCCCCCGAGATAGTGTGTGGCCCTTGCAAACTTCTGTCATAGAAAAATATTGTGCTTCAAGGGCCTACCTAAGCTCCTCTATAGCTGTTGGAAACTTAACATGTACAGGGGGAAAATTCCAGAGTTATACCACAAATACAACAGAGCCTTGGGGAACATGGAACGAATCTGACCTCGTTCTCATAAATTGTACTTTCCCCAAATTAATCACAGTGTGGAACTCCACCACAAAGGGCCCCTTTACTGCCCCAAATGGTTTGTACTGGATTTGTGGGAAGGTTGCATTCTGAGAACTTCCGCGAAACTGGTGTGGAACTTGTATGCTTGGTACAATAAAACCCTCCTTCTTCCTCATTCCCTTAACAGAAGGGAAAGAGCTAAGCCAGCCAGTGTATCAAAACATAAGGGAAACGAGGGCTGTCACTACCTAGGGAGGTGAAGAATGGCCCCCTGAGCATATAATCCAATACTATGGGCCAGCAACTTGGGCAGAGGATGGCATGTGGGGTTATCGAACCCCTATCTATATGCTAAACTGAATCATCCGACAAGCTGTGGTGGAGATAATAACTAATGAAACTGCCCATTCACTAAACTTACTAGCCCAACAGCAAACTAAATTCAGAAATGCTATCTATCAAAACCATCTTGCCCTAGACTATCTGTTGGCAGCTGAAGGGGGAGTTTGTGGAAAGTTCAACCTCTCTAACTGCTGCCTTGAATTAGATAACACTAGAAAGGTTATTGATGAAATTACAAGCAAAATAGTAAAAATTGCTCATGTCCCAGTGCAAACCTGGAATGGTTGGAATTTAAATAATCCCTTTGGAAGCTGGCAGTCAATAGTAAACAATTTCAAGCTTCTACTGGGAATAATTGCCTTCTTCATAGGAGCAAGCACCATCCTTCCATGCCTCCTCCCTTTCATCATAAACAGAATGTACACCCTAATAAATGGTATAGTAAGAAGGCAAACAGCTGCCCATCTCATGACTCTATATACATACCCGTCAGTCCAGAGGGACTCAGACAGTAGTGATGCCGAAGCTTAATAACTTAAGCTTGACCTCAGAGGGGGAAATATAATATAGCCTGTGCATAAATTCAAAATTGTTTCCAAGTGTACCTAGTCCCTAAAAGTCCAAATAAGTAATATAGGCCCTACAGTCTTTGAATGTTCAAAAAGGATGTAAGACTAAAGGTGTATTCAAAGTTGAATCCAGATGGAATGTGGAAGATATGCTAAATCCAAGCTGGCTTGGAATGTGGGGAATATGCAACTCACCTGGAGGAAATAACCTATGATACTCAACTCAAACACTGGAGAAACTAACCAAAGGTCTGTTTGCATACCATCACCCTTTGTCTCCCTAATCTTAAACCTCTGTATAATAGGGACGGAAAAATGCTGTTTGGGGCTCGGTTATTATTAGGACAAGAGTCCACTGAGTCCGGCAGGTCAAAATAAACCAACTTCCTTCTCAGAGTTCTCGTGTCCTGGCCTTCAGTACTGCACACACCCCACTTCTCCACAACAATTTCACGCCCTCGAGGAGGATGATTTTTCAAAATGAGATAAGAAAATGTTGTGGAGGATGGGGAGAAATCGGAACCCTCCTACATGGTTGTGAATGTAAAATGTTGGAGCCACTGTGGAAAACAGCTGGGTGGTTCCTCAGAAAGTTGAACTAAATTTACTATATTATCCAATTTCACTTCTAGGTATATATCCCAAAGAATTGAAAGCAGGGACTTGGATAGTTATTTGTACACGAGTGTTTATCACAGCATATTCATTTTTTTCATAGCCAAAAGATAGAAACAATCCAATGTCCATTAACAGATGAATGAATAACAAAATGCACTATAGGCATACAGTGGAATATTATTCAGCCATAAAAAGAAATAAGGGCTGATACGTGCCACAACATGAATGACCCTTAAAAACATCTTATAGAGTGAAGTAAGCCAAAATGGCAAAACTGTATGATTTCTCTTTATATGAAATACTTAGAATAAGAATTTTCTTAGAGGCAGAATGCAATGGTTACCAGGGGCTGGGGAGACAGGGTTTTGGGGAGTATTGCTTATTGGCTATGAGTTTCTGGTTGGGATGAAAAAATGTTCTGAAAATAGTTTTGGAACTACACAACATGGGAATTAAATGTTCTAGAATTACCCAACATTGTCATTGTACTTAGCATCATAGAATTGTATGCTTTAAAATGTTTACCATATGGATATTTTACCACATTAAACAAAATGAAATAAAGAAACATGAAATGAATATGGATCTGAGTAGCTGAAGATACTTAACCTATGTGTCCGTACTGTGGATCTCAGGATATGGTTATAGGGTAGGGAGAGAGATATACGTTGGATACTCTCCTGGTTCTTCTATATTTTGACTCTACCTTTTCCCAAGTCTCGCTTAATGCTAAGTACTCTGTATTTTTAAGGCAGGCAATTCAGGTTCATTCTAGTGGGAAGAAAATAAATCTCCTCACTTAAGTAGCAGAAAAGTGTTAATGACTTTTTGACAACTCCTGGAAATATTTATTTTAAAGACAGTATCTAAGTGGATGGCAGTAATCCTTGTGTCTAAAAGAAGGGAAATATTTGGGAATAAAAAGATCTTTTTGGCTTACGTTGCATCATGTGGAAATAATTTTCACAAGTTGTTTGTGAAGTCATACAGTTCCTCCCAATAGCTCTAATCGCCTTTTCTCTGAAACCTTTTGCAGAGCTGCTGTGATATAATCTATTAAATTTAAGTTTAACCTATTTAGATGTCATCTCATTTTTCCATCTTGTGGAAATAATCCAGAAGATGAACCAAAATATGAGGGGGATAAGAAGCAGTAAAAGACCCATATAGTAGGTGTTTGGAATAATTGAGAGCTGATGTTATTTTAAAAGTTTGCCATTTTATATAAAACTTGTGTGCCACTTGGGAAGTTGAAATTAGGTGCCCTTAATTTGTTTAGCTGTAACTTACATAACTGACGTACCTGAAACTTTCTAGATACCCAGTGTCTTTTCTCCCCCTTGAGTTTCTAATAACTGTTTAAAATTCTGTCCTTTCCTATCAGGTTTACTTTTAAACACAGTAAGAATGGGGATAATGCTTTTAATTTTTTAAAAACACTTTGCTGTTGTCAGTTTGTCCTCACAGAAGTCCTTTAACTTGCCTGAGTGACATCTCCAAAGAAATGAAGAGTTGTTGTCTAGTGACAGTTAATGACTTCCTACTATACCAGCAATCCTCAGCCATCTTCTAGGAGGTTTTAGCTTATGGTTGAAGGCTTCCATTAGAATGTTGCATTGGCTCTGAGAGTACCTGGTATTTTGCTGGGGCACTGCTATTTCATTTGTTAGAGTATGTTCTCTTAGCATATTATGGACAAACCTATTGAGTTTTTGGCCAAGTCATTTTAATTCAGTTGCTTGGTTATTAAGTTGCCATCTTAGAGCTCCAAAAATGCCTGATTCCAGCCCTTTTTCATTTTCAGTTGGATGACTTGCTTTATGATTTACAGTATGATTTTTTTCACCGTTTAGGAAACTTGGGTTAGCATGCTCTTTACACAATAGAAGCAGGTCTTATTGGCTATTATATTTGAAATAAGATTGCCTCAGGATAAAAATGGACTTAGTATATTGGTTGTAATATATATTGTTTAAAAATCTCATTGAGTGGAGTCAGTGTGCCTCAGTGGTTTAGTACCAGCTTCCCACATTTGAGGTCCAGGTTTCAATCCCCCAGCTGTAATACCTAAAAAAAAAAACTCATTGAAAAATTAAAAAGTTAATAAATCACAAGTTATTAGCTTTTTGAAACTATCTTAAGGAACAGCATGAGCTATTTCTTTAGATATCAGCTATAAGAACAAATTGTAGGGCTGAGGGCATGTTTCTGTTTTACAAATTCTTAATGAATTTCACCCTCCACAGTTGTCCTCCTTCCTCATAGTCTTGTTATCTTTTTTTTGAATATCAAAGTGCTACCATGTAATAGGTATAGGGTTTCTTGTTGCAGTGATGGAAATGTCCCAGAATTAGAGAGTGGTGATGGTTATACAATATTGTGAATATATTAAAAACCACTGAATTGTACGCCTTAAAATGGTGATGTTATGTGAATTATATGTCAATAATAATAAAAATATTTAAAGGTTATTTTAACCCCCACAAAAAGTGCTGCCATACAAGATTTCAATATCAAATGATAATGGAAAAAATCAGATATTGATTCTGGCTCATCTCATTTTTCACTTAGAGAATAGTCTTCTTATAACTTAGATGTGATGAAAATTCTTGCCTTGCTCATCTTTGGAGTTTGTATTTAATGATTATGTATTTTGATGGTCTGAGATTTAGGTTTTGTGTTTATAGGGTTGGTTGAGTAAGTCAGAAGAAGTAGTGTTTGATGTCAGAAAATAAAGCAAATGGAGAAATGACACCCCTACATAGAAAATACTGGAAATGGCAGAGGAAAAGGAAAAAATACCCAGTTTGACAGGTAGAGAAGTGACTCATAGTCAAGTCCTGACCTCCATTGCATTGAGATCAGAACATTAAGGGAGTCCTCCCACCTGCAGCCTGTCATATTTATATAATTGCAAAAATAAGTGGTTAAGGAATTTCAAGAGTCAGTTTTCAGAAAGGTTTTTAAGTTATCTATTGTTAACCACTGCTCTAGTTTTTCACAGCTCTTTGCTGCGGCTGTGGGAGGTAGTCAAGGCCTGGCACCTGTTGTTTTTTTTTTTGCCAGAGGTAGAACAAAGGTTTCTCTGCATTCCTGGTTAGAAAGATCCAGTAATATCCTGAAGTAATCCCAGCAAGTACAGCTGCCATCTTTACCTCAGTTAAGTCAAAAGTGGCATTAACTGTGTTTATGTCTCCTTTGTTTCTGCCAAGGGAAGGTGAGGAAAATGGCACTGGTAGTGTGAAGAAAGCATTTTTATCTTTGTGTATTATTATCTATGGGGAGGTAGTCTGCTTACATTAAGACTTTCTACCCAGTCTGTAGTGTCTGTTTGAGGAGGTGGGGGCAGGGGTAAGGGTGGGGAGGGAAAGTGAGAATTCCACTGCCTAGGGAGAACAGGTTTCTGTGTTAACTCTAAATAAAATACTCCTCATTGGTGAAACAAAATTTATGTTAAAAAGTATTGGCCATTTACTTCTAGCTTTTTTTTTTTTTTTTTGACCAATAGTGTTGCAAGTGTAAGATGCTCCATTTGTGCTTCTAGGATCCCCGTATGCAGGCTTCTCCATATCTTCCTCAGAAGCACAGGCCAGAGAGTATCAGGGTCATTCTGTATCTTTATGCTCTTTAACGTGTAAGCACTTTGAGACTCTGAGGATAGCCTTGAGCTTAAGAAGTGGTCTATAAAAGCCACTCAGAGTTCCTGAATGCAACCCAAACCCAAAAGATGCTTTAAAAATCTTAATTGATGATGATCTCAATTTTTTCTAAAAGTGAAAAGGAAACAAGAAATCTTTATTGAGCACCTGGGAAGGAGTACAAAGATACATAAAAACGTAACCATCCAAAGAATATTTAATGCAAAGGAAAATCCAAAAAATGGACGTAAATTGGTTAATGAAATTTTCATGATTTGATATTTCAACTTAGTTCTAGGGGAGATGTAAAATGTAGGCAATAGGAGAAGGAAGAGAAGCATAAATGGGAGGAATATCATAAGGAAAGACTTCTGGGGCAGGATATGATGAGTGGACGACTCTAGGTAGAGATAGAAGTTCGATCTGAGAGGGAGGACACATGGCTATTAAGGCAGATTGGGCCTAGTCAGAGAGATATAGCAACTCCAGGCAGAGCACTCAGGCTTAGGGTTAAGTGGGCAGGAAGTGTCATCACTATTTTGTCCTGTACTTCTTGGACTGAAGATAGGGAGTAGAGATAGCAAAAGAATGGATTACTAGAACTTTGATCAATCTCTCTCCTGATAAATCTAAACAAACATAAACAATGATAATATCTAAAAGCTTATATACACGTATACTAGTAATATCTAATCAGTGCCTTTAATTAAATAGTAATATCTAATTTGTGGAGCTAATCAAAATAGAACAAAAATACTAGACAATAATAGCATGTAAATAGAGAGGGTTATTGGAGTTAATGTGTTTCAAGGTCATTGTGTGGTTTAGGAGAAGGTTAAAAATAGTAACTTTAGACTTTAAGTACGGGCATTTAGTTTCTTTTATACAGAGAGGAAAGGTTAAATGGTCCTGTTGTTTCAGTTCTCAATAGGCTTGAATTAGCATATATGTCTTCCACATCTTAGGCAAGCCCCCAGCCTGGACTTCACACATTCCAGATAAGCTTCTAGCCCATTTGGTCTGCATTTTCTCTGAATATTTAAAGTTTGTAGACTTTGCATTGTTAAACCGTTTTCTGGGACTGGAGTCAGGTGCCATGGTTACCAAGGGCAGGACTGCAGCCTCTTATCATCCCACACCCACAAGTCACAGACAGCTTAGGTTATCTATTAAGAGACAAAGAGCCTCCCACCCATAGCCCACATCAAGAGAATCAGCAAAGGATAGTGAAGCAGCTTAGGAATAGCAAGCAAGGAAGCCTAGGCCTGACAGTGTAGGGGAGAGAATAGTGTTCCAGGAACTCAGGAAGAACTGTTGCCGTGGAAGAGGTACCACACATTGGGAGCTGTGGACATAAAGGAACATGACCTCAACTAGAACCAAGTGAAGCCAAGAAGGAGTTGGTGGTGGGGGAACAGATATCCTGACCTCTTTCTCCTCTTGCTGAACCCACCTGTAAGCCAGAGAACAAGGGGGTGATGCTGTCTTTAGAGAACAGCCTCACAGGACATGGAACAAGAAAGAAAAAGGGCGGAGAATAGATGTAAAAGGACAAATGAAGAGTAATTAGTCTAGTTTTCAGGGAAGAAGGGACTTGGAAGGTCTTTGCTATAGAGGAACCATTTCTGGAATTCAGGGTCTCCTGAGGGACTTATGGTGCAGTGTAAGTGATAATAATGAGAAAGCCACAGGAAGTTTGGGAGTGAGTGTAAACGCAGGTTTACTTATGAAAATGTTTTAAATTTCTCTTGTGGGCAGAGCTCCTGGGTATCTTACGTATTCTATAATTGCTGTCCAAAAAGCCATTGCCGATTGCGACCTTTCCACATGTTCGCATTCTCTCCAGTCATTAAACACAGTAGACACAGAGTTACAGAGCTGTAGGTTAGAGGGTTAATATAAGTTTATGAAATAAATACTTGTACAAGAATAGCCAGAAATAGCAGCAGTGTGCAACAGGGGAAACAGAGAGAGATTGAGAGGTGATTAATTTTCTTGTCTGTTTTTTGTTTCCTATTATTATTATTATTGAAATAATGAAAATATTCTAATAATGATTGAAGTGATGAATACACAACTATGTGATTATACCAGATACCATTGATTGTACACTTTGGATGATTTGTATGCTTTATTAATATGTATCAATAAAATTGATTTGTTAAAAAAAAAAAAAAGGCTTATGAAAGAATAGCCCAAACAGGTGATAGGCCTTATTATGGCCAAAGTTTGTGCTCAGCAGAGTTCCCTTGTGTCAATAAATGAAACCAAAAGAAACACTTGGGTAATAAGCCTTATGAAACCTGGCCAGCTGTATGCATGTGGTCTTCCTGACTCAGTATTGATTAGTTAGATCCTAAGGCACCTTTCCCACTCTCACCCTTCATGTCCCAACTTTAGCATTTTTTTAAAAAGAAACTGCAACATGTTAGAAGTTTCCCAAGTTGTATCATAATATTAATTATGATCAATAAATTGGGGATAAAATTTTGAGAGAATTTTGCGTAGGAAATAGTAATATTATAGAAAACAAATAATGGGATTTTTTATTTGTTTTGTTTTAAATGGTCCTACTTGGGTATTACTAAGCCGTAAGTCCATTATATTTTTGATTTTTAGCATTTTGTCACTACCGTATTTTGCAGAATTGCTCAGGGTATGTCTATAGACCTAGAACATTATATACAAAGATGTTATTTAGTGTGTAAGTGGAGAAAACTGAACATTTGCTTAATTACAGCCTTCAATTATTATATAGACTAATAATCAATTATACTCTCTGACCCAGCTAGGAAATGCTAGGAAATTAGGATTTAGGCTTGATAGGTAAGAGTTTCCTGAGGAGGTTAAAGTGGATACCTGAGAAAAGAATTCCTTACACATGTGTGAAATGTACTTCTCTGGAAATCTTTAAGGCTGGCCTGTTTTTTTTGTTGGTCTGGGAGAGAGCGGCCTCTTGAGGATTTCTTAATATTTTAAGACTTTGGCTTTTACGTTTGGAAATGCAGAGTTTCAATATTTTGCCTTTGCTTTCTTTTCTAATCTGAAATAGTTATTTAAACCCTTCAGTTTAATATAAGGCTGTACCCCCCATTATCACCAAATACATATTCTTGATTGTGATGTGATATGCTTGTTTATTCATGTACTACCTATCTACTTTCTGACTCTCCTCCATGCTATACCCTCTACTAAAAAGAAGCAAGTTCTAACTCTTGGCTCAGATGCCTAAATACGGTAAGCTTAGTCTTGTTGTCTCTCTTGTTATTACCAATTAGGTTCACATAAGGAAGGATGACTGAAAAAAATACTATTTCAGATTGTTCATTTATCTTCTGCTTCTGGCTTGATAGACATCACCTACATTTTTAAAGATATTTTCAAGATCATTGGATTTACTTTCTGCAGGGTACCCTAGCCAATGTGAAATTTTAACAAAACCCCATGTGTTGCGCTCCAGTTTAAAAGCTCTTTTATTTTGTTTAAGGATTAAACCTAGGATCTTGTACATATGAAGCAGGTACTCAACCACTGAGCTACATCTGCTCCCTATGGCTCTTGAATTCCTTATAAAATATTTTGATAATATAAACTGAGGAAGGTAGACCTTGAGAGTGGAGGGAAAATATATTTGTTTAACTTTGGACTTTCTTTAGATGGCTTACTATTTCTCTTTAGTATTTGGTATACCTTATTACTGGGCTTCATTAATACTTAGAGGTTCAGTCAGAGGTAATTTGAGTACAGAAACCTACAATAAACTGACAGCCCCATAATCAGAAAAGATCCTGGCTATTCATTAATACACTCTGCTCAGTGATTCCTAACTATGAATAGTGTCCGTGATAATCTTTCCCAAAAAATAGAAAATAGGGTGATATATTGTTGTGACCAACTTTCTTTCATTGAGGCAAAACACTGGTTTTATCATCTTTTCTGCCAATTTCCTGAATGTATATGTTAGACTCTGGTAATTATTAGTTTCTAGACCATTGTTTCCAAGGCCAAATGTTAAATCAACAACAACAAAAATACACACACACACAAACTTAAAAATTTCAGTAAAAACTGAATGAAAAACAAGAGGCTGTCAAATCTGAGACCTATTCTTAACCAACTGAACTCCGTAATCAGCCATGAATTTGTTCTTTCCAAAAGGAAATAATCCTGACTGCAGCTTGAATCCAGAAGGCTTACATTATAAATATTCTTTCTTTCTTTAAAATCGGTTTTTGCTTTGGACCAAAAGAAAACTTGGCAGAGTTTCCAGGTTCATATATGAGACCACACTCCTCTCCTCTACTCTTCTATTCATGTTGAGGAGAGGGTTCCCTGTGAGTAAAGAACGCCGCCTTCCCTCCCTTTGGAGGCCTTTTGCTGGGAGAGGCCTGCTCTTTCCCTCTGCACTCACTTCTCCTGGGGGGTGTTCATTGGCATCATTGTAGGCTCAGCACTGCTGCTTAACAACAGCAAAGGTGCTTTTTCAAAACAGACTCTGAAGGTTCTTCCACCTGAGGGCAGAGTAACTTCCTCCCTCTGAAAAGGCTCCAAGGGTGTCCTTTACCTACATGGAGAAGGAAGTGAGGGGATGCTGTGGTATCTAGAGCTGAAACTGTAGAGAAAATAGCATTGGCTTGACAGTTCTACCATTGACAGAGGGACATTATTAGGCAAGTCATTTAACATGCCTGGGGCCTCAATTTCATTATCTCGAAACCAAAGTAGTTGGATTATATGATCACTAAGGATCCATACTATTCTTAAAATGTGATTCATGTTCTTGAAGATCTATTTATTTTTTTAAGATTTATTTTTATTTCTACCTCCCGCCTCCTCCCCCCTTCACCATGTTTGTGCTCACTGTATGCTCTCTGTTCGTCTTCTTTTTTAGGTGGCACTGGGAGCCAAACCCAGGACTTCCCATGTGGGAGGGAGACACCCAGACACTTGAGCCAGCTCTGCTCCCTGCTTGTGTCTTTCATTGTGTTTCCTCGCTTTGTCTCTTCACTGCATCATCTTGGTGCATCATCTTGTTGCGTCAGCTTGCCGCACCAACCCATCACGTCAGCCTACCATCTTGCTTGTCTTCTTCAGTAGGCTTTGGGAACCGAACCCTATGTGCCTCCTAAATGGACTTCCCATATGGTAGGCGGGCACCCAACTGCTTGAGCCACATCTGCTTCCCTTGAAGATCTTGAATATGGTCATTTTTGGATACATATAATTTGCCCTTCTTTCTCTAGATATTGTGGGCCTAGAATCTGTCCAGTGTACATGATACTTCTGCCACTGCACTTGAAATCCTTTCTTTTATGTCTACCTAATTTAGGATTGATTGACCACTGTACACAGTGGGAAAACAGTGACTGAAGAGAATGTTTTTGAGGGATCTTGGGGAGGGGTGGCTTGCAGCAAGTGGAAAAACCCCAGGAATGTTTATTGCTCTGTCAAGATCGCAGGTTAGTATATTAGTCAACCAAAGGGGTGCTGATGCAAAATACCAGAAATCTGTTGGTTTTATAAAAGTTATTTATTTGGGGTAGAAGCTTACAGTTACCAGGCTGTAAAGTGTAAGTTACTTCCCTCACCAAAATCTATTGCTGCGTGTTGGAGCATGATGGCTATGATGTCTGCCAGGGTTCAGGCTTCCTGGATTCCTCTCTTCCTAGGGTTCATTTCTTTCTGGGCTCAGCTTCTCTGTTTTCTCCACAAGATTAGATGTAGACTATGAGGCCTTCTAGGCTTTGCTTCTCTCCACAAGGCCAGCTATAGACTATTAGGCAACAGGCGCTGACTCTCTCCCTGGGGCTTCTGCCATGTCTAAGGGGCTGTCTCTATTCCTCTGTGTTCTTCTCCTGTGTGTTCACTTCCTGGGCCCCAGCTCAAAGCTCCAGCATCAAAATCTCCAACTCTTGTCCTTTGCCATGCCTTTTATCTGTGAGTCCTCACCCACCAAGGGGCAGGGACACAACACCCTACTGATGTGGCCCAATCAAAGCCCTAATCATAATTTAATCACGCCCAGGTACAAACAAGTTTACAAACATAATCCAATATCTATTTTTGGAATTCATGAACCATATCAAACTGCTACAGTTAGTAATTATCTGGTTGATGTTTCCTAAGCTACTTGTCACAATTTCTACGTAACTACTAACTCCGAGTTAGCCCAATTGCCAGGCTAACTCAGGGCCAGTGCAAATCCTCCTTCCGTTGCTATACTATAGTGGAGACAGCATGGGCTTTGGAGTCAGCCAGAGCTGGGAATTCACATTCTGACTCTGCCTTTCTCAAAGTTTATGATACAAGTCAGCCTCTCTGTGCCCTAAGGTCCTTGTCTGTAAAGTGGCAATACTTAACTACTTACCTTAAAAATTATTATAGGATCAAATGAGATCACAGATGTGCAGAGCTTCTCATTTGCCTCATAATGAGAACACCTGACATTTGTATACCTCTTCACCGATTATGAGACACCTTCCTAAAAATGGTTTAGGGCATTGTAGAAGAGCTGCTTTGCTGGGTAAAATATCAAAGAGGCATTTGCAGAGTTGAGGCCTGAGCCAGCCTCTTTATGAGTAGGGACCTAGAGCCTTTGGAACTGGGTCACACTGGATGGAGAGACCTGTCTGTCTTGGGATCCCCTTTAAAACGTTCTTTTGTTTTTCTAGGAATCTGAATTTCTCTGTTTGGAATTTGATGAGGTCAAGGTCAACCAAATCCTGAAGAAACTCTCAGAGATAGAAGAAAGTATCAGCACACTGATGCACCCAGCCTAACTGAAGATGATGTAAGGAAGGAGTTGGAGGTGTTGATGCAAAGGTGTCCATGGTCCCTCCCAATGACTTTTTTTTAATCTTGTTTTTCCATTGGTATTAAATCCTCAAATTCAAACCTTGACTGCCTCTTCTTGCTGGGATTTCTTTCTCCCTTGCCCTTTCATTTACTCTTACAGTTGTTCCAGTGCAGGGATTCTCATACTTTAGCATGCATATGAATCACCAGGGGGAGTTGTAAAAACATTTTAAAATTAATTTTAAAAGCAGGCTTCTAGGGCTCTATGCCCAGAGATTTTGATTCAGTGGGAATGGGGTGGGATCTAGGAATTTGTACATTTGACAAGTAATTCGGATGGCTCTGATAGAGTAAGTTCAGGACCACAACTTTGGAAACCTTCGCTATGATAGTTTGTTCTTGGGTGGGATTTTAGGAGTTTATACAGGATAAATCATGCAAGAATTAGAAAAGGAGGAAGAAAACATTTTAGGCATACATATCCAGGGCTGACCTACAGTGCTATGTGTCCTGCATTGAGAAGTCTAGAGGTCTTTCTAATCTAGAAGAGGCATACCTGAGCTTAGTAAAACCTGAGAGAATTGTAGAACTAATTCAGGCACTTGGATTTGTCTTGATCTAATCTGTTTGCTTTGATCTGAGTTACTGTAAGACTCAAGCTTTTCTGGAACCTAGAAAAACTGGTCTCATCATGAAGGGATCCCTTTCACTTGCCTTGGAATTGTGGAGAGGGGAAATGTCAGTGAGGTTATATGAGGTCTTTTATCTCAGAATATTTTTCTGAGTCATCAAATAAAACTGCTTCTAGAAAATTTCTGCAAGAAAAACTAGTGTAATGAAAACTAGATCCTAATAAAGAAGTTACACCAAATGCTAAGAGTACTCCAAGAGAAGGCTGTAAACCAATATATTGAGGCTGTGGCCCTTGTTGAGCAAGTCTAAATTCTAAAGATTTAGAAACTTTATTTGCCTTTAGGATGTAATATGTTCAAAAAATGTGGTTCTTTTGATTCACGGTTACAGCATGTGTCAGTTATAATGAATTTATTCCAGGGCAGTAATAAGTCCTCTTCTGTTAAACAGTTTCTCCTAAATCAGTTTGAAGACATTTCAGAAGCTTTTCCAACACTGAAGCTGAAAATACTGGCTTCCTTCCTGATTAAAACCATCCCAGCAGTTAGCAAACAATGACCAGAAGGTTTTTAATGTAGCCCCTGTGAACCCTTCAGAAAACATCTTGAAATAGTACTATAAATAGATTCAGAAAAGACTTGTAGATTTGGCCAAGAACTATTAAAACTTGCTTTTCTGTTCCCAGGGCTACTGCCAGGCAATCCAGGAGAATTTAGACAATGTCTCCTGCTGTAAAATGGAGGAAAAGAATATCACATCAGATAATGGGATTCCAGATGTCTTTGGAAGGAAGAACTGTAGCTACCACATTAATATTAACTCACATATCCTATGAAAATATGTGAAAATGTGAAGGAACAGTCCATGGACCCACAAGGAATGCAAATCATTGTCTTCATTTGAAGCTCTGTTTAGGCCATCCTATGAAAGTAATAGTCACAAAACTGAGCATGGGCTTTTTCCAGTATTTTATTTTTATTATATCCTCAAACTCGCAGTAGTTTGAGGATATACTTGCAGTAGTTGAGGAAAAACTACTGTTAATGTTTACTGAGTTTCCCAAAATTAAAAAAAAAAGAGTTTGCTCAAGTGGTCCTCACATTTAACACTATGGTTTTCGGACAAGATGTGTTTGTGTGTGTTTAATAGTTATGGTAGTTTTTTTATTTCTGATTACCAAAGTAGTATATATTTATTATAGTCTATTGTGAAAATATAGAAACATGCCAAAAAGAACAAATGGCCTATCAATCTAACGTACAGAAATAACAGAAAAAAGGCTAGAAATCAAAAACAAGTTGCCTTACCTGGAAGTGGAGTACATATATTTTGAAGACTTTGATAAACATTGCGAAATTGCTCTCCAGAAAGGTTGTATCAATTTTTATTCCCTCTAAGGAAGGAAAATAATTGGATATTTGTATTACTGTATTTTCTGGGACTAAGCTGTTTTTTGTAAGTTTTTGAGGGACCCTTAAAATAAACCAGGATATTTCCCTGCGGATAGTGCAAGAAGCATGCTATTAACTCCTGATAGGGCCATTAGGGAAGGAGAAAATTGACTTACAGTTCACAGCAGAGCCCACTAGGTCTTTGACCCCAGGTTTAAACCAGTTTGTTCTGAGTTCAAGACATGTAGGACAAAATTAAATTAATCCTTAACCAGAATTAAAGAATTTGTCCTTACTTAAGCCATAAGCACTCTGTAACTTAGTCTGTTTATAAACAGTCAAGCCAAGCCAGGCCAAAAGCTAGGTTTCAGAATAAACTCAGTTACTTCCAACCTTCTGTAGTGTTGCTAAGGAGCAATGAATTTGGCCTTATTCTCAGAACTGACTTTACTTAAAATCTCTGGCTTTTAGTGGCTTCATCCACCATTATAGCTGTTTCTTGCCTTTATAAAACCTCTCTTCCCCAAGTCTTATTTCAATGATGATTCATAAAGAATACAACATTTTAAAATTTAGTTTAATTTATTCTCCCCCAAATGCAAGAAGGTGGTGAAAAGCAAAGGATGACATTGTCTATCTGAAATCATATTAAATAGCTGTCATTGTGTCAAGCTACTAGTTATTGAAAGTTCTTTTTTTAGACCTGGGTGAGAATTTGGAAATCAGATATAAATAGAAATTAAAGGAAAATGAATGTTAGAAAATATTGTATTGTTTTCTATAGTCTATAGTAATATCTAGCCCTGTGGAAAGAACAGACTGTCGCGTGAAGCCTACTGGGGTCAACCGAGAAATGTTTGAATGTTTTCCTAAAAGAACAGGATGCTGGAAGGGATGAGCCTTTGTGGAACAATTGCTCCCTTATAATTCTTAGTTCTCCAACTTTGCAGCCAAGATTTTCAAATACTTGAGATGGTGACTTACTCAGCAGAAGGGAAAACCCAAATGAAACATAGTTAGCTTGAGCTTAACTCCGGTTGTAAAGTGTACAGTTGTTTTTTACCTCACAGTTTCAGAAATAGCAATTTTTATCTGTATGGTCAACTGTCCTTTTTGTGGAGATGGCCATACTTTGTCTTTCACAGCTTCTCAAGTGTATGCAACACTGAACTAGCCTTTGTTACAAAGGAACCTGCCTGGGCCTGCTTCCTGTCAGATAAATGGTGCCCACTGACATAGTTTGCAAGCTTGTTACATATATTATCAGAATAAGAGACTTAATCTGTACATGAGCAGATAATAAAATATGGGTATTTACATCATTTACTCACCAAGGACTGTAATTAGGCCTTTTGTTTCTCTTTTATCTGATCTTGGCTAGTTTTCTGTTTCCTGCTATTATCTAGAATAGATAAAACTATTACCTAAAAGAAATATAGGCTGAAAAATCAGATACTGAAAATCTTTTAATGCTGTTGTTCTACTGCTTTTATATTAAATAAAAATAAATTGGGAGGGGTTATAGATTTACCATTCTGGCTATTTTTAGGACCATGGCTAAGATTTGGTGCTGATCTCAGAATGATTAATTTGGAGGCTTTGGTAGAAGCTATTGTATCATTGTGTCAAAAATGAGGAAACATCTGTATAGACAGGGTAGATGGTCTTGTATAAGGCTATAGTCAGGAAGATTTCAGGGCGACTGTCTTTCATCATTATGTTCTACCTGTCAGATCCTTCAAAAGAATAATTTGTCTTTGGAAAAAGTAACTATGTTCTTACGCATTGTGTTAGATGATGATAGTCCCATGTGATACTTTTTGTATGCAGAAGTGACCTTGGGGGCTAGGAGGCCCAATGTCACTTGCATCCTGCATCCCTGTTAGACCTGTCCTTGTGCTTGAGGCCATTGTTCTTTGTAGAGCTGAGTGCTATTGGTAATGGCCTTGGCCTCACTGTCTGCTAGATGCCACTCATCTCTTGTTGCAATGTGCAAAACAAGTAAGTCTGCTGCCACATGGGCTTCCTGGCTGTTCATTGTGCCCAGGTAAGACAATGGATTGTCCTCATCCTTGCTGGACAGCTATGACCCAAATTTGCTAATTACAGCATAATTCTTGCCTATTAATTAGTTGTAATTATGTCTATAATGAATTTTGTAACAGCTGTACTCCTCACCATTATGGTTTTCCCAACAAGGCCTTTTCTATTATAAGATTTTTTAAAAATGTTTCCATGTTTCCTTCTGGTGCTCTCTTTGTCTTTCTCCCTCTCCTCCCCTCCTCACCCTCTCCTCCCCTCCTCTCCCTCCCCTCCTCTCCCCTCCCCTTCTCTTCTCCCTCTCCCCCTTCTCCTCCTTTTGTTTGTTTTGGTCTAAATAGTTTAATCAATTTTAAATATATTTTGGTGGAAGGAGTGATGTAAGAAACCTGTTGTATTTTATTTTATATGGCTAGCCACTTGCCTTAACACCTTTGTGATATACTAAATTCTCATATTTAACTGATGGTTCTGGTACTACTTTTATGTCCCTCAGAGTTTTAGAGTTTTGTGTGTGTGTTTTTATAGTTATATATAGTTAGATGCCCAGGTATGCCTTCAAAGCATCATCTGAATGTTTCTAATTTTTGGGTTATACCTTGTCTTCAAGAAGCAAGGAAGGAGGAAGCTGATGTGGCTCAAGCCACAACATCTTGTTGAAGCAACAAAAAGAAACACAGATTCCCAGTGCCGCTGATAAGGATAGAAGCAGTCACAGAAGAACACACAGTGAGTGGACACAGAGAGCAGACAACTGTGGGGAGGGAAGAGAAATAAATAAAAAATAAATCGTAAAAAAAAAAAAAGAATCAAGGGGGGAAAGCAGATGTGGCTCAAGCAGTTGAGCACCCTCTTCCCACATGGGAGGTCTTGGGTTTGATTCCCGGTGCCTTCTAAAAACAAAGACAAATAGCGAGCAAACTAAGAAGCCAACTTGGGATCTGATGTGACTCAGTGGTTGAATGCCAGGTTTTCCACTTAGGGGGTCCCAGGTTCAATCCCTGGCCCTGGTACCTCAAATTTTAAAATTTTCAAATAAAAATAAAAGAATCAAGGGAGGGGAACAGATGTAGCTCAGTGATTGAGCACCTGCTTCCCATGTACAAGATCCTGGGTTCAATCCCTAGTACCTCCTTTAAAATAAAATCAAGGACAGGCTATAGATTCCCCTAATCCATTCTCCTCCCAAAATGCACATACAGAATTTTTCATTTGGAGCCAGGAATTTCAGAAATTCCCTGGAGGCAATCTCTGACCCCTCCTCCTCTCCCTAACCCCCAAGTTTTCATGGAGCCAGGGGCAACCTAGAAAATAGCAACAATTCATAATGGATTTGGAGAGGATTATTATTTACAGCAGAAATTTAATAACCCAGAATTCTCAGGGTGCTCTTAGTTGAATTTTCTAGTCAACGGAGACTTTAATAACAAAATATTTCTTTAAATCACAAAACTTGGATTAAAAACTTTAAAGAAAAGCTGAGTTCAGTTCCCTGTGTTAACAATCCAGGATCTACTCCAACCTCTCTACTTCTTTTATTATAGCCTGCTAAACTTCCACAAGTGCCATCCCAGCACCTACAACATTTCATTACACCTGCTTGTTTGCATGTCAGTCTCCCCCAGGATTGTAGACTCCTTAAGGGCTGGGACCTTGTCTTGTACATCTTAGTATCCTTCCCCAGCACAGGGAGAGTTTTGGGCCCAAAGTCTTCCTACAAATGTGCATGAGATGAATGAGCATCCAAGGGCACTCATTATGGGAGTGATGATTGAGTTGGGTAATGAGCAAATCCATGGTTTCCATTTAGTATGGAAAATAAAGCATTAAAGTCAAGAACTAGATTTGGATCACAACTCCTCTCTGGGTCCTAGCTGTGTGACCTCAGGAAAGTTTCGTTTTCTCAACTGAAATTAAAGATGATAAATCCAATTCACAGGGTTAGGTACTATGGAGTGAATAGGAATTAGGAAATAGTCTTCAACATTTTTTTGGCCCCCATGGGCCAAAATACCTGAGTCAAATCCTGGTCAAAGAGTAAGCTCTTATACTTGCTAGCTCTGTAACCCCGGGCAACTTATTTTACATCTGTGTACCTAGGTTTCTTTATCTGTTAAAAAAAAAAAGAGGGGGTGATAATACATCTACCTCAGTGGGCATATTGGGAGAAAAAAATAAGTTACATGTGGAAAGCGCTTAGAGCAATATCTGACAGAGTCAACATATATAAGTGTTTGCTGCTACTATTACTTTGTCATTATTACTACTGTCAGGAATTACAGTATCTAGTTATGAAGATGAAACTAGTAAGCATGAAACAATTTACAAGCAATTTAAGTCAGTAGCCAATTAAGTGCTAAATTGAATGGTACACACTACAATTGCTCTGAGAGTTTCAGCAAAGTCAGAGGGTGCTGGCATCGCCAAGGAAAGTTTATGGAACTGTTGTGACTAGTAATGGAAGAAATTGTAGCATTGATTTGGAGAAAGCCAAAGCTTTTAAAATTGGGCACACTTTAGAAGGGTAAAAGGGTACTCCAGGGTAGGGTGGGGAAGTCAAATAAATGAAGGCTTTCTAGTTTGGCAGTGTCTTCAGATCTAGCCTTGGAAAGGGACTACCTTTCCTGGAGTGGGTGGGGTCGCACTTCTTCACGGAATGGGCCTTTCTCTCTGGTGCATGTTTACAAACCCAGGTTGCATCCGACTTATCCTCAGCAGCAGCTCGGGCTCTTGCTGACAAGTTATTATAAATGGAGAGCTGAGAAAAGCAAACCTAATGCAGTTGTGTTCCCATGGAAAAGAATCAAACAAATCTAAACATAGCTGGAGAAAGAGCCTATGACTGCTAACAGACGTGGGACTGTGCAACTAAACAAACCCCAAGGCGTGCTCTTTCCCTGGGGAGTTGAGGCCAGAAGCAGAATCTGTAGCATTCTGGGCAGAACTGTGAGGACATTCTAGCTTAATGGGAAAGGAAGGTGAGGTCTACTGTACTTTAAGGGTCTCTTAGATGCCAAGAGAAAGGAATGGCCAGGGCCTAGATTCTGGAAGGGTAAGGGAAAGCAGGAAGAACATCTAAGAGAAGACTTTGTCTTGTTAGCCCATGAGATTCATGTTCTTTTTTAGCCTTGTCCCGCAAGCAGTTTGCAGGAGTGGGATGAGAGTTCTTAAAAACAAATCCTTTCCTGGCCTTACCCTCAAAGCAGAGTTCAGTTGTGGAAGACCTAAAGGGGTGAAGGTTGTTGCTCTGTGCAAAACCTATCTTTATCCAAAGGTTTTCTATTTGCTTTCAAACAATATCAGCCAAAGAATGGCACAAGCAGGCAGGCAGGTCATGTAACAGTTCATTCTTCCCTGGAGCCCCAGGCTGACTTGAACTTGACTAGAGTGGGGGCTAGAGGTGAGGTTCTAGATCCCCTGGAGTGCTGACGTTCTACCTGACTTTGTTCCTCCTTTAGCAAGAAAGTGCTTTCCCTGGATCCCCTCTGAGCTGGAAGAAAGCATATCACCTCAAATTATTGAATGATAATTTAAACCATAGATGTAACCATTTGCTAGATAGTATACCACTTAAACATCGTCTATAGGGAATTTAAGAGAAAAAACTTTTCCCCCACTATCAGGAAATTTTAAATGAAGAAACAAGAAAACATGGTAATTTGGGTCCAAGAATATCTGGTGGTGTATTATTGGGCCTGATCAGTTCCCTTCCTGAGAAAGGTAGAAGCAGCAGAGCCTGTTCCTCATCAATGCATGTGCACATAATTTTAGTAAATGGGGAAGGGTAATGCAAATGTTTAACAAATAGTCCTCTCTCCTCTCCCTGTACACTTAGGGAACAGTGGAACTAAAAGCCAAGGGAATTTGGTTCTGAAGGTCCCTTAAGAGCTGGAGAAATCTCCTCACTGGGGACCCAACCCTGGGAGAATCGACCTGCATGCCTTTTGGGAAACCAGCCCAGGAATCACTGCTGGAGTGGCAAGACCCAGCAAGTCCCTGTTGCTGTTGCCTTAAATGAGCCCAGGGAGAGAAGTGGTTGCTATGGTAACTACAGCCTGGGCTGTTCTTTGCAATTCAAACTCCACACCTAGTTTTGCACCTGGAAGTTTAGCCAATTAACTGTGTTTATGGTTTGCTAAGGTGCTGGTTTGAGGAGACAAGTAGTAATTCAACTTATAACTTTCCTTCCATTCTTTTATCCTTCTTGCCCTTTGAGAAAGGACTGATGATTGCTGGTGACTACTTCATTTCCCATCCTTATATTACCAGATGCTAAATTACACAGTGAATCAGAATTAAACAGTAGCCTCTGGCTAAGTCAAAAATTTTTAGAGTTTTTTAAATTTTGATTTTAGTTTCAAATGCCAAAAACACCCTTGTGTCATGAAAAAAATTAGAAATTTATAGGGTTTCCTTACTTACATAGTATTTTTTATTTTGAATTACATTTGCAGAGGAGAAAAGAGAATCATCTTTTCAGTGCTTTTCGGAAGTATTTAAGGGTTTTAGCCTGGCCTGATAACCAGAGACATCTCACAAAGTTTCCACAGTACCCTAGGGGAGAAGCCTTGGGCTGGCCCAAGAAGCAGGGGGGCCACTGGCAAATGGAGAGGGAGGGATTGTATTCCAGGAGTAGGGTGCCTCCCAGTCTAGGACCCGCAAACCCTGACCATTTCCTTGGTCTGTTTTATGGAAGCTTATGAACATTCTGTCTTCAGGAGTTGTTTTGTCTTAGTTTGAACTTCACACAAATAATGCATGAATATATCATCCTTGAAAAATACTTAAACCTTATAATTATGTTGAAGTCTACTTTGGCCAATACCCGACACCAGTTCTGTCCTTCACTTCTCCAGTCTTGTTCCAGGCTTTTCTGTGCTTTTTATCTATGTGTATATATGCTCATATTTATAGTATTGCTTTATATCTATGTGTATATAGACCCATATTCATAGTATTATTTATTTATGGTATTTTATAGTATTTTATAACATAAATGCTGTATGCATTGTCCTGCAATTTGCTTTTTCTTACCAACAATATGTTTTGAGGCTTTCCCTTTTTAATACCTATAAATTTACTTCATTGACTCCAACTACTGTAGAATATAGATATCCAGTAATTTTTTAAAAATTCGGTTCCCCAACAATAGATATTTAGGTTGTTTCCAATTTTTCCCCATTGCAAACAATGTTTCAAAGAAACTTGTACTTCCCTGCCTATATATAAGTGCAAAATTAGAAAAGAAAAACTGCTATATCATGGGTAATGTGCTTTTTAGATTGTAGACACTCAAGTAGACAGTAGAATCCTGGTAAATGTTTAACAAACAAAAGAGGGGAATTGGGGCTGATTTGTAGCACTTGCTGGTTTCCATGGTGTGAATTCTAGCACCTTGGCTGATTGCAGACTACCACATGGCATTATGAACTTGGAACTGGAAAGAAATGTGCACAATTGGCTCTTGGGAGCTCCTGTGAACTGCCTCCAACACAGTTCCCAGAATCCATCAAACTCAGAATGCAAATAGATATTGGCAAATAGCCCTTTTTTAAAGCAGCCCAATTTATACCTCCATAGACAGTGACAGTGTTTAGAAACGTTTACAGCTATTTGACAGTAATTTTAGTCTGTTGAATGTACTAAAAAGAAATTTGGGTTTATATTTTGCATGTCTTTTATTTCATTTTGTGTTTTACAAAATTATGTATCTTATAAAATTGTCAGTCTATGATGACTGGAAAATTTAAAAATTGGTCCTCCCTTATAGACAGTGTTAGAAGCACTCTTCTAGACCATCTAAATCAGACAGATAGTACTAAAAATTCTCTGATTTGGTAGCTTTGTGGACATAGGCAAGTAATTATCTAAGGTTTAGTGTATTTATCTAAAGCACCTAGCACAGTACCTGATATTAATAGAAGTTAGTGGAAGCCCATCAAAAAAAAACTGTCTTCCACTTGACTGTTGAAGCTGGAGGGTGGTGAGTGACTCTTTTTATTCAGGCTCATACATCATATTTTAACCAATACAGAGTACATGGATGACAGAGATTTGCATGGACTCTCTAAGCTGTTCAACTTGTCTTAAGTTCAGCTGTGGGCAAGGGGGCTTACTTGGCCATGGTACCAGGAGGCCCACCTCTGGTTAGCAGACCTCCCCCCAACCTTTCCTTTATGCTCCCCTTATCTTCCCCTCCTTCATATCCTTTTTCTCCTTTGTACCCCATTGTTCCTTCACCTAAATGTCTGCTTATCTCTAGTACCATCATCTTCTCTTCCTGATGGAGGGTGAGAAGGATAGGAAATGGAAAGGGATGCCCACTGTGGCCTGGCCTCCTGTTGGAGCAACTAAAAATAACCCAGCCACTCATACTGGATCAGTTATCCTCCTGCTGGCATCACTCCTGCACTCTTATTGTGCTAAAAGAGTATCCCTTCCAGCCCTTGAATTACCTGCAAAAAGTCCTTTTCTATTACCTTCATCTCAGTAGGTACCATGATTACTATTACTGTTGGGCTTGAGTTGTGTGATAGTTTTAAACCCAGGTATTTGGAGCCAGCAACTTTAGATTGAATCCTGACTCTGCCACTGGTTAGTTATGTGGCTTAGGGGAACATGTATTTTTTCTTTTATTTATTTATATCATTATTACTATTAAACGCAATAATAGCAGGGCTATGATTCTATTGGAGAATGGGTTTGAGTTCTTTGGCCTAACCTGAATATTCAGGAAAGTGGGACAAAGTAAAAGGCTGATAAACACTAACTTTAACCAGGCCATCTTTTCTTCCAGGATCCACAGTTCTTTCAGATGACAGCATAGACCAGTGATTTGGTCTGATTATAATTCTGAACTTCTCTGGTTAAGGTTTTTAATTCAACTTAAGGTTGAAACAATCTGTGTTTCCTGTAAACCTGAAGTTAAGTCTTAGAAACTTGATTAGGTTCAAATTAAAATTATTGGCAAGAATACTTCATAGTTTTCTTTCGTTTCTTTTTTTAAGGTACTGGGGGCAGTACCTTGTACCACTGAGCCACGTCACCTTCCCTGAGTTGGTTTTTTCATTTGTTTGCTTGTTTGTTTTTTTGTTTTTAGGATGCATCAGGGACCAAACCCAGGACCTGCCATGTGGAAGCAGACCCTCAACCACTTGAGCCACATCCGCCCCCCTTCATTGTTTTCTTGAACCTAAGTTCCTACACAGATTTAATTCCAACAACACACTAGTTAGTTGTTCGCTCCTTTACTTCCCATCATCCCCCCTCCGTTTGTCTTCATTCACTTGGATTCCCTTTAGAAGCTTAGACATCATTCTCTCAGGGAAGCATTTTCTGATCCTCTAATTGATCACACAGGCAGGTTTCTTTCAAGCCTTCACCATGAAAGCCATGTGGACCTGCTCCCCTCCCCTTTCTCCCACTAATCTTTCCTTTTGGCACTGCAGGCATCCTGGCCTTCTTCCATTCCCCTTCTGAATGTGCCATGCCCTCCCCTGGCTCTCACCTACTTGATACCTGTTCTGCCTTTATTCCTCAGCTCATGTGGCACACCTTCTAGGTAAGGTTTCCGTGACCTTCAGGGCCATAGATTCCTGTACTTTACTTTCATAGCATTTATTGCGAATTATTTCTGGATTTTTTTTCCTATTATGAATGTCTCCTGCATTAGACAGGGCAGGGACCATAGCTGGCATTTGCTTAATCTCTATTCTCTGCACCTAGCTTGGCCCCTTGTAGCACTTACTAAGTAGTCATTGGATGATAAAACATGCTATTTCATTCATTCTTCTCCTATAGGACAGCACCTGTCTTATTGATATTTGTGACCTCAGTATCGAGCTGGTACAAAGTACAGCAGGCCCTCCACAAGATTTTGCTGCTGATGTACACAAGTCCTTTATGGTGTGGAACAGAAAGACAGGAAAATGGTTTTCAAGGAAGCCAACATGATGGAAAAATAGGTCTCCATCACCTGTGGAATATTCTTGCCCAAAGTGCTTAACCTGACTCTAATCAAGCTTCTAGGCCTAACTTCTAGTTTATAGGAAATACGGGGGTAAAGGAATATATTTAATGACATATGCAGGAGGAAGCAGTCAGACCAGTCCAGAAACAGACACTCTGCAAGACAATTGGCCAGGATAAAAAGATCATGGAAAGATAAAGGTGGGAAGATTGTTCTAGATTGATATTGAAGCAACATGACATCCAAATATATTATATGATCCTTGTTAGAAAAAGGCAATTACAAAAGACATTTTGAGTACAATTGAAGAAATTATTATGACTTTTCTTAGATGTCTTATATAAAAATGTGTATTTTTAGAAGATGCATGATGAGGTATTTAACAATGAAGTGTTATGATACCTATAACTTCTTTTTAAATTATTCAACAAAAAGCACACTAATATATAGATGAAGCAAACATGGCCAAATATTGACAAATATTAAATCAATAACCCTTTCCTGCAATGTCTGGTACCACTGATCTGTTCTCCATCCCTCTAGTTTTGCCTTTTCCAGAATGTCATATAAATGCTATCATATAGTATGTTGGCTTCTTTCACCTAGCAGGATGCATTTGAGAATTGACCATGTTTTTGCATGTATCAATAGATTTGTTTGTTTTTTAATTGCTGAGTAGTATTCCACAATATAGATGTAGCACAGTTGTTTTTCTTATCCTTTTAGCAGCTGAAGAACATTTGGGTTTTTTTAATCTGAGGCAATTATGAATAAAACCACTATAAACATTTGTGTGTAGGTTTTTGGGCAAGCATAAATTTTCACTTCTCTTGGGTAAATATCTAGGAGTGGTATTATGTTTAACTATGCAAAACTGCCAAGCTGTTTTCCAAAGTGGTAGTACCATTTACTAGTCCCATGCACAATATATAAGAGTTCTAGTTCTCCACATCCTCACCAAGACTTTATATTGTCAGTTTTTCTGATTATAACCATTTTAATAGGCATGTAGTAGTATCTCACTGTAATTTTAATCCTTATTTTCCTAATAACTAATGATTTGCACATCTTTTCATGTGCTTATTTGCCATTTGTATTTCTTCTTTGGAGAAGTAGCTGTTTGAATCTTTTGCCCATTTTTTACTAGACTGTGTTATTAAATTTTATAAGTTCTTTATATATTCTGGCTACCAGTATGTAAATAAGATACATATTTTCTCCTAGTCTGTGGCTTTTTTTTCTTAACAGAGTCTTTCAACAAACAGAAGCTCTTAATTTTATTGAAGCCCAGTTTATCAATTTATGTATAGTTCTTTTGATGTCATCATTGTCAATGTTTTTCAGCTTTTCTGTGGGTTTGAATTTTTTTCTCAAGATTTATTTATTTATTTATTCTTCCCTCCCTCCATTGTCTGCTCTCCCTATTCATTCGCTGTGTATTCTTCTGAGCCTGCTTGTTTTCTCATTAGGTGGCTCTGGGAACCAATTCTGGGACCTTCCAGAGTGAGAGAGAGGCGATCATTCTCTTGCACCACCTCAGCTCCCTGGTCTACTGCATCTCTTATTATCTCTTCTCTTTGTCTCTTTTTGTTGCATCATCTTGCTGTGCTAGCTGTCCGTGTGGGCAGCACTCCTGCACGGGGCAGCACTCTGCGGAGGCCAGCACTCCGTGTGGGTCAGCTCGCCACACAGCTTGTCCTCATCAGGAGGCCCTGGGCATCGAACCCTGGACCTCCTATAAGGTAGATGGGAGCCCAATTGCTTGAGCCACTCCACTTCCCTTGAAATTTTTCATAATAAAAAGTTCGGAGGAAAAAAGAAGGCAAAGAGCTAAAATTAAAAAGCAGCACCTTTCATTTCTTTTTCACTCTCCAATCCTACTCATTTTTACCCTGTCAATCCTTCACAGAGGCAATCACTTTAAACCCTTTAACAGTCTTTTCTTCACCTCTTTAAAACCTATCTCTTAAAAGAATGAGCATGAGAGAGAGAGATGCTTCCAGTACATACAGGGTTCATGACAGGGGCCTTGGACTTGCCATAGGGAATGCCCCTGATCTGGAGTGGTTGGTAACTCAGACTTCTCAGCAACTAAGGGAAATTTTACCTGTGAAATAAGTACTAGCTTTTGTTAAAAACAAGCAATGTACACTTAAAAATGGTTAAAATGGCAAATTTTATGTCATATATGTTACTGTATTTAAAACAAACAAAAATACCAAACTCCAAGACGACAGAGCAACATGAGGTGTACTTGTGGTGATGGGACTGTTCTATAGCTTCACTGTATCAATGTTAGTATCCTGGTTGTAATCTTGTACTGTAGTTTTGTAAGATGTTACCATTGGGTGAAACTGGGTAGTAGATAACTTAGCACTTTTCTCTGTTATTGCTTATAACTGCACGTAGTCTAGAATTATCTCAAAACAAAAAGCTTACTTTTTTTAAAAATTGGGAAAGGATTTAAATTGACGCTTTTCCAAAGAAGGCATACAAATGGCCAATAAGTACATTAAAAAATGCTTAACATCATTAGTCATTAGGGAAATGCAAATCAAAACTACGAAATAATACTTAATATGCACAAGACTGGCTGTAATCAGAGAGACAATGACAAGTTCGGGGAGGAGGCAGAGAAAGTGAAACCCTTACACATTGTGATGGGAATGTAAAATGGTGCAGCATCTTTCAAAACAGTTTGACAGTTCCCTAAAATCATAAACATTAGATTTATCATATGATCCAGCTATTCTATTCTTAGGTATATAACCAAGAGAAATGAAAACATGTCCCCAAAAACTATAAATCAGCAGTAAAAAGGGATGAATTACTGAATCATGTTACAACATGGATAAACTTAACAAACATTATTCTAAGTGATATTATTCTAAGTGAGTCACAAAAGACATATTCTATCATTCCATTTATATAAAATGTCTAGAATAGTCAAATATTTAGAGACAGAATATAGATTAGAGATTACCTAGGGGAGGGAGGGTCAGGGGAATTTTGGCTAATGGATACAGTTCTTCTGTGGAGAATAGGAATGTCTAAAATTAGATTATGGTGATGGTTACATAAGCCTGTGAATTTACTAAAGAACCCTTTAAATAGGTGAATTGTATGGAATATGAATTATATCTCAAAACTGTTTTTAAAAAAGTAACTGGAATGCAGGCTGTCTTTTCCTTTTTTAAAAATTTGTTTCATTTATTTCTCCCCTCTCCGCCCCCTCCCCCCCACCCCCAGCATTGTCTGCTCTCTGTGTCCATTTGCTGTGTGTTCTTCTCTGTCTGCTTGTATTCTCATTAGATGACTCTGGGAACCAATCCTGGGACCTTCTGGAGTGGGAGGGAGGCGCTTATTCTCTTGTGCCACCTCAGCTTCCCAATCTGCTGTGTCTCTCTCTCTTTTTTTTAAGATTTATTTTATTAATTTCTCTCCCCTTTCCTCCTGTTGTCTGCTTGCTGTTCCATTTGCTGTGTTCTTCAGTGTCCACTTGCATTCTTGTCATGCAGCACCAGGAAACTGTCGCTTTTTTTGTTGTATCATTTTGCTGCGTCAGCTCTTCCTGTGCGGCGCCACTCCTGGGCAGGCTACGTTTTTTTCACATGGGGCAACTCTCCTTGTAGGGCGCACTCCTTGAGTGTGGGGACCCCTATGCCGGGGACATCCCTGCACTGCATGGCACTCCTTGTGCACAGTAGCACTGCACGTGGGCCAACTCACCTAACAGGTCAGGAGGCCCTGGGTATCAAACCCTGGCCCTTCCATATGGCAGGCAGATGCTCTATCAGTTGAGCTACAACCACTTGCCTTGCTGTGTCTCTTATTGTCTCTCCTCTGTGTCTCTTTGTTGAGTCATCTTGCTGTGCCAGCTCTCCATGTGGGTCAGCACTCCTGCGCAGGGCAGCACTCCTGCATGGAACAGTACTCTGCACAGGCCAGCACTCTGTGCAGGCCAACACTTCATGTGGGCCAGCTCGCCACATGGGCCAGCTTGCCTTCACCAGGAGGCCCTGGGCATCGAACGCTAGACCTCCTATATAGTAGATGGGAGCCCAATTCCTTGAGCCACATCTGCTTCCCCAAATTATCTTTTTTAAACTTTTTATTTGGAAACAATTTCAAGGTTACAGGAAGTTGCAAGGTTCACCAATTATTAACATTTTGTGTCTTTTTAAGGACAAATTTCATCAACTTCAGGCTGATGCATTCATTGACTTTCAGATAGTGTCATTTACCCCAGTGGTTCTCAGTTGGGGACATTTGGCAATGTTTGGAGATATTTTGGGCTGTCACAAGTGGGGGTGGGGAACTGCTACTGGCATCTAGTGTGTAGAGAACCGAAATGCTACTAAACCCCCGACAATGCACAGGTCACCTTCCCAACAATGAATTACCCAACCCGATGACAATAGTGCCAAGGTTGAGAAAACCTGCTCTACTCTGTTAAGGTGTTTGTCAAAAAGAGAAAATTATGGGGGACTGGGTATAGCACCTGCTTCCCACATGCAAGTTCCTGGCTTCGATCTCTAGTACCTCCTAAAATAAAATGAAATAAAATAGAATAGAATAAAAAAAATAGGGGGAACTGAGATGTAATATTAATAAATAACAATTATTTTTAATAGAGAAAGAAGGAGAGAGACAGGGTGGGGATTTTACTCTCAGATCAGGGTTTTGGGCATAGGGTGTATGTACCTCATATGATTTACTTATCACTTGGTCTTTCAGTTGATTCCCCTAGCCTAAACATTTGCTTAAGATAGGGACCAGACACAATCTGTTGTAGTATGTGAATAGCACCATAAACTAATAGACACGAGTATTTAAGTGATAGGCAGCAAGTGAGAAGTCAGGTGGCAGCATTAACATGGCTCACCAAGACAGTAAAGCCTGTCGCTTGGAAGATCTGGTCCCTGTTTGAGGCAGCCCTTCTATGACATTGTAATAAACCACACCACAGGACTTAAAGAACCCCAGAGATATGTCACATATGACTCTTGCTGCTGGGTCTCCCCTCATGAAATGCCATTTCCAGAGGCTGAGTGGCTAAGGGTCCAGGGTTATGCCCCTCCCAGTTCCACATCATGGACCTGCGCAGGGATTCTAAAGCCTCCAAAGAACAAGGGAATCACAAAGGAAATACTAGCTTCTCTGGAAGTTGAAGCTTCCACCCACCATTGAATGTATGTGCCTTGGGTGGGTGGGTGGGAGAGTGGGAGGTACTGGTCATGAATCCTTTTTGCATGTTCCCAAAATGTCTGAGCACAGTATCCTGCTCTGAGAAGGCACTCAGCAACTTTCAGTAAATACGTAAGCAAAGATCTACTGTGTGCCAGTCCCCTGCCCTCAGGTAGCACACAGTCTACTGGAGGAGTCGGACATGAATTAATGAATCATGCCAGTAACTGTCAAGCTGTAATTAGGGTAAGTGATAAGAAGAAAGAGTACAGTGTTTTAAGAGTAGGTAATGGGATGCTGCAAGAAAGAGACCTGTGAAGCTAAATTTCTTGCAGAGTCCAGTGGGAATTACAACTACCAAACAGGGATTCTGGAAAGCATTGTGCACCTGAGCCCCTAGCATGGCAGGCCTAAAGCAGCAAGCAAGCCAGGTGTGGCCAGAAGGCATGGTGAGGTAGAGCAAGGACAGTAGAGCCTGCGCCACATGTTTTACAGGGTGGGCATAGAGATATGTGGGTTTTCCGTCCTCTTTATTGATGTCATTGATGACTATAAGCGTGGCCTCATCCGAAACAACAGGACTTCTCATTTTCACTGGAACGCCAGGGTCACTGTGCTGAGAATAACTCACCAAGTGCTGCAGCTGCTGCACATCATCACTCGCCATGACCTGCTGCCCTAAGTCACCCTCAAGAAGAGGCAGGCTGTATTTAGACCAGTGTCTGGAGGAGATGTCAATGTGCTGTGTGTCCTCCAGAGCCCCAGTGATCCAGAACCAAGGCCCCCCCCAGTCCCCTAACACAGTGCCTCCACACTCTGCAGTGGTGTGCCACCCCACTTCAGGCTCTCAGGTGTGTAGCCAGTGGCCAGCCAGAAGGAGAGCCACACTTAGGAGTCAGAGAAAACACCGGCAGTCAGTGACACCAGATCCTAAGGAAAAACAGGCATGTGACATCACACTGCAAGTCCAGGCTGAATACTGCCAGCACGAGACTGCTTTGCAGGGCAATGGCTTCTCTGACAAGCAGGATGTGCTTGAGCACCAGTTTGAGCACTTTAACCAGGCCAACGCCATCCTCAGGTCCCAGGACCTGGGCTCCATCATCTGTGACATCAAGTTCTCTGAGCTCACCTACCTCAACGCATTCTGGTGCAGCTCTATCAATGCTAATTACCAGAAGGACTTAAAGGTGTTTTCTCACAGCCTCCCTCAAGCAGGCTATGGGCCAGGAAGCCACCAAGCTGCTGGGGAACGTGGACCAGGAGGGCTCTGATGTGCTGACAGAAATTCCTGAGGAACTTGCTGCTGCAGGCATTGCCCTGACCTTCCCTCCTGCTCCACCTCTCTGGGGTCTGCTCCCACCCACCCCGGAGCTTAGCTATGGTTCTGGGGCTTGTTCTCTACACTTCCGATCACTTCCTGTCTCTTTTTTTTCTAAGGTAAAGACAAAGGGAGGTGGAAGTGGTGTCCCCACCCCTCCCTGCACCGGTGTGCCTTGCTTTCCCTTAGTTTCCCTTTTCCAGTTACCCCTAATGTGTGTCTCTACAGCCACCTTACCACCCACTGAGCCAAATGTGTGGGGAGAGGCAAAGTCTGGAGAACTGAGTCTTTGTAAGAGATTGAAGTGAACGCTGCTTGCAGGCGCATTGAGGGGTTATCAATACTTCTGGCTCTATGAGGGCTCTTAAATTTTGTCTGAAAAACCAAAGGTCTCTGAGTAAGGGAGCTCTGTGGAAGGTGGGCCTCTGAAGTGTATTTTGAAAATTAATCACCACTCTTTCCCAAATTACAGAATTTTTTAAAAACAAAGACGCTGTGGCCCTTTCCACTCTCCTGGCCTCCAGTGCTGCTCCTGCCTCCTTATCTCCGTTCTTGTTTTGAAACTTCTGACTGGTGTGGTTCCTTCCTTCTTCTCCCTTATAAAATCTTCTTCAAGAGAGTAATAGGTAAGAGAACTGGGTCAGCCTAGTCACTCCTCCCAGCTGTGGCGTGGGTACACACTACGCAGGATAGATGGAGAAGAGGTGGCTGGTTAATAAAACAAAACAAATGAAGCAAAAAAAAACCCATTCCCCTTGAAAAGGGGAAGGGGGAGTGTTACATTTTCCTCCCATGCTCAAGTGAAAATACATAGTGTGCCCTGCAGCCCCTTTCCCCTTTGCTTTCTTCTGGCTTGGGCAAAGGGCATCACAGGTGAAAGTGAGGTAATTCAGTATCAACTCCTTTTTTTTTTAAGGATTTTTTTTAACAAGGTATTTTTATTTTATTTTTTAAATTTAATTTTTTATTCCCCACCCCAAGATGGCTCCTTCGTCTGTTTGCTTGTTGTTTTTGCTCATTATTTGTGCTTGTTGTTTGTTGTTTTTACTCATTGTCTGTCCATTGTCTACTCGTTTTTTTTGTTTGTTTTTTTTTCATTATCTGCTTGTTGTGTTTGTTTTTTCTTTCGGAGGCTCAGGAAACTGAACCTGGGACCTCCCATGTGTGAGGCGGACACTCAACTACTTGAGCCATAGCCATTACCTCTCATTTTTTTGTTTTTGCTCTTTGCCTGCTTGTTTTTTTCTTGTTGTCTGCTCATTGTTTTTGTTTGATGTCAGCTTGTTGTCTGCTTGTTGTTTGTTTGTCTTCTTTAGGAGGCGCCAAGAACCAAACCCACGACATTCCATGTGGGAGGTAGGCACTCGACTGCTTGAGCCACATCTGCTCCCCCTTTCTTCTTTTTCTTCCCCATTCTCTACCCCCAATCCTTTGGGAGAATGGGGCTGGGGCATGCACTTTTATTTAGGTAGGGAGGTGGAGTAGTCAGCCAAAGAGGTGCTGATGCAAAATACCAGAAACTGGCTGTTTTTTATAAAGGGTATTTATTTGGGGTAGGGCCTTACAGATACCAGACCATAAAGCATAAGTTACTTCCCTCACCAAAGTCTACTTTCACGTGATGGAGCAAGATGGCTGCCGACAGCTGCAGGGGTTCGGGCTTCCTGGGTTCCTTTGGGCTCTGCGCCTCTGTTTTCTCCACACGGTCAGCTGTAGACTATCAGGCAAACAGCTGTCTCTCTCCCTGGGGCTCCAGCTTCAGCATCAAACTCCAACATCAAAACTCCAACACTAAAGCCCTTAACTCTGTCCTTTGCCATACCTTTTATCTGTGAGTCCTCACCCACCAAAGGGTGGGGACTCAGTACCCTATTGGCACAAGAGGTTTACATAATTACTTAATCAAGTAAACCTATGAATCCAATATAATCTAATATGACCAGAGGAAAAGATCAGTTTACAAACATGATCCAATATTTCTTTTTGGAATTCATTAATAATATCAAACAGCTACAGGAGGTATATTGAATGAGCCAGGAAGCCTAGAACTGGAGCCTGGTCCAGCTGGTAAAATATCACTGCCCTTTGTAACTTCCAAAGGAGATGTCCAAACACAGACTTAATGACTATTATATATTTTTTTCAATGTGTGTGTTGCTCAACCATCAGAGTAATGCCAGTTTTCATGAAATAAACAGTGGCTATATATATATATATATGAATTCCCGAGTTCCTTAAATTATATTTACTCATCCATAGATTTTTCTCTCTGAGAAACTGGTTTTATCACATTTTTGCAAATTATCATCAGAAAGTTTTTAAGATGAATAATGCCTGTTCTTGGGAGCAACAGAAGGGCAATCTGTTGAGCATTCTAGAAGATGTAATAGCCATCAGCTAGAGTCTTAGGCCACTGGAAAATCCTTAAAGTTTTTTGTTTGTTTTTTTTACATGGATTAGTTATTCAAAGCTCTGTAATTAAGAAACAAAGGAGTGAAATAGAAAATGAGAGCATAAATTGAACCTAAATCTTTGAAGATATGTGGGGAATGTTAAAGGACTTTCTAAAAGAGTTCCATTGTGATTGAATATTAGAGGGCAAGAGTATTCGGTCAAGCAAAGTATGATCGATGTGGGTGATAACTACTCACTTGTCCAAATCTGTTCTGCTGCTCCTTTTAACTAGGTGGGTTCTGTTTTCATTTTTATTGTCCTGTTTTACATAGGAAAATATTTAATACTTAAATGTCTTCATAGTTTTTTGGGGGTAGGTTTGTGTAAATAAATACCTTTTTGAAAAATCAGACTAGAGTGTGGACAATAGATTTCCCCTGGGGAGAAGGGCTGGAAGAGCAGAGGTGGAGAAAGGTAGGCCAGAAAGGACAGAGTCCCCTGGGAGTATCACTGGGCAGTGAGGGCCTGAGCACAGTGTTCTGTTTCATTCCAGATGAAACTGCTTTTTGTCTAAATAGTAATTTTTTTAAAAGGCCAAATAGTTGTTGTTTTTTTAAGGTGGTACCAGAGATTGAACCCAGAACCCCCTACATGGGAAGCAGTTGCTCAAACCACGGAGCTACAGCCACTCCCAGTCAAATACTTTTGATATATCAAAATCTTATACTTCTTGGATAACTGAAATCCATTCATGTTCAGTAACATTGTTTCATCCATACTTCTGATTCTTAGTAAATGGAACTTATTGCCATAGGCTTGATACAGTAGATAGAAAGTGAGGTAAATAAGAGTGTTGAATAACCCATTACCCAAGAATCTTCTTCAACAGACCACTAGGAAGGGGACCAGGTGTTTTCTTGGGTAGAAGGAAAATCAGTCTCACATTGCCATAGGAAGGCAGCTTTGTCCTGTTGGTTAGCTGTGCCCATTTCATTGCACAGTGCAGGCAGAATCAGAACCCTTTTTTGGAAACCCAGATAGTAAATGCCATTCTTTTCACCCGGAACTTCAAAAAGTTGATTTTGATCCTCTGCTGGATCTAGACAGTGTACTTCTACCTATCCTTTCCCAAAGCTGTTTTTCACCCTGGGCCAGGGGCTCCACAGAGAAGCTTGCCCGAGACAGCTTCCTATTAGAGCTCAGGGAGTACCATATAACACACAGCATTATGATGAGCCTCGAGGGTTCTTCGAGGTGACTTGGAAGAAAATGGCTTCCTCCTGTGCTCTCTTCTTGCCTCTCCAGCCCCTCACATGCAGGAGCTGGGGGAAAAGCACAGCTTGGGAACCAGGTGTATCGGAAACACTAGCTAGTATTGGCTCAGTTGTTTTAAGATGTTTATGACTTTCCATAAGAAAGAATGTACACATCTATCACAATGGCTGGGGGGGTGGGAAAAACAGCGATAACACCAAATGCTGGCAAGGATGAAGAGACTCTAGATCACTCACACATTGCTGGTGGGGATGTAAAATGCTACAGCCACTCTGAAAAATAGTTTAACAGTTTCTTACAAACCTGAAAATGCACTTACCATACGATGCAGCAATGGCACTCCTGGGCATCACTCCCCTGTGAGTGCCAGAGAAATGAAAACCTATACTCACACAAAAATCTGTACGTGAATGTTTATTACCACCATTATTCACAATTGCCAAAAGCTGGAAGTAACCAAAGTCTTTCAGTGGGTGAATGGATAAATAAACCCAGTACAGTTGCACCACATATTATACAGTGACAAAAAGAAATGAGTTTTCAAGCCACAAAAAGATGTAGATGAATCTTAAATGCATATGGCTAAGTGAAAGAAGTCAGTCTAAAAGAAATAGCATACTGTATGATTCCAATTATATGACATTTTAGGAAAGGCAAAATTAGAGAGATGGTGAACAGATCATTGGTGGTTGCCAGGAATTCAGGGGGAAGGGTGGGGTTTGAATAGGCAAAGCAAAACCATGTCTTAGGACACTGAAACTATTACTGTAATGATGAATACACAGCATTGCGGAGAGTAAACGTTATATGCAAATTTTTAAAAATCATTTAGGAGGTTGGGGTATGCCAGGATGGAATGCAGACTATGAATAAAGAATTTAAATGTATTACAAATGTGTGAAACAAGAGGAATAGAATCTGATCTAACAATCTTACGAAATGAGCAGGAATTGAATTAATAATTTTAAAAGTTCCCACAAACAAAAGCCCTTGGTCAGCTGGCTTCACCATTTATTTATTTATTCAATCATTTATTTATATAAATATAGGCTCTTGAATATTTATTTTCTATTTTGGGTTATAAGCCAATACTACTTTATTCATTTTGCTTCTCAAATTGTTCAAATTGCTGGAAGATCTTTCAGTTGGTTCCTGTATCCCTTTGACAAATGACGATCATTGTGGGATTTGTGTGTGTGGTTTGTTTCATTTTGTTTTGAACATTTTCTTACTTCTTGGCACAACAAAATGCTCCAGACTCATCTTGTATATTTCCTGCCCCAGTCCTAGAATTAGTTGTTTCTCCAAAAACCCTGGTTTCTTTTATTGGAGAATGGTATTATAAATACAGATCTGGGCTCTTGGCGTGCTCACTGCTTCTGGGGTGTTATCTCTTTTAAGCCCTCTAAATTGACAGAGCAAAGAAATATATGTGTGTATACTAACCTGTGTCTATACACATATCTATAAATATTTCTGTGTATAACGACCTGTATCTATATTAAGCTAAACATGACTTCTTACGGATGTCTCCAACTCAAATCCTCCTCCCTTTGCTTATCCATAACCTCCCATTCCAACAGTGAGAAATCTGGCTCCCATGACCTGTCATTTATTTACCTATTTCTTCAAGTCCAATGTACATGTATAGTGGTTTCAGAATTGTTCTTCATACCCTGATGGGGAACATTTTTTTTATCAACTAGAGTATGGTGCTTACTTATCCATGAAGGCACAGTTAAGGACTCATTTGATTCAAGAGTGATCATGGGAGTGCCACACTCAGAGGTGGTCACTTATTTTACCTCAGATCTCTAGGGAGCTGCAGCTCTTTGGATGATGGATGGGCCACACCCTGATGAAGGCTAATGCTCCTAACTTCATCCTAGCTGAGGGCTTTCCTGTGCCATTTGAAATGCTCGAAGGCACTCCCAACTCCTACCAAGTCACTCAAAACATTCAAAATGTGCGGGTTGACTTCCTTTACAAAGGATAGCAAGAAGGTATTTAACAGTGGGCTGCTAACATTTAAACATTTCTTTTTCTCTTTTTTTATTTTTGCCATTTTTACCTTTTTTTACATTTAAAGAAATTGCAGTTTACAGAAAAGTCATGCAGAAAGTACAGAGTTCCCATATACCCCAAAACATTTCCTTTCTAACTTAATTTTGAAATAATTCCAGACTCACCAAAAAGTTGCAAAAACAGCACAAAAAACTTCCCATATATGGTTCACCCAATCTTCTCAAATGTTAACAACTTGCATTGGTTTGCTAACACTTTTTTAATGTTTATTTTTTTAAAAAATTTTAAACTAGAGAACACATTTATTTGGCTTATAAAGCAAAGCAAGTACAAAGTGAAAAATCTTGTTCCCCTCTCTGCTCCTAATACCTCCTCACTGCCACCCCTCGCAGGCACTCACAGGTGACCATTTGTATTTTTCTGTATGCAAATGTAAACAAAATATTTTCTTACCCGGCTCCCCATCCTCCTCCCCAAAGCCAGTATCCCATGCATACTGTTTTGAATCTTGCATTTATTCTTTAATACTGTATCTTAGGAGCATTTCCAAACCAAGGCATAATAATGCACTCCTTGTGCACATCAGCCCTGCACGTGGGCCAGCTCACCACACAGATCAGGAGGCCCTGGGTTTGAACCCTGGACCTCCTATATGGTAGGCAGACACTCTATCAGTTGAGCCAAATCCACTTCCCTTATGTTTCTTTTTAAAGGACTTTAGTATTTACTTCATTAGAGCCAGTCTGTATCTCAGCCCTGCTGCCCTTCAGCATCCCCTCAGACACTGCTCATGCTCCCTCTCTTTCCTGTCTTACCCTGATTGTTCAAATCCCAGATTCCCCAGGCAGAGTTCATTCCCTGAGCTGTCAAGCTCAGGGTTATACAGACCCCAGCCGGTACAACTGGTGTGAAGCCACCAACCTCCTCTCCATTGGGACTGTAGGAACACACTCAGAAGCAAGAGCAACAGGATGATAATTGCCATAGCATGAGCAGCACCCCAAAGAGAACGCTCTGGGCCAAGGAGAAGAGATGGTCTGGAACAAGGCCTTGTTGCCAGGCAACCCTGGAGGGGATGAAATTAACGCAGTCTGTTTTTCATGTAACTGCATCTCAAATGAAAGCTGAGGCCAGAGTTGATTCCATGTAAAATTAATAATTGCCACATGATTCTTTCTTTTAAATGGCTGTTGCCAAAAGACTGCAGACTAAAGAAACCAGTATGTGGGGGTTTTTTTTGTTTTTTTTAAGGGATGGGGGTGGGGTGGGGCGAAGATCAAGTAAACTCAGCTCCTGTGTTTTTCCATTTGAGTCTTAAGTAGGCGGTCAGGCATTTCTATCTTACACCGCTGCCTAGTGGGAAGCCTGCTTTAAGAGCAGATTCCAAGTGGACAAGATAATATGCACTAAAGAACTGAGAAAAGTTATTTTTTTAGAGGTGAGAGAAAGCTTTGGATCATTTGAGACCCTTTTAATGTTCTTTTAAGAATATTTTAAATGTACCTTTCCCCATTAGTATGCTCAGAGGGCATAAATTATTTTTTTTTAAAAATCCTGTTTCCACCTACTTTCCTTAACTCTATACTACAGAATTAAAAAAGAGTACAGCCTGAGCTTCCCAGAAGTTCTTGCTTTAGGAGAGTTTGTTAATATTAAAAAGGCAAAATGAGATAGAAAAGAAGTTTCTACCCTTACCCTGCTTCTGCTAAATCATTTGTATGATTAGAACAGAACAGAGGCTCTTCCCACCAAGAGAACCTGGCTTTTGATTGTTATTGTATGATTGTACAATTAAACATAAATCAAAACAAAGCATTTTTAGCCAAAGAAGCTAATTTTACTTAAGAGGAAAAACTTTCTTGCTTAGTAGAAGGTTGGACCCATACTACATTCTGGGGAAAGAAAGCTACCAGGCTAAGTGGATATATTAGTGTTTATGAAATGTGTTTATTGGCATTAAAACATGACACTCTCTTCCTTCTCCTACTTCCAGCTTGCTTCTGTGAAGTAATGAGCCTTTGCTGATAGAATTGAGAAGGTATATATGTACCTAAAAAAACAGGTAGCAAAAAGTACATACTTGATGCACATAACTACACTCAGAAATGAAAGGGGGGCATTACTACCAACACCATAGAAATAAAAAAGATTGTAAGAGGATATTATGAACAACCGTACACCAACAAATTGAAAAACAGATGAAATGGACAAATTCCTAGAAACACACAAACTACCTATATACTACACTGACTCAAGGAGAAACAGAAGATCTCAGCAGGCCAATAACAAGTAAGGAGATGGAATCAGTCATCAAAAACCTCCCAAGAAAGAAAAGCCCAAGACCACAGGGCTTCACAGGTGCCTGTACCAAACAGTCCAAGAAGAATTAACACCAATCCTGTTCAAACTCCCAAAAAACTAAGAAGAGGGAACACTCCCTAACTAATTCTCTGAGGCCAACATCACCCTAATACCAAAGGCAGATAAAAATAACCCAATAAAGAAAATTACAGACCAATGTCCCTTATGTCCCTTGTGAATATGATGTAAAATTCCTTAACAAAATACTAGCAAGCCAAATCCAATAGCACATTAAAAGAATGATCAAGCAGGTTTTATCCCGGTTTTGCAAGGTTATTTTGACATAAGAAAATTGAGGGCAGCGGACTTGGCCCAGTGATTAGCGCGTCCGTCTACCACATGCGAGGTCCACGGTTCAAACCCCAGTCCTCCTCAACCCGTGTGGAGCTGGCCCATGCACAGTACTGATGCGCGCAAGGAGTGCCGTGCTGTGCCACGCAGGGATGTCCCCCACATAGGGGAACCCCACACGCAAGGAGTGCGCCCCGTAAGGAGAGCCACCCAGCACGAAAGAAAGTGCAGCCTGCCCAGGAATGGTGCCGCACACACGAAGAGCTGACACAGCAAGATGACACAACAACAAAAAAAAGAAACACAGATTCCTGTGCCACTGACAACAACAGAAGTGGACAAAAGAAGACACAGCAAATAGACATGGAGAACAGACAACCAGGGTGGGGGGAAGGGAGAGAAATAAATAAATAAATAAATCTTAAAAAAAAAAAGAAAATTGATTAATGTAATATACCACATTAATAGAATGAAGGGGGAAAATCACATGGTCATCTCAATTGTCACAAAGTCTAGCAACTTTCTCAATCAAAACCCTTAGAAAAGTAGGAGTAGGAAGAAACTTCCTAAAAATAAAAGTCATATATGAAAAACCCACAGCATACTCAATAGTGAAAGACTGAAACTTTCTTCTAAGATTTGGAACAAGACAAGGATGCCCACTGTCACCACTGCTATTCAACATTATATTGGAAGTTCTAGCCAGAGCAATTAGGGAAAGAAAAAAAATTGAAGCATCCAAATTGGAAAGGAAAAAGTAAAACGTTCCCTATTTGCAGATAACATGATTCTATACATAGCAAATCCTGGAAAATCCACAAGAAAGTTAACTAGAGTTAATAAATGAATTCGACAAAGTGGCAGGGTATATAAGATCAACCTATCAAAAAATCAGTAATATTTCTACACTCTAATAATGAACAGTCTAAAGAGGAAATCAAGGAAAAAAGTCCATTTATAATAGCAACTAAAAGAATAAAAATCTAGGAATAAATTTAACCATGAATGTAAAGGACTTATACATGGAAAACTATAAAACATTGCTAAAAGAAATCAAAGAGCTAAATATATGGAAATTTCATGTCCATGAATTGGAAGACTAAATATTGTTAAGATGTCAATTCTACTCAAAGCAATTTACAGATTCAGTATAACCCCAATCAAAATTCCAAAAGCTGGGAAGCGGACTTGGCCCAGTGGATAGGGCATCCGTCTACCACATGGGAGGTCCGTAGTTCAAACCCCAGGCCTCCTTGACCCGTGTGGAGCTGGCCCATGTGCAGTGCTGATGCGCTCAAGGAGTGCCTTGCCATGCATGGGTGTCCCCTGCATAGGGGAGCCCCACGTGCAAGGAGTGCGCCCCGTAAGGAGAGCAGCCCAGCGTGAAAAAAAGTGCAGCCTGCCCAAGAATGGTGCCGCACACACGGAGAACTGACACAGCAAAATGATGCAACAACAACAAAAAGAAACACAGATTCCTGTGCCGCTGACAACAGAAGTGGACAAAAAGAAGAACACACAGCAAATGGACACAGAGAACAGACAACTGGAGCGGGGGAGGGGAAAGGGGAGAGAAATTTTTTTAAAAATTCCAAAAGCCTCTTTGCAGATATGGAAATGCCAATCATCATATTTATATTGAAGGCTAAGGGGCTCTGACTAGCCAAAACCACCTTGAAAAGGAAGAATACAGTAGGAGGACTCACACTTTACAATTTTAAAATTAATTATAAAGTTACAGTGATCAAAACAGCATGATACTGGCACAAGGACAAACGTGGACTGATAGAATCAAATTGAGAGTTCAGAAATAAACTCTCATATCTATGGCCAATTGGTTTTTGACAAGGGTGCCAAGTTTACTCAGATGGGAAATAGTCTCTTTACCAAATAGTGCTGGGAAAACTGGCTGTCCATATGCAAAAGAAGGAAGGTGGACCCTACCTCACAGCATATATAAAAATTAATTTAAAATGGATCAAAGACTTAAATATAAGAACCAAAACTATAAAACTCCTAGAAGAAAACTTAGGGAAGCATCTTCAGGACCTTATGTTAAGCAATGGTTTCTTAGACTCTACAGCATAAGCATGAGTTACAAATGAAAAAATAGATAAATAGTACTTCATCAAAATTTAAACCTTTATCATCAAAAGACTTTATCCTAAAACTAAAAGGACAACTTAGAGAATGGGAGAAAATTTTTAGAATCCACAAATCCAATAAGAGTTTAATATCCAGAATTTATAAAGAACTCCTACAACTCAACCATAAAAAACACAAACAAACCAATTTAAGTATGGGGAAAATACTTGAATAAAGGTTTCTCAAAAAAAGATATACAAATAACCAAAAGCACATGAAAAGATGCTCAACATCATTAGCCATTAGGGAAATGCAAATCAAAACCACAATGAGATACCATCTCATACCCGCTAGAATGGTTACTATTTTTTTAAAAAAGGAAAGTAACAAGTGTTGGAGAGGATGTGGAGAAATAGCAACACTCATTTCATTGTTGGTGAGACTGCAGTTACTGCAGAAGGCAGTTTGGTGGCTCCTCAGAAAGTTAAGTACAGAATTACCATATGACCTGACAATCCCACTTCTAGGTATATACCCAAAAGAATTGAAATTAGGGACTTGAACAGATATTTGCACACTGATATTCATAGGAGCATTTATTCACAATTGCTAAAAGGTGTCCATCAGTAGATGAATAGTTAAACAAAATCTGGTATAGACATACAATGGAATATTATTTGGCTATAAAAAGGAATGAATTTTTGATACACAAGACAGCATGGATTAACTTTGATGACATGTGGAGTGAAATAAGCCAGACACAAAAGGGCAAATATTTTATGGTCTTACTGACATTAAATAATTACAATAAGCAACTTCATAGATTCAGAAACTGGAATACAGGTTACCAGTGACGAGGGTAGGGGTACAGAATGGGAGTTAATGCTTGTTTTATTTTATTCTGTTTGGAGTGATGGTAAAGTTTTGTTAAGGGATGGTGGCGATAGTAACACTACATTGAGAATGTAATTAACACCATTGAATTATATATTCAAATAGAGTTAAAAGGCTAGGTTTTAGGTTGTATATATATATTACTAGAATAAAAAAATAGGACAGTACAATACAAACAGTAAACCTTAATGTAAACTATGGACTGTAGTTAATAGTACAATTATAATAATATGCTTTCATCAATTGTAACAAAGGTATCTCACTAATGTAAAGTGTTAAGAATAAGGAAAACTATATGTGATGGGGGGGCAAAGTATATGGGAACTCTATTTTCTGTGTGATTTTTCTGTAAAACTATACTCAAAAACAAAAAGAACCCTATTCCTATCCCACCCCCAAAAAATGAACTAAAAAAAAGTGCACACTTGAGTTTTGGAACCTCTGTCAGTCAAGGTCTGAGCAGGAAACAGATGGCACACTCAAACCAGGTAATTTGAGGAGAGTTTAATGAAGGGATAATTTACAAGGGTTGGTGGGGAAACCACAAAGGATTGGTCTGGGATTGGGGGTTGGGGGTCGTTACCATGCCTAGACCTGAAGTAGCCAGAGAAGCAGGAGACAGAGGAGTCATAAGGAAAGAGTCACTTACAAGAATGTAGCCTTTGGTGTTGGTATAAATATCCCAGTATCATTCTCCTAGGGTCCCCCATTTTGACTGACTCCTCTGGAAGACGACAAGGAAGTCCTTTAATGTAGTACCTATAGGTCAGCCCTCAGGGCTCAGAGTAGCCAAGAGAGGTCACATACAAAGATCATATCCAATTCTAAACCTTTATTAATCTTTTGGGTTTCCAGTCCATTTGGTCATTTATTCAATCAGTCATTCATCCAGCACTTGCTTATTCCTCTTCCTTCTTGGTCAGGAATAGAGACTGTCTCATTACCATAAGTAATGGCAGTAATGATGGCATATATATGTCAGTGTGTGTGTTGAGGAGTGAGTATTGAAGGCTCATGTACAGAGGAATCCATAGAAAAAGAAACAGCCTATCTTCAGGAAAAGCAGTAAGGGAGGTTAAGCCAGGTCCCAGGAGCTTCTCTCTAGGGCTTAGTCTTTAATGCTACCCAACTCAGGGGACTGGCCCTCTGCCTCTTCCATATACATCCAGCTTCCAGCTCACATTCCCAAAGGTTTGGCCCAGACCATATCTCCACTTCAGCCTCACCCGAGGTCACTGCCTAGGCTATAGGAGGTGGTTCTTGGGTGAGATCCCTGATCCTGGTCCAATCAGGTGGCCATTCCTGGGCATAAAACAGCTTCATGTTATCTCTCTGGGCAGGGGCTGTTGATGGGGCAGTTTCCCTTAGAAAGGAGACATTGGTTGTGGCAGAGCCTTGCACAACATGCCCAGGACTCTGTCCTACATGATAAGGTCCTTGAGGTCAAGGACCTGAACCTTACACTGATTTTCCAGTAGCACTTAGATTGTTTCTTGTAAGTCAGCTTCTCAGGCAGTGTTTGCTGAATTAAACTGGGCAAAATAACGGCTAAGTTACAATTATATATCTCAAACACATCCATTTGTAGGTATCTTTTAAAGCACAAAGACATTTGACATTTGTTGAGAAGGACTTTGTGATCCACAGACAGAGAAGTCAACCTGTGTTTGGGCTGATGAGGAGACATGCTGGTAAAGCGTGCATCCTGTGGGAGACAAGGGCTCCTTTTTTTTTTTTTTAAAGATGTATTTATTTATTTCTCTCCCCTTCTCCCCCTGCCCCAGTTGTCTGCTCTCTGTGTCTATTTGCTGTGTGTTCTTTGTCCGCTTCTGTTGTTGTCAGTGGCACAGGAATCTGTGTTTCTTTTTGTTGCATCATCTTGTTGTGTCAGCTCTCCGTGTAGCGGCACCATTCTTGGGCAGGCTGCACTTTCTTTCGCGCTGGGCGGCTCTCCTCATGGGGCACATGTGTGGGGCTCCCCTACGCGGGGGACACCTCTACGTGGCAGGGCACTCCTTGCGCGCATCAGCACTGCACGTGGGCCAGCTCCACACGGGTCAAGGAGGCCCGGGGTTTGAACCGCGGACCTCCCGTGTGGTAGGCAGACGCCCTAACCACTGGGCCAAGTCCACTTCCCAGACAAGGGCTCCTTTATGTTGAAACACCTCCCAACTGTGTGTGGCCAAGCCAGGGCTGGGCTCAATTCCCTGCCCTATGAAATCGGGCACCACCTTCATGTGGAGATAACCAGTTACTCTGTTTTAGTGATATGAGCTCATTGACATTGCACAGAGACTGATACGGCTAATTCTTCCTGGAGCAAAACTGTCCTTTCTTATAGTGAGGAGAGAGCTTCAATGATGAAGGCCATAGAGTGTTTTCCTGGGTAGATTTTGAGGACGAATTCCTTTGGCTCAAAACTGGGGGCTATGGACCACAGTAAAAACTGCTACCAGAAAAACCTTTGGGCTTTTCTACCCTTCTGGCTTAGAGCCTCTGAGGCAGAGGAAAAAAGTTATTTTCCTAGCAGTGACAGCCAACACTTTCTACATGGCACTATTTTCAAACCAAGTTCTCAAGTCTTTGGAGACTTGGTTACACAGAGATTTAGCTGGACAGCAATTCGAAGTCTTTCCATAAACACCAGAAGCTGACTTTTCAGGCAGAGGAAGGTTTCAATTAACTTCTGAAAAATTTCTAAGGCCTTTCCAGCTGTTTTGGAATGTGTCAAGGTGCAGAGGCTAAAGCTTCCCCTTTCTGGGACCCAAAAGTGACTTTTGGAAGCAAAATGCATCCACTAAGCCTGAATCTTGCCACTAAATAGGTGAGAAACTTCTCTGGAATCTCCTTGGGGCCCGAATGGCCTGTTTGACCTTAGGCTCGGTTCTCTTGCACACACTGCCCGCTTGACTTTGCACCCTCTGCAACGGTCTGGGACGTATCCCGATGTCCAGGACTTTGAGAGACAGCTAGCTGATGTAATGGCTAGCCAGGCAGTGCTGACTAACAGGAAAAGGGACATGAGGCCTGCTTTGCTTGACATCTTGGAGCTGAGGGTGCCTGTTGGGACTAACGGATCTAAAAAGAGGCAAGGCAAAGGTATGGGAAGTTTTTTTCCATTTGAAGGGACGTACTGAATCTTTTCTAGAGAGGATATCTCATTCTTTCATCAGATAAGATTGGCTGACTACCTTCTGTCTACTAGGCACCATGCTGGGTATTGGGGATAGAGCAGTGATTCAAACAGTCACACATTTTAAAGGCAAGGACCATGTTTCATTCTTTGTCTTGATCATAAGAGGCACTCAGCTAATATGTCACTAAAATGTTTCCCTAGAGTCACATGGCTTTGCCCTATTCTCCAGTGTCTATTTTCTATCCCCTTCCCTCCTTTGACCTGTCTCCCGTGTCAAGGAAATGCAACATCTTCCTTGTACGAGTTGCCACCTTGTGCATAAGTTCACCTATAAACCAAAACCAACAACTACAAACCGAACCAAAAGAGAACAAGAGGGGGAGGGAAAAGAGACTTGGTTTCCCTTTCAGTCCTGCTTGGTTTTCATCTGGCACCACTTGACTTCTAGGTGGCTGCCAGTCGTCACCTACCCACTTAACTCTTCCTCCTCAACTGCCCACTCTTTCATTTTAAAAAATATATATTTTTAATAATTAGTTTGATTATAAAACAATAATGGAAGCAATTTGGAAAAGAGAGCATACTGTCCCCTACTCTAATGCATTTCTAAAATGATCTGCAGGGTGCATTTCTGAAGCTGGGCTGGACTCTCCCCTTTAGGGGTTTCCCAAGAAGGCAGATGAGGCTGCACCTGGGAGTAAAGCCTCGGTCTCTGTCCCGCCCTCAGCTCCATCGTGACACTGCTGCCCATCAACAGTGCTTCAGCTGTGTTTGTGATTGTGCTTTCATCCAGATGATGACAACCGCGACAGATGCTCATTTTCAACAGATTTCCCTCATGTAAAAGTGTGGAGTGACAAGAAAGAAATGGGGAGAGGGGCCTCAGTAATGAGAGCGCAGGTTTCTAATGCAAATAGCACTGAACTGGAGGCTAAACCTTACCTTTGAGTCCAGGCTTTGCTCGTCACCAGCTGTGTTTCTTTAAGCAAGACTCTCACGCCGAGTATTTATAATTTGCTATGTAATTTGGTTAGATTTGATTGTATCTCAGGTTCTATAAATTGCTCAGACCCATAGAGTTTAAGGGTAAAATATTTATTTGGTTTACCTACTTCCTCCCCCTCTCCAACACAGTTCTTATTCTTTTCACCTTGAAGATCTACCAAATTTCACAGGTCCTCATTACTAAGCCCCTCTTATGCACTTCCATTTGTAAGTTTTGAAAGCATCTCCTTTCCAGACTCTTCACACCAGTGAGCAAACTTCTCTCATGGTCTTTCTCCCGCCCTTTCTGTTGTCTCCCCAGCCTTTTATCCCAGATGAGTCCCCAGAACAGCAGGCTGGCCTCTGTGATCTTTGGTTTTAACTGATGTATTCAATTAATTAATAAGTTTTTATCAGGCACCTACAATGGACAAAGCACAGCTCAGTAGTGTTAAAAAGATAAAATAAGACCTCTGAGCCAATGTATCCCTGTGCTGCCTTTTGGTCTTCCAAGCTCTCCTGCTGTCCACAATGATAACCAGTTGCTGTGCTGAAAGGCTCTCTTTGGGATTCAGTGACTCCACACTTAGGCCTTCTTCTCTTCTCAGGCTCATTGTCATTTCCTGGACCATTTCTATAATTCCCATGGCTTTAATAACCATTTATATGCCAATCATTCCCCAATACATCTGAGTTCCAGACCTGAATGTCCAGTTGCCTCATGGATATCTCCACTTTGACATCACACAGGCACCTCAAACTCCCCATAGTCACAACTGAGTTCATCACCTTTCCCCCAACCCCCTACCCCTGCCTCCCAGATTCCAAATCTAGTAAATGTCACTGTCACCATCTAACCGGTCATTCAATCCAGAAACCTGGCACTCTTCTTTCCTCCAGTCTCTCTGCCCCACCCCTGCCCTACATCTAATCAATTGTCTCATAAATATCTCACGAATCCATCTGCTTCTCTCCATCCCCACTCCCTGTATATTAGTCCTAACCTCTATCACCTGCCAACTCTGCTACTCTTCGTGCTTCCTAACTGGCCTCCACATCCGAACTTGCTTCTCCCCAGTTCATTTTCCTTGGCACAGGGCTTTTTTTTTTTTTTTTAAGAGTTCAAATGAGTTTATGTGAACATCAGTCTTTTGAGGGTTCTGTCAGTAGAACAAAAAGATGTATCTGTGCACTTGTGAGGAAGCTGCAAAATATTCCAACTGTTCAGGCTCAAAGAATACTTATTCAATGGAAACCTTCTGGTTTACTTGTTTGCGCCACCTTTATCATGGCATGATTAGATAATCCATGTGTCCAGCACCCAGTGCAGGGGATTTTTAATTTAAAAAGAAAATCTTGGCAAGCCAGAGACCAGAAAAAAAGTTATTTATAATCCATGAAGGACTTACCCAGAATATTTTAAAGAATGCCTGCAAATCAATAAGAAAAAGACAGACAACCTAGTTTCAACATGGACAAAATGGGGAGAGAATGTAGCTCAAGTGATTGAGTGCCAGTTTCCCATGTATAATGTCCCAGGTTCAATCCCCTCTTAAAAACCAACAACAAATGAAAAACCCAACTTGGGGGAGCTGGTGCAGCTCGGTGGTTGAGCACCGGCTTCCTACATATAAGGTCCCAAGTTCAATCCCTGTACCTGGTACCTCAAACAAAACAAAACAAAACATTTTAATGTAACATTTTGTGCAATCTATGTATCTTTTAAAAATAAATTAAAAATATACAAATTTTAAAAAATGACAAAAGACCTGAACAGGCACATCACAAAAGGTGTCCAGGGAAGCGGATTTGGCTCAATGGATAGAGCATCCACCTACCACATGGGAGGTCCAGGGTTCAAACCTAGGGCCTCCTGACCTGTGTGATGAGCTGCTCACGTGCAGTGCTGATGCGCACAAGGAGTGCCATGCCACGCAGGGGTGTCCCCCATGTAGGGGAGCCCCGCACGCAAGGAGTGTGCCCCGTGAGGTGAGCCACCCAGTGCAAAAAAAGTGCAGCACTGCACACACGAAGAGCTGATGCAGCAAGATGATGCAACGAAAAGAGACACATTCCCAGTGCTGCTGACAAGAATATAAGCATGCGGGATTGAGGGGGACAAGGGATGGGCGGATGGCCCAAGAAATATTGCCCAAGAAATTGGGGGGAGGGAGGGGCAACATACGAACATAGGAGATTGTCAAGTGTTGGTTGAAAGTAAAATGCTGAGAAAACCTTTTCAAAATATAATTAGGAAAGTTACCTGTTTAAGATACTCAAAGGGGATAATCTGACGCAGGACAGACTCCTAGGGAATATCTGAATGCTCATTTTGCCAGAGTGGGTTATACCATTGGGTAGAGACCCATATAATGAGAGTGAAGGTAGACCCACATCCTGGGGAGGACTAATGCCATCAAATAGAGGGAACTGTATCTCTCAAGAGAAAGGGTGGCTCCCAGGGCATTAGGGCAGTTGAGCAAGTCAAACCCTCAACACTGTTGCAAGTATCTCTGAACATGGCTCCTCAAGAAATGAAGATTGACTGTCACTGTGGGGCCCAAGGGGAGGGGGAAATAGATATTGAATAGATGGAACCAAAGTAAATGTGAGGGCAAAAGAAGTGTTTCACAAGAGTACACAAGGATGGATATAAAACATGTAATATTACACCAAAAACATATAGGGGACGACAGACTAATAATGTAAACCATAATGTAAAACATAGGATAACTAAAAAATTTAGAAAACTGTATAGCCTAAAGTATAAACCACAATGTAAACACAAATGTCACCTTGTTTGAAAGCTATTGTCTCAATATCTGTACATCAGTTTCAGTAAATATGATATGAATAAGTTAAAAGATTATTGCTGTGGAAGGGAAAAGGTTTTATAATGGATATGTGGGAGTACTCTATATTGTATATATGAATTACTGTGATCTAAGGCTCTTGTGAAGAGAAGCTCAATAATTAGGAAAAAACAAAAGAAAAAGATAGGATGTAGAATTTTTCCAAATCAATATGTATTCTATATCTAACCTTTAAACTCATCGCTATATTCCATTTTACTAGTAAGGGAACCTGACATTATACTGGGCTTCTCTTTTCAGGAAGTTTTGGATCACAGAGTGGTTCAACAATGGCAGTGGAGGAATACTGGTATGGGATGTTATTGACAGGTGATATATGGTTGACAGGGAGTTATACAGGGCATGTGTCCAGGGTGCATGGAAATGTTTGGATATACTCATAGTGGAAACAATTAAAAACAACAGCTGGGGGGGTACTGGGTTCCTGGCCGGGGGGGGGGGGGGGTGGGGGCTCTGTTGTGGTCCCTAGGGGAGCAGCAGCAGTCCCCCAGGTGCAACGGTAAGGATCAGGAAGGAATGAGGGTCCAACAGTGAGCCCCTGATACTAATGACTATGCTTGTGAGCCTATACACCTGAAATAAGAACAAGGCCTAGAGCAGCACTGTGCCTAAGAGTTCCCTCCTGACAGCCTCCGTGTTACTCAAATGTGGCCAGTCTCGAAGCCAAACTCAGCATGTAAATGCAATGCCTTCCCCCCAGGGTGGGACATGACACCCGGGGATGAGCCTCCCTGGCACCGAGGGATCACTACCAAGTACCAGCTGATGACATAACTAGAAAATGACCTTGAATTAAAGGTTCATCATGGACCAGCAGAATATCCCTGTCTACATATAATAACAGGAGTTAAAAATGCTGTTTGACTTAAAGTAAGGGGGAAATGGAAAGGACAAATGAGTTTATATGGCTATGAGTCTCTAAAACAGAGTCTGGAGGTTGTCAGAAGGATTGCCCTTATGCACACCTGAGCAGAGTCTCAGAGACAGATAAAGTAGATACAAGCCCAGGTATTGGTCCTTTTGAGGGCTAAAAAGACCCACAGGTTCTATGGTCATGGCAGATGGGGTTCACTGCCATGTCAGTTGGCCCTTCTTTGGAGCTGGTGTTTCTGCGTGATGGAGCTGGACTCAGATGGGATCTCTTTTCACAAGACTTTCATGCTACTTTACTGGCATTGTAGTTGGTGCTGGGGTTTAAGATATATCTAGGGGATTTGAATCTCTGGACTGACAGTGTGATAGCCAGGCCCTGAGCCTCAGCAGACTTCAGCTCCTACACTCTGATTTATTGGACTTACCCCACTCAGCTAACATGGAGTTGAAGAATGTCAACCACCACACCGTGGAGCCTAGAGTGCCTACAGCTGAAAGCAGGAGGATTGCATCCAGTATCCATGTGGAATCTAAACCCCCTCTTGACATAGATGTGGAATGGACACAACCAAGCCAAGGTCCACAGGAAGGAGGAATACAGTAAGGATTAGAGTGGACTTAATGATATCCTATTCATGAACTATTGTGGTTAGTAATCAAGAAAATGTGGCATTGGTGTGGAAAAAGCGGCCATGGTGGCTGCTGGGTGCGGGGAATGGGAGGAAGAGATGAGATGTGGAGGCATTTTCGGGACTTGGAGTTGTCCTGGGTGGTGCTCCAGGGACAATTGCTGGACATTGTAGATCCTCCCATGGCCCACTGGATGGAACGTGGGAGAGTGTGGGCTATGGTGTGGACCACAGGACATGGGGTGCAGCGATGCCCAGAGATGTACTCACCAGATGCAATGGATGTGTCATGATGATGGGGGAGAGTGTTACTGTAAGGGGAATGGTGGGGTGGGGGCGGTGGGGGTGAATGGGGACCTCATATTTTTTGAATGTAATATTTTTTTTAAAATGAATAAATTGAGTAGAATTTGGAAAAAAATAAAAATAAAAATAAAAGAATATAAGTGGACACAGAAGAACACACAGCGAATGGACACAGAAAGCAGACAATGGGGGCGGGGAAGGGGAGAGAAATTTTAAAAAATAAATCTTTAAAAAAAAAAGTGTCCAATATGAAAGGATGGTCAGCATCATTAATTATCAGGGAAATATACATTATAACCACAATGAGGTACCACCACATTCCAGATAAAACAGCTAAAATTAAAAAGACAATACCAAGTTTTGGTGAGGATGTGGAGCAACACAAATTCTCAGACAGATGGGTGTGTAGATTGGTACAATAATGTTGGAAACCTGTTTGGCTAAAACTACTAAAGCTAAGCAGATGTATAGCCTATGACTGAGCAATTTAACACCTGGGTATATACTCAACAGAAATGGGTGCTTCCATCCACCAAAAGGTCTGGGTTCCTGATTTTGTCACTTTCCTGACATACGGGTGACTGGATGTGACTGACTCCCCATCGGCCACACACTATGCCCACCTCCCTCCATACCAAACTGAGTCCTAGAGCTGAGCCTTGGCCACCAGTCCAGATGTCCCCAGTGTCCTGTCCTACATACTAACATCAGTTGGGATCATCTTTTCCAATACAGGCCCACAATCCTTACTCAGGAATCAGAATTTTCGAAATTTAGTAAGAGAAGTTTCTTGTATCAAAGACTTATGATCAAACACGTTAATATATCTGCAGTGAAACTTTAGGCAAATGAAGTGAATAAATAAAAACTATAAACTATCTTCCTGTAAGTTCCAGTCAGATTTTGCTGCCAAGTTAATTTTAGTGCCCCCTTATGAAAAAACTTTCTTTTCCAGCGCTTTATAGCCTTCAGAATTGCAGAAAAGAGATTGTGGGCTTGAATGAGGAGGGGTGGCCTTTGTCAGGCTCAAGAGGAAAAAGACAGAGAAAGCAAAGCTCTTCTCATTTCCTTTTTCTTAGAACAATGAGTAGCCCCTGACCTTACATCCACAATACTGAAGGGATCCTTCAAAAACTTGTTGTCTCTACTGCTAGAACAGGGAGTGGCCAGAAACTTTTAACCAGTTTCTCTCTTAAAAAAAAATAATAAAAAGACTACCACATCTGGCTCACCACTACAGTCCTAGCAGTCTATAGTATCAGATTCAAGTTCCTGGTTCTACCTAGGTAGGGTTCACGTAGCCGAAATGCTCGGGGTTTCTATAATACACAGTCTCTGTCATTCCTGAACATACACATAAACACGAATGTATATGACTTTAATTCTTTAAGTATTTAATTAAATATGTAATAATGAACAAAGTAAATTCCTTGGCTCCTTTCAATGATGACTATTTTGATACTCTAGCATAATATTTCCTGTGAGTTGGCCCTACAGCCAGACTAGTGGTAGAATTAGGGAATGTTCAAGGGGCAGGCAGGGGAAGCATGGAGGAGCTGAAAAAAATATTATTTTAGTATTTTCAGTGATAAAATAAAACCATCCAAATATCTCTGCTCTGCCCACCCCCCTCCACCTTCTTCCTGTTTTGTAAAGCCCCTTTCTTTGTCCAAATCTAAATTTTGGATTAGACCCTTGTTGACTATTTCTGTTTAAGTCCTACATAAAGACTTGTTTGACATGTCTTATCCATAATTTCCCTAACTGCTCATTTTGCTTTTCCTATTGTGTAGACTGTACTGGGAAGCTTGGCAGGAAGCACACTATGGAAATGGGGAACTGAACAGCTTAATGTGCGTAATTTGGTAAGCTCAGCAGATGCCAGGGCCTAGCAGGCTCCCAGCTTGTTCAAGACTAATCCTGCGGATTTTCATTCTTGTGGGCATCAGGCCTCTTAAGTCTGAGGGCTTGGGTCCCACCCAAATTCAATCCTCATAGCTGCCTCCCATCTGTCCCGCCCTTGGAGGACCCTTCTGTGTTGGACCCTGAGGAAGTAGAGGGGAATGGAGATAACTGGTTCCAGAGCTGGTCCTGGTAAAGGCTGTTATATAATGTTATCTCTGGACACGAGTGTGGACTCCAGGTTAGTCTCTAGGACGCCTGAGGAACTGTCCATGTGACATCCTTCCCCCTGGTCGAGAATGACATATTGTGCTACCCAGTTGTACCCTCAAGACTGAAGCACTCATTCCCCATCTACTAGGAGTGTTGATCACAGCAACTCTCAACGGAGTCCTTCTCTGAGACTTGTCCTCTGCTCACAGAGCCACCTTGCCAATGTTGTGCCCTCAACCAGGGGGCCCACATCTAATGACTGGGCAATTTAGAGATTAAAAGGTCCAGCCCTTTCACCCCAATTTTGGGACAACTCTGAGTCATTTCAGCAGCAGAACTCCCTGTAGGATCGGCTGAGGCCTTTATTGCAATTGCACTGCAGTTGAACTTCATTGTGCAATCCTGCTGCCTTCACTTCCCTCCAGGTATTGGTGCTGAGAGAGTACTTCCCAATAAACTTCCTACATGCAAATTGCTGATTCAGAGAAAAAGCCCTACCTGCAACACCCCCTTTATTCTAGCTGGTAGATCACTGTGTTTGGGAGCATACACCTTTGTGTATCTCAGAAGAAAGCCGTAGTTGGTCTAAACTACAAAGTCCATGTCATTCACATTGCCAGTGATTGACTTAAGAAGGGTCAATGTGACTCCATCCCAGCCAATGAGATGGGAAGGGAAATCTGGTAGGGAACTGTTTTAGTTTGGTAAAAGCTGCTGGGAGCAATATACCAGATACAGGTTGGCTTTTAAAATGGGAATTTATTCGGTTAAAAGCTTATAGTTCTGAGGCTATGGAAATGTTCAAATCAAGGCATCAAGTGAGGGTTTCTCTCCAAGCTCAGCTGTGGGTGATCAGGCACGTGGCTTCTCTCTCCACTCTCCTCCAGGCCTCTATCTCAGCCTCTTGGGGGCCTCTTTCCATGCCTCTGTTCTCTGCTGATTTCGGCCTCTGGCTCTGGGACCTCTCTCTCAGCCTCTCTTTTCTGTGTGTCTCTGCTTTCAGTCCTCTATTTATAAAGGAATCCAGCAAGAGACCAAGACCCACCCTGGGTCATGCCTCACGGAAATAATTCAATCAGAGCCCCCACCCCCACCCCCCCAAAACTGAATACAATCCTGTCAAAGAGTCCTACACCCACAGGAATGGAATTAGCCATAAGGACATGACTTTCTGGGATCCAACCAGCTTCAAACCGTCACAGGAACTTTCAGGAAAGGTTTCTTAGATCAAAAAAAGAGACAAGGGAAGAAAGAGTCCCTCTTCTGCTGCTGATGGCTCCAGATGAGTTGCCTGGGAAAGCTGTTGAAAGGAGTGGATGTGTGATAGGGGTGGAATAAAAAAAAAAATAACAGAGAAGTCAAACTGAAGCAGAATTACAACATGCTGGGCCAGAGTCCACCTGCCTATGATATTGCTATGTGCGACAATAAATACCCTTGACAACACAGGAGGGATTTGTCATACAAATACTTAGAGACAGAGATGGGTCTACAATCTATGTTTTTTGTCCCAGTTCCAACTGCCCATTCCATTTTTCCACTCTTTTGGGGCCTGTGCATTTTTGAAATATTACAATGTCAAAATTCTTTATTCCTGAAAGTCTCCTGGTGGCCAAACTCTCATTTTTCTGACTTTTGATGATCTTTTTTCTTTGGTTGACCAATTAAACTCTGCTTCCTTTTTCTATGGCATTATGAACATCAAAGTTTATTGTCAATGTTATGTAATAATGTGTATGTGCAGCTGGGGGTGAAGGGAAGATGTCTCCTAAAGGATGCAGATGCTGGAAAATCTTGTCCTGGGATGGCCAGAGATGAGAAAAGAAGGAAATGGTGATGAAAGGCTTTCAAAATGTAGAGATACAGGACATGAACCTAAATATTTCACCCAGACTAGGATATTCATTTTTAGAAAATGCGAACTCTCCTATCATTCATTCATTTTGAAATGTTAGTTCTTTAGCTGCACTAAAGTTTGTCCTGGGAAACCACCAGATGGTGGTGGGATTGATGAGTGGGCAGTTCCCTGCTTTTTCCCACTAGCCCATATTCTCCTTTGCCTAAAGCTTGCAATTTCCTTTGGTTTTTTTTTTTTTTTTTTTTTGGTTGAGTTATTATTTATATAAAATGAGTTATAACGTATATAAAATGCACAAATTTAAAGTGTACAATGTGATACATTTTGACATTGTATGTTCCCATGTAACCATCATTCTAATAAGAAGATAGAACATTTCTTTCATCCTAGAAAATTTCTCCATGTCTCTTTCCTGTTAATTCTCCCCTTGTCCCAGAGGCAACCTGTGTTATCCCCATAGTTTTACCTGTTCTTGAACTTCATATATATTCTTTTACGTATGACTTCTTCCACTCAGCATAATATCCTGCTTCCCTTTTAAGACTATCCATGAGATTCATTGCTCTGATTCCCCTGACTGCCATGTTTGAGGAGGAGACCATGCCCCGTGTGGTGATGGTTTTGCTGTGAGATGGGCCTGCCAAGTGAGTTTCATAGGATCCCTGGCTCCTGAAGATCAAGCAGATGACACCTCCCAGGGAGGCCTATTGATTTGTCAATTCTACATGATGAAAATGATGATTTTGAAAACTTTAGAAGAAGGCTAGAGTGACAATTCTACTTGTGAGTTCCCCAGATCAAATGCTGAGAATTCTTGGCGTTCTATGCCAATATACTACCCACACTTCCTCCTAATGAGGTCTTGGTCCTATGGCCAGACCAAGGAAGGAAACAAACACTTAGTAAGCACCAAGTGTCTGCCAGGCATTTGGTCATAGATGACCTCATTTCCTTTCCTGGGAATTCTTTGAGGAAGGTGTTACTATTCCCATGAGTTCCACACATGGCTTGTTCTCATAGTGGGATTTGAATTTGGACTTGAAGATTAACATGCCATGATTTTTCACTGGTAACAGATGGTAAAGACCTGCGCCTCTGTGTCCATCTGAGGTGGCATAGGAATGTCTCCAGGTTATATCCATGACTAGAAAGCTGCAGGGCTGGTGAGGACTGGAAGCCAGATGCCTTTCCTTTCTCAATTAGAGTTGGCAGATCAGTCTTCATTTTCCAGAAATGTCCTCTGTTCTCCTTAGCGAGGCAGCTTTGCCCTTTAGTAAAGGTCAGCAGATCTTTGTTATGCCCCTTGAAAATTACTGGTGCTTAACAATTATGTTTACAACTGAGATGGTTTCCAGACCAGGGAAGCTTTACAAAGGATGATACCGGCAAAGAGGCATTAAGTTCTCTAATAGGCTTATGCCCTGATAATCGTATTAATGGCACTGTCTCATGCTTGATGCTGCAATTATGGGCCTCTCCTCTTGAATGTAATTTTGCAGTTTGATAATAACTGGGAGTATGATTTTGCATTTCTCCTTAATGAGAGTTACATTGCCAAAACAATGTGATGCCCCAGTAGAGATGGCTGTTCATGCCCCTTCAAACTGCTGGCCTCAGGCACTACCACAATGTCATATACATAAGCTGGACTTTACTAACCTGGGAATTTTTAGTCCTTTCAGCTTCAGAACTCCTTAAAGACATGGAGCAAGTCCCCCTGGGAATCATGTTATTGGTATCCGCATCTGATAAAAAGGCTTTATGTTTTTCTGCTGTTGCAAAGTAACAGTCACCTGGTTAGCAAAGGGTCTACTTTTAGAGCCAGGTAATGTTTAACCTGTGACTTAGTTGTCCAACATTTATGATATTATCTCTAATATCAGGTGTTTGGATTTCAGAAAGCTACTTTGGGGGCCTTTTTTTTTTTTTTTCTCATTTGCAAGATCCAAGGGATTTGACTAAAATTCTAAAGTGTGACCCAGTGCCAAAATTCCATCCTTTCCATCAATAATTAATATTTTAGCCACTGATAGAGATGGCTGTGGTTTTCATAGCCCCATCTAGGATTGATTAAGAGACTAGCAAAGCACTGCCGTCCTTCTGGAATAACCTAAGTCACAGCACGTATAAGGTTTGGGGATTTCTTCTGCTGATACTACCCAATGTGAGCTTGGCTCTGAGGCATGTTGGGCCTTTCCCTGGCCTGTGATGACAGGTGGTATAGGGCTGAGGCACCAACCAGGCCATGGGGCTGGCTGCCAAGGAAGGAGGCCTTTATTCTGAACCATGTGCAAAAGGCCACAGGGGTTGGCTCCAACAAAACCAAGAGTGTGGAAGCCAGCTCTGGGCTTGCAGGTGCCTGGGCTCTGGGGTGGCCACTCTGTGAGGTTTGTATCTGAATGGTGGGAGGTGCTGGCCAGTGAGGTGGAGGCAGTCGAGAGCAAAGAGGACAGAGTGTGTGAGCTGGGCCAGGCTAGATCCAGGGCTGCAACTCGGTGGACATGCAGGTGCCCAAGGCTGGCCAGGTGCAGTGAGATGAACCAAAGACCTCAAAGGCCAAAAAAGGCAGGGCATCTAGGATGGCTTGCTCAAAAGCCTATAGCTCAAAAGGCTGGACAAAAATACTTAGTGGCTGCTGGCCCCAAAGGGGACATGGAAAACTTGCTGAAGATCAGCCTCTGTTTCCTCACCAGGAAAACAGGTCCCAAATATGAGAGACCTGAGACAAAGCACATAGGTGTTTGATGCCAAGGCTGCTGGATCAGCTGGGAGGACTGAGGGGACAGGACCACAGAAGTGACACCAAGTTGGGAAGCAACTAAGAAGAAATCTTATGACCTAGAAACTTTTTGTAGACCCCTGTCAGTTAAAGAAAATGGGTATATTTGCAAATGCTGTGCTCAGGATAAGTGGAGTATCTAAGCACCTCCCACCCGGCCTTGTCCAGGAAGTCTTCCAGACTTTTCTAACCCAGGCAAATTTTCCCTTTTTCTGATATCAGAGCTCTTATTGTCTGCACCTTAACAATTTAGCACTTAATCCGACACAGCTGTGCATTCCACTCTAATTGTTTTGGGTGTGTTTGTCCTGTCTCCGGGGCAAGATTATAGCTTCCTCAAGAGCAAGGATTCCCCATCCTTTGGGAAGGATTCCTGGAAGAGATGGGTGTGGTGGTGGGTGGGGGTTTCTGAAAAAGGGAAACCACTCACAGTCACACAGGCCTTCAGTTTAGGAAGTGTTTGAACTTGTTATCTCCTCTAATTCTTACAAAAGCCTGGAGAGGTAGGTGTGTTTCAGTGTCCCCATCAAACTGAGACTCAAGGGATCAACAACCAGTCTGAAGGAGAGAGGTGAGTAGCAGAGGTAGGAAGCCGGGGATTCTTGATTCCTGGCAAGGGCCCCAGAGGAGCTCATTTGGAGACAACAAAGCCCAAAGTGGATAAGAGAGAAGGGTGAAGCTTCCACATACCTTTCCCTGATGGAAATAGTAAGGAGGAAAAGGAACTGAAGGGGATATGGCCCTGGTTTGCAGAGCTACTTGGACAGGCTTCACAAAGAGATGTCTCAGGCAAAATCCACTGGGCCACCCATTTCTATTTTCATCATTCTCTTTCCTACCTCACCTCTTACCTAGCCCTCTCTACTGGGCAACATTCCAAATCCTTGCACATGGTCCTCTGGAACTGCACCTTCAACAAGTAAACTGATTGGAAGTTCTGTTCATCCATCCATGCACCCATGCATCCACGTGTCCATGCAAGATCCTTAACCTCTGCTCAGGAAACTCCCACCTTCTCTTTGCTTTCCCTGCAGCATTGGGAGACGAGGTTGCTGATTCTGTCACCCATCTCCCTTGGGTGGGTCCTCCACCTGATCTTCTTTCCTCCACCTCTTCCTTTGAAGAGACTGCTGCCTAGTCATATTCCCTTCTCTTCTTTCTTGTTAGCTCCCATTTTCTTTTTTCCTGGCCACCCCTCCTTCTCACTTCCTTAAGAGTTTGGGACCTGGCTCTGTGGCCTTCACACCATGACCACAATTCCTGCCCACATCCTGGATGTCTTCCCTGTCCACCCAGATGACTCATCCAATGCCCTGCCTCTCAGTCCCTTGACCCCATATTCTCCAATGACTTTCTCCTCTACTTTCCCCTCTAACTCCTGGCATTGACATCCCTGTAAAATTCTCACTTCCTAAATCACTAACTTAAGCAACCAGATCTCTGACCCAACTTTCTCCTTTCCTGTGCAACTGAGCCTTGATCCTGTTCACCCCTCCAGCCCACTGACTTACGTCTTTTCTCTCTTAACATGCATCAAACCAACCTCACTCCTGCCAACATGCTCAATTCCTTAACCTTTCTAACCTAGCAACTTCCTCATCTGTAAAACATGAGTCTCAGTATTCTCTGAGCTTGTGCCAGAGCAGACAGCTGAACTCTGCTGGAGGAAACCACACAGAAGGACCAAAGGACATCCAAAAAGCTCACAGCCACCAACTTCAAGTGAGTTGCTATGCTGCTTGCCATCAACTGATTTCTCTGGTCAGCTTGCTCTCCTACCTTCTGCAATGACTGTGTCAAACCTTCTCTACTTTCTTCAAATCTCCCACCTCTCCTTGCCCTGTCTCCAGCCTTCCCTGGAGGAAGTCATCAGGTAGAAAGACTCAACTTCACACATCAAACCTGCCTGGCTCAGTCCTCATTCAACGTCTTTCTCCCTATTATAACAGAAGAGGTGATCTCCTGCAGTCTTTTTACCCAACTCTGGTTTTATCCCCTGCTATGGTCACAGGAATCTTTAATATCCTTTGTCCTCTCTCTCCTGTACCTTCATCTTCTTCTCTCTGAGATCCTTCTACTCTGCATTTAAACAAACTTAAGTTATTCATCCTAAAATGATAATAATTTTTTTTTAAATGAAAATAAATCCACCTCTGACTCAGCTTTCCTCTCCAGCTACTTCTCTTTGGCTCTCCTACGCTTCAGTCAAACCTCTCAAGAGTTTCTTATCCTCAGTGCTTTTCTTCATTTCTTTACCTCTCACTGACTCCTCAGTTCTCTCCAGTCTCCTGTCCCCTTTATTCCACCAGTATTACTACTCTGTAAGAGCTGCAGTGGCACTAAGGTCACTAAGCCAAGTGAACATTTTTCAGTCCTCATTTACCTTGGGTCTCTCAGCCGTGTTGAGTCCTGTCAACTACATCTTCCTTCTTCAAACATTTTCCCACCTCCCCAAGCTCCTACTTTTCCTCCTGCCCCACTGGCTGCTCCTTCTCAGCCACCACTGTCAGATAGTATGCCTCTCTCTGGCCTTTAGATAAGGGTTCCTCAGGCCTTCTTCTGGTCTAAGTCTCCATTTTCTCCTAGACCTTCTCACTCCCATGGCTCCATCAAAACCTCTACATCAGCTACTCCATCCCCAGCCTCTCCTCCTAGCAACAGACCCTTACTTACCATCTCCAGTTGTGCATTGCACTGGCACCTCAAACCCACTTTGACCATATTTAAACTTGGTTGGGAGGGTCTTCTCATCCCTTCTCTGCCAGGGCTCCCCAAGTCAGACAATTGCCATCACTACCCATCTGGTTGAAGAAGCAGAGACCTAGGAGATTTCCTTGATTCCTCCTTATCAGGAGAACCACTAAGTCTTGTTGGTGTCTATTTCTCTCCTTTGCATTACCTCTTAGCCTAGACAAACAGTCCCTCTTACTTATGGTAACAGTTTTGTAATTGTTCCTCCATCCTATTACACCCTCTCTTCTGTTCCTTTTTCACATGGCAGTTAGAGTGATCTTACTTATAATACAAATTTGAGCATATTACTACGCTTAAAAGGCTTTAATGTTTCCCCAGTACTCTTAGGATAAAGGCCAAACTCTTTAACATAGTGTACTAGGCCTTGCATGGTCAAGCCCCTGCCTACCTCTCTGACTTCCCCTCAACCACTTCTCCCTTTGCAGCCTGAACCAACCTGGAACTCTCTTCCACCCTCCTCTTACCCTGATCATCCTTCAGAGCTCAGCTCAAATGTCACTTCCTCTTGGAAGCCCTCTCTTGACCCCCCAGACAAACAGTCCTACTATCTTGCATTGCCCATAACACAATTGTAATTATACAACTGATAGTATGTGTAATTGTCTCTCTCTCTCTGGCTAGACTGTGGGCTCCAAGAGGGAAGAATTGTCTACCATGATCACCATTCCAGCACCTAGCCCTGGGCCATGGACGTAGTAGGTAGTCAATACATATTTCCTGAGTAACAAATAATACATCTCCACCTACCACCCAGAACCCAACCCAATGGGTGTGGAATATAGCATTGAGTAATTCCCTCAATGACACAGCATAGCTGTTGCAGATACACCACTACCAGCTGCATTATTTGATGGCACAGTGGAGAGAATGTGCCCCCCCCCTTTTTTTTTTTTTTTTAATATCAGGGCCTGGGCAGCATTTGGCAGCTATGAAGGAAGCAAGCTTTAATTTCTTTGTTTGTTGCCAGCTGACATGGTAGCAGTTCCTTCACTAAAAAATCCTTGGCTGGCAGTCCCTGAAAGCTGTCTGTGGCTGCTGGGAATGCTCTTAAAGGGAAACATATGCAGAGAAACAATATTTTTCAAATGTTGGTTTTGTCCCGTCACAGCATCTAGAGATCAAAACAGAAGCCTAGAAATATCTTTAGGAACATGGACTCAGGATGAATTTATTTTGACATAGAATGAAAGACATAGGTTTCATTTATCTATTCATTTATAGTTTCTGTAGAGCTTTTACTGAATTTGTAATTTGTTTCTTTTTAAATGTTTTATTTTCTAGCTTATTTAGGTAAACATAATTGAGAAAAAAAATTCATAAAATTCAAAGTGGATAAGGGAATACAATTCATCTCCCCTCCTTCTTCCACCCCAGCCTTACACCTGGGGTAACCGTGGCTAAACGTCCGTGTGCATCTTTTCAAATGTCTTTCAACAAGTACACAAAAACCCGACTTGTTTCTTGGACTTTATATGGCAGGCTGGGGAGAATCATGTGATCCACATAAAAGCAAAAACGTCTGAAGGCCAATCATAACCTTCCCAGATCCACTGACTCAGAATTCCTGTTTTAGAGAGCAGCACCCACGTGGCTCTCTACATCCTGCAGGAACTTGCTCTTAGAGTAAGGGCGGGTAGGAGAGTGGGCTAAACTCACAGGTATCTGAAATTCTCCTTCAGCAATTCCTTCCCTTTCCGCTAATCCTCTTTCGTGAGCCTTCAGAAAAATGCAAATCGTAGGGAGTGGGGCCATAATTCCTCAGTCCGATTATCTAGAAGGGGTTCCTTTCTTCTCCAAGAGTTAAAGACCTAGCGGACCCGCGCTTCCAGCTTCGCCTCGGGCCAGGCCTGTCGCCCAGCCGAGCTCGCTCGGGTGCTCACTGGACCTTTCAAGCCAGGGGCAAAATCTCCGTCCCGCAGCGCGGGGCCACCTGCGGGCCCCTAGGCTGTGTCAAACAGCGGCTCGGACTCACCTTCCCGAGTCAGGCTCCGGGTGGGTTCTAGGGGCGGAGTGGGAATGCACGGCTCAAGGGTTGCCACCGAGGCACGTCGGTGGTCGTCCGCGCCACGAAGCGTGGTGGGACGTCAGAGTTCAGCCCTTTAGGCCGCGCTTAGGCACTCTTGCTGCCCCCCGGCCGCGGCGCGGGTTCCAGACCCAAAGCTCAGGCACCTTGCCCTTCCAGCTCTCCCGCTCCTTGGGCCGCACATGAGACCTTGAGAGAACCCTTTGCACGGCAAGGAGAACCGAGAGCAGTCCCCCGCCAAATCCCGGGCGGCTTCACAAACCCGAGGGTCGGCTGCCAGTGCCAAGCAGGGCGCCACCTGGGCCTCGGCCTCTAGGGCGTCGTTTGGCAGGTATCGGCGGGCAGAGAGCAAAGGCGCTGGTTTCCCCCTCCCCTGACTTGCCGTGGTGGAGCCCTTACCACCACGCACCAACCCGGGCCTTCGAGAAACAGCTAGGGCCAGTCACCAACTGGCTCCTGCCAGAAAACGTCCCTGGGGTCCTCATCAGGCGATGTGGTTAGTCCCCCAGCATCGGACAGACAAGAGGGGGAAGCTGCTCCTGGCGGGATTTAGACTGGAGTTTGCAAAGAGTGGGTTTCGGGTTCCCTGTTTCTCAGGGGTTCTCTTTCCTGGGGGGTCCCCTTACCAAGGCTTAACCTTGGCTCTCCAGGTGTGGCCAAGGGGCCCGGAGCCTGGGTGGGCTCTGGGCGCAGACCGCCGACCGCGGCGCGCAGGGCCTTCCCCAAACTTGGGGCGAGGGGCGGCGAGCGCGGCGGGGCGGTGACGCGAGGGGCGGCGCCGGGCCTGATTGGCGCGTCCGGGGAGGCGGGGGCCCGGAGCCGGCAGGCTGCGGCGGCCGCGGCGCGGGGAGCCGGGACCCGGAGCGGCGCAGGCAACAAGTGCCGGAGGCAGCCGAGCCCGAGCCCTCGCCGCCGCCGATCCTGTCCGGCCGCGCGTCCGGGCGCTGCGCATGGAGCGGGGGTCGCGGCGGTCGCCGGGCTGAGCCGCGCGGAGCGGCCGGGACGTGGATGCGGCCGCGATCTCCCGCCCCCGCCCCGCCGAGCAGGAGCTGCTCCCGGACAAGGTAGGGCCGGGGCGCGCGGCACCCGCGCCGCATCCCTCCTGTCCGCCGCCCCTCCCCGCGGCTCTCGCCGGCCCCCCGCCCGCTCGCCGGCCCCATCCACTGGACCCTTCCTCCCCCCGCGCTCTCCTCGCCGGTTCCGGCTTCGCCCCGGCGCCCCGGCCGAGGAAACCGTACCTAGGTAGCTCTTGGCGTATTTAAGCGCCTCCATCCCTGGTCGCCTTCCTGACCCCAGAGGAAAAGGATAACGAAAGAGCCGGCGGCCCTGTGCCCCATTCCACCGCCACCCCTCCCCTCCCCACCCTGGGTAGTCCAAAGACCTTCCCCCTCCCCGCTGCACCCCAACTTCCGGGGGAGCCCGCGCCGGGGTGATGCGGATGTTGGCGAGGCGTCCGGGTCCCGGCGCAGTGAAGTGGGGCGCAGGGCGTTTCGGAAGGGGTCGCGCCTCAGCACCCCGCCTCGCACTGCGCTGGTCTGGGTGCCGCATGGGGAGATCAGGTGTTGTACCAGCCACTGAGCGGCTGGCAGCCTCTCCCCACCCCCAGCCGCCTGCCACTGCCACTGCCACCCCTGGGTCCAGAGGCTGTATTCTGTGAAATTTAGGGCTAATCTTTATCTTTGACCTCTAAAAAATATTCCACGCCGCCCTCACTGAATGATTAACCAGGGTACTTGCCCGAGATGGGGGCGGAGGGGGGGGGAGGGGCAGGGGGTTTTCTACCAGGTCCGGGGGAAGGTAATGCGTATTTCGGTAAAAACACCTCGCGTAACAGTGTGCGTGGGGGGCACTGAGTGGGGAGCCCCGCGGGGCCTGAGGGCGCAGGTTCTGGCTGCTATCCCAGGACTGCAGGCAGGCCCTTCCTGGCGGCAACAAAACCGAGTTAACTTGATTTTCAGGCCACAGCATTTTACACTCAGCGCTGGGGAGTTGCGGAACCCCCCCCCCCCCCCATTAATTTGGGAGAAGTCGAGAGACTCCGAGGTTAACTGGTGTCGAGTTCATTTTTAAAATAATACATACGTTTATAACCTGGATTGGCGAGGAGGCTTCCCTCTCCTGCCTAACGCGTGTAAGAGTGGTTGGTTGGTTTTTGCTTTCCAGTCCCCAGGGCCGCTTTAATCTCCCCCAATTTCGTACAATGATTGCTCAGAACAATTCTCCCAATTTTTTTCCCTGCCCCTCCCTTGTGGTATTCTTTCTGTGGATTTCAGATTGGAAGCCAGTTGGTGAATATGGTTTTGTACTTGTTACAACGAATTCTTCCATTGTAATTGCTTGTGCCTCGGGCGGTGGTGGGATGTTAAAGAGGTGCCCGGTGGGGGGGCAGGGCCGGGATTGGGAAGGCGGGACGGGGACCCCCTTGGCGGCTCGCAGTGGGGGGATGCCGATCTGACAGCTGACCCTGAGGGAGACCAGGTCAGGGCGGTCACTTCTTCCCATTTCTGATTCATTTCAATGGAGGCTATTAAGCCTGGTGGAAATTGTGAGAGTTTTACACATAGCCCGTCTGCTCTTAAACCAAATTAGATTTTAAGATCCGGTAAGTGTGGGAGCCCTATATATCTATACTTGAGTACACCTTCTTCCACCCAGCCTTTAAAAATAACTTTTTCCTTATATCTTCTGTTTAAAATTACTTTTGCAATTTGGAATATCACTTTTTCCTATGGGGGTCTCCTTTGCTGGGCTCGCTGCTTTGCATTTAGCTTTTTGCGCGGGCGACCTGTGTGTGATTGAAAGGCATGATTCTCCTTAAAAGTTCTGAGTTCCCATCCTCATTGTTGAGACCCAGTCCCGCTCAGTGACCTTGGACAAGTTTTTCACCCGCGCCTGATTTTCCATATCTGGCTGTGGGGATCATTGTGTCTGCCGTAAAATATTGTTTTCAGGGACAAAATAGGATAATATTTACAAAACACAGTGATTCATGAGAATTAGGAAGTGTTTAATAAGTGGCAGTAATTAATGTAGAATTTTCTCCTGACATCAGATTCCCCTTACCAAAGCCAGTAACCCTTTAGATGTGTCCTAGGCTGAAATTAGCAAAATTTGGCCGATGCAGAGTGCAGGTTTTTAGAATCCAAAGAATGAGACCCTCTTTTGAGTAAATAAACATAATTTGCTTGCTGTAAAGCCTTATGATTTTTTTCCAGATTTCTAATGGAGGCCTGAATATATAGTTGGCTTGTAGTTTTTAAGATTTCCTTGTTTGAAAAATATCCATGGTTCACATTTCTCTAATTCTAGTATACTAAAGTTATGCTAAAAATAGAAAAGAAGAAGTGTTCATTCATGGTTGATTTTTTCACTATACTTTTCATTCAGAGGGGATTTAAAAAAATAAGAGTTACATTAGGAAATGAATCAGGGTCAGAAAAATTATTACTCATTTTGCTTTACATTATGCACTGTTGGTACAAAGCTGACATGTTCTGGATAGAAATGATTTTTCAGCTGATACAGGGGTAAGAGATAAGGTGAAGACTTTGTTTCTCAAACAAAGGAACTTTGAAATTTAAGCTTTAATGTTTTCTAGTAATGCTGGTTTGGTTTTTTTATACCCATAATTTAGATGTGCTGACCAGGATTGTGAATATTACTGAGGCACTTTTTTTGCTTTTAATTCTTTGACTCACTGAAATGGATTCAATATTCGACTCTGTCTAACTTGTTGACAGTTTTGTTTTAACAGTTTCTTAAAAACTTTAAAACTCATAAATGCAAATGATTGGTTTTATAAACACTGACATTCTTGCAATTGATATTTTACTTAGGTTATGTAATCTGTTGCAACTCATCCAATGGTGGTGCATAAATTACCAACGCTGAAAAATTCACGTAATGACCTTTGGTCTAGGTAAAACTTCTTTCAAGTCATTTCAGTCAATTGCCTGGTATTTTTTGTGTTTTGTTAAAGCATGAGCTAAACCCGGCTCTCATCATTTGAAAGTAGAAAGTGTTTCCTGGCTGCATTATTGAAAGCATCCAGGAAAGAAGACAGTGGCTATACCCAATTGGTATGGGTCCAGCTATTCGTTTCTTTTCCGGTCTAAGGTGGAATAACTGTTACTAAGTGCTTGTCAAATGTGTCTCCAAATTGTATGATGAATAAATTCCTCTCTCTGGGGAGGCAGTTACCCTTTGAAAAAGAGGTGTGTGTATGTATGGGGTAAGTCTTTGAGAGAATTGATGAAATGATTTCATCATCATCTGCTGGTGATGAGGCTTTACCAGCCTGAGCGAAGCTGCAGTGAGAACTTGTTAGCTGAAGGAGAATCTGTTACATGTGTTACACACTTTACACTGGAAAAAAGCTATTTTTACCGAGTTTTCTGTTTGTAACAGTTCTCAAATTTAATTTTGCTCGGCCCTAGTGCTGCCCCTATTGTTTTATGCCCTTTGCCCACTAGTTTTGTCTTTTACTTTGTCTTAGTTTTTGTAACAGTTCAATTGTTTTTGAGATTTAGTAGTGTTGATGAAGTAATTGCATTTATGTCTTGAAATAATTTGTGTGATTCTAGCTTTAGCTATTTGCTATAGATAATTCTGTCTCAAAGAACTTTGTTACAACCTATTTTCTGTGCATGTGAATATTCTTTTATAGCAGGGTTAAATTTTGTTTTGATTCTGATGTGGTTTTAGAGGGGAAATTCCCAGTAGCCAGAAAATGATGCTTTCTACTTTTCATTCTGTGGTATTTTAAAGCAGGTTTATTATTCAGACATCTTCACTCTGATGTGATTAGGATGTACATTGCTTACCAGAATGTTTTTTAAAACTGATTATCCAAGACAGTCAATTCTAGGGAATGGCCAGGATTTGTCAGGGTGGCCATGCGGTTGTTTAGGGGTTGTGATCAGGAACCTGGAGTTGATCAGACCAGGATTTTCAAAAAAATCTTGAGGTGCAGTTTATAGTAAAGTAATCTTATGGGCTTATGGGCAGTTTATGGGCAGCTCATTAATGTGTATCCATCTCCCAGATCAAGATAGAGAACATTTTAGCGCCCCCAAAAGTTCCTTGGGCCCCTTTCCAATCAATATCTGCCCCCAGAAGGAACCATTATTCTGACATATATCATTATAGATTGGTTTTGTCTGTTCTTGAACTTCATATAAATGGAATCACACAAAATCATGCTATGTGTAGATTGTTTGTGAAACAGACTTGGAATTGAATCCGCTTTTGCCACTTACTTTGTGACTGAACAAGTTACTTAACCTCTCTGAATCCCAGTTTTCTTATTTGTGAAGTGGCAATAAAGCCCTATCGTAGATTTTCTGGGAAGATTCATGTTGATAATATACTTAATGTACATAGTACTGATGTTTGACACACAAACATCAGTTTCCTCTTCCCTCTTTTATTTCTTTACAAAGGTGGTAACTAAAACAAATAAATCTTCCGTGTACTTTAATAAGCTGTTTTGTTATAAAAGTTATATAGGGTTTTTAAATTGAAAGTTAGCATCAAATCTTGGTTGGTTTAACACCTTGTTGATGTAGCATTTAGTTTAAATAAGATGTATTATTTGTTAATAGCTAGTACCCTGTTGTTTTAAATTGATATTTCCTCTCTAAGTCATGAAATGATAGTCATTGAATCGTCCTATTTATTATTTAGTCACCTCTGTGATATGTGCAGAAGGGCACAGTGAGAGCTAGTTGAAGCTGATGGAAGAGTTTAGCTTGGCTACTAGGCGCCAATAAATGCCCAAGATGCTCAGAACAACATAGATTACTTTTTGTTTTATGAGATATTTATTTATATTTATTCAAAAGTGAAAGCACAGGCCGACTATTAATTGCATGCTTCAGACAAACCATTTAAAACATCAGTTTTTGTAATCCTATTCCACAGATGGTATATTATACATCTGGTCTCCTGTCCCCAGTGTTTTTGGGGAGGAGATACTTCTTACTTTAGGATCATTCTTTCACTTGAGTGATACTTGGGAGGTACTTTCTAAAGAACTTTTTTTTTTTCTTAGAACATGTTTATTTAGAAAAATTTAAAATATGCTAGAAGAAAATAAAAGCATAATTCTATCTTTTTTTTTTTTTACACTGTTAAGAACTTGGTCTAGACCCTTCTCTTCTAGTTACTTTTCTCTGTATCTACATACTTCTAGAAAGACCTTAGGAAAAACACACTTTAGGCAGATTTTGAAAGACCGTATCTTGGTTTCCTCTGCTGCCTTAACAAAGCACAACCAACTAGGTGGCTTAAAACAATAGGAATGTGTTGTCTCTCAGTTCTGGAGGTTAGAGGTCCAAAATCAAGGTGTTGGCACGGCCACACTCCCTCAAACCTGTGGGGTGGAAGGCTTCCTTGCCTCTTGTTAAGCCCCCGTGGTGTGCTGGCAGTCCTTGGCATTCACTTCTTGGCCTTCAGCTGCCACAGTTCAGTCTCTGCCTGTCTTCATATGGCATTCTCCCCTTTATCTGTGTCCAATTTCCTCCTCCTCCTAAGGACACCCGTTATATGAATTAGGTCCATCCTATCTGGTTGGACCTCATCTTTACTAATTGCATCTTCAAAGACCCTATTTCCAAATAAGGTCACATTCCCACACTTGGGGTTAGGGCTTGAATCTGTCCTTCTGGGGCAGTCTCCTGCCTCTGGCCTTTGCACTGGCTATTTGTTGCCCCTGCCTGGAATAAGCCCGGCCCCCTTCTCTGAGGAGAGAGGATTTCTTTGGCCACCCTGTTTTAAAACCAACCACATCCTTGTCCCCTTTACCAGGTTTTACTTTTCATCTTGGCTCATTTCAGCCTCACACTCAACCACAGAATGTTACTCTTCATTGTATGTTTCCTTCCACTGGAGTAAATTCCGTAGGAGCATCGATGGAGGTGTGATTTGTTTATTGCCGTGTCACCAGACCTTAGAGCACCACTTGGTGCATAGTAGGTGCTTGGTATGTATTTGTTCAGTGAAGCCATTTCAGTAGTCTGGGTGGAGGGAAAACTCAGGGCCCAAACCAGGGAGGTACGGTACAAGATTGAAGTGTGTGTGGGCATGATTGTGTTGGAGTTGAGGGAGTGAGACAACTCCAAGTCTCAAAAATGCCCCCATATCACTGCCCTCTCCCTGCCCTCAGCAATTACCATGGCCACTGTCTCCACACCAATGATACAGTTTCTTCAATTGCTAGAGTCACAATAGTTCTATATTAGAATATCAGTAAGTTCACTCTAATCCATACTTTATTACTCCATCTTGTGGACCCTGGGTTGGTGATGTCCACTCCCCCTCTAAATTGAGAGGGGGCTTAGATCCCACATGGTTGATACATGCAGTTCTCTGCTTGCAGTTGAATTTTCCTAAATGATATTGCAGGGACAGATGCTGGACATTATATATCCTGCCATAACCTACTGAAGGTACTGGGGAGAGTATAAACTACAGTGTAAACTATAATGCATGTGGTGCAGCAGTGCTCCAAAATGTATTCATCAAATGCAATGACTGTGCCACAATGATGAAAAAGGTTGTTGATGTGGGAGGAGTGGGGTGGGTGGTGGGGTATGTGGGAACCTCTTATATTTTTTTATGTAATTTTTTTTGTGATGTATGTATCTTTTTTAAAAAGGCAATTAAATTTTAAAAAGTTACTACTGATAATGTAAAAAAAAAAAAAGAGGGAGTGAGAGATTAGGGGAAAAAAACCTCTCATGGTGGGTGGGATGGGATTCAGAAGCTGATTAAGGGAGATCTGAAGGAGGTGACCTGCAGTTAAAGGTATGTTGAGGGCATTTTTTAGCACTCTGGAACCTTGGAAGCTGTGGTATTGTCTGAGAAAGTCCAGGCAACAGGAGTGTGCGGGTACGGGAAGAGACAGCAGTGTCTCTGGGCTCAGGACTGTGAGGAATGCCCATTTTGTGTGGGGTAGGGCAAGGACAAAAGGTGCGAGAGAACTAGGAAGAGAATCACAGGTTTAGGGGGTGATCTTGAACTTGATGGAGGTAGAGGTGGTAGACAGCAGTGTTGGATGCCCTGGGAAGCTGGGAAACTGCAAGGACTAATGAAGGGGATCGGGAAGGTCAAAGCATGACAAGGGACGGCATCTTTTCAGGAAGTTGGCAGAGAAGGGAAGGAGAAGCATATACCTGGCACCGCAGGAGGAAGGAGAGCTTTCAGGTGGAAGAGGCAGTGGGAGATGGTTATTGTCACAAGACCCTAAGGGACGGTGATCCCGGAGAGAGTTGGAGTGGGGTGATGTATTGAAAAGGGGAGACTGGCCTTTGTGGAGGGCTTGGAGAAGATTTTGGTCCCAGACCTGACATCAAATATCTAGGTAACTTTGGCAACCCACTTAGCTCCAGCTTACCCCTCTGCAAATATGATAAAACTTACACAACTTACCACGCTCATTGTTTGAATCAGATGAAATCAGATGTGAAAATATTAATATTCTAGTAAGGTATTCTTGGGAACCATAAACCTCTGCTAAGGTTTACAGTTTGTGCTTCAGAATTTTGTTACTTTTTCTTTGAGACACACTTAACATCCAAATGCTTCTTTGAAGTGTTTCTTTTGAACCCGGATCAGGCTTTAGCACAATAGTGTGACATTTGGAACTAATGAGGTGTATTTTTACATTTATTATTTTACAGCTGACTTTGAAGCTTGTTCTTGAGGAAATTGTGTGGCTTTTATTCTTTAGGTAAATAAGATGCAGCCATTTTTTTTTCTTTCGCCTCACCACATAAGGAATTGTTTTCTTCAAGTGAACTTAAAATATCTCTCATGAATATTCCTATTTTTAACTGAATGCATCTTTTTTGAATTTCTTACCCAGAGATGGATTCTCATTTAAAAAAAAAAACAAAAAACAAAAAACTTTTTAATGGAAATTTTCAAACAATGGAAATGTAGAGACTGATATACTGAAGCCTCAGGTAGCCACCACCAGATTCACCGAGGTGATGGTCTCTCTCCCATCCTTGCCCCATAGGTGGCTGCCAAGCCGGAGACTGCACCACGCAGAGCGGGAGAGGAAAGTTCCCGGGGGAGGGGGGTTCCAGTGTGGAGGTAGTAAAGTACCAGGACAGTGAGCCGTGGGCAGAGGGTGGAAGCTCGAGGCTTCCTCATATGTGATAGCTTAAACGTACTTAAAATCGAGGTGAGTTAAGTCGATTTAAATTGCTTGGTAATAGAAGCCCAGTTTCTAAGCTGCTCATATTTTGAGCAAACAACATGTTCCCTTTTATTTTAACAGCACACATTTGTCTCGACAGGTGGCCAGAGGAGGCTGTGTTAATATTTCACCTTCTCTTTAACTATGTAGACCTAAGTCATGGTTGAATAGCTCCCCCTTTAACAGAGCATCTGTAAAAGAGACGAAAACATCACTGGTTGGGGATATGTATTTTAAATATATAGGATTTATTTTGATTTTTTTAAAAAAAAACCAGGGTTAAACACAATCCTCAAGCATCGGTGTCAGTAACTTGTTGAAATTTAATCAACATTTGAGAGTGGGAGAAGAGGAAGGAAAGGAGTCTGAGAGTAGGAGTAGGGGAGAAGGGGAAGGAAGACGTTTTGCTTGTTTGGTGCCTGTTCCTGAGGTTACCACCCCAGGGTCATGGGTCACAAACAGGCTGTTTTCTGGGAGAAGGATGGCCTCTGACTCTGGAGGAGAGGGGCATCCCAGAGGGAGCCCACCTTAATTGGCTACTCCGTACGCAGGAGGAGCGGCCTCCCAGCCCTTCCCCTCAGCGCCCTGGGACGGGTGAGCCCTGCCTCCCGCGGGGGAGGAGAGCTGGAGCTTGGCCCACCTGGGCGCATCTGGGCTGGGAAGCATGGCTGTGGGAGGGTGCTGGCCACTAGCGCTTCGCACCTCCCCTTGAGGGGCTCCAGTGCTGGGGGGATCCTGAGGGCTGGAGGTGAGGACTACATATAATGCAGTGGCCAGCTCTGCTTGGGGGAATCTAGGTCATCCTCCCGGGAGGGAAGATTGAACCTAGGCCTTCAAGGGTGGGGGTGGGACGGGCGGCAGGAGAGGTGCGGCTGAGGCTGGAGAGGCGCGCGGGCCCGGGGCGGTGGGAGGGGGGCTGGAGCTGGCTGGAGCGGGAGAGCTGGAGCAGGGTGCCTGCGGGTTCGGGCTCCCGGCTGGTGGGGGAGTGCAGCCCTGCAGGCTGGGAGGAGAGTGACTCGGGCTGCCCCTGCCTTGAGGAAGCAGCCGAGGAGTCCTTGGGGACTGGAGGGGGGACAGGAAGATGAGAGGGGCGGCTTGGTGTGGGAAGGGGTGGAGGAGGAACTGCACGACTCGGAAGCCCGGTGTGGGGGTGAGAACCTACACAGCCTGACCCCGGGCTCCCGCCTCCCGCCCAGAGGCCTTCCAGGAGGGGGCTGGAGGTGTTAGGGCGGCAGGCCTGGGGCGGGCGCGGGGCTTTGCGAGAGCACTCAGTGAGGACGGGGTGCTCGCCGTCCTGCCCGCCCCTTTCCCGCCTTGGGGGTTTGGCAGTGGCTGGGCCAGGCTGGGGGTGGCCCGCTGGGTTCCCAGTTCCTGCTCCCCTTCTCCGTCCGGGGAACGTAGGGGCCTCTATAAGTATCTTTTTCTTTAAAAATAAAAACCATTTAATTTTGAAATAATTTCAAACTTACAGCACAGTTGCAAAAAGAATACAAAACATATATAGAGAACTTGAGCCATCCCCCTCCAGATACCCAGATCCACCACCTTTTAACATTTTGCCACATTTGCTGTAGCACTCTATATGTCTGTCTATTTATCTATTTTTAAAACATTTGACAGTAGGTTGTATACATCCTGCTCTGTGAATATTTAACATTTCCAGGTACATTTCCTAAGAATAATGACTTTCACTTTTTTTTAAGGAGGTCCCGGGGATTTTTGTATATGGGAATCAGGTGCTCAACCACTGAGCCACACCTAGCCCCCACGATAATCACTTCTGTAACTATCTTAAGTAGTTATCAAGTTCTAGAAATTTATCATGGATATAAAACTTCTAGTCTGTATTCCAGTATTTTCATATGTCTCAGTAATGTCCTTTTAGGCATTTTCCATTATTAGATCCGGCCCATCATGTATTGCATTTAATTGTTCTTGTCTCTTTAGTATCTCTATTTTTAAATGGTAAAAACAATATACAACATAAACTGTCCCATCTCAGTGATTCCCAAGCTTGCAGTTCAGTGGATTAATCACATTCACAATGTCCTGCTACCTTTACCACCATCCATTACCAGAACTTTCCCCTCCCCAGACAGAAACCCCACACCTTTTATGTATTAACTTTCCATTTCCCCTTCTGCCACTGGTAAGCTGTACTCTACTTTCTGTCTCTATGAATTTGTACATTCTAGCTATTTCAATTAAGTGGAATCATAAATATCTGTCCCTTTTTGTATGACTTACTGTGTTGAACATCCCTACAAGGTTCATCTGTGTGGCACCCTGTACGAGAATGCCTGGGGGCTGAATAACATTCCATTGTTTATATATACCATATTTTGTTATCCCTTCATCTGCTGGCAGACATTTGGATTGCTTCTGCCCTTTGACTATTGTGGCTAATACTGCTGTGTCCATTGGTGTACGAATACGTGTTCGAGTCCCTGCTTTCAATACTTTTTGGTTATTTACCTAGAAGTGAGATCTCTGGGTCACATTGTAGTTCTTACTATGGCTGCAGCATTTTACATTCCCACCAACAATGAATGAATGTTCCTAATTCTCTGTATTCTCACCAACACTTGCTATTTTCTGTTTTTTTTTTTTTTTTTTTTTAAATAGTAGTCATTCTAGCGGGAGTAAAATGATACCTCATTGTGGTTTTTATTTGTGTTTCCATAATGGCTAATGATATTGAGGGTCTTTTCACATGCCTTTTGACCATTTATATATGTTCTTTGGAAACATGTCTATTCACGTCTTTTGCCCATTTTTAAATTAGGTTTTTTTGGTCTTTTTCTTGTTGAGATGTAGGATTTCCTTATATATTCTGGATATTAAGCTCTTATTAGAGATATAGGTCCCAAATATTTTCTCCCGTACTATAGGTTGTTTTTTCACTTTCTTGATAATGTCCTTTGATGTACAAAAGTTTATTTTCATGAAGTTCAATTTATTGTTTTTTTTGTTTTGTTTTTAGTTTGTTGCTTGTGCTTTGGGTATATAATAGCCTCAACAAGATTCTGATCCTTGGAGCCACTTACTCTGTGACATGAGGATACCTCAGTAGCCACTCACAGGACTCGGGGTCCAGTTGAGCCCTTGGCACACTTCCTAGCACATGAAACCCTTGGTGAACAGATGGGGGTTGGGGTGTACAATTATTACTTTGCCATGTAATAAGAGAGAGTGTCCGTGATACTTTAATCCCATTTCTTCACTTTCTTAAAGCCTTTTTTTCCCTTCCCTCGAGGTGTCAGACTCTTGGCCAGCCTTCCAGTTGATTCCTTTATTTTAAATACAACATTATTTACAAATTTTTGCATATGTAAGTTCTACAGAAATTCTGTGATTCTCATGCATGCTTTTTGAAGGGTGTATCAGACAGATATCTCAAAGCTAATCCGGTAAGACCCTCCAGATGGGTGGTACAGGGCAAGGGGCTGGGGCTCTTGGAGTGTGAGGCTGCCCGCCTTGTGCTCCTTGGTATGTCCCTTCACTGTAACTAAGTGCATTTCTCTTTAAGAAAATCTGTCACTGGAAACCGTCATCCTTAACAACCAAGAAATTGAGAATTCCCAAGGCAATTTATTAAATTACTTAAAATAAACACAATGAATGTCAGTGGGATTGATTCAACCATCAAAGTTTTTAAAGAAGGCTATTTTTAATATATAATGTGCAACCCCAAGCTGCAGCAGCTTTTTTTTTTTTAACTATGCAAGGAACTTTATTAATCTTTGTTTTCAGATTTTATTCCCAGATGGATGGTGGTGATGGTAGCACAACATTGTGAACATAATTAATAGCACTGAATTATATATTTGAATGTGCTTAAAGGGAAAAATTTTAGGTTGTATATATGTTACTAGAATAGAAGTTTTAAAAAACCCAACAACATAGGACTGTACAATAAAAACAGTGAATCCTATTGTAAACAGTGGACTGTAGTTGATAGTACAATTATAAAAGTGTTCTTTCATGAATTGTAACAAATGTGCCACACTAATGCAAGGTGTTAATAATAGGGTGGTATATGGGAACTCTGTGTTTTAGGTCTGATTTTTCTGTAAACCTACAACTTCTCTAATAAAAAAATAGTGGGGGGAAAACATTTTATTCACAGGCTTCTTCAGCTTAATTAGCTGCAAAAAATAAATTGTGTATAAGCCAAAACTGAAAAGTCCAGGGGCCTTGAACTCAAAAATATTAGAGGTCCCCAAGACAGTTCACAAAATGATAATGATGGATAACCTCCATCCCCAAAAAACAGAGTATCTACACTACAAACAAAAAAGCTCCTTCCATCTGCTCCTAAGATCTAAGCCCCTTCTCAGTCTGAGGCAGAGCAGGCATCTATCGTCATCCCCAAATCCTCAGGGTTGAGGAATGAACAAACATAAGGGGGAAATGCAACCATGCACAAAAGTAAGCTTATTAACTTTGTAGTAAAGGAAGAAGATGTAGCATTGTCATAACATTAGTGGTTATCAGAGGTTCTGAGGAAAGGGGGAGGGAATAATAGTTGGAACGTAGGACATTTTTAGGACATCAGAATTAAGTGTAAACCAGAGTGTAAACTATGGACCTTGGTTAGTAGCAATACTTCAATATTTATTCATCAATTGTAACAAATGCACCACACAATTGTAAGATGTTGTTAATAGGGGAAGATGGGAGAGGGGGACAGGGTGGGGTATATGGGCATCTGTAGCAGTTTGATATGCTTATGAATTCCAAATATAGATATTAGATTATGCTTGTAATCTGGCCTGTACCTGGGTGTGATTAAGTTATGATTAGGGCTTTGATTGGGCCACATTATTAGGGTGTTGAGTCCCCACCAAGGGGTGGGGACTCACAGATAAAAGGCATGGCAAAGGACCGAGTTGGGGGTTTTTGATATTGGAGTTTTGATGTTGGAGTTTGATGCTGAAGCCCTGAGCTGGAGCCCCAGAAAGTAAGCACACAGAGGAAAGAGAAGCAAGCCCCAGGAAGGGGAGAACCCAGGAAGCCTGAACCCTCACAGATGTCAGCAGCCATCTTGCTCCAACACGTGAAAATGGACTTTGCTTAGGGAAGTAACTTATGCTTTATGGCCTGGTATCTGTAAGCTCCTACCCCAAATAAATACCTTTTATAAAAACCAATCAATTTCTGGTGTTTTGCATCAGCACCCTTTTGGCTGACTAATATAGCATCCCTTATACTTTTGATGTAACTTTTCTATAATCTAAAACCTCTTTAAAAATAAAGCTTATTATATTAAAATACATTAGAGATCTAGATTTTATTAGATCCATAAGCAAAACAAGTTTTTAAAAAAGCAGTTGTGATATAAAATAGCAGCTCCAAGTTCTATCCCTTTCAGAAGTTGACTCAATTCATTCTTGGAAGCCTCATCAAAATTGTCCACAAGATCTGGAACTTCATCTTCACCTCTTTAGTGGCAAGTGTTGCTTTTCTGTCCACAGATTGTTTGAGCAGAGCTTCAGCCAGTCTCCTTAAACTGGACAAACTGTCTGTGTCTGGCTGGTTTAAGATGCTGGGTAGCATTTTTGTCAGCTGCTGGGTCTCGGCATGGCCTGTAATGGTGAAAGAGTTCTCTTGCCAGAGATGGCTGAACTTTAGGGGTGTTAAAGTGGATTCACCGTTCCTTGGTGTGTAAACATATTCACCTCTTCAATACCAGAGATATCGTTTACCCCTACTTTCTTTAAGTAGAACTGAAGCTTTTATCACCAGCTGTCACTGTTCTGTGAACTGCCTTCTTTCTGTGAGCAGTTCCTTTCCCAGTAATGTATACTTGTGCCTGCAGTTTGGCAAATTTCTCCTGGTTCATGATAGTTTCTTTCATTTCATTGGGGCAGCAATGGGTCTATATAGGGACCAGCTGAGATTAGGCTTCACGCAACAATTTCTTCCTGATTTTCGGAGATTATACCTTTTTTTTTTTAAGATTTATTTATTTATTTCTCTCCCCTCCCCCCGCCTCCCCGGTTGTCTGCTCTCTGTGTCTATTTGCTGCTTCTTCTTTGTCCACTTCTGTTGTTGTCAGCAGCACGGGAATCTGTGTTTCTTTTTGTTGCGTCATCTTGTTGTGTCAGTTCTCCGTGTATTTGGCACCATTTCTGGGCAGGCTGCACTTTCTTTCGCGCTGGGTGGCTCTTGGAGATTATACTTTTGTTTTGGAAGGGGTATAAAAGTAAACTTTATTATATTGCAGGAAATTAAAGGAGATGCTCTCAAACTCCACATTTCATGGGGATTGCCAAATATAGTTTAATAGAATTGGGAAGGGCAGTTCATTGTTTTGGAAAAGTTTGTCTGTAGGTGTACCTTTTGGAAGGACATTTTTCTATGCCAGGAAAAATGGTGGCTTGAAATACGCTGTCCAAGTGCTTAACATTAAAATGATTGGTTTTTAAAAAGAACTTTTAAAATTTCTATTTTTGTTTTTGGTCATCTATCACAATCCATGGAATAAAGTGGTGGGAAATCATGTAATTTGGGGGGAAGAGGAGGAAAGGGAGGTATTTGTGAATTGGCTAGGATAACCAACAATCAAAAAGTAACTCCTCAGGCACAAAATAGACTTCTGCAGGGATGCCACCAGGGCAATGGAAGGTACCTCTGTCACCCCCGGACATGTTGAATCAGTGAATTGTTCCAACTGAGAGATTTTCTTGTGTTGATTAAAAAAGGAAAATCTCTAATATCCGTAGCTTTCCATGGCATTGTTTACATCTTCCTGGGTGTCTGCAAAGGCAATGATTTCAATTACTTGTTTTTTGGAAAACCTTCATTTGGGGATTCTTGGCATCCTCTTTGAGCAACAGTGTTGTGTGGCAGAATAGACCTAGGGCTGGTTTGCAAGGTCCAAATGCTTGCTTCACCGAGATTAGTTCTGTGACCTTAGACTAATTATTGCACACCTTTGAACTTGTAAACATTCAATGAGACGAGAGCAGCCTGGCATAGAAAAATGGGCACAGCACATGAGGAGTAGGAAAATTGGTAAGGAAGAAATGAAATTGACAAATTGAAACAGGGAAAGGACAAGTCAGTCCAGCATTTCTCTTTGCTGACTTTAAAGACTTGTTCTCTTTGTAAATTTTTCAAAGCAAATAATCAGACAAGTGAGAAAAGCTGCACATAAGAGGTTGTTCACCACCTTTTTTTTTTTTTTAAATAATTGGCGAAATCAGAAAGCAATTGGTCAGGGTACATCCACAAAAGTTGAACAGTCTGTGACATTAAAAATGATGTTGTTCCAAAAGCCATTCACAAAAGACTACGTGCTGTATGATTCTGTTTATATGAAATGTTCAGAATAGGTAAATCTATAGAGATAGAAAATGGACTGAGGTTGCCTAGGTCTGGAGAGGTTGAGGGGAAATGGGAAGTAACTGCTAATGGGTTTGGAATTTCTTTGGGCAGTGATGAAACATTCTAAACTCAGATCATAGTGACAGTTGTACAAATTATGAATATATTAAAACTGTTGAATGATACACCTTAATGACTTATGGCATGTGGATTATATTTCATAAATCAGAACTAGTACCATTTTTGGAAAAGCATTAAATATGTGCATTGAAAAATCTAGAAGACTGTATGTATCAAAACGTTATCTGTGGCAGGTAAGACTGTGTGGTTTCTTTTCAAGATGTATATATCAGGTTCATTATCAAGCAGAATAAGCAGTAAAGCTATTTCTGAGATTAAATGTGAATGACCTTGTGAAAACCCCTAGCGCAGATCTTGATTTATATCAGTGATAAAATTAGTTCAATCCAGATTTTCGATAGTCTGCTAATTCAGTCAGACCCTAAAGAAAAAAATCAAGTTTCATCAAAATATGCCAAGGGAAAGTGACTTTGCTTCATTCACTTACTGTCCCTTGTGTTTGTGTGAACAATGACCAAAATCATGGAACTATCATGATTGCAGGGTATCATTTAACTAAACTAGTGTCATAAAAGATTAATTTTAATGCCAGCCTAGGAGATTAATCTCATTTGAATTTAGCTTATATTTGGTGTTGTAGAAATTTCCCATTTGGGTGCTGGCTAATTCCGTGGGCAGGTATTAGAGGGAGACTCAGCTGTAGAGAACCTAGGTCTTCTCCCGCATGGAGTGGAATTCCTGCTTGCCTGAAGGTGTTGGCTTTTGGCCTTGTATTTAAGGCTTATCTGTGCCAAATCAATGGACAGAAACCATGTTTTATAGCTTTTTTCACCCCAGCTCCAGACTCAAAATGAATATGTTTATAATCATAAGATAACTTGGGGCTGATGACATAGGCAGCTGCCTTCCTGTGCCAATTATTCTCAGTTATTGCCTCTCAGCTGAAAATTCACCCTTCTATGAAAGTGGATGTGGGCCCCTTACGTGTTTTTCCTTTGCCAGCTGTGTGTCAGCTGAGGGCGCTGCGGTGCACCCTGCAGGAGGAAGGGGTTTTCCTTCCAGGGTCCCACGTCTGGGTGGAGCTGAGGGTGGGTCTCGCCAGTCTCCCAAGGAGCCTGTTGTTTTTCCTCTGCTCGGCTGCCTGCAGGGCACAGCCACCGGGAACGCAGGAGACCGGGTTTCCTTGGGGGATAGAACCTGTTTGGGAGCATAGTGGAAAACGAGACAGTAGGCTGCTGCAGTACTCAGTGGCAGAGCTCAGATGGAACGGAGGAGAGGCGGAGGAGGAGGAGATGGGAGGCTGTGGACGGCAGGAAGGAGCCCTTCCAGAGATTGCCGCCCAAGTAGCTGGGAAGCTCATGCCATTGACAGATGGGCGACCTGCGAAACAGGACTGACTCCCCGAAGCATTTCGAAGTTCATGTCTGGAGTTGACTCTTTTTTTAAGTCCTCTTTTTGGAAGTGATGTTTATAGTAGTGGATGGTTGAGTTTCTGGAGCGAATATTTATGAAAGAGGTAGTGAAGGACAAAACTGGGAAAATGTGCTGTCATTTAGTGTTATGTAGAGGAGGCAGAACTCCTGAAGGAGAACTGTTGAATGCCTACTGTGTGTTAGGCGTTTTTGTGTATATTTAGTCAGAATTGATTCTTAAAACAAGCTAATATCTTAAGTTATATTTTACAAATGAGGAGCTGAGGCTCAGAGAGGTCAAGTAACTAACCTAAGGTTACACAGAATTTGTCTGGCTCCAGGTGCCAAACTGCTTTTCAAAACTGAAAGTGGATCTAGGACATCTCTTTCCTCAAACATCTGCCACCCTTGATTTATAATCACATAATCTTTCCACTAAGGAAAATCTTTCCCTTTTCAGTTTTACTAAAGGCAGAGCAAATGGCCTCTGGGACGTTTAATTCCCTATCACCATTTGCTAAGTTTCTAGTCATCTCTTTCCTTCCTCCTTTTCTGAAAGTTCTACATGTGCTTAGTTGAAGAATAAGTTTAGCGACTAATTTAATTTTAAATGATAACTATTATGTGAGAAAAATAGCAGCAGTGGGCTTTGGGGCATTTGTTATCAGTAGGGATCAGAATATGTCCTGCCAGCCACTTTGATGTATGCTTTTGCCGGTGGGGATGTGTGGGTACATGGCTTCATTATACGTACTTTTCAGTTGTGAACATGAAGTATAATAAAAAATGAACTCGGTGCCAAATTGCTGAATTTAGCTGGTCGTTGTTCCATGACTTTACAGACCTGAGGGAAGAGTTGGACACATCTTCTCAGCTTAGTGCCAGCATCTGGGTGAGGGGTAGAGGGAGTCCCGGGCCCCCCGGCCCCAGCCCTGGCAGGAGCCCAGGCCAGGCTTCTTGCTCTGGTTAAGGAACAAAGCTCTAGGTATGGCTCAGTTCCTCTCACCCCCTTCCGCTGCTTCCCTCTCATCCTCACCATCTGCCATGAGGCTGGGAGCTGCTCTCCTCTCCCCCAGAACCACTTAGCTACAAATTGTCCCTGTCTGGGTTGATCTGAGCAGAACCTAGAAAGGGCTGGCAGGAACCAGGCAACAGATGGGAGCCGTGTGGGAGGTAAGGATTGAGGTAAGCTGCTCTCGCCAAGCTCCTGGAGGCACGGGGGGCAGGCAGGCTGACGGACAGGTTCCCCAAAGAGGAACGCGCTCTTCCCTCCAGCCCCCTTCCCACCCGTGACATCATGCTGGAATTATGCTCATTCTCTGAGGATGTGTTTGTGCTGATTGCACAGGAGACTGGACAGGAAGCTGCTAACTCAGACTCTTCTTCTGTAGCTGGCTCTCCTGTGGCTGACCAGGCATGTCTCAGCTTGATTTTGGGGGGTGGGTGAGAATGGCCGATCATTTCATTTCATTATCACAGGAAGGTCCTGCCTTCCTTTTCCTCTTCGCCTTGGTGCTGGGGGGAGTACAGGGCAGACCCAGGCATCGATTTTGGAATCAGCCCTGGGGGTGGGTGCCGGCTGGTCAGTGGCCACGCTGGCCCCATTACAAGGTCTTCTGACCAGTGCTTTGCTTCGGTGTTTATAGTGCTGTCAGAACTGAAGGGAACCCTTTGGAGTCATCTAGCTCAGGAGTTCCCAGTCTAGTATCCATGAAGGAAGCTTTGGGGTTGTTTGTTATTTTCAGCATTTCAGACGCCTAAAGAAAATCAAGGCTGTGAAGGCTACGTAGATGCTGAAAGCCTTTGCTTTTGGTTGGAGTGAAACCGCCTGAATGCCTAGCATGCGTCTTCTGTGGATGGGTAGGAGGCAGGTGTGAGGGTGATTAGCGGAGAAATGAGAAAACTGATAAAAATGGAGAAATCGTTCCAAACTGTGGCTTTGTGTGAGAAGAAGTAAAAGCCGCCTCTCATAAGAAACTTGAGAAATTGACTTCCTCAGTGTCATAGAGAAAGTCTATGTGTCTCTTCACAGTCGGGTCATCTTTCCTCATATTCCAGCGTAACGTATAGCAGGTGTGGCGCCACACTGCTCGGGTTTAGATTCTCACTCCACTAGCTCGGAACCAGGGCCAATTATGCCTAATGTCTCGAAACTTCATTTTCCTCATTTATGAGATTCTTGACCACAGCACAGGCCGCCTACTAGGGCACGAAAATGGAATGTGTGAGGTGTTTTACCTGAGCTGGACCTAGAGCAGTCTGTCAAGAAATGTTCCTTGTGATACCACCCTGCTTCTCAGATCTAATTTTGATTCATGGGAGTTTCATGAATCAAAATGTATAAACATAAGGCTTTTGTAAAGATTGACCACAGGAAATAAAATCAGCATCCTTTCAGTTCCTTTAGCCATAACCCTGTGCAGCAGTATTTACTTGCATCATGGTTAAAAACTCAGACTCTGAAGCCAAGCTGCTCGGGTCTGAATCCTGGCTCTGCCATTTACCAGCTCTGTGACCTTGGGCAAGTTAATTCACTTCTCTTACCTCAGTTTCCTCATCTGGGAAAAAAGGGGAGGGGGTGTTTAGCACAGCTGCCTCATAGAATTGCTGGTGCCTGGCACAGAGTGGGTGGTTCACAGTGCTTGTTAAAATAAAGCAGAGGTGTTCACAGTTTTACACTTAGGAGCCCTCTCTAATAGATGGCTGTGGGTACACGGGCGGCAGGGCCACAGGGAAGGATGGAGGTGCTGCAGGGTGGGCCCTGGGACAGAGCCCCTGCTTGACACTGCAGGGCGAACACGGCGGGTGAGCTGTGGGGCCACTCCCCAGCACAAGGTAAAAAGCTAAGGTTGTTCCTTGTTTGCATATGGGATTTTCTCCTATTTCTGTTACTCAGAATGAAAATTCTGTTTTAGAACATCTTCCCCAGCTGTGGGGTAAGTTTTCTTTTGCAAATTCTTTTGAAGCAACGTAACTTCCTGCTCAGAAGGGACAGGGAATCAGTTCTATGTCTGCGATGGGAATATTTACTCAGATACTCTCAGAGCCTTTTCCCACAGATATTTTTATGGGGGTCATTGCTTGATCGTCCTTTCCATGAACTTCAGCTTGTTGTAAGAGGTTACCAAAAGCAGAGTTCCCACGTAAGGGACTGTGCCAGGTCACAAATGGAAGGTGACGTTTAAAATTGATGGGAATCTGTAATTGAGATTCTTGGTTTCCTCACCCTTCCACCTCAGGTTGGTTTCGAAGAAATGCTCTTTTGCAAGTAAGAGCAAGAGTTCCCCTAAGCTATGCCTTTGAGAATTTGGGCCCTTACACAAGAAAGCTGGCCTATTCTCTTACGGGGTGAGGAGGGAAGCTTCTAGGTGTTCCCATTCCACCCTTTCTCTCTCTCTCTCTAGTAGTCAAATATATTATGATCTTGTGTTTTCAGTCTTGAGCCAGCTCTTTTTTTTTTTTTTTTATTGACTTTGTAATAATATTACATTAAAAAAATATATATATGTGAGGTCCCATTCAACCCCACCCCCCCCACCCCCCCTCTTCCCCCCCAACAACACTCGTTCCCATCATCATGACACATCCATTGGATTTGGTAAGTACATCTTTGGGCACCTCTGCACCTCATAGACAATGGTCCACATCATGGCCCATACTCTCCTCCATTCCATCCAGTGGGCCCTGTGAGGATTTACAATGTCCGGTGATTACCTCTGAGGCACCATCCAGGGCAGCTCCATGTCCCAAAGACGCCTCCACCTCTCATCTCTTCCTGCCTTTCCCCATACCCATCGTCCACCATGTCCACTTTTCCCAATCCAATGCCACCTCTTCTATGTGGACATTGGATTGGTTGTGTCCATTGCACCTCTATGTCAAGAGGAGGCTCAGATTCCACATGGATGCTGGATGCAATCCTCCCATTTTCAGTTGTAATCACTCTAATTGAGCCAGCTCTTGAGGCTTCACTTTTTACCTGGACCAGGTTATGAGAATGTAGCCGTACCTTGTATTACTAGAAAGAGGAAGAGATCCTAAGAGCCCTGCGCTGGGAGTGGGTTGTCTCAGCCTTGTCAGCCACTGTTAAGTATCATTCGGACACATTACTTGGCCCCTTCTGGACTTCCACTCCCCATCCCACCCCCAGCGGATAAGTGGCATCCCCTCAGCTTCACTTTGGGCTTCTAATAAGACGTGTAGAAAACGCTTTACTTACTGAAGCCTTAGCAAGGTGAAAATAGTGTTCCTTAGAAGCTACACAGCTCTCTCTGAGTTGAGGGCAACTGGGGACTATATCCTGCCTGGATTTGGGAAATAATAGTCCGAATTCATGGCAAATGAAGTTGGGAGTCTAGTCTTCAAAGCCTTTCCAAAAAAGGACTGTTGATGTCAATGATAGAAATTCCAAATAGTTAAGCTAGATTCCAGACTCCACGGCATTCCCTGTTACCTATTGATTTAGCTGGGATCATTTCATGTTCTATACACCCTATACTTTTTCCTGGGAAAATTAGTTCTAGAAGTTCACTGCCTGCTATGTAGCATACTCTGATTCCCTTCTTTCTTCCCTAAGCTGTCCTTTTACTCAAGAGTTTTAGGAATACCTATTGATGTGTAAATTCCTGTTCTGAGTTGAAAATTTCTGCCGAGTAGTTTTGTGTTTATAATATGTGCATTTTTTTCCTGTATACCCTTCTAAATCTTTTCCCTTATTGTAGTCCATTCTTCCATTCATCCTCATACTTCTCCTTCCGGCCCTTCTTCTTCTCCCAATTGCTTTCAGCCCAAAACCTAGAGATTATTGCTACTTTGGCATAAGAAAGTTTTCCCAATTTAAAGGGAATCATTTAATTCTTAAAAATGTCTCAAATCTGGAAGCCAAAAAATAATGCTTAAATAAATGTCTAGGATTTGTTTTATTAAAATATACTAGTTTTTTGTTTGTTTGTTTTTTTTAGGTATGGGGGCCGGGGATTGAACCCTGGACCTCATATTTGGAAAGCCAACACTGTCAACCACTGAGCCACATTGGCTCCCTGGAGTTGGTTTTTTCATTTGTTTGCTTGTTGTTTGTTTCTTTGTTTTTAGGAGGCATTGGGGTCCGAACCTGGGATCTCCTGTGTGGGAAGCAGGTGCTCAACCACTTGGGCCACATCTGTCCCCTGATACTGTTCTTTTTTTTTTTTTTTAAGATTTATTTATTTATTTTATTTCTCTATTCCCCCACCCCAATAGTCTGTTCTCTGTGTCTATTTGCTGCATGTTCTTCTTTGTCCGCTTCCGTTGTTGTCAGCAACATGGGAATCTGTGTTTTCTTTTTGTTGTGTCATCTTGTTGTGTCAGCTCTCCGTGTGTGCAGTGCCATTTCTGGGCAGGCTGCACTTTCTTTCACGCTGGGTGGCTCTCCTTATGGGGCGCACTCCTTGCAAGTGGGGCTCCCGTACGTGGGGACACCCCTGCGTGGCACAGCACTCCTTGTGTGCATCAGCACTGCACGTGGGCCAGCTGCACACGGGTCAAGGAGGCCCAGGGTTTGAACCATGGACCTCCCATGTGGTAGACGGACGCCCTAACCACTGGGCCAAGTCCGCTTCCCTGATACTGGTTCTTAAACTTCATCAGATACCCATGAAGTGTCTATTTAAGTGCTTTAGCCCTTCCCAGTTAGGCTCATAGTAAAGAAATGTAGGTTGCCATAGATATCATTTTAAACTAGAAGGAAGATTGACAAAGACGTACTGATTCAGACCTTTAGTGCGCTCCTAAGATTTCTTCAGAGGCTCATTTGACCTAAGAATGGTATGGACCCTAGACTTTGGTGTGGACGTTTGGAATTTGTCAGGCTATATGTGATTTGAAGCCTGTAATTGGGGAGTAAGAAATGTTTCATGGTACCTTCTTTGGAAAAAAGTTTAAGAAGGCCCTCTCTCTTGATATTTCAGTAATGGGAATCCTCAGTGTTAGAGGGCAGATAGATAGTGGTTGGGAAAATGAGGGGAGAAGTGAGTTGTAAGGGAAGACTGTGTACTTGGTGGAGCTCTGAGAACACCTGCCTAATTTCATCATCTGCCATGTTATTCTCTAGACTTGCAAAGGTTTTTAGAGAGTGGGGGTATGGATAGAGCCTGGCTTTTAAAAGAATTTTACTTCTATGTCCCTAGTTGAAGCAGTGACTAATACAAGCAACTAGATTAAGTAGATACTAGGTGAATTTTATGAGACACAAAATAGCTTGTGAATTCCTGTTGCTCTACTCTGGCTGTCAAAGATGTAAAAGCTTCACAGCATACTCAGCATGTCCCATACTCATCAGTCCCAGATATTCTGGGACTATTAGTTAGAATCCAGTGAATTTATAAAACCTATGACAAATGTAGACACTGTTCTTGATTAAAATGGTCACTCAACTTTGTTATAGAGGTCGGAGAAGAGTGGCCACTATTTAACAGGTGTTCTTGGAACCACATTGCTTTGGTTGGTTTATGCTCTTCAATATAAACTAGGAATAAATAACAATACCTACTTCATAGTGCCTGGGACACAGTGCTTCTGTAGGATTCTTTTCAAAGGAAAGTGGAGTAATTCTATTATATGAATATACCACAGCTCTTAATCTGTTCCCCTATTATTTGGGTTGTTCTCAGTTTTTGGCTGTTGTGGATAAAGCTGCTCTGAATTTCTTCTACATTCTATCTCTGAGTCTGCACTAAGCTGCAACCCTGGGCAAATATCTTTTTATTTTTATTCATTTTTTTTTTTTTAATATTACATTAAAAAAATATGAGGTCCCCATTCACCCCCACCGCCCCCACCCCAGCACTCCCCCCACAGTAACACTCTCCCCCATCATCATGACACATCCATTGCATTTGGTGAGTACATCTCTGGGCATCGCTGCACCCCATGTTCAATGGTCCACACCATAATGGGCAAATATCTTAATCTTTCTACCTTAGTTTCCTCATCTGTCAAATGGCAGGTCATGAAATAATGTAGGGTTGGGACTAGCATTTTTAAAGAAAGTAATATGTGTATGTACACTTGTGTATGCTGGAACACAATGTGAAATGTATTTGTTACTATGGATTGTGGTAAAATCAGTTTGCAAGGCACCGGCTTATATGTGCCCTGTTAAGCAAGGAAGTTGAACAGCTATGAGGTTATTCAGCAAATGCATATCTCTTCCCTCATGGTGTCCAGAACAACAACAGTCATGTTAAGAGTCACTTAACATAGTGCCATAGTAGGGGTCAGGCACTGTTCTAAAAGCTTTACGTTTAAAATCATATGGTCCATGGGAATGGATGTGGCTCAAGTGGTTGAGCGTCTGCCTCCCACACGGGAGGTCCCGGGTTTGATTTCTGGTACTTCCTGAAAAAACAAAAACAAATAACAAGCAAACAAGTGAAAAAGCCAACTCAAGGCAGCCACTGTGGCTCAGTGGTTGTGTGCCAGCTTCAATCCCCAGCCCCTGGTACCTCAAAAAAAGAAAGATATGGTCCTCACAACCATTCTATGAAGTGGGTATTATTTCCCTTTGATAGATGGAGAAGCTGAGACACAAATTATGCAACTTGCCTGTGATCCCAAAGCTAGAGTGGAAGGGCCACTATTTTTTTGAACCAGGGCAGTGTGACTCCAGGATCTGTGCTCTCAACCACTTTCCAGGGGAAACAAGACAAAGAGGCAAGCGAAATAAATAAAAATGTATGAGCAAATGTTCATTAATAATTATGTAATTAATATAATGTCCCTCCCCCTTTTATTCCAGATATGAGAAATGAGTGTTGGACGTCGAAGAATAAAGTTGTTGGGTATCCTGATGATGGTAAATGTCTTCATTTATTTGATTGTGGAAGTCTCCAAAAGCAGTACCCAAGAAAAAAATGGAAAGGGAGAAGTAATCATACCCAAAGAAAAGTTCTGGAAGATAACCGATCCTCCCGTGGCGTATTGGAACAGAGAACAAGAAAAACTGAACAAGCGGTACAATCCCATATTGAGCATGCTGGTCAACCAGACGGGGGACATGCACGGGTTTTCCAACATCAGCCATCTGAATTACTGCGAGCCTGACCTGCGGGTCACTTCAGTAGTTACAGGTTTTAACAATTTGCCGGACAGATTTAAAGACTTTTTGCTCTATTTGAGATGTCGAAATTATTCACTGCTGATAGATCAACCAGATAAGTGTGCAAAGAAACCCTTCCTCTTGCTGGCGATTAAGTCACTCACCCCGCATTTTGCTAGAAGGCAGGCGATCCGGGAATCCTGGGGCAGAGAGGCCAACGTGGGAAACCAAACGGTGGTGCGAGTCTTCCTGCTGGGCCAGACGCCCCCCGAGGACAACCATCCCAACCTGTCAGACATGCTGAGATTTGAGAGCGAGAGACACCAAGACATTCTCCTGTGGAACTACAGAGACACTTTCTTCAACCTGTCCCTGAAAGAAGTACTGTTTCTCAGGTGGGTGAGCACTTCCTGCCCAAACGCCGAGTTTGTCTTCAAGGGCGACGACGATGTGTTCGTGAACACGCATCACATCCTGAATTACTTGAATAGCTTATCCAAGAACAAAGCCAAAGATTTGTTTATCGGCGACGTGATCCACAACGCGGGACCTCATCGCGATAAGAAGCTGAAGTACTACATCCCGGAAGTCGTGTACTCGGGCGTCTACCCGCCGTACGCCGGGGGCGGTGGCTTCCTCTACTCGGGCCCGCTGGCCCTGAGGCTGTACAACGTCACCGAGCGCGTCCACCTCTACCCCATTGACGACGTTTATACTGGAATGTGCCTTCAGAAACTCGGCCTCGTTCCAGAGAAGCACAAAGGCTTCAGAACATTTGATATAGAGGAGAAAAACAAGAATAACATTTGTTCCTATGTCGATCTGATGTTAGTCCATAGTAGAAAACCCCAAGAGATGATCGATATTTGGTCTCGGTTACAAAATGCTCATTTAAAATGCTGAAATACAGATAGACTAAAGTTTGCATAGGAAGGCATATATCTTGAGTAACTCCCATGTTGTGTTCACATATTTAGAGTAATTTCTATGTTAATCCATCAGAATTGCCTTCATAAATAGTATCCATTTGAGGGTCTGTAAACCTTTTAATTTGGTACTTTTCTGAAGAAGGAAGGCAGAAGATGTTGATTTTTTAAAGAGGATATGGCAGGACAATTGGCTCTGATCCTTACCACTGTTTTGTGGTCATTTTTTCCTTATTTGTCCTCCCTTTTAGTCTGAAATCCTAAGTTTCTGGAATTTAACCATTTTAAGTTATTTTTGTTTAGCCTTCAGATATGATATTTCATTCATTTGTCTGTCATATGGGTGTTTATAAACCTGTTGACCGCAAAGATTTTGTTACACACTATCCAGTGGCTTCTGGAATTTAATGGAATTAAATTATTTCCATGAAATTTGGGTGAATTTTTAAAATTGTCAAGAAAACTTGACTTCTGTTGAAATTTCCTGCTACCCCAACAGTGTTTTCTTGTGTTAATCTAGTCAGTTAATTTTGCAAAATGAGAGTCACTAACATGGGTCCAGTTTATTTTGTCCTGGTCTTACTACCCTCATAATAAAGAGAAAGACAATTTCATTTTCCTAGTATTTGGTTTGCTGGGTGGCGTCATGATAGTTCTCTAATTTTAGTATTTGAAAATAATAAAATAGTTCTCTAATTTTAGTATTTGAAAATAATGAGTATAAGTCCATAATGGCCAACTGAAGATTGAATTGCCCCTGACAACTATACTGAGTTTGTGATTTTTAAATGTGGACCTGGAAGGCATATATAACTTTTGAACTTTGTCAGGTTGAAACTCCAGAATTCTATTCTTGCCATATTTTCACACATTGCTTATACAAAATTACTATTCTGAATAGTCACTGCTTCCCTGTCTCAGTGTAGAAGTGCCTGTGTTTTTATTTATTGTTCAGATCAAAGACCAAAACATTTTCTTAAATATATTTTGTGTAATATTTTATTTGTATACAGTGTTGTTGATGAAATATTTAACTAGAGCATGGTATTTTAAAATGTTAAGGTGTAATATATGTTAAATAAAGCTAACTGTTATTTTTGAATTTTAAAATGTGTGTGTTTTTTTTTTGTATGAGCTACTAGAGGTGATGAAACCCTGCCAAACTATTGCTTATACATACTATCTTGCAACATGCTTTCTTGAAATATTTTTGTGTCTATAGGTGTGAGGATTTTCTTCTCTGACGCAATACTGGGGACTGTAAGAAGGAGGAAATAAAGACTGTGTATTTTTAATTGTCATATGTAATATATAATATGTAATAGTCCATGATCTCTTCAAATTATCACAAAGAATGTTCCAGAATTTTCCCAGTGCCCATCCTTTTTCCTACCTTGGATAACATTTTCCAGAAAGAAACCATTCCTCCCCCTGCCCCTGTGCCATACCCAAAATCATAACAGTAACATTAAACTATTACTTTTTCTCTCAATGGGTCATTATTTCCCTCTATATTTAAAATTCTCAAAAGTGCTTTTCAGTTTAGAGTCTTTGAAGAGAAGTGTGAACCTCTGTTTGTGCTTCCATTTTCAGTGAACATAAAGACTATAATTAGTAAATGGAGCTGCAGCATGAAAACCGTATTATCCTGAGCCATGTCCATTTGGGGTTTGTACCCATGATGAAATACAGAGGCAACCCTTGATGATTGGAGTTTCTTTCATAGACTAATGTTCAGAATAAATTGCTAATATTCAATTAAAAACGAGTAGACATGGGAAGCGGATTTGGCTCAACAGATATAGCATCTGCCTACCACATGGGAAGTTCAGGGTTCAAACCCCGTGCCTCCTGACCTGTGTGATGAGCTGGCCCACACGCAGTGCTGATGTGTGCAAGGAGTGCTGTGCCATGTAGGGGTGTCCCCTGTGTAGTGGAGCCCCACGTGCAAGGAGTGTGCCCCATATGGAGATCTACCCTGTGCGAAAAAAGTGCAGCCTGCCCAGGAGTGGCACTGCACACAAGGAGAGCTGACACAGCAAGATGATGCAACAAAAAGAGACAGATTCCCGATGCTGCTGACAAGAATACAAGCGGATGCAGAAGAAGACACAGCGAATGGACACGGAAAATAGACAACTGGGGGGGGTGGGGACAGGGAGAGGAAAAAAAAAAAACCCCGAGTAGACACATGGTAAAACTCAAAGATAGAAGGATTAGTGTTGTTAGAAGGCCTGTCTTGAATAATTTTATGACTACTTTCTCCTACTTGGAATGTTGAGGCCATGTAGGAACACAATTGGGGACAAATATCGATGTGGGTTTGAATACTTGCATCAGCCAGGTCGTTCTGAAGGTTTCATGGAGCCTTCATCTGACCTTCCTATGCCAGTGGTTGCGGTACAACTCTGAGGGCCACACTGGGTTTAAGGAAGAATAAAGCAGCTCTAGGAACACTCACAGATAATTGGTACACAGTTTGCATGTGTCCATGCCTTTTTTGGCCTGTGCCATTGTTAGAACATAAGTCCTTGGTGCTGATGATGTTTGGTGGGTGAAATAACCTCTGGCCCTTCTTTTTTTGACAGAAGTTCTTGTGTGCAGCAACTGCCCAAGCCCACAAGACCTGGTGACTTTGTTTTAGTTTCCTAGGCTGCTTAAGCAAATACCCTGAAATGGGTTGGGTTAAAACAATGGGAATTTATTTGCTCATGATTTTGAGGTTAGGAAAAAGTCCAAATCCAGGTATCATCAAGGTAATGCTTTCTTCCTGAAGACTGGCATCCTGGGGCTGGCTGCTGATGACCCTTGGTTCTTAGCTTGTCACATGGCAAAGCCCATGGTGACACTCCTTGTCTCTCCTTTCTCTTCCAGTTCTGTTGATATTCAGTTTCTGGTTGCTCCTTCTGGCGTTCTCTCTCTGAGTTGCAGTCTGCTTATAAAGGACTCCAGTAATAGAATTAAGATCCATTCCGACTGTGCTGGGCCATACCTTGACTAAAGCAACTTCATCAAAAGGTCCTACTTAAAAAGGCTGCACACCCACAGGAATGGGTTAGATTTAAGACCATATTTTTCTGGGGCACATACAGCTTCACACCATCACTTGCTGCACTGTGAGGTCGATCTCACCGTCTCTTCAGCAAGGACTAATTGGGTTGCAAAGCTTTACACACACTTGGGGCCAGACGTGGTACTAACTGATCGTTAAATCTGTGAAGCCCTCTCTGTACTGATGAGGTGGATTATTCCCTGAGCCTCCACCTCATGTATGTGAGTGTCAGAGGGTTATTTTATCCTTCAAGAACTGCTTAACAATGCCACAGCAGAAATTGGTGTTTGGATCTTTTTCACGGCTGCTCCTAAATCATGTTGATTTTTTGTTGTCAAAAAAAGTCTGAAGAAGCACTTGCCAGCCAGCATTTGGACTTTTCACAAACCCAACCTGGCCTTAAGAGGAAAAGGACGAAAGAGACCCAGTTCATTCCCACCTGGGCCCCTGGTCTTACCCATCTCCTTTTTTGAGTAGGTCAAGGAAGAATAGAAGTATAGGAAATTGGGGAGCATGTTGTGTGTGTGTGAGGGGGTGGGCACACCTTTGAGGTACACTTGGAAGTTGAGTCCATAATTATAGGCACACAAAGTATAACTGTCTCATACTTCTCCACCCATACGGAGTAGGATTTTGAGGTGCTGGGTCATCTTACCACCACTGAGATGAAGAAAGAAAGGGTGACTTTATTGGAGCAAAGGATGACTTACCTTCACTTCCAGGAAAACTAAAGTGAAATGAGACTTTACTTGGGCCAGAAGTTAACTTCTGCATGATTTATCTTTAAATGAAATAAAAATCTTCATCCAGAACAGAAAATTACTTCATGTGCTGGGCATTGGAGAAGTTCCTTTTTCCCCTAATGTTCTTTATTTCTATAATGGCTTTATTCTTTAAATGCTGTCTTCAAAAGTAGATGTTAAGAATCAGGGACTGTCTTTAAGGAACCCTAAACTTGTTTGCTGACATCACATGAATTACATAAATGTGTGTGTAAACGTTTTTTATAAGGTGCACCAAAATAAAACTTTACCTGCAAGGTGACTTATTTAGTATTTAGGTGCATTTCCTGCTTCTCTGTCACCCTGATCTGCGTTTAGGAATTTTCCTACCCAACAATAAAGCACAGCAACCCCCACTGCTCTGGAAAGCTTCCTGTGACTCGCCCTTTCCCAGCCCGTCTTCCACTGATATTCTCTCTCCCTGCTCATCACCCAAGTCCCTCTTGAAATCTGGCTCCCCTGGCAAGTCATCAGTAATCCTGATCGCGCACACGGCTTTAAATAGAGCATTCGGAAGAGAACAAACAGAAAAACTCTTATCCTGCTCTTGGTTCTACCAGAAACGGACCTTCAAATGAGGGTTCTAGGGCAAGTCTGTTTTGGGGGAAGTGCAGGTACATAGTTAGGGAAGTGGGGACAGGATACTGGGGAGGAAGGAAAGCCAGTAAGAAATGCAGGCTAAGCTGCTACCACCGTGAGACCGGCGCCTAATCTCAGGGGAACCTCTGAGCAATCGCGCAAAATACATGCTTTGGGATCATCCCTCCTAAAGGGCGAGGGAGCTGACTGGGGCTTTTTAAAAAAAATTATACCTCAGCTTTACTGTGGTATAATTTTCCCACCATAATATCTACCCATTTTAAGTGTCCAATGATTTTTTAGTAGATGTATAAAGTTGTGCAGCGATTACTGCAAACTACCACAAAACCAATTTGGTTTTCAGGCATAACCATTTTATTACTTAGTCCTATAGAAGTTTTTTGTCTGGGTCTTTTTTTTTTTTTTTAATTCCCAAGATCTTGCTCTCTGATTGCTCCTTTTTCCATAGCAGCCTGCTCTTTGTGGATGCAATGACTTCTTATGAATTTATATGTTTTATTCTGATGATTCTTAATGAGTTCTCTCAGGGTTCAGTGTGCTAATTCTTAGTTCTCATGAGAGAGAATACCAAGTGATCCTTGATTGACATTTTTTTTAAGGAGGTGCAGGGATCAAACCCAGGACCTCATATGTGGGAAGCAGGTGCTCAACCACTTGAGCTACATCCGCTCCTGACATTTTTATGAATGAAGGATGAAAGTAATTCATGTAAGTTCCTGGGAAGGGTTTCTTCTTCACATCTGTTTACCCCAGAGGCCCCTTGCGGCCTTGGAAGGCTGGATTCAGGTCTGTGTGAGTGTCCTCTTAGGCTCATGTCCTTTAAGGACTGAGTGGGTGGGAAACAGGCGACTGGATGCTGGAGCAGATGCTGGAGCTGCCTTTCCTCTCTTGTGCTCTGAAGTTTCTTTTGGGGTGCTCTGTCTAGCCTCTCCTCCCGGCCTGAAACGATACCTCTGCTCAGTTCATAGGACGTTTCTTAGCACGTAAGCCTCAGGCTCCTGCTCAGCGAACTTGCGTGTCCGTGTGTAGGTGTGGGAGGGAGGGAGGGCTGGCTCAGCTGTGGCACAGCCAGGCCCTCCGCTAATGCCTCCGCTGTGTCCTCCAAGCTGGAGGCCTCTGAGGCTTCCCTGGGGGACTCATCCCCACGTCCCCCGCAGCCTTCTCCATTCATCTTCGGGCTGCGGTTTCCTCTTCTGGTTTGTCCGTTAGCACAATCCCATGCATTTCCCATTTTAGAGAAATAAAATCTTCCTGCTGACGGCACTCTTCGGTGCTGCTCTGACGTTCCTCGTTTTTGTATCTCTTCTGACATTTCACAGGGGGAGGAGGCTCGTCTTCTGACCACCCACGATCCTGAACTGGAAGCCCCCAGCGCTTTTTCTTGCCATCCTTGACCTTGTAGGCGTTTCAGTTCTCTTCCCTACCTCATGTGATATGGTGTTCTTGGAGTTCTTGCTCTCGCCCATTCCATCATGAAGTCCTTCTTTGGCTCCTGGACCCGAGCTTCCTGTGCTGCCCCCACAGCCTCTTCCTGGGCCCCTCCCTTGGTGGGCTCCTCCCTTTCTCCTCAGGAGCCTTTTCTGTGGGACCCCCTGTCACCCATATTTCTACCTCTCAGCCCTTTTCTGAGTCAGCCGCCCTCTTCAGGCCATTGCCAGCTGAGTTGGCCCTTCAAACCAAGAAGAAAACTGCCAAGTGGACTTCTGGCCCACCCTTCCAGAGCCGAGGGCCATGACGCTAAGGCCCTCACGGTCAGTTGCCCCTCCTTCCCTCCAGGCGGTCCCATCTCCGCAGAACCTGCTCACCTAGTGCTCCCTGGAGTACAGATCTCCCAGCTCAGCAAGACTCTCAGGGTCCCACCGGTCTAATCCGTTAGATTCCCAGAATCCCAGTTAAACCCCTCTGATCCCCATCCTGTCCTGGGGGAGGCCTTACCTAGTGGGAGGTCAGTGTCATGGCCTAAGCATGTATCTCCCCCTTGGCTTCTGAGCCCCTCGAGTGCTCTGACCTCTGCGGAAGGCTGGAGTGCGCTTATGGGCGCTCGGCTCCCTTTCAGGGCCTCTGGGCTGCCCAGAGCCTTGAGTGTGAAGGCGGCGGGAGTGCCCCTCACTCCAAGGCAAAAACCCGAATCCTCCAGGTCGGTTCCTCTGTGGTTGGAGCACTTTCTACCTTGCCTCGCCCTTGTGCACTTGCATCCTGTGTCAAGGCCAACCCCTCATCCTCCCTGTGTCCTGCGCCCCCCAGCCCCACGAAGGGCCACCTCAGACTGCCTGGGGTGAGGCTGCTGCCCCCTTGTTCGTTTATTCATTCTTCTGCTTGGGGGCTCCCCTGAAAGGGCTTGGGACAGAGCTGTCTCCCTGCGCCCTGGAATCCATGAGGCCCTCTCTGCAGAGCTCAGCGGCTGGGGAGATAGCCTCAGGGAGCAGGGCTCCAGGCCCAGGCAGCACCCCTGCAGCTGCCACACAGTCCTGGGGTGTGTGGGAAGTGGCCAGGCCCTCCAGCTTCAGGCTTCGTCTAAACAAGATCTCCCTGGTCTCTCCAGAAAGCCCTGGCTCCTGCTTCCCTTTTTTTTTTTTTTAAGATTTATTTTTTTTTTAATTTCTCTCCCTCCCCACCCCCCCCGCCCCAGTAGCCTGCCCTCTGTATGTTCTTCTGTGACCGCTTCTATCCTTATCAGTGGCACTGGGAATCTGTGTTTCTTTTTGTTGCATCATCTCGTTGTGTCAGCTCTCCCTGTGTGCGTAGCCATTCCTGGGCAGGCTGCACTTTCTTTCACGCTGGGCGGCTCTCCTTATGGGATGCACTCCTTGCGCATGGGGCTCCCCTACGCGGGGGACACCCCTGCATGGCACGGCACTCCTTGCACACATCAGCACTGCGCATGGGCCAGCTCCACACAGGTCAAGGAGGCCCGGGGTTTGAACCGCGGACCTCCCATGTGGTAGACAGACGCCCTATTCACTGGGCCAAGTCTGCTACCCTCCTGCTTCCTTTTGACTAACTGGCTCACTGTTGGCTCCCTCTCCTCTAGTTCAGGGGTTCAAGGCTATTGGGGTCACAATTGTCCCACCTCATTGCAAAATGTGGCACAGTAATGGGGTGTTAACCAATCTTTGGGTAATTTACTTACAGTCTGTGGGGTGGAGAGAGAAGAACGAAAATGTGGAATTTTGCTGAATCAGCTTAAAGGTAGCAAAGGGGAGCCCGCAGGGGAGCTGGCAGGAAGCGTGCTGTGAAGAAAGCACAGGGAGTTAGACAAGAGGCCCTAAGACCCAGCACAGTGAGAGGCAAACAAGCCCTGCCACATAGATTTGCCTTTGGAAACTCCGTGGACCAACCTCCCAGAGCTGCACAGCAGCAGCCTCTGATCTGCTGTATTCTCCTGGCTGGCGAGATGGGAGATACCCAGGGAAACATAAAGGGAGAAAAACAGAGACTAATCACATCTGTGCAAACCTAGATCCCTTAAATACCGATAATCTCATGTTTAGTTTTCTTCCTGTTAGATACGATGCATGAATGGTGGCCATTGAGCGATAAAGTTGTTGGGCTTAAAATTGGTAGAAAATGCCTTTATTTGATTCCAAAAGCCTCCAGAAGTGAGTCACTGTGGAAGGAATGAAAAAGGAGGAGTTACGATGCTCTGGCAAGAAAGCTAGACAATTTGCTCATTGAGCCCTGCTGGACTGAAGAGCCAGACCAAGGAAAGATGCGGGTGACGCCACCCTGACCAGCTGTCTCAGGTCACACCTCCAGAAATGAGAGCGCCTTATCTAAATGAGTGCTTATCACTGCCCCTGGACTGAAGTGTGTGCTCCACAAACATTGACTGTGATAGCAAGATGAAACAGCTGTGGCAATATTTTATAACTACGGCAGGCATTTAAAACCATTTTCAGCTTTATCCAATGTGTGAGCATTTTTTCTGTTACTTCTTGTGGTAGTTTGAGATTATTTCTGAATCCCAAAAAGAGAAAGATTATGTTTGTAAATGAATCCTTTCCTCTAGGTGGGATACCCTTTTTATTGTAATCAATTTAGTTGAGGGGTTTCTAGACTCAGGTTGATCCCTGCCCCCTTGCTGGGTCTGCTCTGAATGGACACTCACACAGACACACAGGAAGAGAGAGTTCTGTCGTTTTTGATCCAGCCCTGTGACAACGGAGAAGGCTCAAACAGCTGGGAAAGATGAACTGAGAGCTTACAGCTGAGGCTGGAAAGAGCTCAGACCAGCCGGGACTGATATAGGAGGCCTGGAAAGAAACAAGCCCTATGCCAGGAGAGAGGACTGCAGGACCACTTAAGCAGGAAGCCTCAAGTGCCTGGGTCCATGGAGATCAAGATGAAAGGGTGAGCCCGGAGGGGAAGCAGAGACCAGCCAGAGATCACAGCCATCTTGCTTCAACACATTGGCAACTGACTTCGGTGAGAAAGCACCTCCTATGGTGCCTTGAGTTAGACTTTCCACGGCCTCAGGACTAAGCTTTTACCCCAAATAAGTACACTTTATAAAAGCCAACAGATTTCTGGTACTTTGCATCAGCACCCTTTTGGCAGACTAATAACTTTTTATTATAAAATAATTTCTGACTTAAGGACAGCTACAAAAATAATACAAATGCATTTAAAAAACTCCAACATACCTCATGCTGAATCCCCAGCTCTACCAATTTTAGCATTTTATCATCTTTGCCTATCTATCATCTATCTATCTATCTATCTATCTATCTATCTATCTATCTATCTATCTATCTATCTATCTACTATCTATCTATCACCAGATTCCTCTAGGTCCTTGGCTTTGTTACATAAAAGAATTTAAGAACATGCCAGTTCAATTAGGCCAGTAGTTTATTAAGGAAATGAGAGAAGAGAATAGAAATGGGAGAAAATAACCGATTATGGCTCCCAGGTATACTTGTGGGCTGGTCCAGCCAGAAAGATAGAATGAGAGAGAGCTTGTGTGATTGCTTTTTAAACCATTGATTACCTTTCCCCTTGTCAATGTTGGGGGGAGGAGTCCCAGCTATTTGCTGTTTTGATTGGTTACCCCACCCATCAATTCCCCCCTGCTGGGGGGGAGGCAATGTTAAGGTCCCTTGAGAACATCTGGGGCTTTTCCATGATCCTGGATGAAATCCCAAATAGGGTTTCTTGCAAAGTTCTTCCAGGAGACTTCTGGGAGGGGTCTTTCCTTCAGGGGATTCCAGGCAGTTTCACATGTTTCATGGCTGTGGTTTTCTGCTAGGTCCCATATTGCCTTCTCATTCCTCAAACTAGCCTGTTTCTACTCCCCCCTCAGAGGGTTTACACCCTATTCTTAAGGGGGTACTGAAGGACGATGGTCATTCTTCTGTAATGACCTCCTGCTGATTAGGGGCAGTAGACCCTACCTGACAAGGTGTAAAACCCTCTTGCTACTCTATCATGGTTGAGGGAAGACAAATCTGGCATCATGGGTGGAGCTGGATGAAATCCAGCTAACAAGGCACTGATTCTGGAAAAAATAAACTGAATTAGAATTTTGAAGATATGTGGTCCCACTAAAAGGATAGTGGGCCACAAGAGTAGGGAAGCCCAGGTGCTGCAAAGGCTGCATCCTCCCGGAGCTGGTGGGCTTCACCTTACAGGTTTCAAATGTTCCCTAGGACCATTTCAGAGTGACTTTCATAGAGGCAGCACTCCTCTTTAAGGACAGACATGCTCATCCCTACGCTGCTGCTCACGTGCTAAGGGCCTTGTGATCTTGCAGCACCACTGCAGCAAGAAAGTCCGTTTGCTGTTTTTGAGCTTCTAAGGCACGTCTAGTTTATTCTATGCCGTTAGCTCTAGGGAGAGATTGTAGTGAACAGCAGGGGTTGGTTTAAATTGTCAATCCCAGTCTTTCCTGCTGGTGGTTATGCCTAAGACAGCCAAGAGGAGGATGGAGAGGCACTGCTCTAGACATAAACTCACAAAGACAGTATAGGTAACAGCAAGACAAGCACGTGGTCGACAACATAAAGACAGTTCTTAAGGAAGCCATTCCTTCATCTTATAGGCATGTTCATTAACTACTTAGAAAATGAATTAAGTTTACCAGAACTATTAACATATTCAACATCCCTCTGCATATGATCTAGAATAGAAAAGATATCATCATAATCAGCAGGTATATAGGTACAGTACTTAATGCTAATCAGCACACAAGTTCCCCTTTGAGATCCAATGAATAGGTTTAAGCTCTGGGTTTGCCATACCACACACGTGATCTCTCCATGGGAGCAGGTCACAATGCCATTTGTGTTTAGATCTTACTCACATCACTCTGGTAATCACTGCTCCACTTGGTATGCCCTTTGCACAGCCAGTGTGTTGCAGTACCTTGGACCCTAGAGAGAAGCTAGGAAGGTAGACTCCAGTAGTTCACTGGCCTGGTGCATGGTGCCCTTTGCTGAAATAGTGCCAGTCCGAAGGCAATATCCATTGTGCATCTGGCCATATTGCGCAATCACCAGCTGCTGCAGGAGTCTGAAACTGCGTCATGCTCTCCATCCACTTCAGGAGCATGTTCAGACACGTAGTAGAAACTTTTATTGTTTTGGAGGTCAGTGACCAATCTAGCCAATAACTCAAATGGAGAGACACAATGCAGGGTATTTGCACCTGGCCTGAACACACAAGAGAGACTGATAATACTGAAGTTTGTCACTTTTGATTCTTATTCACTTTTTTTTTCTTTTTTCTTTTCTCTTTTATTATTATCTCTTATACACTTTTTAAACACTTCCAATGCAATATATAACATATTAAATGAATATAACTAAGTACTTTGCTTTTTACTTTTACACCTTTACCATGATTACATTAATTAACAGATATTTTACTTTAGCAGTACAGAAAAACTACTTTCTCAATTATTTTATGAAAATCTAAGCTTCCCAATGAATCAAGATTGTCTTTCCTTACCACCATTTTAACATGCAGATTGTGGTGGCCTCTGACAAGTTCTCTTGTTATGAAGTTACTTTTTTGCTATCAATATCAGTTTAGGTTTCTAATAATTGCTTCCTGGAATTAGCCATTGTATTAGCCAAAGGGGTGCTGATGCGAAATACCAGAAATCTGCTGGGCATTATAAAGGGTATTTATTTGGGGTGGGAGCTTACAGTTACCAGGTCATAAAGCATAAGTTACTTCCCTCACAAAAGTCTATTTCCACGTGTTGGACCAAGATGGCTGCTGATGTCTGCGAGGGTTCAGGCTTCCTGGGTTCCTCTAGGCTTGGCTCCTCTGTTTCCTCCACAAGGTCAGCTGTAGACTATGAGACTCTCTAGGTTTGCCTCTTTCCACAAGGTCAGCTGTAGACTATCAGGTGAACAGCTTTGTCTCTTTCCCTGGGGCTCCAGCTTCAGTATCAAACTCCAACATCAGAAACTCTAACCTCTGTTCTTTGCCATGCCTTTTATCTGTGAGTCCCCACCCATTGGTGGGTGGTGACTCAATGCCCTAATCATAACTTAGTCATGCCCAGGTACAGATCAGATTATAAACATAATCCAATATTTCTTTTTTGAATTTGTCAATTATATTAAACTGCTACAGCCATTCAAATGCTTCAGTTTAGAAGATGCTTTCACAAACTCCCCAGAATTAACCATAACCACAAAGAATTTTAATTTATTTAATTGGTATTCTATAAACCTGGGGTGATAACACCTAAGCTAAATAAAACTGAATAGTCCTAAAAGCAGACTGACTGCTAGGTTCTGGAATAATTATAATTGTTTAATTTGTTTTAAAAGATCTTTTCATAGCTTTCAAGGACATTCCCTTTACTTACTGAAATTTGGTAATAAATTTTTTTTTTAAGATATATTTTTTATTTATTTATCTCCCCTTCTCCGCCCTCCCCCCACCCCCCACCCGCCCCCCAGTTGTCTGCTCTCTGTGTCCATTCGCTGTGTGATCTTCTGTGTCCGTTTATATTCTTGTCAGCAGCACCGGGGATCTGTGTCTCTTTTTGTTGCGTCATCTTGCTACGTCAGCTCTCCATGTGTGTGGCGCCATTCCTGGGCAGGCTGCACTTTTTTTGCATGGGGCGGCTCTCCTTGCAGGGTGTACTCCTTGCGCATGGGGCTCCCCTACACGGGGGACACCCCTGCATGGCACGGCACTCCTTGCACACATCAGCACTGCGCATGGGCCAGCTGCACACAGGTCAAGGGGGCCCAGGGTTTGAACCTTGGACTTCCCATGTGGTAGGTGGACACCCTATCCGTTGGGCCAAATCCACTTCCCTGGTAATAGAATTATTAACCACCTTTATTTTTAGGCTATTAAAAGGTTTAAATTGAGGAATTACAGGACAAACTGATTCTTAATTCCCCGGTATAGAACACAGAGTTTCAGTCTGCCACATCTAGTCCCTCCCTCAGAGCTCTTGCAAAGAGAAGGCCCTGGGGGCTGGGTAGGTCAAAAAGCTCAGGAAAATCTTTTTCTCTTTCCCAGTAGTTTCTTTATTTAGATTTCTATATGACGGTTCCATCCTGCTTATCCTAATTTGGGCTTCAGGAATATTCATTCACATATGTAATTGCATACTTAATTTTTAACAATTTGAATAGAACTCTTTTAAGAATTTTCATTTGTCAGTTTCCTTATTACCATATTATCATATTACCATCTGATATGAAGATTTACACTAAGCAAATAAGTAATCTTGTTATTTGCATTTTGCTTGGAAACTAGATATTTGTATATCTCAAATATTGGAGATATTTGGAAGTCTGCAACAGCTTAATTCCCCAACTCCTGTGCCTGCCCCCGCCCTCCAGGATAACTATCTAGATCCTTCAAATAGGTTGAAATTTGGGAGTGAGAACCACTCCCAAACCACTCTGTTTTCTTTGAAAACAAAAGCACTTTCTTCAATTTACTCCGAAAGAAGTCCTGTTTCTGAAGTGGGTGAGCAATCTCTATTCAATATGCCCAGGTTATTTTTAAAAGGAGTGATATTTTTGTGAATGCTCGTTATTTTTTAAAATTTTAGTCAAAAACCATTTTTTAAATGATGGAAGTAGTACCTGTGCATTGAATAAATTTGAAAAACACTGAAAAGAAAAAAAGTCATTCCAACCCCAATACCCCAGAACAACCACTGTTACTACTGGGGACTCTTTCATTCTAGTTTCTTTTCTATACATTTTAAACAAGTTTCATTTTAATAACCATAAAAATGCTACTTTGTTATTTATGGGGGGTGAGAGAGCAAATGGTTGGGCTCAAATCTTCCTGGTTCTGCCCTTACTTGCGGTATAAACTTGAGCAAGTCATTTAACTGTTCTGTGCCTCAGTTTCCCCATGTGTAAAATGGAGTGATGATTCACTTACTTCATGGGGTTGTTATGAGGACTAAACAGTGCTTAAGATGTAGTAACTACTGGGTAATTGTTAGCATTTCTTTCTGTTTAGTATTTCCCCATGGTTTTTTACTTTTTACTTTAAAATTTTTAAAAATTTCTTTCTTTGTGGTGGTAATATATGTCATATATATAGCTCATAAAATTTTTAAGCATACAATTGAGTGGTATTAATTATATCTACAATGTTGTACCGCAATCACTACCACACCCATATTATTTATTTATTAACATACTTTTTAAAAATATTTTTTTAAAAAGATAAATAGATCACACAAAATGTTACATTAAAAAATATGAGGTTCCCATATACCTCACTCCCCACATCCCCCACTCCTCCCACATCAACAACTTCTTTCATTAGTGTGGTGCATTCCCCATGTTATTTTAAAACTCTTCATAAACACAGTTTTATTCATAAACGTTGAGCATGGACCCTCGTAGTTTTCTCATCTAATTCTCTTTTATTGTGGATCATGTAGGCGGTTTTCTACTCTTTTATTTTGTTATTGCAGATGGCAGATCCTGAATTAATTGAAAGGTTGACCAAGAAAATAGCCAAGACTCTGGTGATCAAAGGCCCTGCCCAAAGGCCTTGTTTCCTAAGGACATACTTTCTGCAGTTCCAAACAGAGGCTGAGGGCATTTCAGATGAATGTGGAAATGATGCTTCACATCTAAAATGCTGAAAAAAATGAAATTATAGATTTGAAGGCATTTCTTAAATAGTCCCAGGTTTTCTCTTTTAAATTTATATATAATTTTGTGCTAACAATTGAGATTATTGTTCTTATCCCCTTATGTATCTGTAAAGAGTTCCAGTGCTGACACTGAGGCAAATAAATAGTATTTAGTTCTGGTCTGTTACTTAATTTTAATCATTTACCTTTCACAGATTAAAAAACAAAACAAAACATATACTTTTGTTTTAATAACAGTTTATTGTTCCACTCCCCAAATTGTAAAATCACTTTTAGCTACCTTTATTAATGGTTCAATTAAATATGATACAGACTATTATAATTTTTTAATTGGCTAAAACAATTATGGCATCCACTATTAAAGTTACTTTTCTGAGATGTAATTGATTTAGTTGCTTGGAAAAGCTATCATTTACAGAACCTGAAATTCAAAATAATTTTAAAATTAAAAAAAAATGTTTGGCTTGTAGAAAAGTTGCAAAAATAGTCCAAAGAGTACCTGTACATGTTATTCAGCTTCCCCTATGTAACATCTTACACAAACATGGTATAGACATCAAAACCAGGAAACCAACATGGCCATAGTTCTACTAGAATGGTAGAATGTCCTTCAGTTTGGACTTGTCAGATGCTTCCTTACACTAGAATGAGATTACGTATTTTTGGCAAGAATATCACAGAAGTGATATCATATCCTTCTCAGGACATCCCATCAGAGGGGTCATGAGTTTGCTTTGTCGTTATTGACAATGTTAACCTTGTTCACTGAGTCTCTCCACTGTAAGTTACTATCTTTCCCTTTGTAGTTATTAAAAATATTGGGGAAAATATCTGGAAACAATATATCTCATAAGGGTTTAATATCCAGAATATACAAAGAGATCCTACAACCAACAAAAAAAAGACAACCCAATTAAAAAAGGAGTAAATGACTTGAACAGACATTTCTCTGAAGAAGATATACAAATGGCCAATAAGAACATGAAGAGATACTCAACATCATTAGCCATTAAGAAAATGCAAATCTAAACCACAATGATATACCATGTCATACCCACTAAAATGGCTACTATTAAAAAAACAGAAACATAACTAGTGCTAAAGAGCATGTGGAGAAATAGGAACACTTGTTCATTGTGGTGGAAATGGAAAATAGTACAGCCGTTGTGGAATACAGTTTGGTGGTTTCTCAGAAAGTTAAGTACAGAATTACCGAGATCCAGGACTCCAATAGCTCTTGGAACACCAATGTTCATAGAGGCATTATTCACAACTACCAAAAGGTGGACGCAGCCCAAGTGTCTATTAACCAATGAATGGATAAGCAAAATGTGGTATATACATACACTCAACACTCTTTGGCTGTAAAAAGCAATGAAGTTCTGAAACATGCAACAACATAGATGAAACCTGAAGACCTCATGTTGAATGAAATAAGCCTGACAAAAAAAGGACAAATAGTGCATGAGCTCACCGGTATGAAACAATTAGACTATGTAAGCAAATTCATAAGCTAGAAAGTAGAATAGAGTTTATCAGTGGCCAGCGTAGGGTTAGGGAATGGGGACTTAATGCTTCATTGGTACGGAGTTTCTGTTTGGAATGAGAGAAAAGTTTTGATGATGGGTGGTGGTGATGGTAGCACAACATTGGGAAACTAAACAATATCACTGAATTGTATGTTTGAAAGTAGTTAGAAGGGGTAATTTTTGGTTGTATGTATGTTACAAGAATAAAAGTTTAAAAAACCATGGAACTGTACAACACAAACAGTGAACCCTAAACTATGGCTTTTGGTTAACAGTATAATTACTATAATATTGTCTTACTAATTGTAACAAAGGTGGCACATTAATGCTCTAATGCAAAGTGTTAATAAGAGGGAAAACAATGTGAAGGTGTGTGTATGGGAATTCTGTACTTTCTGCATGACTTTTCTATAAACCTCCAAGTTTTCTAATAAAAAAATAACAATAAAGCACAGGGAACTAAAGTACTTGACATTAATAATATGGAATATGGTCTGTACATGTGTGGGGGCAGTTTAAGTCCATTAAGAACCTCATCTTAGGGGGAAGTGGATGTGGCTCAGGTGACTGAGCTCCCGCCTATCACATGGGAGGTCTGTTGTTTGGTTCCCATTGCCTCCTAAAGAAGACAGCGAGTTGGCATGACAGACAGGTGCGACTAGCTGATACAACAAGATGATGCAACAAGAAACACAAGAAGAAAGGACATAATGGTAGACACAACAAAGCAGGGAGCAGAGGTTCCCGGTGCCTCCTAAAGAAAACAAGCAAGAGAGTGAGATGATGCAATGGGCAGGCATGGTAAGTTGACCCAACAAGAGACACAAGAAGAAAAAACATAATGAGAGACAGAACAAAGCAGGAAACAGAGGTGACTCAAGTTATTAGATGCCTCCCTCCCATATCAGAGGTCCCAGGTTCAGTTCTTGGTGCCTCCTAAAGATACAGCACACAGCAAGTGCAAACAATGATGGGGTGGAGAGAAATAAATAAATAAACAAACCTTTGGGAGAAAAAAAGAACCTTATCTTAGGGTGAAGGGATTTATGAGCTTGCCCAATGTCAAATAGGCTGTAAGTGAAGGAAACAGGCTGGGAATTAGGTCTTCTGGGTTCCACAGCTCGTGCTCCCACCTGAGCTGTAAAGCAGAGCCTCAGCAGGTCACTGCTCTCCTCTCCAGCCTCGTTGCTTAATGTTCTGTCCCTCTGCCATCTCTGTGCCAGACTTGGGGAACTTTCTGTTCCTCCTATGCCACATCCTCTCCCTCTGAGCCCCCACACTCTTCACATCCTCCTCACCTGGGTCGCGCCTCCTCAGCCTTGCTCAGCAGTCACGGTCTCTTGGTTTAGGGCCCCTGCCCTACTCTCTTGCAGCAGCCACAGCTTCCCCACCATCCACCGCAGCACGCCTTATCATAATCGCCTGCTGGTTTGTTTCCCGTCAGGCAGCAAACTCTGGGAGATGGGGACAGCCTCTGCCTTGCCATGCTGTAACTAACCCCAGTGCGGCCACACCATCTGGAACAGGGGAGAGCCTCAGTAAAGACTTGCTGAGTGAATAAAGGAAAAATATTTGCTTTGTACTTTTAAAAGTTCATGCACTGAAAATGTACAAATATTGAAATGGGTTAATCATGTCAAGTACTTTGTGCCCGGGGTGTAGTTCAGTGCTCCGTGAATGTCACCTGCTGCTTTCTTCACCCCTGTTCTCACTGCATCTGCCCCTCTCTCTCCCTGGTTTTCACGTCTGGTGTTGATTCTCCTCTGACCCCAACACTGGTACTTCCACACGTTAGTGTTGGATCTCTCATTCGAGAACAATGCGCAGAACCATGTGCCTCTCAGTCCTCGGGTGTCAGGGTAGGGGAAGAGCCTACTGTCGCCCCAAGGGAGGGACGAAGACGTGCTCACGGGAGGAGGGATGCTTCCCAGCTCAATTAGCATCTGTCTTTGCAAGGAGTGCTTGCTTCAGAAGTAACCTGGAGGGCCCCAGCTTGTCCGCTTCCCTCTGGAGAAGATCGCACCAGAATGAGAAGCCAGACCCACACTCACACTCCTGATAGACCTGGGATGGAGAGGTAGGATGGAGAAGGAACCCTCTCGGCTGAGGCCTTGAAACAGAAATGAGACAGAGGCGGCCTTCTCCTCTAGAAGGAAGTGGTGTTTTCCCCGAAGAGGGGCTGGGTTGCCGTGCGGCGTGACCTGCTAGGGGCAGGGGGGGGAGCCCCGAAGGCTGATGTGCGAGAGCCTTCCTGCTTCACCAGGGAAGGACGCCCGAGCTGAAGGAACACAACCTTGGCTTCCTCTGTCAGTGAGACCAGGGGCCCTCCACACCTTCTCAGCCACGACCCGGAGACACCAATGTGCTTGAGGACAACCGACCACAGATTGCTTTCCAGGAGATTCCTGCTCCTTCTCTAGCACACAGAGCTTTATTTGCAGACAGCTGTTCTTGGCAGCTTTCTCAGGTTCCCAGACTTTTCCCCTACTTTGGAGCATTTGGGTTCTATTTTTACTGAGACAGGAGAAGTTTCCATGTTTGAAAACAGCTGCCATGTAGAGAACGGTTGTACTGTTTTTGCCTACCCAGCCTGCTTTCCTCCACCTGCCTCCTGGAGACAGACCATGCCCAGGGCTGAAGAGGTGGGCACGTGACCAAGCCGGGCCAATCGGAATCTTCCTTCGGCCTGGGGCGGGAGCCCTTCTTCAGAGTTACCTGGCCACCTCCTTGACTGAAGGCTGCATTCAACTGCAGGAGAGAGGAGAAGAGCACTGTGCGTGTGGAAGCAGCAGGGAGAGGGCAGAGAACCTCGAGCCCCCGAATCCATGTCCATCCCAGGCCTTTTCAGTTCTGTGAGTTGGAGCATTCCCACTTCGCTTTAGCTGGAGTTGAGCTTCTTGATATATGAGAACAGCAGAAAGCCTTGTTCCTTCCTTGAGTTTTAAGTTGAGCCCGGCTGTGGGTGCCTCCAGGTTCAAGGGGCCAGAGCGAGCTGGGGCCAGGCCGTGCAATAGTTAGCCGACAGTTTCTTGTTCTCATAATCGATGGGCTCGTTCCTGAAAACCTGCTTGGCGTTGGCAAGGATGTGGCGGGGCAAGAGTGGTGGACCCCCGTGCCCTGCTGGAGGGAGTGTAAGGGGTCCAGCAGTTTGGCCAGCACTCGGCCACCACAGAGAGTAGTCAGTTGTCTTGCCAGCTTTGCTCCAGTAACCCTGTCCTGGATCTCCTCCTGCAATTTACAGATGAGGAAAGTGAGGTTAAATAGTTACAAACACCCAAGTTCACACAACTAGCAAGTGCAGGAGCTAGGATTTATACTTGGGGTCTCTTTGACACAAATTCCCACACTCCCACCCTGTGGGGCTGCCTCACTGGTCCTTCCCAAGGCTGATGGGCACAGCCGCCATGGTTAAGGAAGTGCCCGCAGCGCCACGTTGCCTCTGCCAAGCAGCCCACCTGTATTTTCACTTTTGGCCAGAGATTTTGTCCTCTATCAGTTGCCTCGCTCAGGCTCTGTCATTCCAGGGGCCTCCACGTGCAAGGTCTGTGCACAACCTTCATGGTTTGCCAATGAACTTGCCTGGCCACCTCAGAGTACACATGTGTACTCTGAGAAAGCTGAGGCTCCGAGAGTATGTGACCTTTTTAATATCAAATAGGCAGTAAAAGATAAGGTGGGGTAGTGGTTGCCTAAGACTGGGAGTGGGAGGGAGGGAAATGAGAACTGACTGCTATGGATACAGAATTTCTTCTACAATTGATTGTGGCAATGGTTACACAACTCAGTGAATCTACTGAAACCCTGGAATTACACACTTTAAATAGGTGGGTTGTGCAATATATGAATTATACCTTAATAAAGCTGTTACTAAAAAAATCATAGTTAAATTAATTTCAGTAAATCTAAAATATAGATTTTTTTCTTTAATTTATTTTTAATTGTCCTTTTTAAAAAAGATAAATAGATCACAAAAAATGTTACATTAAAAAAATGAGTTTCCCATATACTGCCCCCCACTCCTCCCACATCAACAACCTCCCTCATCATTGTGGCACATTCATTGCATTTGGTTACGGCGGCTTGCTCGGTCGGTAGAGGTGGGGTCTGGCTGCGGACGAGGGGTCGGTCCAGCTCTGGACGAGGGGTCGGTCCCGCTTGGGACGAGGGGTCGGTCCGGCAGCAGACGAGGGATTGGTCTCACAAGGGGTTGCGCGGTTTGGCTGACGGGGTCGCCCGGCAAAGCCGGCGACGAAGGGGTCACCCGGAGAAGCAGGTGACGAAGGGGTCGCCCGGAGAAGCAGGCGACGAACTGGGGACAAGGGAGGCCAGGCCCTTGTCAGGGGCTCTCAGGACTGGAGGGCGCACGGCAGAAGAACTACCGTGGAGACAAGGTAAATACGCAGGTCCACTTTATTGAGGGAGAGGCAACAGTTTTATAGGGGCTGGGGAAGGCTGATTGGTCGAAGCCACGCCCTGTTCTGATTGGTTGCCGGCGAAAGGTCAGTGGGCGGTACTGGACGGGGGAGGGGTGGTGGTTAGGGATTGGCTGTCGCTGTTGCTGGGGGAAGGGGCAGGGTTTAGGGATTGGTGGCTGCTGTTGCTGGGGTGGAGGGCAGACTGGATTTTTCCGCCCACGCCTGGCTGTTGCTGCTGTCGGGGGAGGGGAAAAGGGCAGACTGGAATTTTCCGCCCTGTGCCTGCCCAGGGAGAAAGAAGAAGGGTGCCGCCCCACAGGCATCGTGTGGTGCCATCCGGGAGGAGGGGCGGCCGCGGAAGCATGGCTGCTGAGAAGGGGAGACCCGAGGGCACTCTGCACCCATGCCGAGCTCCCTTCAGGGGTGGCGGTGGGCCCGACCAGCCACCCTATTATGGGGGCAGCAGCTTGGCCTGCCGCGGCTGCTCTCCTGCTAGGCCAGCAAACCACACTTCAGCCTGAAGGGTGGCCGCATTTGGTGAATACATTTTGGAGCACTGCTGCACCGCACGGATTATTGCTGAGATCAGCTCAGCAATAGGTTGGCTTGAAGGGAAGGCAGCGTAGAACTTTACAAAATAAAGGACAGAGAGAGACACACAAGAAAGGAGATAAACATGGGACCAGGGGACTCACAGCTTCGGGAACTGAAAGCCTCAACCTTAGTTCCCACCTCATGTTTATTGGAAACTACCGAGCAGCTGTCTGCTATCAGAACTGCAACATCATCAACAATAATTGGGAACAATTGCAACATCTACAATAGAACAGATGTAACATTTACAATAAGGAACAGGTAAGCCAGTTTCCCACAACAGATTATAGTTAATATTGTAGTTTTACACTCTCCCCCAGTCCATTCAGTGGGTTATGGCAGGGTATATAATGTCCGGCATCTGTCCCTGCAATATCATTTAGGACAACTCCAAGTCCCAAAAATGCCCCCACATCACACCTCTTCTTCCCTCTCCTGCCCTCAGCAACTCTCATGACCACTGTCTCCACATCAATGGTACAATTTCTTCTGTTGCTAAATACGGAATTTTAAAGAAGGTAAAGCAGAGCCTGTAGTCCAGGTCTTGCCAAAACCAGACCAAATCAATCGCCTCAGACTGCTCTCCCAACACCAGTAACAGACAGGCCCTTCACACTGTGCTCCTCTAGGTCCTTGACCCACTAGAAGTATCCTTTTAACATTTTTCCCCCAGGAAGGGCATGGGCCCTGCCTGAGTTGTCCACACACTCTTTCCCAGTTCCAGTACAAAATAAAGGCCTAAGGTCTCTTCTGATGCTGAATGCCTAGGGCGTTGTTTTAAAGATTGATTTATTTATTTCTCCCATCCTGCTGCCCGGTTGGCTGCTCTCTGTGGCCATTCGCTGTGTGTTCTTCTGTGTCTGCTTGTGTTCTCATTAGGAGGCTCCGGGAACCGATCCTGGGAGCTGATTCCCTGGTGGGTCCCTGCCGTTTCTGAGCAGGTTGCCTGGAATCAGGGTGCCGTCTGCGGAGCAGGGCTGTCCTGTACCCTGCCCTCTCTCCTGTCACCCTGTTAGGCTAGGTGCCCACGTAGGGTAGACACCTGTTCTCTCTTGTTTGTCCCAGAGTCCCCAGTGCCTCCTGTCCTGTTACTCCATTTTATTGTCTTCAAAGCACTTGTTATTTAGTCTATATAATGTCTCCCACCCACTAAAATGAAAATCTTCCCGGGGCATGTGGGAAGTTACCATCCCCTTCACCTCCATACCTTGCCCACAGTAGGTGCTCAATAAGGTAGCAGTTTAATGAATGAACACAATCTTATTGTTGAAGAAATATGTGAGTGAATAAATTATAATTTCAGATTCCCAAAGTGTTTTTCATAAGATTTTGTAGGAAGTAGATAGACTGATTTAATTTGAATTTAATCTTTGTTCTCTTTCACCCAGTGTCCAGGAGAAAAGTGCCCTATGGGCAGGAAAGTTATCTGTTGTGTTCATTTCTGCACCTTGTCTATAGTAGGAGCATGATAGTTGTTGTTGAGTGAATGAATAAATGAACACTGTAATATTTGCTGAAGGAAAAAAATGTGTGAGTGACAATGGAAAAGTCTCCTGACAGGAGAGGAAGAAGGAGCAAAAAATCTGTTCCACAGAGTCACCAACTCTCCATTTTAATGTTTCTGTCTGTCCTATCTGGGCCTGTGCATGACTCAAATGCCAAGGCAAGGATAACCTAAGGACCAGCACACACCCGGCCATGGGTGTGGGTCACTTACCTCAAGAACTCCCTGAATCACCTCCTGTCCAGTCCTCCACCTCCATCTGCCTTGGCTCTCAGCTTTGAGACCCTTCCCAGCCCTGCCTTGGATGACGCATTTTGAGATCTGAATCTTAGCACTAGCCATTGGACTGGCGTGAGTCCAGCATTCTGGCTCTAGCCCTGGCTATCGTCTCAGCACGTAGAGACACTCCTCTTTCCTACCCCGCCCTGTAGGCCAACAACCAGGCTGTTTCCTGCCCAGTGTCCCTCATAGTGGAGGGGAATTGGAAATTACTCTAGAAGACAGCTTACTTCTTGGGGCCTGCAAATATCTCTGGGTCCAGGGGATGATGGGTGACCTAATGTCCCACTCCATTCCTGGGCCCAAGCAGTACTGTCCTTCCAGAGCCAAGGGGGACCTCGTGCCATGCAGCTGGGCACCACGTGACTAGGTGTCCCATAGTCAGCCTTCCGTGAGCAGGTAATAGAGGCCATGCCTCCCCTTTGCCACTGGTACCCCAAACCAAACCTTTACCAAGAACTTCTGTGTCTCACTCTGCTTTTTCGATCCACATACAACTGAAAGAGGAAACACTGAGCTCCCAGGCTGAGGAGAATTTTCAGTAAGTGGTTCTTTGATTTGTGCCGGGCAGAATTGAGAGAGGGTCTATATTTCTTCCTTGGGTTCCCCTAAGGGCATCCTAATTGATTGAATGCGTCAAGAAGTTTGGCTCTGCCTGCCCACCAACTACAGAGCTAATTATCACATGTAACATTTGCTGAGTACCTATTAAATGATAGGTGGTGAGCTAGGTCATATATGTGTGTGTGTATACATACACACATACATATATACACACACATACATATATACACACCTATATATATAAACTTTAAGGATATATATAATTTCATTTATATGTATATTATAATATACAATCTCATTTTATCCCCAACACAGATCCGAAAGGGAGGAATTAAGTCATAGCACAAAGTCATAGTTGGTGAGTGGTAGGTTGTTAGTTTCCAAAAATCAGCTCTCTGGTACTTTGCTAAGTGGTTGTCACCTTTGCCTTTCACAAATTCCAGTGGTGCAGTTAACCCAATTAAATCTGCCTTTTAAAAAAGATTTGGGATTGAATAATTCCAGGAAGACCATAGGAGGCACTGTACAGTACACTGATTTGAGTGACTAAACCCCTCTCAGAGGGTTTATATTTTGGCAGTTGGCTGGAGGTTCCATCTAGCTCCCCTCCCGCTCCATCTCCCTCCCTCGCTTGTGGGTAGGCTCCTCTGGAGCTGAAGGGGAAGCAGACCCTGTGCATCAGGGGATCACACCTACTCCTGCTGACATTCAAGCCCACCACTGGACACTAGCAATGACCATATCAAAAGTGAAATTAGGAAAGCAATTCTAGTTACAGTAGCATCAAAAAAATAAAATTCTTAGGAATAAATTTAACAAAAAAAGGACAACACTTGTACACTGAAAAGTACAAAACACTATTGAAAGAAATTAAAGAAGAACTAAATAAATGGAACTACATCCTGTGTTCATGGATTGAAGACTTAATATTGTTAAAATGACCATACTCCTCAGATTCAACATAATCTCTACAAAGTTTTCCATGTGCCTTTTTTTGCAGAAATTGATAAGCTCATCCCAAAATGCTTATGGAAAAGAAGAACAAAGTTGGAGGACTTTAACTTCACAATTTCTAAGCTTACAATAATCAAGACAGTGTAGTACTGGCATAAGGCTAAAGATATAATAGATCAGTGGAACAGAATTGAGAGTTCAGAAATAAACCTTCACATTATGGTCAATTAATTTTCAACAAGGGTGCCAAGTCAATTAAATAGCAAAAGAATTGTCTTTTCAACATATGGTGCTGGGTCACTGGATATCCATATATCCATTGACCGAAGTATGAGGCTGGATCCCTACCTCATGCCATATACAGAAATTGACTCAAAGTGGTTCAGAGACCTAAATGTGAAAGCTAAAGCTGTGAAACTCTTAGAAGAAGACATAGGCATAAATCTTTATGGCTTTGGATTTGTCCATGGTTTCTTAGATATGATACTAAAAGCACAAGGCCCAAAAGAAAAAGTAGATAAATTGAACTTCATCAAAATTGGAAATGTTTGTGATTCAAAGGACACTATCAAGAAAATGAAAAGACAACCTATGGAATGAGAAAAAATATTTGCAAATTATATATTTAATAAGTCTAGTATTCAGAATATATAAAGAACTATTACAACTCAATAATAAAAATACAAATAACCCATTTAAAAATAGGCAAATGAAAAAGTGGGGAAAGGATTTGAATAAACATTTCTCCAAAGAAGATATATAAATGGCTGATAAGCGCATGAATAGATGCTTAACATCATTAGGTATTAGGGAATTACAAATCAAACCACAATGAGATCCCACTTGAAACTCATTAGGATGGCTATTATCAAAAAAGGAAAATAAGTGTTAGTATGGATGTGGAGAAATTGGAACTTTTGTACATTGCTGGTAGGGATGTGAAGTGGAAAGCAGTTTGACATTTCTTCAAAAAGTTTAACATAGAGTTACAATGTGACCCAGAAATCCCACTCCTAAGTCTAAATCCAAGAGAAGTAAAAACATATGTCCACCCAAAAAACTTGTACTTGAATGTTTGTAACAGCATTGCTTATAACAGCCAAAAACTGTGTTCCTGTCTCTGCTCCTCCCTCTTTGATCAATAGCCATATCTGCTTGTACCAGACCAGTGCATCCCTGAGACATGAAGTTAAAGTTTAGAGTAAACGGATTTGGCCATATTGTGTGTCTGGTCATCTGGGCTGTTTTTAACTCAGCAAAGTGGAAATTGTTGCCATCAGTCAACCCTTCATTGACCTCAACTACATGGTCTAATGGTCCAGTATGATTCCACCCGTGGCAAGTTCATCGGTAACATCAAGGCTGAAACTGTGAAACTTGTCATCAATGGGAAGCCCATATCTATCTTCCAGGGCTTCCATCTCTCCAACATCAAATGGAGTGATGCTGATGCTGAATACGTTGTGGAGTCTGCTGATACCGTCACTACTTTAGAGAAGCCAGAGACTCACCTGAAGGGTGGAGCCAAACAAGTCATCATCTCTGTTTCTCCTGCCAATGCTCCCATGTTTGTGATGGCATGAATCATGAGAAGTATGAGACCTCCCTCAAGATTGTCAGCAATGCTCCCTGCATCACCAACTGTCTGACCTTGCAGGCCAAAGTCATTCATGACAATTTTGGCATCATGGAGGGACTCATAACATAGTCCATGCTATAATTGCCATCCAGAAGGCTATGGATGACCCCTCTAAGAAACAGTGGTATGATGGCTAAGGGGCTGCCCAGAACATCATTCTCATCTATTGGCAGTACCAAGGCAGAGGGAAAGGTCATCCCTGAACTGAATGGGAATCTCACTGACATGGCCTGCATCCCCATTGTGTCCATCATGGACCCGAGCAGCCATTTGCAGAAAGCAGCCAAATACAATGACATCAAGAAGATGGTGACACAGGCATCAGAGGGCCACCTAAAGGGCATCCCAGGCTACCCTGAGGACGAGGTTGTCTCCTAAGACTTTTATTTTTTTTTCCATATTAGAGAATTTATGGATTTACAGAACAATCATGCATAAAATGCAGGATTCCCACACCCCATCCCACCACCACCACCTTGTATTCATGGGGAACATTTGTTACAATTGATGAAAGCACATTTTTATAATTTTTCTATTAATTAAAGTACATGTTTTAACTTTCTCCTGAGACTTTAATAGTGACACCCACTCCTCTACCTCTGATGCTGGGGCAAGCACTGCCCTTAATGACCGTTATGTCAAGCTCATTTCCTGGTGTCACAATGAATTTGGCTATAGCTACAGAGCAATAAGCCATGGCCTCCAAGGAGTAAGAAGCCCCTGGACCACCAGCCCCAGCAATAGCACAAGAGGCAGGCAGCTGCTGGGGCATCCTTGCCACACCTTCCTTCCCCAGCATTAATAATCTTTCATCCTTGACACAGTTCCCATCCCAGACCCCTGAAGAAGGGGAGGGTTTTAGAGAGACCTACCTTTTTTTTAAAAAATTTATTTCTCTCCCCTTCCCACCCGCCTCCAGTTGTCTGCTCTCTGTGCCCATTTGCTGTGTGTTCTTCTGTGACTACTTCTATCCTTATTAGCAGCACCAGGAATCTGTGTTTCTTTTTGTTGCGTCATCTTGTTGTGTCAGCTCTCCATGTGTGCGGCGCCACTCATGGGCAGGCTGCACTTTCTTTTGCACTGGGCAGCTCTCCTTATGGGGCCCACTCCTTGAGCATGGGGCTCCCCTACGTGGGGGACACCCCTGCATGGCAGGGCACTCCTTGTGCACATCAGCACCGCGCATGGGTCAGCTCCACATGGGTCAAGGAGGCCTGGGATTTGAACCATAGACCTCCCTTGTGGTAGGCAGACACCCTATCCATTGGGCCAAGTCTATTCCCAAGAGACCTACCTTGTCATGTATCATCAATAAAGTACACTGGATCCAGCAAAAAAAAAACCCCAAAAACTGTGTTTCCTGTCATTGCTGTAACAAATTACAACAAAATTTGGTGGCTTAAAAAAACTGATTTTTTTTTTCTCTCACAGTTCTAGAGGCTGGAAGTCCAAACTGGGCTGAAATCCAGATGTAAGTAGCACTGTTCCAGAGGCTCTAGAGGGATATCTGCTCCTTGCCCCTTCCTGTTTCTGGTAGCTGCCTGCATTCCTTGGGTTGTGGGGGCAGCACTCCAATCCCTGCCTCCATGCTTACATTGCTTTCTCTTTTTCTACATCCGTGTGGTCAATATGTGATTGCATTAAGGGCCCACCCTGCAATCCAAGATAATCTCCCATCTCAAGATCCTTAATTTAATCTCATTTGCAAGACTGTTTTTCCAAATAAGGTAACATTTACAGGTTCTAGTGTTTAGGACCTGATATATTTGGGGGCTATTATTTAGCCTATTCCAATGTAGAAACAACCCAAATGCCCAACAACAGATGAATGGATGAACAAAATGTGGTAATCTTTTTTTTTTTTTTTAAAGATTTATTTTTTATTTATTTAATTCCCCTCCCCTCCCCCGGTTGTCTGTTTTCTGTGTCTTTTTGCTGCGTCTTGTTTCTTTGTCCGCTTCTGTTGTCGTCAGAGGCACGGGAAGTGTGGGTGGCGCCATTCCTCAGCAGGCTGCTCCCTCCTTCGCGCTGGGCGGCTCTCCTTATGGGTGCACTCCTTGCGCGTGGGGCTCCCCTACGCGGGGGACACCCCTGTGTGGCACGGCACTCCTTGCGCGCATCAGCACTGCGCATGGGCCAGCTCCACACGGGTCAAGGAGGCCCGTGGTTTGAACCGCGGGCCTCCCATGTGGTAGACGGACGCCCTAACCACTGGGCCAAAGTCCGTTTCCCAAAATGTGGTAATCTTTATAAAGGAATATTATTCAGCCATAAAAATGAATGAAATACTGACGATACATGCTACAACATGAATGAACCTTGAAAATATTACGCTAAGTGACGGAAGACTATCACAAAAGGCCACATATTATATAATTCCATTTATATGGAATGCCCAGAATTGGTAAATTCATATAGGCAGAAAGTACATTCATGGTTCTTAGAGATGGAAATGATTGTACAACTTAGTAAAAAAAAGGTTTTGAAAAATTTTTAAATGCATATTCACTTAATCAAAGGCTTAAGAGTTTTAAGTAGTGTTAGAAAGGGTAGGTTCTATGAGATATGTAAAAGATATGCTGATGAAACAAATCAGCTGGTGTGAAACCCTTCAAACGCAAAGATTAATAGGGAACAACAAGGAAGAGAAGAATATTTGAGGCAGAAGAAGAAAACCCTGAGACTCCACCACTCAAACTGAAGTGTCAGATGCAAATAATCAACGAGCTGAAAATCAATGGAGGAAAATAACACCAGGAGAGAGATTACATCCATGAGTTCGTGGCAAACTCAGATATTGTTCTCATAACCCATGTAACTCTCATTCCACCAAGTATAAATTTGTCTTTTTTTCTTGGAAGGAGGGTTTCTTCTTTTAATCAAGTTCCGAGTGCCTTACCCTTATTAGTTCATTGACTCTTCAAGGTGTCCTATGAAGTAGATACCATTGTCCCCATTTTATAGATGATGAAACTGAGGCACAGAGAATGCTATAGCTCCTCCAGTGTTACAGAGTAGAGCCCAGATTGTTGTTTCTGACACTCACACTCTTTAACCATTGTTTTCATTTCTAATACAGTAACTATCAATATTTATAACTCACACAAACAAAAACATCTGGGATCCTCTATATTAAGAGAGTTAAGGGTGTTTATTATGCTTTTCAGGAACTGCTGGTGAAGCAAGCTGTCCTGTTGGAACTGAGGGTGTACAGCAAACAGCTGAAACCTGATGCCTTCAGCTTAGCCCTTAATGAACTGAATCCTGCCAACAACCACTGTATGAACTTGGATGCAGATCCTTCCCTGGTAAGCCATCAGATGACACCACAGACCTCGGGTTGACATCTTGAAGGCAGCCTTGTGAGAGACCATGAAACAGAGAACCCAGGTAAGTCCTGCCTGGATTCCTGACCCACAGAAACTGCAAGGTAATCGATGTGTATCATTTGAAGGCACTGAATTTTGGCATAATTTGTTATCCAAGAGTAGATAACTAATGCATCGTGTGTGTGTTTTGTTTTATGCTCCCCAACAAGAGATGGTTTTACTATGAAGCTAATGAAGCTTGAGCTTCTGGGCCCTTTGCTTGTATAAGCCCCTTGTAGGGCTCTGGGAGAGTCCCTAGCAATGTGTTCACATAGTCATATGTTTTTGTAAAATTTGCAAAAATTATTTTAACTGAATTCAGATAGGGCTTGTGTCTCTCGCCACTTCATCTTCCCCCTCAGACTTCCCCTTGAGTCTTGCAGCCTGAGAATGGGGTAGTTACGGGGATTGATCTAAGGGGAAGTTGAACTGGGAGTGCATTTAGTAGGACTTAGGGGAATATATTCATGTGGCTTGCAGTCACTTCTGTGTCGAGTCATGTTTTTGCGGACAAATTTTCCCAGGATAGTACTTGGCAGAGTTGGGATTCGGTCCAAAGCTTGTCTCACTCTGATGCCATGACTTTCACATGGGCCTACACTGCCTTCATATTCCCAGCAATCAACCAAGCATCCATGATTCCTCAGACTAAAGGCATTAGAGTCCATCCTCAGACACTTGCCACGTTTGACACTGTTTCTCACCTGCCTACCTATCTGTGATGGTGTGAAGATGAATGGACCCCAGGAAAATATTTTCTTAAAGTTAGTCCCTTTTTATGGATGTAAACCAAATGTGTGTAGGACTTTTGATTAGGTTACTTCAGCTAAGGCATGGCCCAGGGTGGATTTTAATCCTCTCACTGGAGTCCTGTGTAAGAGAATGAAATGCAAACAAAGAGATGGAGAAAGCCACAAAAGTAAGAAGCTGAAAGCAACGAAACCCAGAAGAGAAGGGAGAGACTAGCTGACACGGCCATGTGCCTTGCCATGTGGCAAAGGACCCAAGGATTGCCAGCAGCCAGTCTTCAGGAAAAATCATCACCTTGATGATGCCTTGATTTGGACATTTTCACAGCCTCAGAACTGTAAGCTTGTAAGGTAATAAATCCTCATGGCAAAAGCCAACTCATTTCTGGTATATTGATTTTGGCAGCCCAGCAGGCTAGAAATTACATAAGGCCCAGGCTTTTCACCCATTGCCACCATCCCTGCACCTATACTCCATCCATGAACTCTTGCCTTTGCCGGACCTGCCTGTGCTCCTGCTTCTTCCTCAGCCTGAAAGGACTTCTCTCAAGCATATCTATACAGACTCTTGTTTTTTGCCATCTTGTTCTAAATACTGACTAAAAACTCACCAAAAGACACTACAAGTTTATTGATGACAAACTGGGGTAATGAATGTAATCACTTCAAAGAGTATTTAAGATGAGTCACTGAACAAGAAAATTTGAGAGTTCCCAAAATCACATAGCCCTTATATGACAGGAACTTGATAGAGGTTTTCCCCAAATTTGCCCTAAATCCAACAATATACCTAGCATTACCAATAACAAGTTGGGAAACTAAAAGAAACCTTTAAAAAATGTCATTGAAAAGCTAATTTTGATCAACCATGCTAGAATAATAATTGAATTTTCTTTCTAATCTCTCTAATGGAAATTCTATTGCAAAGTGATATGTAGTAGTAATCAGAATGCATGGATGAAAGATGCAGGGAGAAAGCATTATAGAGGTGTGTCAGGCAGTTACTGAAAATATGTAGTTTTTCTGGGTTTTGTGATTCTCATAGTATTTATAAGCATCATAAAGTTGTTAATTTGTTGCAACTTTCTTTCTTATGTTAAATAATTTTTTGGTGGGTTTTTGGAAGTTTGTATTCTCCTTAAAAGGGCCAAAAATTGCATAAGCTTCAGGGTCCACAAAGCCTGAATCTTCTCCAGTCCCCACCAAAAATTTGTCCTGGCATTAAGGTCACCAGTTTTCTCATCTGTAATGTCTATGCCTTGCCTTGTCTGCCATTCAACTCCTATGCAAATGCCATGTGTTTATGGTTTCTCCACTTTTAGGTACAAAAGAGACCCCAAATCAAAGACTTAAACTAGGATAGACAATTACTTTCCCTTCACGAAACAGTCCTGTCATCATTGAGCAGTCCAGGGCCAGAAGAGCAGCTCTGTCATTTTGAACATGTGGTTTTCACTTCTGGTCCATGGTACATGCTACAGCTTTGCCATCTTCCAACCAATGGGAAAAGGAAAAGGAGCCAGACAGAATGATAGAAAATCTTTTTAAAGGCAAAAAGTGGGAGAAACCCAAGTCACTTCTGTTTACATTCCCCCTGCTAGAACTGAGTTGCTCCTTCACAACTATGATAAATTTGATATTTTTTAACCATGAGTGATAGACATTCTTTTTTATTTTATTTTATTTATTTTATTTTTTATTTCTTTCTCTATCCTCCCCCCGCACCCCCCCCCCCCCAGTTGTCTGCTTTCTGTGTCTATTTGCTGTATATTCTTCTGTGTCCACTTGTATTCTTGTCGGTGGCACCAGGAATCTGTGTCTCTTTTTGTTGCGTCATCTTGCTGTGTCAGCTCTCCGTGTCCACAGTGCCACTCCTGGGCAGGCTGCACTTTTTTCACATGGGGCAGCTCTCCTTATGGGGCGCACTCCTTATGCATGAGGCTCCCCCATGAGGGGGACACCCCTGTGTGGCACGGCACTCCTTGCGTGCATCAGCGCTGCGCATGGGCCAGCTCACCACATGGGTCAGGAGGCCCGGGGTTTGAACCCTGGACCTCCCGTGTGGTAGACGGACATTCTATCAGTTAAGTCAAATCCGCTTCCTAGATAGACTCTTGAATAAGTGGATTTTGGGCAGCTGTGTTAGTTTCTGTTGCTGCTCTAACAAATTGCCACAAACTTAGTGACTTAAAACAACATAAATGTATTCTTATACTTCTGGAGTTCAGAAATCTGAAGTAAGTCTTGCAGGGCTAAAATCAAGGGGGGTGATAGGGCTGGCTTCTTCTGGAGGCTCCAGAAGAAAATCTGTTCCTTATTTCTTCAAGCTTCTAGAGACTACAGGCATTCCTTGGCTTGTGGCCTTATTATTCCAATCTCTGCTCCCGTCTTCACATTGCCTTCCCCCACCTTTGACTTTCTTGCCTCCCTCTAATAAGGACCCTTGTGATTTCATCAGGTCTACCCAGATAATTAAGGATAATTTCCCCATCTCAAGCTCCTTAACATTATCACATCTGTAAAATTCCTTTTGCCATTAAGAAAACAAATTCATAGTTTCTGGTGATTAGAGCATTCTTTGGGGGACCATTATTCAGCCTAGCAGAGTAGCCATCTGAAAAATTGAAATTGGATTTTTTTATTCCCACCTCCTTGTGCGGCTTGCTTTGCCGTCTGCTCTCTGGGTCCATTCACTGTGCATTCTTCTGTGTGTCTGTATTTATTTTTATTTATTGCCCCCTCTCCTTGTGGCTTGCTTGTTGTTTTGCTCTCTGTGTCCATTCACTGCACACTCTTCTGGTTTTCACCTGTCTCCCTCTCTGTTGCATCACCTTGATGAATTGGTTTTCCGTGGTGCTTGTGGGCCAAGCGGCACTCCGCAGTGCTTGTGGGCCAGCGGCTCTCTGCAGTGTGCAGGCAAGCCTGCCTTCACAAGGAGGCCCCGGGACGTGAACCTAGGGCCTCCCATATGGTAGATGGGAGCCCAACTGATAGAGCCACAGCCTCTTCCCTGAAGTTGGCTTTTCACCTCATATTATATACCAAGATAAATTTCAAGTCAATCAAATATTTAAATGTAGACGTTCACTTCTAACTAAGAAGGAGTAACAGAAACTGGATTTATACCCCTGCCTACAAAAACAAAAACAAACAAACAAATGAACAAATAAAAACAGTGGCAAAAGATTTAAAAGAATAATTTTCAAGCAACTGGACATAAGGCAATTGTGAGTAAGGATACAAACTAGGTGGAATTACAGTTGCCTCAGTTTACTGCCTTGAGAAAGTTTCCAGGCCCTGACTCAGAGATGTGGAACCCAGTATATTCCCTGAATTGAGGAGATGGAGTGGAGAGTCTGGGGAGACCAAAGTGGCTAGAGTGCGTCAAGAGAGTGCTAGATTGGAGAGAGCTGGAGAGAGAGAGAGAGAGAGAGAGAGACAGAGAGGGACCGAGGGAGACAGAGAGAGAAATCCAGAGATCTATCATGGGGCCTCCTTGCATGTTCAGGAAGGTATTAATCAGCACATGTGTTTTAAGCACATGTCATTAAGACCTGGGAAAAAAAACATCCAAAAGGAAAAGAAAAACAATACCCAGTTCTTACACAGGACCGAATATAACACTTATTCCTAACAGCTAGACTAGAAAACCTCTTAATTCATGAGGCACTGGGTAGAATATTCAGGAAGGTTTTGCATCAATAATTGACCCTAGACTGAAAATGGTTCTAGATCTGCCTAACAAATCATAAAAGCAAGAATGGAAAACATCAAACTGTTTCTAGGTAACTTAATCGCATCCTAGAACAAAGCTCAAGAGTATTTATAGGAATATAAAAATGCCTAGCACCCAGCAATGACTGGAACCCAAACAAAGATTGCCGAAACCAACCCAAAAATACCACAGATGTTAGAATTAGCAGAGACATTGAGTAGTTATCATAAACTTAAACCTGATTATATCAATAAATACATTGAACAAAAATAGTCTAAACACCTGAATTAAAAGACAGAGAATGCCAGACTAAAGATAAAAGAAAGACCCAATTTTATGCTGCCTACATGAAACACACTTTATATGTAAAGGAACCTGTGTTAAATGTAAAAGAATGGAAAAAGATATATCACTGTCAAATGAAAACTGGAGTGGCAATTTCAATATTAGACAAAATAGATTTCAGAGCAAAGAATATTACCAGGGGTAGAGACTGAAATCTTTGATCTGTCCATGTGCCAGTTGAACCCTGAATTTCAGCAGAGTTGCAACTCCTACTCTCCAGTTCATTGGGCTCACCCAGGATAACTAAAAGGAAATGATGATGGACAATGCCCATGCCAAGGAACAGAGTGTCTACAACCACAAGCAAGAGAGTTCCATCCATCTGCTCCAGGGGATCTAAGCTCCCTCTCAATTAGCAGCAGAGTAGGCATCACCATCCCCCCCAAAAAATCCTCAAGATTGGGTAATGAACAATGGACTAAAGCAGACTTATTATTATTCTACTATAGACATTATTATTCTAACAATGGAAGAACTCTTATTGATATAAAGGCAGTGGCCACCAGAGGTTCTGAGGGATGGGAGAGGGAAGAATAGGTGTGATATGGGGGCATTTTCAGGACATTGGAGTTGTCCTATGTAACATTGCAATGATGGATATAGGTCATTGTATATTTTGTCATAACCTACAAAATTGTGCAGGGCAGAACGTGAACTATAATGTAAACTATAATACATAGTTACTAGCAATGCTTCAAAATGTGTTCATCAATTGTAACAAATGTACCACACTTAATGAGGGATGTTGTTGATGTGGGAAAGTATGGGAGGGGGAGGGAGTGGGGCATAGTTTTTATGTAACATTTATGTAATCTAAAGCTTCTTTAAAAATTAAAAAAAAAATAATTTAAAAAGTCATTTTGTAATGATAAAAGGATCAGTTCATCAAGAGGACACAATAATCCTAAATGTTTATGTAGACAATAACACATCTTCAGAACACATGAAGCATTTATAAGGCATATAAATGTGTTCAGATATTCATGGGGCATTGTCACGGTGGGTGGAGATTCACACAATAATTGAAAGAATATCAAATTCCCATCCTGGGAAACTCTGCCACATTCTCTAGTGGGACAGTGAGGATCCCCTGAGAACAGGGGCGGTGACGGATGAAGGAGGATGGACCATTGATGGACCCTTGATATTGATGACTGTACTTATGAACCTTAACTTTTGAAATTGAAGCTTAGCCTAGTATTATAGGGTGCCTAAAACTTACCTCATGAAAGGTAATTTGTTTTACATTTTTTCAAATCTCAAATGTGGCCTCTCTCTAAGTTGAACTCAGCATATAAATGCATTACCTTCCCCCCAGTCATGTACCCAGTGGGACATGACTCCTGAGGATGAGCCTCCCTGGCACCAAGGAATTACTACCAAGTACCAACTAGCAATGCAACTGGAAAGAGACCTTGACCAAAAGGGGGAAAACGTAAAGACAAATGAATTCATATGGCTAAGAGATTTCAAAGTGAGTCAGGAGGTCATCCCAGAGGTTATGCTTATGCAGATCTCAGCAGGAATATCATAGACTGCCTAAGTAAATTCTACCTCAAATAGTGGAGCTCCTGAGGACTCTGGAGACATCCAGACAGTATAGTCAGGGCTGACAGCTCAGGAGTTTGGTGCTTTGCCAGTGGGACCTGCTTTGGAATTTATGCTCCCCAGTGTGACAGAGTTGGACTCAGTTGTGGTTTCCCTACACATGGCTCTTCTGCCCCTTCTATTTGATCCTATAGTTAGTACTAGAGTCGATAGGCTTATGCTTATTAGAGTTGATAGGTTTATGTCCAAGAGACTTAAATCTTTGGGCTTTCCATGTGCCAGAGTTGTAACATCTACTCTCCAGTTCATTGGACTCACCCAGGACAACTAATGATTTTGGGCAATGACCATCCCAAGGAACAGAGAGAGTCTACAACTGCAAGCAAGATAGTCCCATCCATCTGCCCCATGGGATCTAAGCCACTTCTCAATTAGAGGCAGAGTGGACATCACCATCCCAGAATCCTCAGAATCGGGGAATGAACGATGGACTAGAGTAGATTTACTGTTATTCTACTATAGACTTATTGTTATTCTAGCAATGGAAGAACTTTTATCATTGATGTGGAGGCAGTGGCCTCCTGAGTTACTGGGGGGAGGGAGAGGGAAAAACAGGTGTAATATGGGGGTGTTCTCAGGACTTGGGAATTGTCCTGAATGACATTGCAAAGACAGATACAGGCCTTTATATATCTTGCCATAACCTACAAAATTGTTTGGGAGACAGTGTAAACTACAATGTAAACTATAATCCATGCTTAGTGGCAATGCTCCAGAATGTGTTCATCAATTGTAATGAATGTACCACACTAAAGAAAGATGTTGTTAATGTGGGAAAATGTGGGAGGAGTAAGGAGTGGGGCATATGGGAATCCCCTATGTTTTTTATGTAACATTTAGGTAGTCTAAGTGTCTTTAAAAAAACATGTGTAGCAAAAAGTGATGCAACGAAAGGAAAAACAAGCAAGTCTATACCTATGGTTGGAGATTTTGTTACACTTCTTTTAATAATTGATAGAATATGAAGACAGAAAATCATTAAGGATATAGATGATTTGAACAACACTATGAACCAACTTGGTCTAATTGACATTATAAAATATTCCATCCAACAACAGCAGAACACACATTCTTTTCAAGTGCACATGGATAGACCATATTGTGGGCCATAAAACATGTCTCGGGAAACGGACTTGGCCCAGTGGTTAGGGCGTCCGTCTACCACATGGGAGGCCTGCAGTTCAAGCCCCGGGCCTCCTTGACCCATGTGGAGCTGGCCCATGCGCAGTGCTGATGCGCGCAAGGAGTGCCCTGCCATGCAGGGGTGTCCCCCGCGTAGGGGAGCCCCACGCGCAAGGAGTGCACCCATAAGGAGAGCTGCCCAGCACGAAGGAGGGAGCAGCCTGCCAAGGAATGGCGCCGCCCACACTTCCCGTGCCGCTGATGACAACAGAAGCGGACAAAGAAACAAGACGCAGCAAAAAGACACAGAAAACAGACAACCGGGGGAGGGGAGGGGAATTAAATAAATAAAAATAAACCTTTAAAAAAAAAAAAAGTCTCAATAAATTTAGAAAGATTTAAATAAAAATGTTATTAATTGTGAGAACTCAGGAGGGTGGTATGTGGGAACACTGTACTTTGTGTAATTTTTCTGTAAACGTACAACTCTAAAAAATAAAGTCAATTAGAAAAAGATTTGAAAAAATGTAAAACAAATCTTCTTTTCTAACTAAATTGTTTTTTGGTTTTGGAAAATACATAGTAATTTTTCATAAAATATATTACTTTTATTAATATGTAATGTCTTTATTATGCTGTCTTCAAAGTCTATCTGTAATTTTCATCTTTAAATATTTTTTAAATTTCTGTTTTAATTTCTAAAATAGTAAATATTGATAAATGAAACTATATAAATAAAACTTTTAAGAATATAAAGAGGTCCTAAGATGAAAAAGTTTGAGAATTTGGGTAATTTAAATGATATACTTGAATTAACACGTTATATAATATATTCATTATATATAACATATTAATTGTATAACAATTATAATGCTATGTATTATATATATTTTTTGTAACCAACAATAAGAGAACTCACTTTTTTTCACACACTAGAGGAACATTGATGATAATTGACTATGTAGCAAGATGTGATGATTTGAAGCTGTATGTACCCCAGGAAAGTATGTTCTTAAAGTTAATCCATTCCCATGGGTGTGGACTCAATATAGGTAGGATATTTTAGTGAGTAGGTTCTTAACTTAAGAGGTGACACACCTCATTCAAGGTGGGTCTTAATCCTCTTGATGGAGTCCTTTATAAGAGAATGAAATTCAGGGGAAGAGATGGAGAAAGCCATAGAAGCAAGACGCTGAAAGCAACGAAACCCAGAGGAGAAGGAGGAGATTAGTAGATACTGCTATGTGCCTTGCCATGTGACAGAGAAGTCCAGAATCGCTGGCAGCTGGTCTTCGGGAAGAAGGTAAATAGATGATGCCTCAATCTGGACATTTTTACAGCCTCAGAACTTTAAACTTGTAAGCTAATAAATTCCCATTGCTAAAAGCCAATGCATTAATGGTATCTGCTTTCAGTAGCCTAGCAAACTAGAACAAAGTCATTAAGAAATTGAAACAAATTGTAAAAAACATAAATTAGAAATTATGGAGAGTACATTAAGACCATGATACAATAAAATAAATAATGTACAACCAATGGAATAGCAAAAAAATAAAAATCTCGCTCTCAGTAAAGTAAGAACATCCTTGTTAAGGGTGTTTTTATATTAAATAACTCTTGGGATAAATAGAAAATTAAAACTAAAATTGCAAACTATTTAGAGAACCAATGACAATGAGAATAATTTGTGCCAAAACTGGTGAGTTGCAACATAAGCATCAATTAGAAGACAGTTTATAGTCCCCAAAGTTTTTTTTGTTTTGTTTTGTTTTGTCTTGTTCTTACAAAAGGACAAGAACTACTGGACACAACTGAAGAAAACATTAACTCAAGAAGGTAGAAAAAAAATAAGACTTTTAGAGATGATGAATAAGCCATTTCTATTTCACTCTTCTCCCCGAAATCAAACTTAAAAAAAAAATTTTTAAAGGAAAATAGAGACTTCCATTTTCTATGAAACTAGAAAACTATCATCATCCCAAACTACAGTCATGAATATCTGCCATGCGCCATGAAATCAAGGTCAATTGGAAGGCTCAGACCTGACTGTATATTTGAGATTTGGAGAAATGAACATTTGGGGGTAGAGCTTATGGGGGGCAGGGTTCCTATCAAGACAGTGGCTTATAAGAGGGAGAGACAAGAGAGACAAGATCACACCTGCCCCCTTCCCCACCCGTGTGCAGAACCAGTCACAAGGCTACTCAAGACCCCGCAAAGGGTGAGTCCCCAGAGTGCTTTGTCCCTGGGGACTTGGGAGGGACCTCATGGTTTGTTTGAGATAAATGGAGATTGGTGGACTGTTCTCCAAACTTTATTTTCCAGAGGTTTAGGGTATTTAGGGATTCCATATAATCAAGAAGCTTTTGGATCATGTATTCATCCCAGGGAAGAAATCCCACTCTGATGTGGCCAAAGGCTGACCCACTGCTAATGCATCAAGGTTAGCAGGTGAGAGAACTGCCCCTTATCTAGCACTCATCAACTTTAATGACATTCCATAGGTAGCTACCCTCCAAGACTGGCTAAAGAAGAATCTTTGTTGTTTAAAATTTGAAGGGATCTAGTACCAACTGGTGCCCTTTCATTGTCTCTCAAAGGAGGACGCCCCTTTTCTTTGTCTCTTACACCTGTGCCCACTACTTCCTGCACCACATTGCTTTATGAAATGCAAATTAGTTAAGAGGCATTTTGTGTGCTTTGTAGAACTGGTATCTCAGTGAGGTCACATTAGATTTTCATAGCCAAATAAGATGACTTTAAGCTATCATTCAGGAGGTCCCCCAGGGATTTCTGGTAAGGCCCTGGGTTTGTTCTCAGACTGCCCAGGAGCCAACCTAGCATGGAGAGGCTTCTGTGGATAACAGCGAGGCTGTGAACAGGCCACCATCTCCTGGGTTGCCCCTTCCACCCATCTCCTCCAAAACTAGCAGCAGTTTTCAAGCATAGAGTATCTTCAAACCACACGTAAGCAAAACACACACACACACACACACTCTAAAACAAAAAACATTTCTTCTAAGGGAACAAACCCTAAATAGATTTGACTCTGCAGATGTGTCGACACCCTCTTACATTATTATAGAAAACAATTTAGCTCAAATATTTCCCGTATAACATTTGCATAACATTAATGAACCAGGCAGGTGGTTTCTCAGAACAAAGGGAGATACCTGAGTCTTCACCTACTGCAAAACAGAGAACTGTTCCCAGGTTTGAAATGGCAGTTTTTTCTATTTTTGTTTTTCTGGCTTCTGTCAAGCTTAGGGTAGCCTCCCACAACAATCTCTGGAAGAAGGCAGCTCCTTCCAAGCATGTAGCGTGGGTCTGGGAACTCAGCTTGATGCTCTGGCAGAGAAAACTTTGTCCCCCTCAGCCCCTGCTCCAGGGATCAGTGCTGGCTTCTCTCAGTGCTACAGGGTCTCCACACCCCTCCACAACAGGAAGTGCCTTGGTGAGGTTTGGGAGCTTCTGTGCAATCATAGTCTTATCTGTCTATTGGGTGTGGCCGGTGCTAGGAACTGTGGGCTACAAGAATAAATAGAGCAGAAGAGGATATTGCATGTCGCCAAAGCATCACTCCGCAAGCAAGTTACTTGTTCATTGCAAAGAGAGAGAGCTGGTCATCGGCCTTTTAACCATGTGATCCAATTTAGTAACTGGGAGTGTGACAATGACATGTACATTCTGATGGGCTGCCCTAGGAGGTATAAAGCTTCGTCTGTGGAATAATATTACCAAAAAAGTTTAACTTGAGTCACCCAACTTCCATTTATAGGAAATGCAGACTATATCACACACACACACACGATCAGTCAGGGGACATTCTATAAGACAATTGGCCTGAATTCTTCAAAAAGTCAATGTTATAAACAATAAAAACCATTGGGGCAATGTTCTACATTAAGAGGCTCTAAAGATAAATAATAACCAAATGCAATGTTTAAGTCTTGATTGGACCGTACTTGGCAAAACAAAAGAAAACAAAACCCAGCTGTGAGAGACATTTGGGGGCCGGGGGCGGGGGGGGGGGGGGCGGTGCGGGCATCGGGGAAATGTAAATACGAACTGGATATGTGATGATGCCAGGAAATTATTATATTGCAGTATTACTGTGGTTATGTAGGAGAATGTCCTTATTTTAGGAAATGCATGCTGAAGTGTCCTGATGTGAATTTATTGTCAAATTGTTCAGCAGGAAAAAAAACGTTAACAATTGATGAGTACAGAAGGAGTTCTCTCTACAAGTCTTTCAACTTCTTTTGATTGTTTGATAATTTCCATAATAAAAGTTAAGAAATAAAAGAAATAGAACATTACTGCTCCATGTTTCCTTCTAATTCTTATGTATCAACTTTTTTGTTTTTTGTTTTTATTTGTTTGTTGAGGTAGTGATTATTGTTATCAAGAATGGCAATTGAAGAGCCAGTGTTCCGTGGAGGACTGGGGCTACAGCTCTCACTTCTATTGGGGTTCCACCGTTAACTAGGTACCCCCCCCCTTGGATCTCAGCTTCCTTCTATAATATATACCAGGTACTGTGCTCAAACTTTAGGAAAATTTCTTTTTAAAAACATGCAATGAACATGCATGCTGAGAGCTACTTGACAGATGCATCATTCAACAGCTCCCTATTCAATAAAGAGGCAGGAGATTCAAGAAACAACCATTAGTTAGCCAGGCTGCTATAACAAATACTGCACACAGATTGGCTTAAACAACAGGCGTTTATTGTCTTACAGTTTTGGAGGCTCGAAGTCCCAAATCAGGGCATTTTCAGCCCATGCCTTCTGTGAAGTCTTTAGCATTCTGGTGGCAGCTTGCTGGTAATCAATCTCTGCCTCTGTCACATGGCCATCTCACTCCTTTGGTCTCTTTCTGTGGTTTCTACCATGGTGTCTAAATGTATTCTGCTTATAAGGTCTCCAGGTATGTAAGATTAAGGCCCGACCTGATTCAGTTTGGCCCCATCTTAATAGGATTTTTGATGATTCTATTCACAAAGGAGTCCACACCACAGGACCAGGGGCTCGGGCTTGAACATGCTTTGTGGGGGACAGGATTCAATCCCTGATGGAGGATTTGGGAGGGGTTCGTGGAAAAGGCAGCTTTTGGACCCACTTTGAAGGGTCTTGACAGCAGAGTGGTGGTGGAGGCGGGCATTCCTGGGTGGAGGGTGAGCAGATTGTTAAGGTGCCAGTCAGTTTGGGAAACCGTGTTGTCAGGTGCCCAGTATGGGACCAGAGAGGCCAGGATTTTTGTAATTATTAGTGGTGTTGAGCAGGTTTTCCCAGGTTTATCATCTGTTCCGTTTGCATTTGCTTAACTGGGTTTGGTCTTAGAGCTTGATTGTCTTCTCTTCCTGTGAATCACACAAAACCTTCACTTTTGTTGACTCAGAAAGAAAATGCTTGCTCAGTGAGTGGTGGAGACTCTGCTCTGATTTTAGACACCCACTGATGGACATTCTGGCACTTGGCCCACTGTACCCTCCTTCCATTCATTATCTTGTAAGATGTTTAAGCCACAAAACCCATGTCAGTTTCCCACCTTTCGCTCTAGAGGAGGAGGAGGTCCTGAATCAACACAATGTCTAAGAGATGCTGTGTAAACTCTAATTTTTTAATTTAAAGGTTGTTGATAACTACATATCTAATAAAAGGCCTTCAAGTCTGTGTGTCTTAATGAAAAAGTATATAGTACTGTTAAGCATACAGGTTTGGGAATCAAACTGATTTAAGTTACACTCTTTGTTTCCTATTCATTGTCTTGGAGCCTACAGGTTTTCAGAGACTTGATTTCACACACCTGTAAAATGAGTATAACTCAAATGTAACCCAGCCTTTCTGGGCAAATCAGATCTGGCCTTGCAGGATTATGATGCATTAAAAAAGAAAAAAACACATAAATCTGTCCAAGAAAGGATTAAAGTATAATATGCTGCATTGATCAACCCTTAGAGCACTTGTTTTCACATTTGAATTCTCTGAAATCGGGATGCTTCTTACCACTGATGGGGCCTTGTAATTGTAACTGGTAACTTTTTCCCTTTCATTCTCACTGGCACAGAAAATCAAGGTGTTTCTTGCCGTTGATTGTACCTCGTAGTTAGTAATGTCTTAGATTAAATGATATTTGGCAGATCCTGTACTGAGGTTTTCCCAGGGATATGGAAGAAGGAGTTAAGTTACACTTCACATTATCAGAACTTTGAAAAATCCTGTTGAGTATCCAACTGTTTTTCAAAATTCATTTTCCCTCTACAGCGGCCATGCATTTTCTTCTTTTGCTCTCTAGTTCCTTCGTGCACTCTGCCTGCCCTTGCCAGGCTCCTCCCAGCCCCTCAGCTCTCTATCCCTCTGCTTACTCCTTCCATCCACCCCATCATTTGTCCCCCTCCCTCGAGCTCCTCAGGGTTTCCATCTCTTCACTCCAATTTAGCTTCCTTTCTTGATTTCTCTGATTCCTGTGCCCAATAGCACTTCCACCAAGGAAAATAAAGGATCCTTTAAGAAATCTACCTTCTTAGAATGCAAAAAGCAGGGAGACAATTATAAATAACTAAACATTTGAGATTTTTTTTTCACTGTTTCATGGATAATAATAATATCTACCACATGGGGTTTTGTGAGAATTAAAAGAGATAGCATGTAAAGCTGTGGCAAGTTGCTGGCAAATGTATGTTTGTTGTTGTTTTTTTCCATGTTGATACATGTAGCTCTAGTACATTCATTTTCACTGCTATATAGTTTTCTATTGTAAGAATGTCACTATTTATGTATTCATTTGTCGATGGGCTTCTCTGTTGTTTCCAATCCTTTTTCTATTAAAAGCAAAGCTATAATAAACATCACTTATGCATAACAAAAAACTCAGTAAAGGTTAGCAAGCTCTATTACTTACTATCCTTCTACTAAATGGTTATACAACCAACATTGTAACACCTCAGAGAAGGAAAAAGAGTCACCCACACTCTCAATACCACATATTTTCCTAGTGGTAATAATAATATGCTGTGGTGAAATTTGATTTTTATGCTTTTTCAGTGACAGAGCATTCTTATGAATCATAGTCTATAAATGGAGATATAAAAGGGTGGTAAGAAAGTCACTGTGCATTTTGAACTCCTAAGCATTCTGTGATCTTTTTAGATCACAGCAAAGAGGAACTTACTGTCATCCTCTTCCTGTATCTAGCATGACTTTCGTTTTCTCCAAAAGAAGGCCATGTTGCACAAACTTTCTGAAATTCATAGAAATTTACTACCCACTTTGCTAATGAAAGTAAGTATCCATAGAGTACTTTAAAAAACCTTTAAAAACAAGGGTAGTAATTTTTAAAATGCTTTCCTGTTTCCAGTCATGAGTGACAATTTAAAAAGCAGCTGGCGACCTTGGCTCTCCTGTCAATCATGTGACAGGCCGAGATGGGGACATTGTCTGGTGACACTCCCCTCCAAATTCAGGGTCAGCAAAGGGGTTACACATCGAGCTTCCTAGGCCAGCTCTCCATGCAAAAGGAAGTCTGCTAAAAGCTGTGTCAATGTTGAAGCAACATGGGAGGGGAAAGGACAGATGGCATGATGCTGCAAAACTACACGAGGCCTTGATGAAACTCAAAGTTAGAACTTTTTATTTTAAGGAATTGCACCATGCAGTTTAACTGCTGCTCAGTTTCTTTTCTGGCCTAAATATGGAGATGATGAGTTGATACACATGTAGGAGCGTTTTGCTGTTTTGGCAGGTTTCCTGCTGCTGCTTCTAAGAGTATCTCCCGAGAGCTTGGTCATTTCCTGGTACAGCTGAGAGCTTTTAGACTATGTATGTGGAGAAGGACACAAATCCCTGTGCCAGAGAGGTTTGCCCTGCACTTTGGGAAATCTGGTTTCTCTTCAGAGAGAAATTCTTGATTAAGCTCTTTGGGGACTCTGAGAGTGAGAATATAAATATGGTAAATTTAGGGATAGTATCCCTGGGAGTCATGTGAGAGAAAAAAAATTCTTTTTCCTCCCTCCATTTTGCTCTACTTATGTATTATTCTTTCCCTTGTGTGCTGGGAGAAGAAAATTTTGCTTTTTAAAATAAGAACCACAGCCACCACCTTCACAGTCTAGAGAAATGTCATATTTTGTGTGAGGAGAACTGGCCCTTCACTTAGGAAATACCTTCACGGCCTCTTGGGCTGTTAAAGGCGAACAATCCCTCCGTTCATGGGCAGGATGGGCCAGGGCTACGCAAAGATGGAAGAGGAATTGCTTGCCTGGTAAGGTGGGAAGAGTTTTTTTTAAGTTTCAATTTTAGCAGATTTTTTTATTGTCTTTTTTTAAATGGTACATGACAAAATGTTACATTAAAAAATATAAGAAGTTCCCGTATACCCCACTCCCCTCCCCCCACTCCTCCCACATCAACAACCTCTTTCATCAGTGTGGCACTTTCATTGCATCTGGTGAGTACATTCTGGAGCACTGCTGCTCTGCACGGATTATAGGTTATATTGTAGGAAGAGTTTTGAGTGGTGAATTCCCAGAGACAGTACAAGGGAGAGGGCTGAGGCGCAGGGAAGAGGAGGGAGGAAATATGGAGAGGGTGAGAGAAAGGGGAAGAGGGAAGGGCTTGAGGTCGGGGAAGCAGCCACCAGGCTGAGAAGGGCGAGCCTGCTGGGGCCTGGCAAAGGCAGGGAGGCGTGCGGAATTTAATACTAAATGCTAAGATGCTGGGCAAACAGTGCTATAAAGGCACTTCAGAAATATCTGCTACGTGGAACTGCTTTGGGCAAGCCGTGGCTCTGAGGGGTGCGCAGGGGGCTGGGTTTCTCCTCTGGGCGGAGATGACAGCTCCAAAGGGAAGCTCAGTGGGAATAGGAGGTTGGAAGGGGAGAGAGCCAGGAGCCGGAAGCCCCCGGGATGCAGAGCCTGAGCCTGAGATGCAAACATTCAAGGAAAGGCTTCCCAGCCCGCCTATGAGCCATGGCAATGAGGGTGCTGTTGGGTGCTGGAAGAGACCAAGTCTCACTGCTGGATGGTGGCCGGTGGGGGATTAGGGTGTGGGAAGAGGAGGGTGTCCAGAGGGGAGATGACACACCCCTTGTCAATCTCTCCTACCCACCACCTCAAAAGCGGGTCGATCAGGTGGATGGCAGGTTTGGAGCTCTGCGGGTATCAGCGGGCCTGGAGTCAGCAGCTGGACAGATGGCCTGGTCTGTGGGGATGCAGAGTGAGGAAGGAACCCGACGATGATCCCCGTGGCCCTCTGCAGCAGCCACTTGTTATCATTGGGGGCAAGCTAACAAGGTAACAAAGCTACCACTTTGTGAACCACGCTGTTTTTATGCTTCTCACATTCCCTCAGTTTATTGCATTTGTTCTTTCATATTTAGCAGAGACTGTTCAAAAGCCTGCTTCAGTTGGACTATAGGTTTAAAAGTATAATTTTCCGTAAGTTGAAAACTTGATTCTCACACAAACATAGAGTGAGGATTTATTTAGTTCACTGATGAGAGAACCAGCGTGATGGCATAGCTCACTCAAAGGAGACTAGACTGAGGTATATCTAGTTAGTGAAAAGAAGTTAGATGGAAAATAGGCTTAAGTCCATACAGAGCAATCAAACTGTAACTTTGGGGTTATCCTTTCTTCCAGAGAGAAATCATCCCTACCAGGAAAAAAATAAAGTTGCTTGTAAAATTCATCAGGTTAAATTCTGCAGGTTAAATCTAACTTTACAGAGCCAGGTCTAATCAATTGCAAATAGTAAACCAAACAAAGTTACATCCCTTAGAAAATCAGATGATTCTCAGGCAGATTGTTACACAATACTCAGTCATGTGACTTTGAAAGGGTGTGCAGTAATCTTTCTGCTCAATTTCCAGATTCTAGATAACTTTTCTTAACCATGCGGAAGCAAGGGACTGCACTTTTGACCTCTCTTAGGTCCGAGAATTGAAGGGGTCAGTGGAGTCCTGGAGCCATCACAACCCTTAATTACGAGAAAAGAAAGCCAGGCAACGTTGAAACTCAAGGAAGACAAAGAGAAATATCTGCTCAGCCCTTCCCTCTTGAGGCTTCTTCTTTTACTTCTAAAATTGGAACTTTTAGCTACTGATCCGACTGTTGATTTTCTTACATCCACCAAACTGTGCCACCACTTGGGGATTCTGGATCTAGCATTGGATTCAAAACATTATGGGGTAGGAGTGGATGCAGCTGAAGTGGTTGAGTATCTGCTTCCCATGTACAAGGTCCTGGGTTCCATCTCCAGTACTTCCTAAAAACAAAACAAACGAAAAAACCAACTCTCATTGGGGAACGGATGTAGTGAGGTGGTTGGGCATCCACTTCTCATGCACGAGGTCCTGGTAAAGCCAGGGAAGTGTTGGATTCTTCTAGGTTCTTGGCTATGTGACATGAAAGAATTTAAGAATTTAAACACCAGTTTAATTAGGCCAGTAAAGAGGATTAATTGAGAAATGGGGGAAAAGAACAGAGCTTGCTGAGAAATGGAAGAGAAGGATGGAAATACACACCGAGATTTGATACAGACTCCTCTAGGCAGAGAGAGTGGGATTTGGCTTGTGTGGTCACCTTTTAAGCTATTAATTATTCCTCCCCTTGCTAATGTTCAGGAAGGAGCCCCAGCTGTTTGCTGTTCTGATTGATGGCCCCACCCAGTTCCTCAGGAGGTCCAGTGATGAGGGCCCTTTTGAGGCTCTCTGGGGCTTCCCCTCTCATTCCAAATGAGATTCTCATGACCAGGATCTCAGCCTTCTTTTCAGAGGTTTCCGGGCGGGGTCTCATGGCCATGTGGGCTGCCGGCCATGTTGCTGCTGGGCCAGCCGCCTTCCCCCTTTCACTATACTACCCTGCCTTGCTGGGTGCAATTCCCAGTACTTCCTAAAAAACAACAACAGAAAACCAAAATACCATTATGGGGAGCCCAAGTGCTGTCCTATCCAGTAGGGAGGGTGGGTTAAATGCTAAAGCTTCTTTGAGGACCATTTGGCAATATCTATCAACATTGTAAATGAACATACTCTTTTGACCCAGCAAGTCTGTAAGAGGACTTTATCAGTAGACTTGCATGTATACACAAAAATGGCTATGTAGGGTGTTTGTGGAAAGCCCTCTTGGTTGCTACTCAATGGACATTTTGTCCTTCCTTCTTGCCAATAGAACCTTGATTTGGTTCAGGTTCAGCAGGCACTGTGCTCAGGGAAAGTGGCCCTTCCCATCCTGGGGGATTAACCCTAATTGGTATAAGCCAATAATAGTAATTCTATTCCTCTTTGCCAGTGATTGGTTTCTGGCTGGTCATGTTCTAGGCAATGTATTATGAAGGGGATTCTGCAGCTGGCCTTCTGGGAAAAGATTTCCTCCCTAATAAAGGAGATGGATAAGGAGAAATTAATTTCTCTTTAAATAGTTGGGTGAAATGAAATGTCTGGGACTGTGGTTGCTGGGATGCATTGGCATGGGCATATCAGTTATTTATAGCTGCTATCCATTCTGACCGGGTGTATTAGTCAGGATTCTCTAGGGAAACGGAATCAATGAGAGATGTCAATAGTGTGTGATTTTATCAGAGTCTCTCACGTGACTGTGAGGATGCACAAGCCCAGGTTCTGCAGGCAGGCTGCAACCAGTGGCTCCAATCAAAGTCTAATGAAGGTTCTTGACGAGTTCTGGGAGATGTTGCTATCCAAAGACGGAACTAGGAAATTCTCACTCAATGCTGGAATCACTTCCCCTTTTAAGGCATTCAACTGATTGGATAAAGCATCACTCATTGCTGATGGCAGTCTCCCTGATTGATGTAATTATAACCAGCTATCTATGATTTGCCACTGCAGTAAAGTCAATGGTGACTAAAGTCCATAAATGCCCTTGTATTACAGTTAACCCAGTGCTTGCGTGACCAAACAACTGGGCACAATTACCTGGCCAAGTTGACACGTTAGCCTAACCATCACACTGGGCCAGTGCCTTTTCAGATTATTTAGTGCCCATAATGGCCTGGCTGTTAAATATTTTGAATCATACCCGATCTCTCCCACCTAACATGGCTTTTCCTTAGCTCTTCCAGTGGCTTCAACCACCTGAATATATTCTCAACTCCTGGTTCCTAACCTTATCTCCTGATTGGGAATATCAGTTTGGGTGGCAGCAGGTAACAGAATACCAATTAAAATAGCTTCAACAATAAAGGCATTTTATTATTTCATGTAACGAGTCTGGTAATGAGCAATTTCAGGGTGTGTTTGGGGCTCAGTGATGTTATTGGAGACCTGAACTCTTCTCACCTTTACTTTGTGCTGTGTCAACACGCTGGCATGTCTCCCCTTGTGGTCTCATGATGTCTGCTGTAGCACATGGCAGCATTCTAAGTATGAAGGTGAGGAAGGGGACATAGAGGACATTCTCTTCTTGTGACTCTCTCTATTTTAAGTCAAGGAGTAAAATCTTCCCTAACAACCACTAGCAAACTTCAACTAGAGTTTCATTGACCAGTAATGGGTCATATGCCCAATCTATTTCTCATTTCTGGCAAAGAGGTTGAGCTTACTATGATAGCCTTGGACTAACTATGATTAAAATTCTTGGGTTGGGCCCACTGTTCCTGAATCAAATCAGGTTTTATGTTAAGAAGAAAGAAGAGAAAATGGCAGCTGGATCAACAATCGGCTGTGGCTGCTGCTCATGGCTCTTTGGTTTGTCTTCTCTTTAATTTGAAATTCTGTTAATAACCTTGTCCTCCTTCTTTTTCTTCTTTTAAAATAATGTTGTATGTTTCTTATTACAAAAGTAATGTATATTCATTGCTCATTGGAGAGAATATAGTATACATGGAAAAATGTAAAAGTCTATGGTGATGTTGCTGTTCCTTTTTGGTCCCAGCCCCTTCTCTACCTATGTTCAAAGGAAAGGAAAAGAAGCACAGAACCTATCTAGATTCTCAGTAATGTTATCAATGAGCTCAGAGTCATTTTAGTTTGGGAAGGTCCTGACTTCCTAGCTCCTAACTGTCTCCACATGAAAGATACCATCTTAACACTCTCCATCCAAGAGCACCCTCGAGACTCCCGGGACATCTTGCCATTTAGGTTGAGAGAGCGAGGATATATTCTTCCTGGCAAGCGCTTGCCAATCAGAGCGGTCTCACTCTCTTGAAAAGTCACAGCTTTACTCTTGCAGGCCTCAGTAGAACAACCATATCTCTAGAAGACCTGATAATGCAAGATGTACACAGACCTGGTGTTAGTGAGATAGTTACTCTTTTCCACAATATATCACTCATACTTTCACCGTGTGTGTCATTACATTGGATAATACAGAGGTGTGCAGAGGAGAGTTTCTCCTGCCAAGCCAGAACTTTAGGAACTCTACATGGGCAGCTATTTGTCCCTAGCAAAAGGTCCTTCACTGATACTCACTCAGTGTGCCCACAGCATGTTGTCTTCTCAGATGGCCTTACTTAAGGGAAGACATTGTCTACCGTGGTGCCGTGGGATAACTGCCATCATTCTCTATAATTTATTTTGGCCATGAGGTCAGCAGAGACAAAGGCCTATTGTCAAGAGAGCTTTGTGCATCAAAGCTCAGAGTGAAGTGGAAAAAGATAAAAGAATATCCTTTCTCCTAATTCTATCCATCCAGGCCATGAAACTTGAATGCCATCTTGTAGATGGTGGAGAGCCATGTAGGTCTCCAAGCTGAAGGTCGTACGGACCCACCTGGCAGCATGTGAAAGATTTTGTTTTCCAAAGACAGCTACACCCTTTGCCTCAAGCAGCCATATAAGCTGCTCCCCCAACTCAACCTTTTGAGCAGAAACTTTTTTTTAAAAAAGATTTATTTATTTATTTATTTATCTCCCCATTCCCCCCCACCCTGGTTGTCTGTTCTCTGTGTCTGTTTGCTGCGTTGTCTTCTTTGTCCGCTTCTGTTGTCAGCGGCATGGGAATCTGTGTTTCTTTTTGTTGTGTCAGCTCTCCATGTGTGCGGCACCATTCCTGGGCAGGCTGCACTTTCGCGCTGGGCGGCTCTCCTTACAGGGCACACTCCTTGCGTGTGGGGCTTCCCTACGCAGGGGACACCCCTGCGTGGCACGGCACTCCTTGCGCGCATCAGCACTGCACGTGGGCCAGCTGCACACGGGTCAAGGAGGCCCGGGGTTTTAACCATGGACCTCCCATGTGGTAGGCGGACGCCCTAACCACTGGGCCAAGTTTGCATCCCTCGAGCAGAAACTTTTTGATGCTGCTCCTGCATTAATGCAACTTTAGCTCAGTAAACGTACTCTGCACCACCCTTTTTAGAAAAGGCTGTTTCATTTTCAGCACAATAGTACTTATTCTACAGAAATGGGATCCAAAGGTGGATGCTGGGACGACACCTCCGACACCTCAGAGAGGAGCAAGATACCTGTCGGAGTCCTTTGTGTTCCATCCTCTCGGTCTCCTGGCTCACCCAGGAAGCCCTCGGGTCTTTGCACTCCTGTTATGTTGTGGTTGAGGTCAAAATCCATTTGTTGAGCTAAAGTCTGGTCAGGTCCTCTGTCATGGCCTCTGTTTTCGGCCATCAGGTAAGAGAACTGTTTCAGTTTCTTTACTATTTCCCTAGAGTTGTGGGAATCAGTAAGTTTTATATTTCTGTACTTTGTGTTTCTGTGATTTGTGTCTGTTTGTTCAATATATATTTTCCCTACTTCCAGATGGTAATACTAAATTAACAAATGAAAATTCTTAAGAGAGCTCTATTCAAATTGCTTAACGATAAATGAATACTCCTAGGGTCCCAGCAATTAGAGAGGCTGAGCTTCGGGTGCTCTTTAAAATCCTGCCTTCTTCCTCTGGGCTCTTAGTTTAACTCCTCTTCTTTAATAACAAGATTTCCCAAATTCTCATGAAGATTCAGTAGGCCTTGTAAAGAATTCAAGCTTATTCAGATTTATAAATCTGGATACTCAGACCTTTGCCAATTGATTTACAGGACTGCTGATAGCAATCATGCAAAAATTTAGATAAACAAAACTATTTGGAAAAGCAAAGCAAAGGTGCTTTTCACTACACAGCAATCTAAGAATCTTATCATAAAAATAGAGTATAATTTAAAACAAACATTTTGAATGCTTATTATTTATGTCCTCATAAAAAAAAGTAATTATTTAAGGAAATTTCTTCTCTCCAGGTTTTGTATAAATTAAATTTGTATATGCATATATACCTAATTACAAAGTATTTAACAAAACTGTTAAGATAGAATACCTCTGTAACTTTCAAATTTCATATAAAATTAAATTGTATACATTACATTGTTTTTCTTGAAAACAGAGTAATACTGATATGTGCCATTAATTCTTCTTTTAAAAGTTGTGTATTACTGCTTTTAAGTGCATTAATTAAAGTGTTTTAAGTATTTAAAAAATCTGCTAGTACAAAATGTGTTTTCATAGTTTCATTTGTGTAGTGTTGCTATATTATTTAGAAAAAACAAGGGATAAGGTAAAAAACAACAATATTAATGTTCTCTGTTCTGTTTCCATGTTAATTCTTATTGGGCCTGGATAACCACATTAATAAAATTGGTCCTGTTAAAGTTTAGTAACTTTTAAACTGAATAACTTTTTTTAAAAAAGTCTTTCCTAGGAGCTCACCCCTCCCCCCCCATCTTATCTTTGAGAGAGCTGTGGGGGAAGGGAAATGCAAGTTTAGCTGGCCTGGAAATTAAGAATGATATGGACAGAGGAAATGTTCACAGAATAAACCTTAGTTTGCCCTGTAATTCAATTTGATTTCAACTTTTTAACAGCTTTGGGATGAGAATAATTAATAATCCAATTGTCAAATTTCAGTAGGAAAAAAAGATCCTTAAAAGCTATAGAAAGGTTTTTCTAAATTATGATTAAAACAAGTTAAATAATTTATAGTATATGCCAGAGACTGATAGTTAGTATGCTTTTGAGGTTGTTCAAAATTTTAAGAATATTATTTAAAAAAGAAATTTTAGTCTTTTATGGAGGAAAAAAAATTTCTTGCATAAACTATAATTGTTTCAGTTTTGTTTTTGTAATCTCCATAGGTTTTACAGATGCTAATTAAATGAACACTATACTTATTAGATTTTTAAAATAATGAAAGTAGTAAGTTTGTGTTTAATAAAATTAAGTTAAAGGAAAAAAAAACACATGTAAATCTGTCCTGACATAAAACTATTAGTTTTCACAAAACAGAATGAGGGATGTAAGATGAGACTTAAGAATATAGAGGGATGTAAAAAGTTTGTGGAAGTGAATTCATAGTCAATCCTGTCTAAAACTTGATAAGCTTGTTTAAGGGAATGTGGTTTTTGTCCTAAGATAAAATGGTTGGTTTTCATGAAGGCAGGAATAAGTAGGACAAGACCTGAATAAATATAAAAAGTTGCAGAGGGCTTGTGAAAGTAAATTTCATCTATTAAAGGTGAAATATATTTTAAGGTGAAATAACTAGGTCTATGTAGTTATGGATAATTATGGGAAGTTTGTAAAAGCATTTTCTAAACCGAAGTATTTCTATATAAATAGCTAATTCCAGGAAGTCATTAAGTAGAACTCTAAATTAATAGGGATAACAAAAAGTAACCTCCTAACAAAGAAACCTGTCAGATGCCACTTCAATCTGCGAAGACAGCTACAAAATATCTCTGGATCCACATGTTCTTCTTCAATGTGACTTTGCCAATCCCCCATCAAAAGGTGGATTTAATTCTCCTCTGCTTAAATCTGGCTGGCTTTAGTGACTCACCTGTAGGGTTGCCAAATTTAGTAAATAAAAATACAAGATGTCCAATGTTCTAGTCTGCTAGGTTGCCAAAATGCAGATGCCATAAAATGGGTTGACTTTTAACAATGGGGATTTATTAACTCACAAACTCACAAGTTTACAGTACGGAGGCTGTGAAAATGTCTAAATCAAGCCTTCTTCAGGCAGTGCTTCTCCCCAGAAGACCAGCTGCCAGGGATCCTCTGTCTCATGGCAAGGCACATGGCAGCCTCTGCTGGCCCCTCCCTTCTCTTCTGGGTTTCCTTGTTTTCAACTTCTTGCTTCCACGGCCTTTTTTCTCTTTCTCTCCCCACATTCATCCCTTTTATCAAGGACTCCCCTAAAAAGATTAAGACCCACCCTGGGCCACACCTTCACTGAAGTAACCTAATCAAAGTGTCCTGCTTACAATAGGTTTATAGCCAAAGGAATGGATTAGCTTTAAGAATATGATTTTCTGGGGGTCTGCACAGCTTCAAGCCATCACACCTAGTAAATTTGAATTAAACACTGAATTTTTTTTAGTATAAATATGTCCCATGCAGTATGTATATTTTATCTGGCAACCCTTCTTGTAGACAATAGACCATGGCAGAAGGAATGTGCATGATTTCTCAAGGCTAGGTTAGAAGAAGCTTTGCAGCTTCTGCCTTCCTCTTGTGCTACAGGATCTCCTCCTCAGGGCATTCCCTCTTGGAATCCAGCCACCATGTAGGAGCTGCAGTCAAAGGTCCCAGCTGAGCCCAGATTTCAAGTCATCCCAGCTCATGTTCCAGGTGAGTGAAGAAGCCTCCAGAGCAGGCTGTCCAACAAAACTTTCTACCATGATGGAAATTTGCTTTATTTGTACTTCCAATATGGTAGCCACTAGCCACATGTAGCTTTGAGCCCTGAAATGTGTCCAGCACCATGGAGAAACTGACTTTTAAATTGTATTTAATTTTAATTAATTTAAATAGTCATTTAAATAGTGACATGTGGCTAGACTGTATTGAATTGGACAATGCAGTTCTGGATGATCTCGGCACATCCACACCCTTAGCTCTTTGAGTTTTCCTAGACAAAATGGAGCAGAGACAGGTGCACATGAGACCAAAGCCCACAAAACACACAAATACATTCTAGCAAGCAGGCACAAAAACAGTGATCAGCCTGTTCTATAGCTTTGTGAAGTTCTGCTCTCTGTCCTGAGAACAGCATCTGTTCCCTTCATTGAAATGTTTTTTTCTGAGGCGAGTTGAAGGTCACACGATCCTGACCAAAGATTCAGCCAGTCCTGTGGTTCAGACAGAAGACAGGCTCCTCGGTGATGTGGAGGGACGGAGCACCCCTGGGCCTCGGCTGAGTGCCCTGCGATGGGGTGGGCGGCAGGGGCCTGCCCAATCGAGCCTTACACCTGCCTCGTGCTGGTGTGGTCTGTGCAACTTCCACAACCAACCATCATTTCTTGAACATCACTGATTTCACCTATGAAAATGCATTTCTAATTTCCCTTAGGCTAATTAACAAACCCCCTGGTGTAGATTTTGATAGCAGTTTTGAACAGCTAAGTAACCATCTCTGTTGTATTACTCGTAATTAGGGTATTTCAAATGTTAACAGTGTTAACTAGTCACCCCTGAGGGCATGTTAGAGTTAAAAATAAGTAATAAAAACTTCTAGAATAAATCGTAGTCTTCATGAACTGTGGTAGGCAAATTTTTTTTGAACAAGACACAGAAAGTCTAGGATGAAAGAAAAGAGAATTTTTAAATTGAAATTTATTAAATATACGGAGCGTCTGCTCCTTGGAAGACATCATTAAGAAGATGAAAAGCAAAGGTTGGCAGAAAATATTTGTAGTGCATATATCTGACTTGTATTCAGAAACTATGAAGGACTTTTACCACTCAGTAACTATAAGAAAAAAACAACCAATTTTTAATTTAATTTTTAAGTCAAGTTTAGTTCAACTTCAAAAAATAAAATAATAGACAAAAGGCAGTTTAATAAATTAAGGAAGCATTACTTTAAAAAATTCTGTCCTGGTACATTTATCCCATTTAATCCTAAAAACAAACTCCATTGTTTCTCCAGGGTTCAGAGAGATACATAAATGAGCAGAGATTGGTTAAATGACATGACCAAGGTCTCCTTGTTAATGAAGTGAATGAAGAAGGAAAAAAAGCTTTATCATATTTATATCTCATAAAACTAAATCCCATATTCTTTTTTGACCTTTAGCATTGATATAGCACCTTCTTTGCCTTTACTCCAAAGTATTACAATATTACTGCTAACTATAATCTGTAAATTACATTAGTTATATTTTTCCATGTATCACTATATTCTTAACACCTTGTAATAGAGGACTATTCTTATATTTATATTATTAACCATAATCCACATCTATCCCCCAAATAACCATGTTATACAGTGTTAGTATTATATACTTGTTATAGTTCATGAGAGAACATTCTCATAGTTGTTCTGTTAACCACAGTCTATCTTCCACCTCAGGATTCATTGTGTTATATAGGTGCATGCTTTGTAAAACCCATTCAAAGTGTACACTCATGGCTCTCATATTCATCACAGAGTTGTGCTGTCATCACCTAGTCAATTTTAAAATGTTTTTATTATAACATGACTTTAAAATGCTGTTTGACCTAATGTAAGGGGGAAATGGAAAGGAGAAATGAGTTTATATGGCTACGAGTCTCTAAAAAAGAGTCTGGAGGCTGGCAGAAGGATTGCCCTTATGCACAACTGAGCAGAGTCTGAGAGACAGATAAAGCAGATACAACCCCCAGGTATTGGTTCCTTTGAGGGCTAAAGAGACCCATGGGAGTTATGGTCATGGCCGATGGGGTTAACTACCAGGTCAGATGGCCCCTCTTTGGAAATGGTGTTTAGGTGTGATGAATCTGGACTCAGATGGGATCTCTCTTCATAAGACTTTCATTCTAATGTGCTGGAGGTGCAGTTAGTGTTGGGGTTTAAGATATATTTAGGGGATTTGAATCTCTGGACGGACAATGTGATAGCCAGGTCCTGAGCCTCAACAGACTCCAGCACCTACAATCTGATTCATTGGACTCACCACACTCAGCTAAGATGGAGTTGAAGAAGGACAACCACCACACCATGGAGCCTAGAGTGATTACAACTGAAAGTGGGAGGATTGCATCCAGTATCCATGTGGAATCTGAGCCTCCTCTTGACATAGAGGTGCAATGGACACAACCAATCCAATGTCCACATAGAAAAGGTGGCACTGGATTGGGAAAAGTGGACATGGTGGCTGATGGGTATGGGGAAAGGCAGGAAGAGATGAGAGGTGGAGGCGTCTTTGGGACATGGAGCTGCCCTGGATGGTGCTTCAGGGGCAATCACCGGACATTGTAAATCCTCACAGGGCCCACTGGATGGAATGGGGGAGAGTGTGGGCCATGATGTGGACCATTGACCATGAGGTGCAGAGGTGCCCAAAGATGTACTTACCAAATGCAATGGATGTGTCATGATGATGGGAACGAGTGTTGCTGGGGGGGGGGGGGGGGGGAGAGGTGGGGTGGGGGTGGTGGGGTTGAATGGGACCTCATATATATATATATATTTTTAATGTAATATTATTACAAAGTCAATAAAAAATAAATAAATAAAATGTTTTTATTACTCCAAAATGAAAAATCCACCCCCCTTTATACCCCTCTATTGTTGTCCCTTAGAATTGATACAATATCTTCTTTGCCATTGTCGCAAAAATATTACAATATTACTGTTAACTATAATCTATAAATTACATTAGTTGTAATTTTCCTATGTATCACCATATGCTTAACACTTTGTAAAGGAAAAGTATTCTTATACTATTAACCATAAGCCTCATCCCAACCAAAATCACTATGTTATACAGTCCCTACATTATTCTCTAGCTTCCTTTCAAATGAAATATATCCACAGACTACCCTTATGAGCCACAATCACATTTAAAAATCAGCAGTATTAGTTATACTCACTATAATGTATTACCATCAACTCTATTCATTTCCACACATTTACAATAAGCCTTATAAAAAATTCTACGTACATTAAGCATCATCTCCCTTTCTCACCCCACATTCTACCTTCTAGTAACCATTATTCTATACTTTAACACGTAAGTTTACTCACCATATTTAGCTCATATTAGTGAGACCATACAATATTCGTCCTTTTGTGTCTAGCTAATTTCACTCAACATAATGTCCTCAAGGTTCATCCATGTTGTCATATACTTCCCAAGTTCATTTATTCTTACAGTTGAATAGTATTCCATCATATATATATATACCACATTTTGTTCATTCATTCATTGGTTGCCCGGCACTTAGGTTGTTTCCATCTTTTAGCAATTGTGAATAATGCCACTATGAACATTGGTGTGTAAATATTTGTTCATGTCCTTGCTTTCAGTTCTTCTGATTATATTCCGAGTAGCAGAATTGCTGGATCATACAGCAGTTCTATATTTAGCTTCCTGAGGAACTACCAAACTGTCTTCCTCAGAGTCTGCACCGTTCTGCATTCCCATCAACAGTGAGGAAGTGTTCCCTCTTCTCCACATCCTCCCCAGCACTTGCAGTTTTCTGTTATTTTAATAATGGTCATTCTGTAAGGTGTGAAGTGATGTCTCATTGTAATTGTCCCCCCCTCCCCGTCTCCCTCCTCTGTTTGCTTAGTTTTGCTCATTTGCACTTGTTGTTCGCTCATTGTCTGCTCATTGTCTTTTGCTCATTGTCTGTCTGTTTTTTCTTTAGGGGGCACGGGGAACTGAACCTGGGACCTCCCATGTGAGAGGTGGGCGTTCAACTGCTTGAGCCACATCCACTCCCTCTCACCGCAGTTTTGATCTACATTTCCCTAATAGCTAGTGACGTTGAGCATCTTTTCATGTGCTTTTTGGCCATTTTTGGGTTTTCATTTCTTTTAGGTAAATACCTAGGTCCTATGCTAAGGGTATATTTAACTTTTTAAGAAACTGCCAGACTGTTTTTGAGAGTTATTGAACCATTTTACATCCCCACCAGCAATGTATGAGAGCTCCAGTTATTCTACATCTTTGCAACCTCTTGGTTTTTGTCAGTCTTTAAATATTGGCCATTTTAGTGTATAGTGGTGTTACATTGTGGTTTTAATGTGCATGTCTTTGATGACAAATAATGTTGAGCTTCTTTTAATGCACTTACTGGGAATTCGTATATCTTCTTTTGTGAAATATCTGTTCAAATCTTTTATTCCCTTTTAAAAAATAAACTTATTTTGTAATAATTTCAGATTTACAGAAAAATTATAAAGATAATGCAGAGTCCAAAAATACGTTTCACTCTTTTGGTTATTTAAAAACTTGGTTGTTTTTCCTTATTATTACTGAATTATAATTGTCTTCATTGATGGATACATGACTATATGAACTTATAAAATCTAATAGCACTGTGCACTAAAAAGGGTGCATTTCATTGTATGTAAATAATACCTTTAAAAAAGTTAATTTCGAAAGAAGAAGTAGAAGAGGAAGAGGAAGGAGGAGGAGGGGAAAAATGACCACACAGAAATGATAATACCCACTCAGCCAAGTCACAACGTGCCGGCCACCATCAAGGGCCAGGAAGGGAATATAAAATGTAAAAGACTTGGGTCCTGTCTCTAGGAGCTTATAATTTTTCTTCATGCTCCCCCAAGTGTGAGAAATCACAAACCCAATCTCGTCTGCCCACGTGGGTTGGCAGGAAACACACTCTTTGTCATTTTGTGGACTCCCCCTCCTCTACCATCTTTACTAGCCCCCTCCATCCCAGCCTGCGGGTTTGCAAATGAACCCTGGCCTTGCGCAGTCCCTAATCCAGCACCGACTGCCTCTCCTGGTGCAGTTTGTCCATAGCCCTCGTGGTCTTTTCCATACTTGAGGCTTCCCTACTTTTGGGCCAAGCTAGGACACATTTTTGTGGAGGCTCTCAGGCCACCACCCCTTCAAGATGCCTCCACTCCTGGGGTGCAGAGCTCTGTGAGTCCTGGGGCCTGTTGAGGGTGGGCTAAAGCCCTCCCCCGTTCCTTGCCTCCAGTTTGGGTTCCTCCCCTCTCTAGCTACCATCTAAGCTCTCCTACCAGCTCTTTATCTGCTTGATTAAAACAAACAAACAAACAACAACAACAACAACTTTACCTCTTTGGGCAAGGGAAACTCAAACCCCCAGGACTCTGGTGTCCATCAGGAGAAGGGGAAGATGCTTTGTTTTTTTCATTATGAGCTTCCAGACCAGAAAACAACAGACAGTTAATTTCTCAGTTCTCTTGTTCCACCACCTGCTCAAACAAGAGGGCAATAGTTTCTGGGACTGTGGCTCAAAATAATTTAAATGAGACTGGTGTACTGAATCTCCTCAGGCCCTTGCTTCTCTGGCCTCTTGGACTGGTTTAAGCTCCCTTGTTTTCAGTTCCTGCAGCACCTGGTTTTTCTTTTCTAATCCCCAGCACATGTGGAATCAGTTGTTAAATCCCATCTTCCCCTCAAGAATGCCATGAGGTCAGGGGCGGTGGCTGTCATGTTCTCCATGATTTTCCCAGGACCCAGAATAGTGCCTGGCATACAGTGGACCCTCAGAAGAAGAATGTGTTCCACTGAACTGACTTCAAAGAGGGTGAATCTCTGGTTGGGGTGTGGAAGCCACCAGGGATGGGTGGGACCTTAGTGGGACTTGGGCGTGTGGGTGGGGTTTGGGTAGTGGAGAAGAAGATTAAGGAAAAGGCTAGTGCAGAGGGGAACGAGCAAGGCTGAGGGTGTGGAGGAAGAATAGATTGGTCTAAGTGCACGGAAGGACATTGGTGGGAATTAAGACAGGGATACGAAGTGGGTACAGATTCTGGAAGACCTTGGAAGCCAGAATTCCGTGATGGCTTGCTCCATGTAAATCATGGTTTATTATGGGCTCCAAATAGATAGACGTGTAATTCGTATTTTTCTGCCTATTTTGTGAGACTGGATGTAGGGATGGAAAAAGACAGGAGTCAATAATGATTACATGGCTTTTTGTTTTTCTAGACCGTGTAGGCTCAGTTTGTCCTATCACTGCTGGTCTAATTATCCCTGGGCCCACCGCCTAGTTTTTAGTGGACTCTCCTCTAGCTTCTGGTCCCGGGTTGTTTTTTTGTTTTTTAATTATATAATATAATGAAAAACAATTCTCCACGACTGAACAATGATTTCCCAAGAATGCAAATATTGTTTATTATTAGGAAATATTAAGATTACATCATGTCAAAGCGGGCAACAGATAACAGATAATACTTGGCACTTAGTGTATGCCAGGTTTTGTTTTAAGCATTTTTTTCCTATTATCTGTTATTCTTCATGATGACCTGAAGAGGTAACTGTTGTTAGTATTTAAATTTTTATTGTGGTCCTGGTTTATTTTTATAACTGTTTGTTGTTATATTGTTGTTTGACTCTCTTAGGGAGATCCACATGCATATATGGCCCTGCCTCTGGACCTTTCCAGGTGATGACCTACAGGCACCTCAAATCTTCCACCCAACACTCGGTCTTCTCCCCTCCACCTCCTGCCCTTCCTCCCATCCTTATCTCAGCAAGTGGTTCCCATCCATCTACTGCCAAGCCTTTTCCTTTACCCTTTACAACCCATTACTCACCAAGTTCTCTCAATTCTATCTCCTGAATCTACTGTTTCCCATCTACTTTTTCCCATACTGCATCCCTATCTTCTCACTAACTGCAAATATGTCCTCATAATTTCTCTCTGGGATTACTTCCTGCTAACTGGTCTTTCCTCCTTTTGCCCCTCTACAATCCATTGTCCATAGTTGGAATGATCTTCCTAAAATGAAAATCTTAAAAGCTTTCAGCTCACTCCCCTCATCGCTTTCCTTAACAGTGTGATATTGATGGTATTTAATTTTCCTATAATATACTTCACAATATTTAACCTAGACCATATGACGTATGCTTGTCTGAGTCTGAACGCCAGGAGGGTTAGTAAACATTTGAAGTACCCTAATGGGGAACATTCCAGGAGTGGTTGGCTGTTACCATTTGAACAACTCTAAATGGAAGCTTTTCTTCCAGAGGGACCCCTCCAGCTTCAATCACCTTTATCACTGACCAGTATCAGAGGTTTATTAATTTGCATAATAGCTAGAAACCAGTCTTCATTGGGGAAAAGAAAAGTGTTCATGACATGTAGATTGACTAGACATATTGAGCAGGCCCTTACATGAGAGGGAATTCAGCAAGAAGACTGTCTAGCCCCTTTAAAATGCTGCCTCTGGCTCAGGAGCCTACCCTAGTCCTGTTCAGCTGCTTCACAGAGAATCCTCTCACCTGGCCCCTGGGTGGTTAGCTGAATCCTGCCACCAGAGTACTGTTGCATCTGCCCTAAGTGAACATTTCATGCAGGGGGCCAATGGAAAACCTGAAAGGGACAGGGATATGTTGTACCTCCTTGGTGATGAATACGTGTAAGTGTGGCAAAGTTCAGCCTGAGTATGCTTTCTTTATAACACGTGCCTTAGAAACAGAGTTATGGGGCAGGTGACTCGTAACATCTCCTACCTTTAACTGGGGAAGGTACTGAGAGCTTCTAAAAAGAACCTACTAATTGTGAAAAATCAATTTGTCTTAGATCCATTTGTAGCACATGGATTAGCAGGTCCCTCACCAGGGCTCCTCTCCCTGCACCCCTTTCCCTTCACTAGACATACCAAATTACTTGGCCTCCCCCAAAGGCACCATGCTCTCTTTTACTTCCCATCATTCAATGGGCCACTTTCTCCTCCCCTCTGCACCCCTCCATAGGCCAAGAAAGATGCCCTTCCTCTCTGTTAGCTTGAGGTCGCCTCCATCAGAGCACTGAGATGAGACAGATTGTCTCCCTACAAGATTATAAACACCTTGAAGAAGGGACCATATCTCATTTCTCTTTGTATCTCTGTTGCCTGCCACATACAGTAGGTGTTGGTGCCCAATAAATGTCAAGGGAATTAATAAAGGAAGGAAGGAAGGAAGGAATTAGTTTTCTTATGAGTGAATTGGTATATTCCTGGACAGAACCTCACTTTTAAGAGTGCTCTATTGTCTCCTTGTCTGGAGTCTGCTTTTTCCCTCCTCATCGGTGTTTTATCTCCAGAGGTGTCAATATCAACTAGAGGAGACTCCTTAGAAGATTTCAGGGCTGAGCACTCAGAGGTAATATTCCTTCACGGAGGACTCGACCCTTGTGAGTTGAGTGGTTGTGTTGGATTTTCCCAAAGCTTTGAGATCTACAGTCAGCAGGCCTGGATGATGGTCCTTGAGTTGTGTGACAAACGATGGATGGGAAGTGAAGCGGACAACTCAGAGCCTGAGCAGAGTGACTAAGAGCACTGCGACCCGCCCTGCCCTCCCCCTTGTTGTTGGCAATCCCAGGTGACAGATGAAGGAGGGAGTAGAGCAGGCAGCCTGCTGGTCTACCAACAGATGCAGGCATACTACTGTGGGGGCCCTGTTCTAAAAGGAGAAGATGTTGGATGCCCAGTGGGAGTGTGGGGTGAGATGGTCCCAGAGGGTGGTCAGGGCATGTCAGCTGAGTGTGGTGACTTCTGAGGGAGGATCCAGTGGCAGGAAGCAGAGCGCTCTGGAGACAGAGAACACCTCAGTGTCCTGGCAGTATGCCCAGCCTGTCTGAGGCTGGTATCTTGCCAGCTGAAATGTTTTGTGACAGCAGAAAGGACACTGGATAGGGTGACAGAGTGAGTGGTTGAGGGAGGTGTGCAGCTGAAAAAAATGCAAGCTTTGGGGCATTAGAGAGAAGAGTTAGAGGAAGGTGCACCAGAAAACCAGAAAGTCTGCCCCTAATTTGGAATCAGATGAAGGAAGGCACCAAGCTCTGCTCAGACCTAGGCCAAACCACAGCTTATAAAAGGGGAACAAGTCTGTTTCTTTTTGTGTACAACCCACCTGCCATTCATCCCCACCCCCCACCCAGGATTTCTAAGAAATGCCTGGCCTCTATTTCTTGTTTCTCCTAGGAGCCAGATATATAATAAATGTGGGTACATTTTACCCCAAAAAGCAAAAAAAAAAAAAACATTCAGCTGTATCTGCCTTTTCCTTCCAGGGTCAGAATGCTGTGGGGGAGAGCTTCGTTCCAAAATCAAATGGAAATTGCTTTTATTTCTAGAGGTTAGAGAAAAAAATTGTCCAAGATCCAAGATTTCATCTCTAAAAAGAAAACGTGAAATGGGCTGTGAGTCCTGCTTAATAATTCAGAGACTAAACTGACCCAACAAGAAGCTGGTATGTATTATCAGATATAGGCACACCCTTCTTGTTTTATCAGCTTGCAGATGTCCTGGGTGAAACCTTGTTGGAGAGAGGAAGTCAGTGACACATGGAGCTAAACCATTCATTCATTCATTCATTCATTCACTCACTCATTCAACATCTTAATGACTACTTACTATTCCAGACGGACATAGCCTGGTGCTGAGGATACGCACTGAAAACAAGGCAGTTGTCCCTCTGCCTCATGGACCTTAGAATCTAGACAATGGTTTCAAACTTCGGTGGGCATCAGACTCCCCTGGAGGGCTTGTGAAAATGCAGGTGTCTGGGTTCCACCCAGAGTTGTTGAAATGGTTTTTGATTCAGCACATGTGGGATGGGGCCTGAGAATTCGCATTTCCTGGGTGCTGCTGGTTCAGAGACCACTGAAAAACCAGAGCTGTTTGAGAAGCACTGGGCCAGGCAACCATTTCACCCAACCATTTTTACCTCTTGGCATGACATGGCTCCCTGGGGTAAACCGGAGGGAATTTGGAGTCCTGAACTAGACTGTTAACAGCCTGCGGGTCTCAGCCCCCACCAGTCTGCAACCCCCACCGCCCAGAAGGGAATCAATGTGTTAAAGTGCATTGGCTGTGAGGGAGACCATCAGAGGCATAAGCAACAACCCTGAGAGAAGAGGAGGTGCACTCTGAGAGACCTTCTCCGTGGAAGTGGAGGCGCATTTCACCACAGCCCCGTGCCAGCCCTTTGCTCCGGGTCCCTGAGGCCGGGGCTTAGGGTCGAGATAGGGTTTCCTGGTCAAGTCCTCACCCACCTGGAGCCTCTGCTGTGTGTGTCCACAGCCATGCCCTGACAACCCAAATAGCTCAAGTGCCTTCCATGCCCGGGCCGGAGCAGGCAGACGAGAGGCCAGTTGGGCCCTTTCCCACCTCAGTGGACACACAGGTGTCAGGTAGAGCTCTGTGGGTCCCTGCAGCCGCTGAGGTCAGCGGGGCAGGGGGCAGAGGGTGGGGATCGGTGGGAGCAAAGCTTTCCCAAAGAACTTTTAAAATATGTATTGGTCACAGGGACAGCCACAGGCGTCTGGACACAGAGTCCATACGCCAGATGACAGCTCATCTTGTGAGGCAAAATCTGCTAAAATGGCTTTTATTTTCTAGCAGCTTTACTGATATATAATTCACACACTATATGCTTGACCCATTTAAAGTGTACATTTCAATGGTTTTCACGCCATCCACAGAAGCATGCAGCATCTTCACAATCAATTTCAGAACATTTTCATCACTCCCGAAAGATACTTCATGCCCTTCAGACGCCCACCCCCATCTCCCTGCTGCCCACAGACCTCGGGGGACCTAAGCAGCCATTAATCTCCTTTCTATCTCTATAGATCTGCCTGTTCTGGATGTTGCATATAAATGGAATCATGCAACTTGTGGCCATCTGTGACTTGCCTCAAAATTGCCTTTAACAGGGAAATACGATAATCTAGATTTGCGTCCAAAACATGACTGCAGACACGCAAGATGGAGACACATCGTTTAGTAGCACTTAACCTGAGAGTCCGCGCTGTCTCGGGTGCTCATGTCACCTCCCGAGGCCACCATGAGGAGCGGGAAGGGCCAGCCTGGGTGGCACAGCTGCTCTGGGTGGGGACCCTCTCCTGAGCAGCCACCCCTGTGGACAGAAGGCCAACTCTGGAGTACCCTCAGGTCAGAGAACTCTCCTCGGGCATCAACGAGGGCGTGCTGTGGCTTTCAGAGAGCTGAGTGCCCCCCAAGGCTGTGTAGGAGGCACTTTCCTCCTGTCAGGAGGCTCTGTTGGGGCGTGGAAGTGGGCAGAGCAGTCCTTTGGGCTCTGCCTCGCCGAAGACCCACGGAATCCTTCAGTCCCATGGATGTGGCTCCCGCTGCTTGGAGAGGTGAGGAGTCTCTGGGGCGCCCCGGGGGCTGCTGTCTCCCCTGCGCTCCCACCTCTCTCCTGGCTGTGGCCCCGGCCTCTCCTGGCTTCTCACGGCCCTGCGTGGCAATCAGGTGTGTCGAGGCAGAAAGCGGCTCACCTGCCGCAGGTGGCCTGGTCGTTTTCTCTGCCGCTGCTGCCAGCACCACGGTGCGGCCTTGTGTCCTCTCCCTGTGAGGGGTTCCACCACCGGGAACCCCCTCCTGTGCTGTGTGGTCCCCTGACTGTCCCCTGGATGGTGGCACAGCGGAGCCGAGAACCCAGGTCCGAAGCTGACCCTGTGCCCCAGCCTGTGTCTGGGGGGAGGCTCTTTCCACGGTCACTTTCTGCGGCTCATGCCCAGCAGGAATGCCAGGAATCCACCTCTGCCTTTGCCCTCCCCAGAGCAGCAGCACCTGCCCCCCTTCTACCAGATCCTTGTCCGCTCAGCCCACACGCTCAGGTACAGAACCATCACCCCCACCCACCCCACCATTACAAGGGTGCTCTGGGGGTTTTCACAACAGCTACAGAACAGAGTCTGGGGGCTTGAGGGAAGGGAGGGGTAGTCCTGCCCTCTGCCGTGCTGCCCCCCCCCCAACTTAGCAGGGGCTTCAGGTCTGGGAGCAGAGCAGACTGGGAGTGGGCCTGGGGCAGTGGGGGGGGGGTGCTGCAAGGGGGGAAACCTGAGGAGAAGGGCAGGGAGGAAGCGGTCGTGAGAACTTCCCTTCCTTGGACGAGTCCACTGAGGGGTGACTCCAGCCTGCCTGGGGAGGGCTTGGGCGGCTGCCCGAGAGCAGTAACCAGAGCTGTGGAGTCGGCCCCCAGGGGCGGGGACAGCTGGGACCAAGGGCGGCAGCTGAGCAGGGTCTTCTCCTCAGGGCTCTGTTGGCCTAACGCCCCCCGCCCCCCCAGAAGTGTGGGGAGGCAGGGGGGGGGGGGACAGAAACCACGGGCCCAGCTCACAGCCCTGCGGCCGGGGTGGGGCCCGCGAGGTGGCTGGGCCTGAATTATGAAGCCCTGGGAGAGAGGCGGGCTGGCACGAAGGCCGAGGGGAGCCCATCGGCCCGTCCACCTTCTGTTCGCAGTCACCTGGGAGGTGAAAAACTCGGCCGCCTCCAGGGAAACCTGAGCCAGCCGCCTCCGCCTGCCCCAGGGTGACCGAGCCAGCAGCAGGGCGTCTGGCTGGCTGCAGCAGAGGGCCCGGCCTGGGCCATCCCTGTCACCTCCGCTCCCTGCTCCCTCCCCTGGGTTTCTCAGGGCCCTTTGTTCCCAGGCTCCTGCTCACCTCCCTCTCCAGACTCTCAACTCCCCTGCGCACATTTTTAGCATTCCCAATCCTGCAAAGCAGCTTTGCTTTTCCCTTCCCAGCCGAGGACAACCCAGCAGCCGCAGGGTTTCCAGAGCCTCAGAGGCTCTGGTTTCATGGTCCAGACGCTGGCTCCACCTGTACTCAGAGGTCACCCTGGGGGGCTGGCTCACGAGACCCCTCCCACCTAGCCAGAGGTGTCCCAAGGAGGCCAAGTCCACTCCCAAATCAGCCCTGGGCCTACTCTGAGGTGGCCCCTGGGAGTGGACAGGTTCTTGCCCTACTCACCGCTCCCCTCCCCCCCCCCAAGAATCCCAGTTCCAGTGTCTGGAAAGAAAGGTAGAGGGGCCCACCCAAAGTCACGGGGAGGGAACGGTGCCCATGATGCCCAGAGGGAGGGAGGCCTGCGCCTTGCCTGCGCCGCGCTGTGATGGTCTAGAATCCTGGGGCAGTGGTCTGTGGAGCCAGAAACCCCTTCCTGGCTTACCTTCCTGCAATCCTTTCTCTAAATCAGAGGTTCTCAACAGGGGGTCCATAAGCTTCAATTGAAATTCATAGAAACATTGTTCTTGTGGGCACATGTTGGCACAGGTATGATATATTTATTGAATAACACACAGAGTAGCTTGGACTTAGTAAGGGATCCGTGGTTTCCGCCGGACTGGCAAAGGGGTCCGTGGAACAAAAAAGGTTACAAATGCCTACTCTAAATGTCCCTCTAGGGTGAAGACCAGCCAGCTTCCTTACCAGGACTGGGCATTCCTGGGCCCCAGGCCTCTTTGGTAGCTCTGGTCACTCTTTCCTCCCCGGGACAGCTCTGGGCCTCACATTCCTCTTTCCTTTGACCTGGCCTATTAGAAAAAGTTGCCAAAGACTTGGAACCGTGACAAAGCATTCCTGAGGCCCTGTGAGTCATGCTGGGACTGGGCTAGCAGGCCCGCACAGGAATTATCTGGTTTTCTAGAACTGTGTCCCACCGGTGTACTGTTACCTGACTTGCTATTTATTAATGGTTAGGGTGTTTTACAGCTTTATGAGGGAAGGAGTTAACTCTTGGAAAACTGATAGTGTTGCAGGATTGTTGTAGAGTGATGCAAATAAGACTATTTTAGCCAGAAGGTTGAACAGGTTCAAGTTTTGTTTTATAAATAATTATGCGGTCTTGTTATTTCTTGCTCCTTTCAGTGATAATAATTCTTCAGTATCACCTAGACCTTTTGGAACCAGCTTTACCATCCTGCTGGTTCCCTCACTAATTAAACACTTTTCCCATTGGGGTTCTTTCTCTATTTGTGTGAAGGCCATGGTTTTTAATTCATTAAAAAAATTAACAGTAAAATTTACTTTTGTTGTATAGTTCTATGAATTTTAACCCGTCACTGGAACAACTTCCTCATGTGAACTATGTTTTTGACTTTTTGAAAATTATTCTTTGACAAGATGCAGAAGGCTCCTTATCAGTGACCAGCGCCTGCAGTTTTGCCTGTGTTACAGCCCCTCCCTGGGCCTGTGGCCTGCGGGGACTCTCTATCCATCGCCCTCTGGGGAAGCCCAGGGCAACGCGTGGAGTCTCCTGAACCTGACTCTGTCTTATCACTAGGCTGCCTGCCGCCCCCCTTCCAGGAACCACTTAATTAGGCACAAGAACACACATGGCTGCACAAACCTGGGGAGTGAGCGAGATAGAAATGGTATGGCCAGGCCAACAGGGGGTGGGCACAGGGGAAATTACAAAACCCCTCAATTACTTACTTGGGCCTCTACATGCAGTCACATAGACATCCACTCTCTCTCCTCTCTCTGTCTCACACACACAGACACATGGGCTCTGAGCTATTTTTCACTCAGCATTCAGATCGTATAGTTGGCTGTGGGGCCCCAGGTGTTCCTAGGTTAAAAGGCCATTATCTTTCTCTTGAGGACCCCCTTAAATTTTTTTTAAACTTTTTTTGTCTTAACTGATGAGGGATGAAAGCAGACTTTTTCAGGGTGTGAAGTCTCTCACCCTGTGCCTGTCCCTCTCTGGCAGTCACACTCACATGGCGGAGGCTCCTGGGACGGGTGTGCGTGAGGGAGGGTGGTGGGCGCCCAGCACGGCACTTAATCTGCTTTGCATGAGCATCTGCTAGGACTCCTGGGAGAGACGAAGAGGACTTTAATGATTGTGCACCCTGACAGAGTGGGTTTAAATCTCTAGGGAGAAGAAACAACAAAGACAGTGGTGGCCCAGAAGCGTATGCCTGGGTGGACAGAAAGTTCACCACAATGTCGAAGGCTGTGGCTTGAAAGTCTTGAGGAGGAGCTTTTTGCATGCGCTTCTGGGAAGTGGGGGCTGCCCTAGCAATGGCTGCTGACCCGGCCCTGGGTGGAGGAAGTGAGGAGGCGGTAAGAAAATGGAAAGAACAGGGCTGTGGACCCTCCTAAAGAAGCTGTGAACACTGACAGGGGAGAGAGATCTCTCCCGCCTTGAGGGTTGTCAGAGGCTGTTCAGGTTGTGCTTTGCCTAAAGGCATCATGCCTAAGGGTGCATATGCACATCCTAGGCACCAAAGACAACTCTTTCCAGCAAACAGCAGTCAAATGTCACATCCTAATAAAATGGGAATATCATGGCGGTTTCCGAAGGCAGCCACATGTCTTGGTCCAGTTAGCACAGTGGCATATGGGGTACTGGCAGCCATTACCAGCGAACACAGTGGTGACCTCGCCGGGCAGTGACGTGACTGCAAGGTCTAGGAGCTGTGCTGCTTAGGATGGACATAAACATAATAAACATAATAAAAACAAAATATTGTACACAGTGTACCAAGAAAACATGTGTACGCTGGTTTTTATTGTACACAGTGTTTTTAACTACACTCACAATGTCACACAACTCTTTCATCACCCCAACCAGAAACTGGATACCCATTAAGTAATAACTCCCCTCAAACACATTTACTTTAAAATCTCTTGAGGATCATCTCTTATCTTGAGTTACCCAAGTGTAATTTTCTTGTTTGTTCTGGGGTCTGAAAACTGCCGCAGTGTTCTAGTCTTCTTTATAGGTTTTGTAATTGTTGTCTATGAGCTCATCTCTCACGGGAGTCATCTTCCTTGGGAGTTCTCCTCCTGGGTCACGGAGGGAGGATTTCTGGAGGGCACGTTTCAGTGTAGTCCCATGGGATGCAGCCCTGACCTCAAACCGAGTCTTAGGCTAGGGGGCCAGGACTGGTGACTCTGTTCCCACCCATAGCTGGGGCAGACGGCCTGCGTTCAGCCGCACCCTCAGGCCTCTTCCTGGCTGGGTTCCAACATGGCGGCGCATCAGAGTCCTGTCTTCCGGCCTATGGCTCCCACCGCACAAGGGGCTTTTGCTCTGTGCAACCCTAGTCACAACCGCTCCTCTCCCCTGAGTCCCCAAGGGTTCAGCTCCCATTTCCACCTTTGTTCCAAGCCTGTCCCTGGAGAGTTCCCTTTCTTGAGGCAATGGTATTTAAATGTTTTATATTTTATCCAGCTATTAGAGGTGAGGGCAGAAGGGAGAGGTTCCGCTTGTGCCCATCCTCTTGATGGGAAATTCCATACTTAGGCCTTGGACGATTTGTATTTGTCTTCAATATATCAACATCTTCCTAAATGCTTTGTCATTTTCCTCAGCGTTCACTGTAATTACCTCAAACTTTTCTTTCCTCTGACCCAGACAATTATTTTAGCTTCCTTGATGTATCTAACCTTATTTAATAGCTCTGTAAAGCTCTTGCCTTTGTTCTTAATTTTTTCTCTTAGCTCTGGATTTCCTTATTATTTCATTTAGTTCTTTTATGAACTCAGTCCTTGGTTCTTGTTTTATTAAATTTAATAAGCATATTAAATTTTCTTAAATTAATTAAACAGTTAATGGAGCTAGCTTATCAGTTATTAAATCCGTTTTCAACTATTTAATTAATTATTAAATATTTGTATTTATTCTATAGTATGAAACACTATGCAGAAAAGTACATTTTTTTTTCTGTATTTGGGACAATTTTTTCTTCCAGTCCATTTTTTTTTGTATAGTATTTTTTTGCTTACTTTCCTTCTCTTCCTTCTGTTACTTTTCTTCTGCCTTCTCTTTCTTGTTCTTCTTTTCTAAAAATCTAGTGTGCTGGCTTGGCTTCCATGCCATCACTTTTTGTTTTGCCTGGGTAATTCTGGCTAGATCATCTGTTGTTCTGGTAGTGTGAAGGGGAATTCTTTTTGACACCTGTCATTCTTTCGCTCTAGAGTTTGGGGGCTGGGTGATACTTCCTGCTTACTTTGGTCTGGGGGTTCCAGGGGTGGTGGTTTGGAACTGTATGTCCCCAGAAAAACATGTTCTTAAAGTTAATCCATTCCTGTGGGTGTGAATCTGTTGTAAGACCTTATGATGAAGCTACTTCATTTAAGGTGTGACCCACCTTTTTCAGGATGGGTCTTAATCCTATTACTAGAGACCTTTATAAATGGAATGAATACAGAGAGAAAGCATGGAAGCAAGCAGCTGAAAGCAACAAAGCCTGGAAGAGAAGGGGGAGACCCAGCAGATGCCACCATGCTCCTTGCCATGTGATAGAGGAGCCCAAGATCCCTGGCAGCCAATCTTCGGGAAGAAAGCATCACCTTGATGATGCCTTGATTTGCATATTTTCTCAGCCTTAAACTGTAAGCTACTACATTCCCATTGTTTAAGCCAAACCATTTCATGGTATCTGCTTTGAATAGCCTAGGAAGCTAAATTACAGGGCAGGGGCTGGAGAGAGCTGGGCTATCCCACACCAGGACCTGCTCCACTCAGCAGCGCCATCTCCTCTTCTCTGGACTTTGGCTCATTCCCCCAAGGTGACCTTGAAGCCCTGGAAAAAAGTAAGACCCTTTTCCTCCAGTCCCTTCTTGCTTTGGTAGCCTCTCCAGGGTTTCTCCCCAGGGTGCCTATTCAGCCTTTTGGCCCCCTTTGTGCCAAACTGAGTTACTGATGACACTTTTTGGGTTCTTGTCCCCTAACCCTTTTCCCTCATTCAGCTTCAGGTGTATGTGGAGGAAGATCCAACTAACAGTCCATTCTGAGATCCTCTGTTTCTTTCCTCATGACATATTTCTCTCCTCTTAACAGTATTATGGTGTGCACTTGTACTCCTTTCCATGTTTGGTGGCCTCTGGTTAATTTTCGGCTTAAAAAATGTATTGTGATCATTTTATGATGTGCTGGGTAGAAGGAGATTGTGTAATCTGGTCTCCCTTTCACCATCTTTACCCAAAGTCTAGGCAGATGCAGCTATCAAGAACTCATCATACAATATATGTCCTTTTGTTTGGCTTATGATATCTTCAAGGCTCATCCATTTATGTCTGAATATGGTTAAAAGGGGAAATTTTAGGTTGTATATACATTACTAGAATAAAAATTGAAAACAAGATAGGACTGTAAAACAAAAAGTAAACCCTAACGTAAACCACAGGCTATAGTTAGTAGTACAATAATAAAATGTTCTCTCATCAGTTGTAACAAATGTGCCACACTAACACGAGGTGTTAATAATGGGGGTTGGTATATGGGAATTCTGAATTTTCTGCCTTTTTTTTTTGTAAACCTACAACTTCTCTAATTGAATGAATGAACAAATGAATAAAAGAACTCTTCACCAGATCCCAAGGCCTCCCAGGTAACTAACTGCTTCTGTTGGAAGGGTTGTACATGTTCCTCAGAGAGGAAACTCTCTTGCCATTTCTCTCTCCCACTCTCTTTACATTATTTTCTCTCTGGGATGATATTGGGCTCTCCACCTCTCAGTTTCTTACTTTGTGAAATGAGTTGTATGTATTCAACATAGGCTAGTGTTGAATATACATTAGTCTATGTTGAAACTCCACTATCTCTAAAACGAAATTGTACTTTCTTCCTACACCCAAATATAAAGTTTCCTTCCCCCATTTCCAAGAGCTTCCTGGGCACAGCCTCACCCAAGCTCCAGAAGTCTCTTCCACTCCAGCCTTATCATCTTGCTGCCGTGGTCCTGCCTCTGCAGCTCAAGGAACTGGTGTCTTGGTGGGTCTGCGGGGCCTTGGGAAAAGGACACTGCCTTCTCCCGCTCTCCCACAGACCAGCTGAAGACAGGCGCCACTGGGTCTTTTTTTTTTCTCATTTTGACTTTGTTTTTGAGCCACTGAGTCTTGGAGTAAAGAAAGCATTCTGTAGAGAGTAAGTTCCACCTGCCAGCAGAAGAGAAGTGCCAGTACCCGAAGGCCTCCATCTGGCAGAGGCCACTTTTTCAGCCCCCACCAGCAGCCATCTCCAGGCCTCCTTACTCCACAGAGAGAGGAGGAAACTCTTCCTTCCCCAAGCCCAAGGTCACCTTCCTTAGCTGTCCCAGGATGGCTGATAATGACAACACCCCTCTCCTCTAAGGACAGACTGCCCCACCCAAAGGTGTGGCCTGATCCCCTTGACGCAGAGAGGACCACCCCAGTAGTCTCCAGTCTGAAGTACATGGTGCCAGCGCCACAGGTTAGCCCAGGTGGCACCATTCTCAGCCCAGACCCGCATCATCATAGCCTTTCCACCGTTACAAGGTGAGGAGAGAGGCATCTGGTCACCTCAATCTCCCATGAGCGAATGCTTGGACGGCCTGACATCTCCCAGGAGACGATTATTTCATCTCAGGCCAGCCTAAATCTAGATTTAAGGAAAAAGAATACCTGGAACATGTGTAACTTGTTTGGGGCAGTTGTGCCCATACACCCAATTAACATTTCCAAACAGGAGCCGTAACTTCTCAGATGCGGAATCATCAGATCTGGGCTTCCTCAAGAACAACCGTGAATACTCGCCTTACCTCTGGTTGATGGTAAGTGTTGTCTGACACGGTTAAAATTTGAGGGCACTGGCCGGGCTCACAGGAAAGGGTTTCAAAGTCTGTGCCTGAGGGCAGGCTGACTTCTAGAGGCCTCTCTGCTGATAGAAACCCCTTGTTGTATAATAAGACACAGAAGTTTCTGTTCTCCCCTTTCTGTGTCTGACTGGATGGCCGCTTATTTCATCTACTGAGAGCTATGCTACAGAACATTCTTAACTTTCAGCAGGAAGGGAAAGAACAAAGAGAGATTCACACCCAAAGATGATTTTAGTTTCTCTTTGGAATGGCAGTTACTCTGGCTACAAAGAAAAGTTTCTGGGCCTGTGTCTACAGACACCAGCTGTTTCTAATGTAATCTAATGCAGCTCTTGATTCCAGATTCAGGACCTGAGGTGGCCTGAAGTCGCTTGGCTGCTCCTTGCACTAAGAGCTGTGGTTTCCTCCTCTGTCCAGAGCAGAGATCAGCACCAGCTTCAGCAGCCTCTCCAAGGCAGCAACAGAAAATAATCCTCCCAGCTAATCCCTGCCTGCCCACTTCCATTGTCACAGGTGATGTCTGTAGAGGTGGTAACAGGTAAGGTGGTGGGAGCTGGGTTAAAACCTTACTTAGTTCAGGGGTTCTTAACCAGGGGTCCGTGAGCTTGAATTGAAATTCAAAGAAAACATTATTCTTGTGGGGGCGTGTTGGTGCAGGTGTGATTTATTTATTAAATAATACACAGGATCGTGTGGACTTGGGTCCCTGGGTTTCTCTGGCCTGGCAAACGGGTCTGTGGAACAAAAAAAGGTTACGAAACCCCGAGTTGCTCTCGAGTCTCTTTCTTGTGTGGTTCACATGTTCTGTGCACAGAGCTCAGGTAGATGAGAAAAGGGGCAGTCCAGTTTAGGCAGAACTCACACAAGCCTGACGGGAAGGGGAGAACTGCAGCTTCTGAGTCTTATTATACAATGGGGGTTTCTATCAGCGGAGAGGCCTCCAGAAGTCAGCCTGCCCTCAGGCATAGCCTTTGAAACCCTCTTCTGTGAGCCGAGACCAGTGTCTTCAAATTGTAACAAACAACATGACCTTTACTTAACAAAGACCTGGGGGAAGGCCAGGGCAAGCTTTCCCACTTTGAAGTGCCTCATAACCAAGGCTGCCTCTTCATTATGTGAGGATGACATGACTTGCCTGCTGTCACCTGAGTCATTTTTTCCAGATGTGGTGGGGGGAGGAGAACAGCCGGTGTCATGGAAAAAGCTCTGGATTTGAGTCTCCCTCAGACGCCATCTAATCACATAGACAGTAGCTACTGCAGCCCGTTTCCTAGCATCGTCATTCCCCAAGTCAGGACTGGGTGATGGAGATCCACGCTGGGCGTGAACACTTTAAGAAGACCATGTGTGGTGGGGTTGTGGCATGCACACTGAACTTAGTGTTGGAAGACCTGGGTTGGAATCTGAGCTGCTTCTTAGTCGTGTAAGTTCAGGAAAGTTAATGTCTCTGGGCCTCAGTTTCTTCACCTGGCAAGTGGGTATAATCACCCTGAACCTAACTCTCTGACAGGTGGATCAAATGCATAATTAGATATTCTCTGATACCGTAGAAGGCTTCTTATTTGGGCAAAAGGGCAGAACACACCTTGGCTCCCACAAGCCCATCCTCTCTCCAGGGAGTAGAGCTACTGGGTTGCCTTGGTCACCCATACCAACAGCTGGCTTCCTGCAGGAGCTTTCCTGTTCCTGCACAGTTGTCAGTTTCCCCTCTCAACCTTAGCCCAAGGGCCGGAAGTGTGGTGGGGGAGCAGGTTTCTCAAGCAGGGGCCCTTTCTTGCTCTGCCCACTGGCATTGCTTGTCACAACTTCTCCCTGCTTTGTGAAACGGAGAAGAGAAGCTGGCTACACATCTCACTGGTTTTTCTGCTTTTTCTATGACTCATTTTTTTTGTGTGCTTCTCTCAGGTAAGCACCTGTGGGGGAGCCACTTCTTGACTCAGTTTTCAGCCGCTAGGCTTTCTCTGTCCCCACACTTTGCCTTGGCTGGGCTGACGATTCTCCCTCGGCTCCAGCCCGCTGTCCCTAGTATCAGGCCAGTGCATCTGTGCCCACCTGTGGCTTTGGCTGTCTTCAGCCAGGACCTGGGGAAGTGGGGGTGACCCTATAGCAGTGGAATACAATCACTGGATGTCCTTTGTGGGTCGAGGCTTCCCGTGTCTCTCCAGCTTTCCTTACAGGCAACCTGTACTGACTGGGAGTTCTCCATAGTGACCCACTCCTCAGCATTCTGGTCCCATGTTGAGTGTGAAAGCCCCAAGAGATGCCACAGTCTTCAGGAAAGACACTGCATAGTCCCAGAAAGAGGCAGAACTAGATGCCTGGGACCAACCTGATGTGACCTCCCCAGATTTGCTATTTTGACCGTTCCCTGTCTGTTTTCCTGTAATCATTAACTGTGAAACTCACAAAACAAAAGTTTATCTATGGGGCAACCAAAAAAGAGAGAGCTTTAAACCTGAGTTGCTCTGTATGGGCCGGTTTCTGTGAGTGGTGGGTGGCACAGATGGGAAGGAAGCAGGGCCTGAGTGGGGCCTCTAAACTGACAAGCAGGGAAGGCTGTGGCCAGTCCCTGACTCGTGCCAGGCAGGGAGTACGGGGAGCAATTGCCAAGCTTATGGAGTTCTGATAGGATGATCCCTGGGATTCCTTTGAGATACCCTTCATATAACCACCAGAGAGCTATCAAACTCTTGGTTCCACAGGGGTAAGAAAAATGTAAAAATATAATACGATGGTGGCTGTCCTTTTTGAGGGTTTCCTCTTACCTGTCTATATTAGTCAGACTGCTCTAGGGAAATAGAACCAACAGGAGATGTCTGCAGCATGAGATTTTACAAAATTGTCTCACATGCCTGCAGGGATAAACAAGTCTGAATTCTGCAGGGCAGGCTACAAACCAGGGGCTCCAATGAAAGTCCTTGATGAATTTCCTGAAGACGCTGGCCACCTGAAGTAGAGATGGGAATTCTCTCTCTGAATGCTGAAATCACTTTCCCTTTTAAGGCTTTCAACTGACTGGATAGGAGTCACTCATTGCTGATGGCAGTCTCAATTGATTGTAGATGTAACCAGCCATCTATGCAATCAACTCACTCATGATTAAAGTCCATGAAATGCTCCTGTATCACAGTTAGCCCAGTGCTTGCTTGACCAAGCAACTCGGCATCATTATCTGGCCAAGCTGCCACATTAGCCTAACTGTCACACAGTCATTATCTTATTGATGATATACATTAAACCTAGGAGGTAGTGCTGTTATAGTATCTCCATTTTACAGGTAAGGAATCCAAGGAACTTGGTTTAAGAATCTCAGATTCAACTGGCTTTTATCAAAGTATATAGTATGCCAGGGGCCCTGCTAGATACTTTTCCCAAATTTTATCTTCCACCATTCTCCAAGGAGCTCTAAAGAGTAGGCTCCACAATCTCAGTTTTACAGGTGAGGCACGTGAGATCCCCAGAAGGTGATGAGCCCAGGATGGGAGTGCCAGTGTGACTATCTGGCCTCACTGTACCTTCCGTCCTTGCAGCAGAGCTGGGTGGTCCAGCCTTTCAACTGACTGGAAGACTGGTTAGATATCAGCCAAGGAGTCCCCATGTCCATCACAGACCTTCACAGACTGCTGTGCTCCTGGAGGGATTAACCCTTTCTTGGCTGACTCACCATCTGTTCCTAAGCATGGCTCAGAGGAAGGAAAGGGAACACTTGCCAGAGAAGGGCCTCCCTGTGCCTGGCTTCAGCCACTGGTTCCTTTCTATTTACTGGTATCATCTTCTCTCCCCCTGAGCCTCTTCTGAGGGTGTCTGAGCTCGGCCATTGCTAAGCAAGATGGCAAATGTATTCATCACCTGCTGTGAGCCTGATGCTATGCTCTTCATGCCCACGAAGTCTCTGTGAGGTAAGACTGTGATTCCCATTCAACAGAAGAAGAAACCAAGACTGGAGGGCTAGTGGATGTGCAGTGACTCAGCTCGCGGTCAAACCAGGAGCCAAGCTTAGGCAGTTGGCCTCCTGAGCTCATGCAATTTCCTCTTTGTAATGCACATCTTGACAGTTGTCTTCAGAGAAAGGGAAAGAAGTCTTGTGCTTCATTCAACTTTAGAGTGGGAAGAACTTTAAAGATGAACTACTTCCTTCTTTGTAAAATGGGGACCATACAAGTACATTTTTTCATAGGGTTGTGGTGATGATTAAATGAGTTAATTCAAGTAAGACCCTCTGAACAGTGGTTCAGAGGAAGCACTGAAAAAATCATGCAGAAAATACAGTTCTGCACCACATTTCGTTGTCATGTCTCCTTAAGCAGCTCTTGCTTGTGACAGTTTCTCAGACTTTCCTTTATTATTATTATTTTTAAATGACTTTAACAGTTGAGAGAAGGACTGGTCAGGTTGTGTTTTGTTTTTGTTTTTTAATAGAATGTCCCTCAGTTCAGGTTTGTCTGATGTTATTTTTGCATCAGACCAGGGTTATGGGGCTTGGGAAGGAAGACCACAGAGGTGAAATGCTATTCTCATCACTTCTTATCAGGGTCCTTGCTGCCAACGTGACTTCTCACTGTTGATGTTGACCTTGACCCCCTGGCCAAGGGAGTGTCTGTCACATTTCTCCACTATGAAGCTACTCTATTTTTTTCTCCTTCCCTATTGTCCTCTTTGGGGGGAAGTCACTATGCATAGCCCACACTTAAGGCATAGGGATTTATGGGTCCCATCCTTGAGGGCAGAGTATCTACATAAATTATTTGGAATTTTTCTGCCCAGGAGATTTATCAGTACATGTATTTTGGAATATATATATAGCACTATAATTAGGTAATATTTTAAGGCACAATATATAGTCAGAGTGAGATGTATTTTTACACTGAATGAAAATCCACCTATTGGAGTCTTCTTGAGTTGATGTTTTGTAGCTAAGGTTGTGTCAGGTCTGATGAGATGATCATGGTTTTAATAATTATGAGAGCTAGCTTTTTTTGAGTGTTTACTCTGAACCAGGCACAGTTCCAAATGTGTCACGTATGTTAACTCAGTTAATCCCATAACTATCCTATGAAGTGGGGACTATCATTGTCTCCATTTTACAGATGAGGAAACAGGCCCAGGGAGGTGGGATAGCATGTTCATACAACTAGAAAGTGGTGAAAAGTAGATTTGGATCCTGGCACTTTGGCTCCAGAGCCCATTCTATAGCAGTCACCTCTGTCCCCCTCAACGCCAGAAACACATGTGTGGTCTAGTCTCCTACTTGAGTGTAAAGACTTTGGAATTATCATAAGGAGCAAGGCTGATCTGAGGGTGAAGACCCGTAGTTGTGGTAGGTTGGTTGCCAGCTTCCAGGTATCGGCCAAGAGTCCTTAAACTTCTCCTTCTGAGCCAGGTACAAGGCAATCTAAGCTTTGACACTGATCATTTAATTTACCCTGGCTAAGCTTCAGTTATATCACCTAAAACAGAACTCACCTCATAAGTTTGCTGTGAGAGTAAGAGGAGATACATCAGCAAAACACTTAGCAGGGGTCTGGGGCCAAAAAGCGTTCAGGGTGGGGGGTGTTGGTGGCAGGGGGCCCTCAGTTCACATGGCTCAGTTGTGCTCTGGAGCTCTGGTGCAATCAAAGGACCATGATGGTGGTGGACTTGGCCCAGTGGTTAGGGCGTCCGTCTACCACATGGGAGGTTCGCGGTTCAAACCCCGGCCTCCTTGACCCGTGTGGAGCTGGCCCATGCACAGTGCTGATGCGTGCAAGGAGTGTCCTGCCACGCACGGGTGTCCCCGCATAGGGGAGCCCTACGCGCAAGAAGTGCGCCCTATAAGGAGAGCCGCCCAGCGCGAAAGAAAGTGCAGCCTGCCCAGGAATGGTGCCGCCCACACGGAGAGCTGACACAACAAGATGACGGAACAAAAAGATTCCCGTGCCACTGACAACAACAGAAGCGGACAAAGAAGACGCAGCAAATAGACACAGAGAACAGACAACCGGGGTGGGAGTGGGGCGGGAGAGAAAAAAAAATCTTTAAAAAACAAAAAGACCATGAAACCAAAAGTAATGTCAACATCACCCAAGTGTTTCACTTTTATTTCTCATATACCACTAAGGGAACACCTTGCTCTTAGTCTTTTTTTCCCCCAGTGACAGTGTGGAACCTTACAATACTGCCATTTCTTTCTTTGCTTTCTCCCACAGCTTCAGGGACTACAGCCTAGGCTCTCAGAGCCCCCTGCCTCTGACTGTTTCCATCCCCTGCTCCCTTCCCTTGATTCTTTATCTCAAGAATGGCTGGCAGAGGAAATGTAAATAGCATTTTTACAAAAAAATAATTTAAGAGTTCCCCTCTCACTGATAGTAAGAGGTAATAGTGAAAACCCCCAGGGAGCTCAAAACTCAGTCTTCGCCTTACTTATCTGCGCGTATTCTCAAGCCTACATCGCCCCATTGGTTAAACGGCTGGGTAGAATTTTTAAGAGGCAAATACATAATTTTATTTTTAGACCAGCAATCCAATTCCACCAGAATATAAGGATTAAAAAATATGTACGAATGCTATGTGCTTATACCTAGTACCATTGAGTGTACATTTTGGATTTATATTTTATTAATATGTATCAATAAAATTGATTTGTTTAGTATTTATATATGAACAAAGATGCTTTATTTTTGGGCAGAGGCGACTCCTTGCCTTGGCTTGTAGGGTCAGAGAGGTTCTGAGCAGAGCAGAGCAGGATCCTCTTTAGGGGTTAAGGGGATGGGAAAGGCTGGGAATTTGTCAATCATTTTTATCCCCTCCCACTAACCGTTGTTATTACCTGGTAAAGGAGAAGGTGTGCTATCCCTCCGATTGATTCTGAGCCTGCCCATTCCCAGACTAGGTGCACCCGGCCTCTCTGAGTGGTCTTGACTCTGGACCCGGTCAAGTTGTGGGCGCAGCTGGCCCTGCTGACCACGAGCAGAGCCTCCCTTCTGGCTGCGGGCTCTGGGCTCCCTCCTTGTCCCGCGCTGCTGCTGGGACGTCAGGGGAGAGGGTGGGGAAGGAAGGCCAGCAGCACAGCTAATGGGAAATGTGTTCCCCAGAAGTGATAACTTTCTAACCGTTTTTAAGAGGGTAATATTATGACATGATGTGTTAAAGGTAAACATAACCCCTTCCCAAGACCATGAGAGTAATTTTTCCCCTTCTATGAATAATCAGTGGGAAATATGTGATTAACATGTTAATTGCTATGTCATATCAGTGGGGAAAAGAGGGGCCATTCCACACCTGGAGCGAGGAAAACATCCAGATGGGTGAAAATGCAATTCAACCCCCGCCTCATACCACACACACATGGAATCAATTCTGAATGGATTAAGGACAGTGTCAAAAGCGTATCTTTATATGCTTGTTTTAGTAGAAAGGACAGATAGCTGGAGAAGGGAAGGATTTCTTAAATAAGATGCAAAAAAGCACCAAGCAAAAAGAAAAAAGATTGGCAAATTTGACTATATTAACCATATTGTGAAGTTGAACTTTCACATTTTCCATGATACAACAATTCCACTCATAGATATGTATCACGGAGAAACTCTCTTGCACATGTGCATCAAGAGACACATACAAGAACATTTTTAGCAGCTCTGTACATTGGAGCAAAAACAAATGAACAAAAGAAAACAAAACAAAAAAAAAACTGGGAATATCCCAAATGCTGACAGGTAAATGGATAAATAAATTGTGGTATAGTCACACAATGCAATACTAAATGGTGTGCTACAACAATGTACAACATAGTTCTCATAATGTGCTTGTACATATGCTGAGTGGAAAAAAAAATCAGGTCCAGAAGATTACATATAACATAATACCTTTCCTACAAAGTTTAAAAACAACTAATCCTTATGGGAACTCTATTTTATGTATGACTTTTCTGTAAAGCTACTTCTCTATTAAAAACAATAACAACAACAAAACCAACTTAACCGAAACAATAAACCTACATATACATGATAAAACTACTTTTTAAAAGGAAGGAAATTATAAATACAAAATGCAGAATAAAGAGGTGGGGAGAAGCACAAATGTAAGTTATTGTTATGATGTTAGACCCTAGGTTGGGAGATGTGTTCACAGATGCTCATACCATATATATATTATATATATACATATATATGTATATAATTTAGAAATAACTAAATTAGATAAAAGAAAGCCATACTTAAAAAAAAAAAAAATGGAAGGAAATATCAGTGGTCAGGCTCTACCACCCAATGAGAAGTTAGTTGGAAGCAAGCACCTTTTAAATGTGCTCTGGTGCCCACCAGCCAGTGGCCTGTCGTCTTCCAAACCTGTCCCCTGCAGGACTTGGGGCCTGCCCTCTGGGAGTCTGCATTTGGTGGAGAGCTGCAGAGGCCTGGGCCCTGGAGCATACCTCCTGAGGGAGGGAGGCACGCCCTCCCACCAGGGGGGCCAGTCAGGCAGCATCTAAAGGAACCCAACGGCAGGAAGGAGAACATCACTGGAGCTGCCATTATGGGCTCCTCCCTTTCAGCACTGGAGAGACACTTGCAGGTCTTTTCTGCTTGACTTCACATAAGTGAATCCCTCCCCCAACATACATGGCCACCCAGCCAGTGTGGAAGTTGAAGGCAGGAGGCTCCTGTAGCTGCCCCAGATGAGTCCTTCACAGAGATTTCACTGAAGATGGGAGATGGGAGGGGTAGTAAAAGACAACAGGGAGACATTATTACCTCCAAATTTTGCCCTAAAATGTGAGATTTGAAAGTGACCCTAGGGATCTATTCCCCCTACCCCCACCCCACCCTACTCCCTGGTCTAACTTAAATACAAAATAAGTAATGGTGGTTGTTTGTAGTTTGCTTCTGTAGTATATCGTCACATTTGGTCCTCTAAAAACCTGTGTGGTGGTTGTGGTTGTTACCTTTATGTTAAAAATAAGGAAACAGACCCAGAATGCTCAGGGACTGGATAGGGCCACAGATTGAGTGGCAGAGCTAGGGGTAATACTTCTGACTCCTTGTCTAGTGCTCTGACGTCAAGCTGTTTATTTTCCAATAAGATTATGGCAGTTCCCAGAGGGAGAGCTAGGAAAGCATGCACCTCAGCAGGGACTAGTCACCTGCCCCCAGGGCTGGCATCTGGCCCTTTCCCACCAAAGCAGGAAGGACACAAAAGAAAAGAGGCCAGATCCTGGTCCTCACCAGCTGGGGGAAGTGGCGGCTCTGAAAGGAAATGTCTAGGGAGTGGTCTTCCTGCCACCTGAACCAAAGGCCAGAGACCCAAGGAGCGAAGTCCTGGAGCGGCAGCACCCTGTTAATTTGTTATGAGTACTTTCCACACAATATGCCTCAGAGCTCCTGAATATATTGTTTTCTCTCATGAAGTCTAGAGAAGGTGCTCTCAGGAATGTTTCACTGTCACTTAAAAAAATGTTTAAAAGAAATGCTGCTTTAGTTGTTTTTGTCAGGTAATGATTGGTCATTGTAAAAATAATCTGGAAAAATACAGCCAAATACAAAGTAGGGGAAAAAAAGTCACACCTTCTAGAGATGACTACTTGTACCAGTTAGTCCCTGGCAAGGAATCTGTAGACAAGCACAGCATCCTTAGTCCCCTTTGAGGCCCCAAATTAAATTCTAACAGAAAGATTTCTGTTTCTGCTTAGGATGTAGAAAGCGACAAGAGAATGTTACTTCCATCCAAACAATGAGAAGAAGACAAATAATCTACAAATTACAAATTTTCTTGAACCCGCCGGAGATGAGGTAGCCAAATAAACTGAATTCTGAAGAGCACTAAGCCCTCCTGAGAAGAGACAGGACATAGGACCCTTATAAAACACAAGGTAGAAAGTAAACTACCACAAAACAAATCTAAAGCCTGTGGGGCATTGAGGTAACAATACCAACAATAAGACTAAACTCAAGTTGACTATTGACTACATGGACTCTACTCTCCACAGTAATGACCTGACAGAAGATGTGTGCCCATTTCTGGAAGTAAGTTATATTTACTGTTCTCCTATACATGATGCCTAGCATATAATAGAAAATAGGAGACATACAAGAAACCAGCCAAATGGGGGTGAAGACCAGGGAGGGAGGGAGAGACCCATTGTTAAGAGAGAAATTAGTCCATAGAAGAAGACTCAGCAATGATATAGAGGTTGGAACTATCAAAGGCAAGGACATTAAAATAGCTAAGATTTATGTGTTAAAGCTTCTAGCGGAAAAGGTGGACAACATGCATGAATACATAGGGAATTTTTGCAATGAGTTACAAACTATAAAAGAGTCAAATGGAAATGCTAGAAATAAAGCAAACAATTTCAGAGATGAATGCCTTCAAAAGGCTTAGCAGTAAACTGGACACAGCCGAGGGAAAAAGTAACTATTGAAATTATTGTAGAAATTATTGTAGTAGAAATTATTGATAAGGAAACAGAAAGAGAAAAAAGAGTGAAAGAAAAAAAACAGGACAGAGCATCCATGAGTCATAGGACAATAACAAATGGTTTAACATACAAATGATTAGAATCCAGAAGGAGAAGAGATGGTGGTCTCAGACTATGTGAGTGGTTCTAGCAGACCTGCTGCTCTCTCAGCAACCAGGCAGAATGAAAACTAGGAGAACACCTAGAACAAGTGGCTCTGAGTGAAAAAGCTGCTGAAGAATACATGAGACAGCTTGGTATTAGTAAGCTTTTGCTAGAAAATGCTATAACAACCAACCCCAGATGTTAAATGGCTTGTGAAAACAGAGGTTCATTTCTCAGTCATATTTCATGCGTTCATGAGTTGACTTTTGCTTTACTCCATTTTCTCTTCATTTGGGGACTTAAACTAAAGAAGCAGCCCTCTATCTGGGATGTTGTAGCTCAGATAAGATGGAAAAAGAAGATGGGAGATCTACTTGAAGGCTCTTGCAATGTTTTCTCAGAAGTAGCTTATGCTGCTTCTACTCACTTTTCATTAGCTAAAGCAAGTCTTATGCCAAGTCTTATATCAGAGGGGTAGGAAAGTATAAGTATCTCACAAAGAGAAACAGCAAATATTAACAGTGTATATTAACATCCTTAATTGTTATTCAAATCCATGTCTTGGCTGTTAGAATTCTCTAACCCTTATCACAGCTGTAGAAACTGAGGCCTGGTAGGGTTAACGACACCAACATACATTATCATACAGCTGTGGCAAAGCTGGAATTCAACCTTGGTAGGCTGGCTTCTGCAACTGTATGGTTAATTACTGTTGTTAACAACATTTCCTCTTTCTTAATGGCTATGCCTTTCTGTGTCCTTGACTTGGAGGATAGATCCAGAGACCTAACATGAGAAATAGGAGCTCAAGGAGAAAAGGAATTGTTGGAGGAGGCAACCAAGAATTAAATAAATGATCAAGGAAAACATCTCTGGGCTGAACAAAGACTTGATCTGTGGTTTAAAGGGGCTCACTGAATTCTAGGATGGACTGAAGAAAAAAGGCACACATCTAAAAATATCCTATAACATCCTTCAACTCTCAGGATAAAGAGAAAATACTTGTAAGCTTCCAGACAAAAAGAACAAATTACTTATGAAGGAGAATCACACTGCCATCAGGCTTTTCATCTGCAACCCTGGAAACTAGGAGATGGTAGAAGATTCAAGTGACAACTGAGAGAAAAGGAACTTGATCTAAGAATTCTATGCCTAGCCAAAGTATTTCTTGCTTGTCAGGGGGAAGAGAAAGTTGTCTGTGGAATTTATTTCATTTGAAGAATTTATTCAAGAACAGGCCTCTATTCAAACAACAAATGAATCAAAGCAAAAGTTTCCAGATAGGAGAAGATGAAGAAGGATGGCAACAGAAGTGGTAAGAAATAAACCTAATATACACTTATATGCCTAAATCTAAATGATTCATGATAGAGTGACAAAGACTTTATCCTTTACACTTGGATTTATAATTATGATGGGAGATTTGAAAATTCTCCCTTATAATCAGACAGGTCTAGCAGGCAAAAAAAAAAAAAAAGTAAAAGTAAAATAGCAGAAGAAGGGATATTTCAGTAACAAACTCAATTACAGTACTATAACTAGGCATCCTATGACTAGAGAGAGTGAGTGAGAATACGGTCTGCTCTTCTGGGTGAAATGGGAGCCCAGCCATTTCAGGCACGCCAAGCTCCATCTCTGAAAACATTCTTCTGCTCACTGACCTTTAAACCCAGGTGAGAAATGAGCCATTTGGTTTGAGGCTTGTTCTCTGCTCGGTGATTTCCTAGATCTCAAAGAAGTTTTTACTCAAATTATTGTGGTCACTTCCTCTCAGCAGAAGTCTGCTTGTTAGATTCTATCCTGAGAAGTGCTTTAGTGGGGAATATGTAGGGGAGAGTGTGACTTCACCTAAGGGGAGCTTGAGAGGTTGCGCGAGGTGGAAAAGGGGCCCAAATGATTTTTTAAAAAAGATTTATTTATTTATTTATTTCTCCCCCCCCCCCCCCGCCCCAGTTGTCTGTTCTCTGTGTCTATTTGCTGCGTCTTCTTTGTCCGCTTCTGTTGTTGTCAGCGGCACAGGAATCTGTGTTTCTTTTGTTGCATCATCTTGTTGTGTCAGCTCTCCGTGTGTGCTGCACCATTCCTGGGCAGGCTGCACTTTCTTTCGTGCTGGGTGTCTCTCCTTATGGGGGGCACACTCCTTGCGCGTGGGGCTCCCCTATGCGGGGGACACCCCTGCGTGGCACGGCACTCCTTGTGTGCATCAGCACTGTGCACGGGCCAGCTCCACATGGGTCAAGGAGGCCCAGGGTTTGAACGGCGGACCTCCCATGTGGTAGGTGGACGCCCTAACCACTGGGCCAAGTCCGCTTCCCCCAAATGATTTTTAAAGGGGTCGTTCTGATCTAGGCCAAACCCACCTTGTCTGCCTCATGGCCAGGGTATAAATTCCTGATAACCATCTTTCTCCTTTTTCCTCTCTTCCTATCCTTTGCAGTCATCCCTCCACACCTACGCTGAAATCATCAGTATTGACGGGTGACGGGATAAAGCATTTCTTGTTCTTTCAGCCCAATTCCTGAGAAGCAGCTGACACTCATGAAATTTCTCAAGTCCAGAGCATAATTAAGTGTGACATTTAGCCATAAAAAAAAAAAATGTGAATTTTAATTCAGGAGCTCCTGAGCGAGCAGTCTCCTTGACACTTGAAAGTGCAAACTTTATCTGGAGGAGCCTGCTAGAGGCTGACAGACCTGGTTGAACTTGAGCAGTTTCAGAATCCACCTTAGGGGTCTTGCTCCTTCCTTGCCTTAAATTACACAGCAGTAGAAGATTCAAGTGGAATGTAAGAGCCTTCTTCATTTATTCAGAGAACCAAATTTAAGCTTAAGTGGCCATATTTTAAAGAGAATACAATAAAATAAATATTGCATTGGTTTTCTTTCTTGTTTTATTTAGTTTCCTCTTACTTTATTGATATGCAGAGAACATAAGCCTGAAGCTTCCGAGTTCTCACAAATTTATCGTGTCTCACAGCTCCGTGGCCCTGCCATGACCTTTGACAGTCTCAGTTTTCACTCGACTGAACCTCTGTCTACCTTCTTCCCCTGCCGTGTTTGTATTACTTGAATGAGCTTGCGTGGCTATCAGTATTTTTCAGTTATGACAAATTGCTCCATTTCAGTTTGTTTACACAGCTGTACCATTTTTACTATGAATAGCTACTTGTTAGTGCAAAAGCTTTGTGCTGGGTATTTTACACACATCTCCTCAAGTCCTCAGGACAACCTGTAAGCTTGGTATTATTATTGTTCCCATTTCTCAGAGGATATTCTGTTATCTTTATTATTTAATTTATTTTACAAACATACACTCTTCATTTTCCCTCCCCTGCCCCAACCTCTAGTCTGTTGGTTTTTTAAAAGATTTATTTTTTAAAAATCTCACCACATGGGAGGCAGTTGCCCGATAGCCTGAGTCACATCCTGAAGGCTGCAGCATCTGCTGGTTTAGGTGTCTGCTCATTGTGGCGGTGTGGTGTCTGCTTTTAGGAGGCACTGGGACCCGAACGGGAACCTCCTGTGTGGTAGGCAGGTTCCCAACTGGTAGAGCCACATCTGCTTCCCTAATATGCTTTCTGTCTCTGCAAATTTGCTATTTCTAGTCATCTCTTATAAGCGATCTCATACAATTTTTGTCCTTATGTGTCTTGTTTATTTCACTGGGTATAATGTTTTCAAGTTTCTTCCATGTTGCAGCATGTCTCAAAACTTCATTCTTTCTAAGGCCAAATAATATTCCATTGTGTGTATATACCACATTATGTTTATCCAATCATTTTTGATTGGACACTGAAGTTGTTTCCACTTTTTAACTATTGTGAAATAATGTTGCCAAGAACATTGGTGTACAAGTATCTGTTGGAGTCCCTATTTTCAATTTCTTTGGCTGGATACACAGGAGTGGAATTGCTGGATCATATGGTAATTCTCTATTTAACATTTTGAGGAACTGCCATATTGTTTCCATAGTGGCTGTACTATGTTATCTATTGTTGTGTAACAAATCACCCTAAAACATTAGTAGTTTAAACAACTATCCATTATTACATGCTTTCAGTTCTGTTGGTTGACGACATTCAGCTGGGTGGTTCCTTCTTGGAATCTCAAATGTGTTTGTGATCAGCTGGGGCTGGAGTTGACGAGGCTGGACATCTAGGATGACTGTTTTGCTCACACATCTGATGCCTCAACTGAAATGACTGGAACAGCTGGGGTCTGGCTGAGCATCTCTGTTTCAACACATTCTCTCCACGTTAGGCTTCCTCACAGTGTGGTAGTAGTTTCAGGGTTAGCTGGACTTCTTGCATAGCTATTGGCTTCCCCAGAGCACCTGTTCTCAGAGAACAAGACTTCTTATGACCTAGCATCACCTCTGCTGCATTTCATTGGCTACTTGCAGTCCAGATCATTGTGGGAGGGAACTACACAAAGTGTGAATACAGAGAGAGAATGCTCTTTGAGGATGGAGGAATGGAGGACATCTTTGGGAATTAGCTACCATAGGTGTGGAAATCAAGGATCTGACAGGTTATGTAACTTGCCCAGGATTAGACTCCAGCAAGGGGCTAAATTGAGATTTGAATCTTCGAGAGCCGCCTGGCCCCAGGTCTTTCTTCTGTGCCATTCTGCTTCTTGTGCCTTGTAATTTTGGTTCTACAGATGCTTCCTCAAGGATGGCCTCTTTTAACTTTGACCAGGCTGCTCACTGCATCAGGGTGGTTTGGCTAAGTATTCAGAGAAGAAGTCAGGTAAAGTCGAGTAGTACAACTACCCAGAGCTCTGTTTTGGGTTGCATCTGTAGGATGAAACCACTCAAGTCCTTCAAAGCAAAGGTTATCTCATTTGTCACTCGTCAGTTCTGCTGCCATCTCCAAAGGATTCCAAAATGTCTTCCCTTTAGTTACACCCTTAGGACTATGACAAACAGTCTCTTGATCTCCTATCACAGATCATTAAGACATTGAGTCAACAATTATCCATTTAGAAGGAATATGCCCTGCCTCGATGTGAAGAATTTGGCCATGGCAGGAAAAGAGGCAGCAATAGGACAATTGGGAATAGTAACAATTCCTAACAGCCCTGTTGTTTTCAGAGAATACTCTTATGTTTTGTCAGGATAGGCTGGGTTATGCTGTGAAAGAAAAAAAAATCTTAGTAGCTTTAAACCACAAAGGCTTATTTCTTGCTTGTAGTATGTATTTGTTGCAGATGTAGTAGGTACTCTGTTCCCATGCCTTGTTCCTCCCGGCTCTGAGACCCAAGCTGATGTCCAAAGCATGGCCAGTGATTCTGCACTGTCTTGGTAGGTCTTAGTGAGCAATTAAACATTTGGCTTCAACCTGACACATATCCCTGCTGCTCAGAATTCACCAGCCAAAAAAAAAATCATTGGCTCAACCGAACACGAGCTGTCCCAACCATAGGACACCAAAAAGTACAACCACATAATGTGCTCAAAGAGAATAAAATTGAAATAAATATTTGGCAAAAACACTACTGACTACCACACAATGCATTTGTGGAATTTTGCTCATTTTCCAAAAGTGTGAAGGGGGCAGAGTGGCAAAATAGTTTATTTCAACCAACCTCCCACTGAGTGCCACTGGAAGAGCTGAGCAAAATATGTTAAAAATACGTACGAAGGTGGTGAAGAACTACCAGGGTGGTTAGGACTCAAAGGGCCAAGATCCCAGAAGGGATGCCCAGAGGAATAAGTCCCACATTTGGCGCTGCTTTTGCTTTAAGGTATTTAAGCTTTCAAAAGTAGCACATGAGAGATGTTTGGCAATCTAATGGGACTTGGGTGGGGGCGCAGGGAGGAAGACAGAAATCGGAGTTCAGGGCCTGGTGAGAACAAAGTTCTCTGAAAAACAACTGATATTCAGTTGGGACCCCAGAAGAACTACTGCACCTTAGAGGCGACTGGGGAACTAGATATGCCCTTGCAAAGCTGGGCTCAGCTTCAAGTCAGTTCAATCCCTGGTTAGAGTCAAAAGAATATGCCTCTGTGATTAAAATGGTCAAGAAATTATAAGACAATCTATGACTGTATATACATGTCTTTTGTGTTCTGTTTTAAAAAAATCATGAATATATTATGAAAATTTCATGTCATTAAATATTTACTTGGTAACATTTTAAAAAATAGCTGCATACTTTAAGTAACCAGTTCCTAAATGCATCTACTTTTTGGAACTACCTTGCAGTAGCAGTCCTCAGTTGGCCTGGAGTCCCCATCCTGGAAGAAGTAGAACTCTACAACCCAGGACCTACGAGCTTTATGCAGTGAGTGTTTTGAGCTTTACACGGAATACTCTGAGTAGGACATTGAATCATGTCCCCTACAAAGACATGTTCAAGTCTTACACCCTGGGTGTGAACTCATTTATAAATTTAGGTCCTTTGAAGAGCCCATTTTGGATGAGGCCCAACTGAATTAGGATGGGCCTTAATCCAATATGGCTGAAGTCCTTATAAGCAGAGGAAATTCGTTCCGTCAGTGGAAACCAGACAAGGCGACAGATTGCCACGTGACAGAGGAATGCTGGAAAGTTATCACCAGAATGCCAGAGGCTCTGGGAGGAAGCATGGCCTGGCAATACCTTGCTGTTGGACTTCCAACCTCCACTACTGTGAGACAGTAAATTGCTGTTGTTCTAGCCAACACATTTGTGGTATTTTCATAGCAGGTCTGGCAAACAAAGACGGTTCTGCCAAGACCTGAGGGGTGTGTGAAAAAATGACCAGAGGGCAGTATCAGGAGTTTCCTAGGTCCTCTCAGAGCAGCTGCCTTAGAAAGTCGGCCTGTCTGCAGTGCTCAAATGGCCCTCTACAACAGGAGGACATTTCCTCTCGGGACCAGGGAAGGGTGAGAAGGACATTTTCCTGAGGAAGTTCCTAGGAGGTGAGGGATGAGCAGAGCCTGAGTCAGAGAAGGAGAAGGCGCTGGCTGGCCTCTGTGAGCAGGAAGAAGTCTCGACTGTGGTATGTGTCCTTCCGTTCTGGAGCTGGAAGGGAGGGAGTCAATAGGGAAGGGAGTTTGGGGTTGGGTCAGGAAGGCAAAGGAGAGTTTATAGCCGGAAGTACAGATGTGGTTAGTAGCACTAAGGAAGTGGGGGTGGGACAGGAGACGACTGCAGGGGAGTTGGAGACCAGATAGGAAAACCCGCCTGCCCTCCTTGCGTGTCTGTCCTAGGGATCTAAATAATGAGAAAAGAGCCCATCCGTCTTTCTGCAAATTCCAGCCCCATCCCACTTTCTCCTCAGAACATGAGCCCTGAGGTTGAACGAGTAAAGCGGGGTTTCTTGGGGCCTCTAGGGAAACATGTCCTGTCCTGGACAAGGCCTAAGGTGTCTAGCCTGTTTCACGGCGTACTCGGTAAAGTTTGGCAGGCTATTTTGTTTTTCAAACAAAATTAAAAGTGCATCAGCAATACAAAGAAATGAGTACTGATACATGCTACATACAACATGGATGGACCTTGAAAACATTTTGCTAAGTGAAAGAAACCAGTCACAAAGGACCACATACTGTATGATTATATTATATGAAATGTCCAGAATAGGCAAATCCAGAGAGATAGAAAGTAGACCAGAGGTTGCCTAGACCTGGAGAAGATTGGGAGGAAATGGGGAGTGACTGCTCACAGACATGTACTAAAATTGGTTGTAATTATGGTTGCACAACTCTGTGAATATACTAAAATCCATTGAGTCGCATCTTTAAATGGGTGAAATATATGATATGTGAATTATATCTCAATAAAGCTGTTACAAACAAATTAAAGGTAGGCAAAAGATGAGGGGCATTGTATGCCTTGTTGGGAAAACAAACCTTTTTTATCAAGCTGGTTAATATACATGCAACTTTGGGTTCCCTACTGACTTATAGCCCTGGACTAGACAGAGGCAGAGGGCTAACGATGCTGAATTTTACCCAAGACTTGTGATCCTAGAAAACAGTGAAGGCTAAGAAATCCTCTCACCCTCTGTGTTCTGGAAAAATGGATCACCCTTCCCCATGTAATATAGATAAGACTCAAGGATGTTCCCTTATTTACCTATGACAAAGACAGACACAGACTCTGCAAATTCCCACTCTTTATTTCATAAATTAGCCGAACTACTTGACCCACTGACCAGTTGGAACTAAGTGCCTGTTAACAAACTTTGGTTAAGTTTCTCTTTTCCTTCAGGGCCCTGAACTTTAAGGATGCTTCCCATGTCTAGGCTGTTTCAGCATAAAATAGTCTCAGATCCACTATCTGATCATGCCATGCTTTCATCCACTTCCCCACACCTGCTTCTTTTTCTATAAAAGAAAAACCCTTTTTGTCTAAACTTTGAGATGCTTGCTGATTTTACGGTCTGAGCAGTCTCCCTATTGCAATAACTCCCTCCCCACATTGCAGTAGTCTCCCCAACCCCTTGCAATAATCCTTTTTAATACTCTCATTACCAAATACAGATTTGCTTTTTTTAAGCAATTTCATTGTGATATAGTCACACACCATACAGTCCAAAGTGTCTAATCAATGCTTTTAGTATAGTTACAGAGTCATACGTTCATCGCCACAATCAATTTTAGAACATTTTCATTACTGGAAAAAGAAAATTCCCATACCCTCTATGCTTCCCTTGTTGATACTTAGCCTTGGTGTGGTACCTTTATTACTATTAATGAAAGAATATTAAAACATTACTGTTAACTTCAGTCCATTGTTTGCATTAGGGATATATATATATATATATATATATATATATATATATATATATATTGTTAGAATGATGAGGCTTTTAACTTGAGTCCATGGATAGAGTTTGGAGATCCCTCCAAATTGTAAGCCAAATCAATGTGTATAGTTGTTCATTTTAGTAGAAGTAGGATCCACAATTTGAATTGGTTCCCCAAATAAGTCTATGACTCCCAAAAGTTTATGAAAAAGTTAATATCCTGGGAGTCAAGAAAGAATCCTAACCCTAGTTGGCTTTACCTAGCTAAGAAAGCTTGGTCAAACATCTTTCTTCTCTGGATGTCATTTTCTTCGTTTGGGAAATGAAGGGCAGGATTCATTGACTGCCAAGTTCCTTTCCAGCATGGTACATGAGATGGAAGATACTTTGTGGACTGGCAAATCTGAGTTTACACCATAGCTCTGCCTCTTAACTAACTGCATGCCCCTGTGCCAGTTCTAGAGCCTGTGTGCACCTCTGAGAAAGGTGGACACTGGGAGCGGATGCAGCTCAAGCAATTGAGTGCCTGCTTCCCACATGGGAGGTCCTGGGTTCAGTCCCTGGCGCCTACTAAAAACAAAAACAAAACAAAACACAAACAAATTAAAAAACCAACTCTGGGGAGCTGATGAGGCCCAGTGATTGAATGCCAGCTTCCCACATATGAGCTACTAGGTTCAATCCCCAACCCCCGGTACCTTAAAAAAAAAAAAAAAAAGGTGGACACCAATGCAGGGCTCTGGGGATGAATAGGCACCATGAGTAGAGACTTTCTGGAGGCTATTATTAAGTGATGCTTGCTGAGTCCATGGCCGGCTTAAATCCTGCTGTGGGTGTGATATGTCAGGAACTCCAGAGCAGTTGTGCCAAATCCAGAAGTCAGCAAGACCGCACCCTCAAGCTGTGCCCATTCTAGAAAGGAAGTCTGGGTGAAAACCTTGCCCAGCCTCATCAAAGTACACAACTTCCTTGACTCATTTCCTGGCAAGGCCAGCTCCTGTGCCTGCCTCTGCTTGTTGCTCTGGGCAGGCCTGTGTGCGTGCTGCATCATCATGGGCCCAGGACTTGGGCTGATGGTCTCCCCAAGAGGCTGAACCTCCTGAAGGCACTGATACCAATGGTGTCCCCAAACCATACCTCTACCTTTCCAGCTTTCTTCAGTGGCAACTTTCTGAGATTATTATTTGCTATTGTTCCTATAACCAGCAGGTCAAAATTGGCTCACTGCTTCCTGAATGTCAAACAGGGGAGGGTGGAATGGTTACCTTTGAAATAGATATGTCCATTTACAAGAGTAAGATCAGGTTAGAATAATCATCACAATAGTAGGGTCTAGTTTGAAACGACCATATTCAAAGGTAAGATCAGTCTAGAATAATCTTTACAATGTAGGTCTTAGTTAGAAATGACCATCTACAAAGGGTGAGGTCCATCTAGCCAGTTTTAGTAATTTCAGATATTAACTTTTGGTTATTTTATAATATACTGGAAATTTGGGTGTCCAACATTTTTACAGTCTTCCTTCAATATTCAAAGAGAATGACTCATGCTCTGAGAACCACAGGAATTCTAGTCCCCTTTCAAATATAGCAAATTCACCCTAGGGGGTCTCCTGTCTCCTCTCATGCCCTACTGCTTCCAACGTCTCTTGGATCCCTCCAGCATCTCGCCCTATCCCCACTTGTAGCTCTCCACGCTGCCCTGCTCCCTCTGAGGGACTTTGTTCCAAAACAGGAACCTTCCCATCACTCCCAAGGCAGGGCTATCTGGAAAAATCAGGCTTTGAGGCATCATCATCTCCACTGAGGGCATGAAGATTCTTGTAATGGTTTACTGCACAGGTGAGGAGAACGTCATATAGTGTCACATAGTACATGGAGGTCCCCAAATCCTTGGGTCACACTGTCCCCAGGGAAGCCCTTTTAGAGGGTGTAGCAGTTTGATATTGTTCATCAATTCCAAAAATAGATATTGGATTATGTTTGTGAACTGGTTTTTCCCTCTGGGCATATTAGATTATATTGGATTCAGGCTTCATTTTCAGTCAATTCAGTAATGATTATGGCTTTGATTGGGCCACATCAGTAGGACGTTGAGTCCCCACCCTCTTGGTGGGTGGAGACTCACAGAGAAAACCACTTGGCAGAGAAGAGAGTGAAAGGTTTTGATGCTGGAGCCTGGGAAGTAAGCACAGAGAGGAGCAGAGGGAAAGCTCAATTAGACATGGCAGAGGCCCTGGGAAGAGAAACAAGCCATTTACCTGATAGTCTATGGCTGGCCTTGTGGAGAGAGCAGAGCAGCTGAACCTGAAGAGAGGCAAGCCCCGGGAAGAGAGGAACCCAGGAAGCCTGAACCCTTGGCAGATGTTGGCAGCCATCTTGCTCCAACACTTTGTGTGAGGGAAATAACTTACCCTTTATGGCCTGGTAACTGTAAGCTTCTACCCCAAATAAATACATTTTATAAAAGCCAACAGATTTCTGGTATTTTGCGTCAGCATCCCTTTGGCTGACTAATACAGAAGGTCACTCACTTTGGGCCCAGACCAAACCATATCTTCTCTGAGATGCGAGGTGCTAAATTGCCTTGACTATGCAGAGCAGTTTAGCCCCTGCAGTTCTGAAAGGCTCACTGCAGCCTGACCTTGGACCTTACCTTTGCATAACCAAAGAGCCCATAAGTGTTTTCCTAAACAAAAGAAATTATTTCCCAGGATGAATTCCTCTCCCACTCTTGGAATGTGGAAATACTACAGTTAAAAAACACTGTAGCAAAATCAGCTCCCTTTATCTTTACTCCTACTGTTTGGCCACAGAAATAGTGTTATATGTGAGATAAAAGAAATTTTACACAGATACGCACACAACTTAAATCAAAGTTTCATGAAACAATAATGAATTTTTATTATTTGAGACACATATTGATATTTTTCATTCTATTCAAATTTTTAAATGTGATCATGACCCACTAAATTTTTTTCATGACCTACTGATGGATCAGAACCAGCACTTTGCATTAAGAACCAAAACATTGCATTAAGGTAAGGCCCACTGTCAGGGTGCTGAATTCCTGTGTGCCCTGCCTAAAGTGTCCAGATAACTCCAGAACCCTCAGGAGCACCCCTGCCTGAGGCTTTGTTTACTATGGCAGTCTGTAAGTCCTGGGACATGCATAATTATAGCTTCCCTACACATAGTTCTTCTGCCCCTTTTATTTGAACCTTTAATCAGAACTATACCCATTAAATATATGTCCCAGAGACGTAAATCTTCAGTTTGTTCATATGCCAGTTGAGCCCTGAATCTCAGCAGAGTTGGACTCACCAGGGACACCTAACAAAAGGATGATGATGGACAACGCCCATCTCAAAAACAGAGAGTACCAAAACTACAGGACAGTTCCATCCATTTGCCCCATGGCATCTAAACCCCTTCTTAATCAGAAACAGAGTGGGCATCACCATCCCCAAATCCTCCAGCTTGAGGAATGAACAAACGTAACAGGGGGAATGCAACTATGTGAAGCAGGCTAGATAGGGAATCCATAGACAGATCTGAAATCTGCCAGAAAAACCGCTGCCATTGGCACGTGTCCTCCAGGACCCCCAAGATGGCTGCTGGAAGACCCTTACGAGAAATCCCATTCAGAATGAGATTTCCTCCAGAAGCCAGAAGCCCCAGATGTTCTCCATGGGCCTTATCATTGGGCCTTCCCAGGAGATTGATGGGTGGGATAATCAATAAAAACAGCAAACTACTGGAACTCATCCCGTGCCATTAGCAAAGGGGCGGAATAATTAATGGTTTGAAAGGCAAGCAGGGAAGTGAACTGGCCCTGTTCCTGTGCCTCTTCCTGCCCCGTGCCTGCCTGCTGCACCCTGCGCTCACCGTTTTTCCCCTACCATGATGGCCACGCAAGTAAAACCTGGGCATTTATAATCTATAATGGGGAATTCTCATCTGTAAATTGGCCCTCTTTATCATTCCTCAGCCCCTTCCTCTACCTGGGACCCATGATCTGTTATTTCCTCCCATTTCTCTTCCCTCCCTACCATAATAAACTACTGGCCTTGCTCTTGAAATTCATTTCTTACAGATTAGCCGAGAACCTAGACAAAATCTGGCTACATATGGACTAAAGTAGACATTATTATTATTATAGTAATGGAAGACCTAACACTGCTATAAAAAGATAGGGTCACCAGAGGTTCTGAGGGGAGGGAAAGGAAAGAATAGGTATAACATGGGGCATTTTGGGGACACTGGAATTGTTTTGCACAATATTGCAATGATGGATACAGGCCATTATACATTTTCTCAAAACGTATAAATTGTGCAGTACAAAATGTAAACCATAATGTAAACTATAGACCATGGTTAGTAGCGATGCTTCAACATATGTTCATCAATTGTAATAAATGTACCATGTAATGAGAGATACTATTACTGGGGGAAATGTGAGAGGGGAAGGGGATAGGATATATGGAAATTCCCTATATTTTTGATGTAACTTTTCTATAATCTAAAACTTCTTTACAAATAAAGTTAAAAAACAAACAAATATGATCCTGAATGAGCTCAATCAAGGGAGGAGAAAGGAATCAAAAGAATATTATTGAGGCATATGAAAAAATTGAAATATAGATGGTAAGTTTTGTATCAATGTTAAATTTCTTGAACTTGATAACTACAATTAAGGGGTTTATATAAGTGAATACCCTTGTTCTTAGGAAATGTATATGTCAATATTAAGTGTTCAGGGAGTATGATACATACAATTTACTCTCCAGTGTTTGGAAAATCATTCAGAAATAGAAAGACAGGTAGATAGGCAGATAAACGGATGGATAAATAGAATGATATGGCAAACTGAGGCAGGTTATATGGGAAATGAGGAGAAGATGAGCCATAACAGGGCCGACAGACAACATGGCTGCGAGACCCCACCAAGACCTTGACCTTGACTTTCAGGTCCCAGTTGGACTCTTTCAGGGGCTGAGAGGAGGCCCCAGATAATCTCAAACAGGTCTCTCCATTGGTCCCAAATAGCCCCAAATGAAAGGCCTCACCATTGGCCCCTGGGACCCCTCCCCTTAGCATTAGCAAGGGGAAGAATAATTAATAGCTCAAAAGGTGACCACACAAGCCAAAGCCCACTCTCTCTGCCTAGAGGAGCCCTCGTCAAATTTTTGTATTTCTGTCCTTCTCTCCCATTTCTCAGCAAGCTCTGTTCTTTCCCCGCATTTCTCAATGAATTCTTTTTACTGGCCTAACTAAATCAGTGTGTTCTTAAATTCTTGTATGCGACATAGCCAAGAACCTAGAGGAATCTAGCACTTTTCTGGCTTCAAAATGTGACAAAATGTTAAAATTGGTGACTTTGGGTATCTGGGGGTTAGGGGTATGATGGGAGTTCTCTGTATGGGGATTGTGTTATTTTGTAACTGTTCTACAAGTTGGAAAGTATTTTCAGAACAAAAACATAAAAATAAATAAAATACAACAAAAGCAAGTTGAACCTTTTAAACAAACAAAGCACAGCACTGTACCAAATGAAATACTCCCTTCTCTTCCCTCCCAGGCTTAAGATAATAAGCATTTGTGTAAGGTTGTGATGATTATAAAGTGGATTTTAGAACATATCGTATCTCATGGAATCCTTACACAACCCTAAAATGGGAAGAACAACTCCTTTTTTCACAGATAAGGAAACTGAGATCTAAAAAATTGAAGCAGCTTGCCCTAAGTCATGCAACCAGAAAGAGAAAGAGAATACAAACCTCTGGACCCAAATCCAGGGCTCATTTCATCAAGTCCTACTTTATGCTCTTATGATATGGTTGAATTTAAACTAGACAAAGTAAGCTCTTTTGTGTATGTTGGATTATAATTTCTCTCAGTTGTTTTTTTTTAGGTACTGGGGGCCGGGGATTGAACCTGGGACTTCATATGTGGGAAGCTGGAGCTCAACCACTGAGCCACATTGGCTCCCTGAATTGGGTTTTTCGTTTGTTTTGTTTGTTGTTTGTCTGTTTGTTTGGATTTTTCGGAGGCACCAGAACTGACTCGGACCTTCCGTGTAGGAAGCAGGTGCTCAACTACTTGAGCCACATCCACTCCCCCAAATCTTAGATTTTTATGCCTTGTATCAGCCTGGACTTGGCGTCCCAGTGTTTGCTGCCCAGGTGGGCTGGGCAGAGCTGGGAAGGCATTTTTACAGGGTGCCTGTGCAGCCTGCTAATGAGGCCAAAACTTTAATTAGCCTCTGGCCAGGCTCACGACTCAGAAATGTTTTCTGCAGGGCCTGACAGGGGTAGAAATGTTATCACCAAGGAGATAATGCTCTATCTCACAGTTTCTTGGGGAAGGTGGATCTAACATCAGCAGTCACCTGACTCCTAATTGCAAACCTACCTCTCATCATAAAGATAGAAAAAAAATATTTCAGTCTTATCTTGAGAACAGTAACTTAAGCAGTTGCAGCCACTGAGCTGTGTCACAGAGTAAGAGTCCTTTCTGTTTGGCAGTCCCCTTAGCACTCCCTGTGAGCATCCCATGCTGGTTTCATGCTCACTCAATAATAAAATACTTTCTCTTTTGCTTCTGGGGAGGTTTTTGTGTATTTTGTGCGTGGGGAGAAGATATATTTTTGCTTTTTATCCCCCCAATGCCTTCAGTGTGGCCAGCATGGCTGCCCCCGCCTGAGCATGGAAGGGATTTCGTCCAGGACAGGGAGCATAAGTCCAGGAAAGACCAGTGACGGGGGCTGCAGGGGAAGGTGGTGTGGAGGGTGAGCCACCCTGAGGACGGTGGGCGAGGGTGGGGTGGGGGGCGCAAGGAGGCAGCTCCAGCATCAGGAGGGGCGCCTAGGGAATTGGGATTGACGGACCGATGATGGGATCCGGGAAGTGCTGAGAAAGCGGGGGTCAGGGAAGGAAGCACCAGGTATAGGGTTTCAGGTCCAAACACTACCTGGCCCTCTTTCTCTCTTTGCGGGTTCTGCTTGGACGTTCTACATAAGGCAGAGATGAGGAGTCTTTACCAGCATTTGAAACAGACAGGCGGTGTCTTCGCAGGGAAAAGCGGTGAACGCTGTTTGGAGACGGTGGGTGAAGAAGGGCATTTCGAATGAGCTGCACGAGCTGGTAAAGTGGCCCGTAGGTTCAGAGAGAGGCCTTGGACGGGAGAATGGTTTGTATGTTCTATGGAGCTAGCCCTGAGTGCCCAGGATCACCCCTTCTCTCCCAGTTACACAGGCAGACCAGCGCTTCCAGAGCGGAGCCTCCTTCCAGCACTCACCCTGCCTCGCACAAACAGACTTTTATCCCACTTGAGGCACTCGGCAGCACCATTACCTTCCATACCACTAAGAGGAAAAAGATGTCCATGTCCGAGGTGAGGGCTGAAATACGTGAAGACTCCCTGTAAAAGCTGGGATACCCTAGGGAAATAAAACTTCCTGCAGAAGTGGCTAGAAATGTGCAGGTCCCAATCTTGGTTGGCGGTGTGGAGGGAGGAAAAGCAATTCTCTCCAGAAAATTTGAACAAGGCTGTCTGCCTGCAGGTTTGCAGCCTTGAGTTCACACAGTCAGTGTGTTGTGAAAAACCTAGAGCAGAAATTAATTTAAGATGGTCTCAGGCTGGCAGTGGCCCAGCTAATGCCTGGGAAACGCGGGTCCTCTCTGGGAGAATTTAGCTTCAAGCCTGGCTGTCAGCCACTGCAGGACGCCAGCCATGGGACCGATGATGCAATGTGAAGAAATGTGTGCTTAGAATTAATGAAACATGGACATGAAAGAGAGAGGTAGTACTGACTGCACTTAATGTGCGTGCTACAGTTATTTCAGAGACCCCATCTACCCATAGGGCACAAGACTCATCCTGGTTTGCCAGCACCTTTCCCACTTTTGTCCCTAAAAGTCCCATGTCCAGGTAAACTCCTCAGCAAACTCCAGGTAAACTGCACAGACGGGTCACCCTCCCTACCGAGCTCCCTTCTGGGCTTGTCTCTGGCCAAGGGGACTTGTTTTAAACCCACACGTCCTGGTGCCCTGAGCGGGGCAGGCTGATTGCCCCAGCGCGTGGGCACCTGACCCAAGAGCAGAAAACCCACAGGCCTGCCAGCACCTAGGATTGGAGGTGCAACAGGAGCATAAGGGAATCTGGGAATTTGGAATCTGAAGGACTGAGGATGTTGAGAACACGAGGCCTGGCCGGGTTATTCAGTGACTCGGGTTCCTGTGCGTTCAAATCACTGCAATAAACTCTCCCTCTCACTTATTTGGAGGGAGGGGATGGTTAACTTGAGTCTGGCTGAAGGGGTCCCAGCTGAGCTGAAAGCCCCTGCAGGGCTTTTTATTTTATTTATTTATTTAAAAATTTTTCGTAAGATCAATGGCATTTATTTGCTATAATCAATCAATATTAGAGCATTAAAAAAATAAAATTGTGGACTCTGCAAAGTAGCAAATGGTCCATGTACAAAGGATAATTCTGTGTTTTAAAATTTTATACTTGTAGATAAAGATCCTGGAAAATATTCCTGGACAATCTCTACCCTAGATCATAGAGACCTTGTATAACTCTTTTATTTTATTTTATTTTTTAAAAAATTATAGATCACAAGGAATGTTACCTTAAAAAACATAAAAAAACAAAAAACATAAGTGGTTCCCATATAACTCACTCCCCACTCCCCACCACATCATTTTTGTAAATTGTATTTTTTTGAAGATATATACATCACAATAAAACTGTTACACTAAAAAATATGAGGTTCCTGTATACCCCCCACCCACTCCTCCCACCCAACAACCTCCCTCATCATTGCAGCACCCTCATCGCACTCAGTGAACACATTTTGGGGCACTGCTGCACTACACAGATAATAGTTTACCCTGTAGTTTGCACTCTCCCCCAGTCCATTCAGTGGGTTATGGCAGGATATATAAAGTCCAGCACCTGACCCTGCAATATCATTTGGGCAACTCGAAATCCCAAAAATGACCCCACATCACATCTCTTCTACCCTCTCCCTGCCCCTGCAGGGCTGTTTAGAAGCCTGCCTTTTGAGGAGCTGCCAGAGGGGAGGAGCCTGTCACTGGTCTGTGCCCAGGGGCTGGGTGTCCTCAGGCACTGTTGTCTAAACTCAGCAGAAATCACTTGGGCTCCAACCAAGGCTGCTGCTGTTCTCACAACTTTGTAATTAGAAGAATGACGTGAATTATTTCCTAAACAAAGGCCAAGAAAGAAGTTTATCTGTTTCATTTGTGTACTACATAACTGTACTCAGAGTTGTGTTTGTTTCCAAGCTCCTTTTCACATGTTTTCCTTTTTCTCTTCTTTACCTCCCACTAGTTTGGATGTCAGTAAACTTTTTTTTTTTTTTAATTTTTATTTCCCCCTTGCATCCCCCAGATGGTTCTCTCATCTGTCTGCTCATTGCTTGTCTTTAGGAGATACCAAACCTGAACCTTGGACCTCATGTGTGGTAGGCTGGTGCCCAACTGGTTGAGTCACATCCACTTCCCAATCAGTAAACTTCTTGAGGAAGGAATTGTGTCTTCTTTTTCCCATGAGCTCCTCGAGGACAGGGAGTGGGTCTGAAGTGTGTTTCTAAGACCGAGCACTGTGATGGTGATATCGGAGGAGCCCTGGAAGGTCTTGGAGAAAGACCTCAATCTAGGGTAGGAGGGTTCTCGACACAGTCTGAGAAGGAATTCAAGGTCTGGTCATATAGCAGCAGGAGAATTTAACGTAAAGTGAAAGTACACACTCAAGAAGGGTGTGTGGGTGCGAGTTGTGCCTGCTGGGGCTAGGGGGTGCTGCTTAAATTGCGGCTGGGCTCCCCCTTCCTCCCCCTGACTGTGAAGGAGGACTTGTAGTCCCAATGTCATTGGTCTGCCTTATGCCAAAGAGGGATTGAAAAGTACAACCTCTCTGGCTCGATATTCCTGCCCAAGTGAGAACTGTCCAGGGCAGGAGTTGGCAAACCCTGTGGTGATCAGGCGCTGGGAGGGCCTCTTGACATCTGGTATCTTCGGGCATTAGGCCTTGGGTATTATCTGATGGTGATTTTCTGTTGGGATCCTCCTCCATTGTTGATTTATCTCCCTTCTCCTACCTTTCCCTACCTCATTGGCACTTAAATAAGTGCTCAATGAATGAGTGGTGAGCTTCTGGACTGCAGACTCAACAGTAAACACCTGAGCTCTGGATGGAGTTCATTCATTCATTTACCACCTCCTCTTATATGCCAAGAACCACGGCTGGAATATTCAGTGATGAATGAGATAAAGATGGTCCCTGCCTCCAGGCAGCTTACCTGGTGCTAATGGAACGTCAGACAAAAACCTAATAAGCAGGCAAGAAAATAAAAGAAGTTATGATAAATGCAAAGGGAAAGAGGCCTAATTGAGAAAGGTGGTGAGGGAAGAGTCCATGAGGGGGTGACTCTCAGGGGGAGCCTAAAGGAAGTAGGGGAGCCGGCTCCACACTTGAAGATTCCTCAGAGGGCTTTCCAGGCAGGGGGACAGCAGGAGCAGAGGCTCCAGGAGGAAACCTCTTTCTTGCTGGAACATAAGAAACGAGCAGGGTAGCCGATGTGACTCAAGTGGTTGAGTGCCTGCTTCCCATATATGAGGTCCCAGGTTCAGTCCCGGGACCCCCGACACCTAAAAAAAAAAAGTGGAGAGTAGTAAGAGAAAGTTGAAGAGGAAGGTGGAAACAGACCAGGAACTAGGCTTGGAGGTGAATTGTGATCTCTGAGATTTTGTGGTGGTCTTTCTAGAAGGTTTCTAGAAGATTTAAGGTTTCTCTGTGAGGCCTTCGCTCACAGATGAGGAAACCTGGGGCAGCTTCTCTGTGGAATCATAGACCTTTACAGCCAGAAGGACCTCAAGCCAGGGTTCCGCCTTTATTTTACAGCTGTGTCCAAGGTCCGATAGGTGACTGGGCTAAGATGGCCAGTGGGTGAGCATCTGGATGCAGCTCCAGCCTCTGGCTGTGGGTGCTGCCAGGTTCCTTGATACTTCAGGCAGAGCAGCACCTAACTCATAGTGTGCTGTGCCCTCAGTGTGTACCCGGGACCTGGAAGCAAGAGCCCGTGCGGGCCTTCGCCTGCCGAGCCGGCAGGCTGGACTGTTAGGCCAGTGACGGGCGTTATACTGAATCCTGCCTGCCTTCAAGACATGTTCCAAGTCCTAAGCCCTGCTCCCGTGAAAGTGAACTGGTTTGTAAATCGAATCTTGTAGATGTTATTATTTAATATGAGGCCACTGGATTAGGCTACATGACTGGCGTCCTTATAAGCAGAGGAAATCTGAACACAGTTGGTAGGAAACAGGTGGAGAAGAGAGGACCACGTGGCAGAGGCAGAGATTGAGTTACCGATTGCTGGTGCCGATGTTAAATTTTACCTGAGCCCTGTGATCCTGGAAAAGAGTGATGGTCAAGAATGCCCCATCCTTTGTATGCCACAAAGTGGATTACTGCAAGGACCACCTTTCCCTATTCATGGATGCTTGTTAACCAAATGTTTGATCTGTTTCAGCATAAAATATTCTCAGATCTACTATCTGATCACACCAGCCTTTCATCTTGCTTCCCTACACTTGGTTGTTTGTATCTAGGAAGGAAAACCCCTTTTTGCCTAGCCCTTGAGACATTTGTGAGCTTTATGGTCAGAGCATTCTCCCTATTGCAATAGTCCCCTCCCTCCATTGCAATAGCCTCCCCCCCTTTGCAATAATCCTTTTGAATTAAGTCTCTCCTTACTAAATCCAGATTTGGTTTTTGTTTGACACTGGCAAGCCACCATTAAAACGCTACAGTTTGCAGAGAAAGCACGATCCTGCTGACACTTTTTTTTTTACTTTTTAAAACAATTTATCTCCCCTTCCCACCCCCCACCCCCAGTTGTCTGCTCTGTGTGTCCATTCGCTGTGTGTTCTTCTGTGTCTGCTTGTATTGTCAGTGGCACTGGGAATCTCTGTCTCTTTTTGTTGCGTCATCTTGCTGCATCAGCTTTCTGTGTGTGTGGTGCCACTCCTGGGCAGGTTGCACTTTTTTTGCACAGGGTAGCTCTCCTTATGGGGCACACTCCTTGTGCATAGGGCTCTCCTACTCGGGGGACACCCCTGCGTAGGGCGGCACTCCTTTTGTGCATCAGCACTGCACATGGGCCAGCTCCACACAGGTCAGGAGGCCCTGGGTTTGAACCCTGGACCTCCCATGTGGTAGGCGGATGCTCTATCCATTGAGCCAAATCCACTTTCCCTGCTGACACTTTGATATTGGACTTCTAACCTCCAAAACTGTGAGAAATAAATTCCTGTTGTTTAAGCCAACTAGTCTGTGGAGTTTGTTATAGCAGCACTGGCAAACTAAGTCAGGCATGAAAGTCTGGATCTGGAGAATTCATGAACCAGTCATTGGGTGAACTGTAGAAGAGAGAGACACCAATATCTCATGTTTATCAAGTGGTCTGTGCTTCTCAAGGTGATATACAAATGAAATCCTGTGGGCTTTTCAGCAGCCCCCTGAGGGCGCAATCGCTTGATGAAAGAGCTCAGGCCTTGGCGTGGGAAGATATAGGCTTGAATCCAGCTGCAATCCTCCTGAGCGGTGTGATCTTGGACAAGTTGCCTCTCTTCTCTGATCCCTAGTTTTCCTCAACTGTAAAATGGGATCCTCGACTCCAGGAGGCTACAGAGAGTGTGGGTGTGTGGAGCACGTGTACAGTGCCTTGGACAAGGCAGGTTCTGCTACCAGGTGATGATGCCACCACTGCTGCTGGAGTGGGTTGAGAGGACAGGTCTTTTCTCCCCATTCATTGGCACACTGCCTACATTCTTCCACTGAACGTTCATCCCATCCCTATGAGGTAGATGTTCATATCTCCACTAAAAACAACTCAGGGTAAGCGAAATTAAGCAGCTTGTCCAATGTCATCCAGCACGTAAGTGGTGGAGTTGGGATTCAAATCCCTACTCTAGCAGTCTGAGTGCTGAGATGAAGCAGGCTCAACCATGATGCTGGGAGGGTCTAGAGAATTTAAAGACACAAGCCCTTTCCCTTCTAAATGGGCAGACTGGGAAAACCTGGGATGCTTACCAGAGCTCAGGAAGACCAAGGCTTGGGTGGGGAGTGCAGAAGGTCCAGCTGGAGTCACAGGAGCAGCCCAGTGCTGCATCTTGAAGGGGGAAGGGTGGCGGAATGGACTAAGGCTTTGCAATAGTAGTTCCCTGAGCTGTGGGATAGATAACAGGGGAAGGCCAGAGAATTTCCAAGAATCTCAAGAATGAATTAAAGGTGCAGCTTTTAGCACGGTGGTTCTGAGGTTGAGTGAGTCTTCTCAAACCATACCCAAGGGCCTCTGGGCCAGCCCACCTGGTGACCATCTCCTACAGGACCTGATGAGTTTGCTGACCGCCCACCCACCAGCACAAGGAGGAAAGAGGATGTTCCATTGACCTCACTGGCTGGAAGGCATTCAGGCTTCCTTCCAGCCACTTCCATCTTAGGCTCTCTGCCCCAGCTGCCTGCCAGTGCTGGGGAGGGGATCTTGTCACTGATGCCCCATGCGTGTCTCAGGGAGAGCTCTCTCCTCTCTTTCTCACCTGGTTACTGCAACAGTCTCCTCACTCCTCTCTGCTTCCAGCCTTGCTCCCTTCAGTTTGTCCTCCACACAGCAGCCAGAGGGATGCTCTAAGAAGAAAAGTCGGATTGTGTTGCTGCTCAGCTCAGAACCCTCTGGTGGCCTCCCATCACTCTCAGAGTAAAATCCAGAGTCTCACCAGGGGCTGAAAGGCCTGTGTGAGCCGTAGGGCTGCCACTTGCCCGCAGCTCTACTGCTGTCCTCTTTGACCACATCTCCTGCCTTCTGCTCCTCAGCCACCCTGGCCTCCTGATGTTTCTAGATGACACTGAGCATCTCCCAGATCAGGGCTCTGCACTTGCTGCTTCCTCTGTCTAGAGTGCCCTTCTTCCTGATAGTTACCTGGTTCCTTCTTGCATTTCCTTGGGACTCTCTCCTTCAGCCACCATCTGACATCCTATACCTTCATTTACTTGTCTATGTTCTGCCTTCCCACACTAAGATATAAGTTCCTGTCTTGTTCCCTGCTCTATCTCTGGCACTTAGGACACTGCCAGGCTCATGGTTCATGCCCAATAAATATTTGGTGAATAAATCTCTCCATTTATATCTCCAGTGAATATAAATGACATTATTTTCAACAGTTCCATAATGTTTGGTAACATGAATGGACCATAACTGATTGGCTATCCTCCTATTAGTGATATTTAAGTGGTTTCCTTTTTTTCCCTTCCTTTAAACAATATTTGTGAAAAGCATCTTTTCACAGCTACCCTTCGTATTGGTGCTTCTATTTCTATAGAATATTTTCACTAAATATAGATGCATCAAGAAATAGGTATATTTTAAATTTTAATAGCCATTGCCACATTTCCTGAGTCACAATTCAGGAATCGTAACATCCAGTTCCAAATGATGTGGGAAAATCCCAAAGCAAGGCCTCAACCATCTCCTCCAAACTGGGGCCTCCACCTTGGGTCTCCACACTTTAGAGGGCCTTGCATGTCAAAATACAAAATATTAAATTTATTAAATTCACGTGGGGGCTTTTGTTCCCTGAGACCCGGAGCTCAGTACTCACATGGTACAACCTTAAACATTCACTCTCATATCCCCAAAATAAAAGGCTGCTGAGGCCAGATGCTGTGAAGGTTTGTGGGTTGTGCCCTTGCTGACCTTGGAATTGGCTACTGGTTTGGAGGGAGAAAGAATTTGATTGGCTGATGTATGTAGCTAAAAGACAAATGAACTGCAAATCCCTCCTCTCAGAGAACATGAATTTAATAGATCCTTCCACAACAAAATATTCTTTCCCAAAAGTGTCAGGTGTCGTCTCCTTCTCTCTCTTTTTTTCCCTTTTGCTCTAGTTTGTGATTCCTGATGCACAAATGAGTCCAGTATTCACAGTGGTACAGCACATGGTGTTTATGTCATTCATCTGCTAAAACTTGGTTACTTAAAACAACCACCATTTAGTTGCTCACAGTTATGGATCTGCTTTTAGGGCTGGACTCAGCAGGGCCATTTTCCTGCTGATCTCATCTGGGGTCACTGAAGCAGCAGGAATCAGCTGGTAGCTCAGCGGGGCCCGGATGGGCGGAGATGGCTTTGCTCACAGGCAAGCGGTTACGCAGGCTGTCGGCTGAGGTGCCAAATGGCATCTCATCCTCCAAAAGTTTAGACGGGTCTTTTTCACACGATGGCAGAAATATTCCAAAAGGGTGAAGGCAAAAGCTACAACACTTCTTTTTTAAAATCATAATCAATTTTATTGAAATGTATTCATATACCATACACTCCAGAACTTCTAAAGTGTATAATCCATGGCATTTGGTAAAATCACAGTGTTGTGCATTTATCAGTTCAATCAATATTAGAGCATTTCATTACTCAAAACAAATAGCAAACTAAAACAAAAACAAAAAAGCAAAAATTCCCTACTCAGTCACCTCTCAATCTCCTTATCCTTCTCCTGCCATATATACCTGCTATTCTATTTCCATTTCTGTAAAGCCTAGTCTTGGAAGTTGCAGTGTTATATCTGCCTCCTTCTCTTGGTGAAATGAAACTGTAAGAAATGAATGGTTGGGAAATAGAGTCTCTCTCTTTTTGGGAGACACAATAAAATTCACACTGCAAAGGGGTTGGAAACAGGAAGTTATAATGTGTGCAGGCCATTATGTAACAATCTACCACAGTGTCTAATGAACATTTTGCCATATTTAAGAATTCATGTTATTCTTAAATTTGTATACAGGTAGTTGTAGGGGTAAAATACTTTTTAAAAAGTATGATACAGGTTCTTCCCTTACTTAATTAAATGGACATTTAAACCACAGAAATGTGAAGTCTTACTTTTATAATAATTTTTAATCAGACAAAATTTCAAAAGAAATAAAGAATTCAGCTTTATTTAAATAATTTTTACGGATATTGTTTTGTAGTTTGTATTGTGATATTAATCATTTTGTATTCATTTTTTTAATAGTATTTTTTTATGTCCCCTATGTACATGCCCTGGAGAACTCCCCCCCCCCCGCTCATGTGCCCCCCATCAATAACACCCCACACCAGTGTTCCTCCCCTGCCATAGCTGAACCTCTCTGTGGTCCAAAACTTCTTCAATAATGAAGCCTAATATATTGCCAAATTAATTTTAAAATTTTAAAATTTTTTCTTCTTTATTATTTTTAAAAATGTTACATTAAAAAAATACGAGGTCCCCATGTACCCCCCACCCCCTCACCCCACTCCTCCCACATCAACAACCTCTTCCATCATTCATCGTAGGACATTCATTGCATTTGGTGAATACATCTTGGAGCACTGCTGCACCACGTGGATAGTGGTTTACATTGCAGTTTACACTCTTCCCCAGTCCACCCAGTGGGCCATGGTGGGACATACAATGTCCAGCATCTGTCCCTGCAGTACCACCCAGGACAACTCCAAGTCCTGAAAATACCCCCACATCCTATCTCTTCTTCCCTCTCCCTACCTTCAGCAGCTACTGTGGCCACTTTCTCCACATCAATGCTACACTTTCTTCCATTACTAATCACAATAGTTCCATAGTAGAAAACCAGTAAGTCTACTCTAATCCATACTCTATTCCTGTGGACCCTGGGATGGTTATGTCCACTCCCCCTCTATATCAAGAGGGGGCTTAGATTCCACTTGGATGATGGATACAATTCTCCTGCTTGCAGTTGTAGGCACTCTTGGCTCCCTGGTGTGGTGGTTGACCTTCTTCACCTCCCTGTTAGCTGGCCAAATTCACTTAATAGGAAATTGAAATATAGTGATGGGTTTAAAGTTTAGAAACAGAATACATAGTAATTTAGAAATACTAAAATAAAGTAAAAATAAATTGGTGTATTAATAAAATGAAAAATATTATAAAGCTTTGTTTCAAACATTTTGCCTTTCATCACTGTAATAAGTGTTGCCCTGTGTGTACAGTGGCAAGGCACCTTCTTTCATTTGTTCCTCAGAGTCTACATCCTTTCTTTTTTTTTTTCTAATTTTTAATTTTGTCTTCAAAGAAGTTTTAGATCACAGTAATTCATATACATAATACAGCGGACTCCCATATATCCAACAGCAAACCCTTTTCCCCTTTCCCAGATTAATGTGATATTAATCATTTTTAATGTTTTAAGAGAAAAATAATGTTTGGAAAAAATATATGAAAAAGATTTGAAAACGTCTTTGAAGAAAACATATTTAAATTTGTGCAATTTGCATGTGATTAATTTTACTTTGCATACTCTCAGATCATTGGGAATGAGTACAGGTCAAATTGTGATCACTTTAGACCATATGACAGCTCAGAAAAGAAAAAAAGTCAAAAAACAAAAAAATATTTTAATTTAAAAACTAGAAACACTGAGAGCTGAACATGATTCATAAAAATTTGTGAACAGAAAACCTCACAAATTCTTTATTCTTTGAAGTTTTAAAAAAAATCTTTTTTAAACAAGACAAATGTATTATTTTACAGTTCTGTAGGTGAGAAGTCTGATACAGGTCCCACTGGGCTAAAATCAAGGTGTCAGCAGATCTATGTTCGTTCCAGAGGAGAATCTGTTTCCATGCCTTTTTCCAGTTTCTAGAGGTCTCTGCATTCTTAGGCTCATGACTGGCCTTCCTCAATCTTCAAAGCCCAAGTTAGTTGAGTCCTTCCCACATCACATCACTCTGACTTCCTCTTCTAACTACCTCTTCCACTTCTTATCAATTATTTTAAATTCTTTATTATGAGTTGTAAGTTTACAGAAAAATCATGCAGCAAACAGTTCCCATGTACCCTCTTCACACATACAGATTTCCCTATTAACACTTTACAGAAGTATGATAATTATTCTAAAATTGATGAAAAAATATTATTACAATTATACTATTCACTATACTCCATAGTCTACATTAGTATTCACTATTTTTGTTGTACAGTTCTACCTATGACTTTTTATTTTTAAAAATTTATTGAAATATATCACTCATACATAAACATACATAAACAATAAGTGTAGAGTAATAGTTTTGAACTTACAAAGCAAATATATAACATCATACAGGACTCTTGTTCCTTACCCTACCACCAATACCTTGCATTGTTAAACATTTTTAACTAATGATTAAAAAGCATTGCCAAAATATTACTACTAACCAAAGTATTTTCCCCAACCCACCCTATTATCATTATTATTTTTATAACAATTATATATGAACATACATAAACAATAAGTATATAGTAAAAGTTGTGAACTTACAAAGCAAACATGCATAACATCATACAGGGGTCCCATACATCAACCTTCCACCAACACCTTGCATTGTTGTGAGACATTTGTTACAAGTTATAAAAGAATATTTTCAAAATCTTACTACTAATCATAATTATCTTACATTTGCTGTATTTCCTCCCCAACTCACCCTATTACTATTTTTAAATATATTTTTTTTATGACAGAAGCTTTAAACTTATAAAATAATCATGCGCATGTGCAGAATTCCCAAACAACACCCCTCTATCAACACACCACACCACACCATGGTGGAACATTTGTTACAGATAAGATAATATCATCTGACTGTTACCATGTCCATAGTGTACATTTGGCTCACATTTTCCATTCTGCCCCATTATCAGCATAGTACATCTTTGGCATAGGTGCAAGAATATTATATTATTACTGCTAACCACAGGCCGTACGTCACTCCAGTTGTTATTTTCCCATGCTTCTCCACATTCCCACCACCCTGCAGTAGTCATGTGCATTTGCTCTGGCTCACAAAGGACACTCTTGCATCTGTACCATCAACCACAATTCTCATCCACCTCTTGGTTTACTGTGCTATTCAGTTCCTAGATTATTCTCTAGCATTCTGTCAATTGGCATTTACATAACTAAACTACCATTTTCAGCCACATCTGCATTTATAAACTAGCTGTTACTCACTTTTTGTTACCATCCATTCTATACATTTCCACACTTTTCCAGAAAAGTTAATTAAAACTTCTACATACATTAAACATCAGTAGTCCACTTCAGTCCTCCTTTTATCTCCTTTAAGAATCCAGCACCTACCACTAGGTCTTGAAGATATTTTCCTACAATTTCTTTTAGAAGCTTTATGGTTCTTGCTTTTATTTGTAGGTTTTTGGTCCATTTTGAATTAATTTTTGGGAAAGGTGTGAGGTAAGGGTCCTCTTTCCTTCTTTTGGCTATGGATAGCCAGTTCTGTCAGCACCGATTGTTGAATGGACTGTTCTGCCTGAGCTGTGTGGGTTTGACAGGCTAGTCAAAAATCTCTTGACCATACATGTGAGGGTCTGTTTCTGAACCATCAGGTTGGTTCCATTGGTCTATGTGTCTGTCTTTATGCCAGTACCATGCTGTTTTTACCACTATAGCTAGGTAATATGATTTAAAGTCTGGAAATGAGAGTTCACTTTCTCCTTTTTAAGATGTTTCTGACTACTCAGGAAACTTTACTCTTCCAAATAAATTTGATAATCGTGTTTTCAATTTTTAAAAAATGCTGGTGGAATTTTTATCAGGATTGCATTGAATCTGTATATCAATTAAAGTAGAATTGACATCTTAAAGATATTTATTCTTCCAATCCATGAGCATGGAATGTTCTTCCAGTGATTTAGGCCTTTTTAAAAAATTTCTTTTAACATTGAGTTGCAGTTTTCTGAATACAAGTGCTTTACATGGTTGGTTAAGTTTATTCCTGACTATTTGAGTTTTATCTGTCATATTTTATTTTCACCACTCTTTTGACACTTTTAATTACTTTTATTGATAAAATCTTCATTTCTAGACTCTCTTTCAGGCTTCTCTCTCCTGTCTTTTCTTTTCAGGCTCTAGCATACCATTTAGGATTTCCTGAAAATCTAGTCTCTTGATTAGAAATTCTCTGTTTCTGTTTATCTGTGAATATTCTAATCTCACCCTCAATTTTGTTTTATTTTTTAAATATAAAAAAAATTTTAAATTTCTTTCCCCTCCATTGTCTGTTCTCTGTGTCCATTAGCTGTGGGTTCTTTTGTGTTCTTGTCAGTGGCACCGGGAACCTGTGTCTCTTTTTTGTTGTGTCATCTTGTTGCATCAGCTTTCCATGTGTGCAGTGCCACTCCTGGGCAGGCTGCACTTTTTTAGCTCACCCCTTATGGGGTGCATTCCTTGTGCATGGGGCTCCCTTACATGGGGCACACCCCTGCGTGACACAGCATTCCTTGCATGCATCAGCACTGCATCTGGGCCAGCTCACCACATGGGTCAGGAGGCCCTGGGTTTGAACCCTGGACTTAGCATGTGATAGGCAGACGCTATATCAGTTGACTCAAATCTTCTTCCCTCACCCTCAATTTTGAAAGAAAACCTTGCTGGATATAAGACACTTGTCTGGAAGTTTTTCCTTTTGCAGTATCTTAAATATATCATACCACTGTCTACTTGCCTCCATGGTTTCTGGTGAGAAATCAGCACTTAATCTTATTGGATATTCCTTATATGTAACGAATTGCTTTTCTCTTGCTGCTCTCAGAATTCTCTCTTTGTCTTTGGCATTTGACATTCTGATTAGTAGGTGTCTCAGAGTTGGTCTATTCAGATTTTTTTGGATGGGGGTACATTGTACTTCTTGGACATGGATATCTATATCCTTCAATAGTGTTGGGAAATTTTCTGCCCTTATTTCTTCAGATATTCCTTCTGCCCCTTTTCACTTCTCTTCTCCTTCTGGGACACCCATGACATGTATGTTTGCACATCCTTTGCTGTCATTTAGTTCCCTGAGACTTTGTTCAATTTTTTCCATTCTTTTCTTCATTTGTTCTTTTGTATGTTCACTTTCAGAGGCCATTTCTTCAAGCTCACCAATCCTTCTTCTACCTCCTCAATCTGCTATTATATGATTCCAGTATTTTTTAAAGTTTCATTTATTGCATATTTCATTTCCATAAGATCCACTATTTTTCTATGTTTGCTTTCAAATTCTTCTTTGTGTTCATCCAGTGCCTTCTCAATATCCTTAATCTCTTTAGCCATCTCATTGAATTTATTAAGGAAATTTGTTTGAATATCTATGCTTAGTTGTCTCAACTTCTTTATGTCATCTGGAGGTTTATCTTGTTCCTTTAATTGAGCCATTTCTTCCTGTTTCTTGGTGTAGATCGTGATTTTTTATTGGTGTCTTGGCATCCAGCTTACTAGAGCATTTGTTCTGGATGCATTTTTCTCTTTAGTTTAGAGCTTCCTGACCTTTCTCCCTTGTTGGTTGGGCAGTAGGAGCCAAGGATGTAGTTGTTGCTATAAGCTATGGAGGATCATGCTGACCTCATTGCCCCAGGGACTGATGAAACTTTTCCCAACTTTCTCCTTTGCCAGGGGCAGGGGCAGAGTCATAGCTATGTGGAATAATCCAAGTTGTGCAGTCCTAGAGTATAGTTGCCCTTAGAGACTGAGGAAGCTTCACACCCCTTTCTTCCCAACCTGGGGTGGGGATGAAGCTGCAGGTATGGACAGCAATCTATACAGTGCAGGTTCAAGATGACCACAATTGCCTGGGTAGACGTCTGATTATTCAGTCTGTGCCAGCTATATATATCTGCAGTTGCCTGGATAGGCTGGTGAAGGGACTGCCAGCCTCCTCCCTGCCAGAGGTGGGGCTGTAGCCTAGCCTAGGGCTGCTGGCTGATCTGGGTGAAAGAAACTGTCTCTACCTCATTGTGACTTTCTGTCAGCCCAGCTTCCCCTCAGTCTGGGGGTGGAGTCAAAATGGTGGCCACTGCCTTCTTTCTGACTTGGACAGATTCACACCCTAGCTGTTCTCAGGGTTATACCTTAACCAGCTGAGTCTACTAATCAGTAGCCAAAAACAGTGGCCAACTGTCTCCTCCTCCTGTTTTTGGGAAATGGAGCTTCCAATTCCAGCCACTGAACAGCTCCTGGGGCAGCTTGTGCTGGCAAAGTAGGATAATCATTGGCCTCCATGGCTTGGTCAGTAATTTCCTGGAGAGGCTGGCACAGGTCCCCTGAGCTTCTTCCCTGACAGAATTGGGGTCGTGGCTTAGGCTGGAGCTGCAATCTGATCTGGATGGAAAGAAGTCGGTCCCTACCAGCACTGTGATTTTCTGTGTGCCCTGCTTCCCCTCATGCCAGGCACAGAGTTAAAATGGTGGCTCCTGGCCTCTTTCTGACTTGGACAGGTTCAAACTTCAGTTGTTCTTATGATTAAACTTTAGCCTGCCAAATTTACTTATCAGTAGTGGAAATTGGTGCCCAACTGTCTCTTCCTCCCCCATTTTTGGGGAGTGGAGCTTTCAATTCCAGCTGTGGAACAGCTCCCAAGGTGGCTTGTGCCTCCTGTGGAGGATGGGGACCAGCCTCCATGGCATGGAGAGCTCTACTTATGAATCTTCTCTGCAAATGTGTAGTCTCCTCCTTCCATTCCTTCAAGGATGTTGCAGGGTGCCTGTCTGGTCTCCTGGAGCCCCAAACAGGTGCTTCAACTAGCTCCAGAGAGCTCTGGGTGTTTGCTAACTGGAGCAGGAGCTGATTCTAGGAGCTCCTTACTCCACTGCCATTTGCTGGTTGTCCCCGATTGAAATGGTTTTTTTCTTTTTAATTATCGTGGTAACATACATAGAACATAAAATTTCCCATTTTAACAACCACAAGTATACAATTCAATGGTGTTAATTATATTCACAATGTTGTGCTGCCATCAACACCATCCCATTAACAAAAATTCTTCCATCACTCCAAACAGAAACTCTGTACCCATTAAGCATTTTAAGGCAGTTTTAATTATAGATCAAAACTCAAAATGAGCAAGAAAATTGTCATCAACTTGAACAGTTTGAATGAAATCCCTAAAACTTTCTATTTTTTTTACTAAGTGAAGACTTAAGTATAGAACCAAAGAATCAGAATGTATGTGGTTTCCAATTGCACTTGCAAGTGTTAGGGACCACGCATCTGTAACAATCAGCCTCTTTCTCCCTGACGATCTGTTTTCAGTATAGAGCAGAGTCATTCTGGGAAGCCCACATTTTGTCAGGTTCTTCAGATCTCAGAGACAGGTCTCCTGATATACTCTGGGCCCCTGGTGCAATAGGAGAAAGAGCCGCAGAGAGAGCTTAATGTCATGACAGCCTCCCAGAGTCATGCCAAGTGACCTTTGGGTAGCTAGGTCCTGATGTCCCTGTGCCTGATACTCCCACAGGAGTTCCTGGGCCCTGGGAGTCACCAGGGAGCCATCCAGGCCTCTGATCGCCTGCCAGCCTGGGAGGTGCTATTAGAGTAATTTCTGGAAATGATGACACAGCTTCTATTTGCTTTTCCCTTTCAGCACAGTGCATAAATTCATAGCCTGCCCAATGCCCTTTTTACCTACATGACCTCTCACACAATGACATCCAGTCAGATCTGCTATTCATGTTGAGCTGTGCCTTCTAGTAGATCCTAAGTCCTTCAATATTACATTTAAGCATCAGTGCAATGAGAGGCAGCTGGAACACAGCCCTGCCTGGAGAACAGAGAGACACAAGGGAGAGCTGGGAGGCAAAACAGCGTTCCATGGATGAGACAATGGAGGTCCAGGGAGGGGAGATGATCTCTCCAAGGTCATGGAGCTTGTCAGTAGCAGAACCAGGAATCAACTGACTGAAACCACTTGAAGAAATGAAGATCTGCAGTAAAGATAATGACATGGGTAAGTATAAATATGACTACTATATTAGTCAGTCAAAGGGATGCTGATGCAAAATATCAGAAATAGGTTGGTTTCTATAAAGGGTATTTATTTGGGGTAGAAGTTTACATTTACCAGACCATAAAGTGTAAGTTACTTCCCTCATCAAAGTCTTTTGCCACATGTTAGAGCAAGATGGCTGCTGGCATCTGCCAGAGTTCATGCTTCCTGGGTTCCTCTCTTCCCAGGGTTCACTTCTTTCCAGGCTCAGATTCTCTGTTTTTCCACAAGGTCAGCTGTAGAATATGAGGCTCTCTAGGTTTTGCTTCTCTCCACAAGACTATTAGGTGAACAACTTGTTTCTCTTCCCAAGGTCTTCTCTCTTTCTTTATGACCAAGCTCCTCTGTGTACTTACTTCCCAGAGCTCCAGCTCAAGATTTCAGCATTAAAACTCCAACATCAAAACTCCAACTTGCCTTCTCTGTGGTGCAGTTTCTCTGTGAGTCCCCAGCTACTAAGGGGGCAGGGATGCAATGTCCTACTGACATGGCCCAATCAAAGTTTTAATCATTATTTAATCTAGTAAAAGTAAAACCTCTGAATCCAATACACTCCAATATGCCCAGAGGAAAAGACCAGTTTACAAACATAATCCAATATTTCTTTTTGGAATTCATCAATAATATCAAACTGCTATGAAGTACTATTGTATTTCTTATTTGTAAGTCCACTTTTTTTTTCTTCCTATGGGAGCTAAAAGGTAAATGTATAAAATGCAATGATAAATCAATGGTTTTAGACTCATAATGTATAAACATGTAATTTATAACAAGAACTTGATAAAGGTGGAGGGACTGGTGGGTTTAGGAACATAGTTTATGTATGCTATTGAAGTTGTTAAGTTGGTATCAAAGAAAATGAGATTATTATAGATTTAGGATGTTAAATTTAAGCTCTGCAGTAACCACAAAGAAATATATCAGAGGAAATGCAAACTCATAGACACATAAATTAGAGTACAGCTTACTAGGGGTGAGGAACATAGGCAATGGGGGGTTAATGCAAAATGAGTGTAGGGTTTCTGTTTGGGGTGAAGGGAACATTATGATGGATTGTGGTGAGGGCACTGCAACATTGTATTATTAATCCCACTGAACGGTATGCTTGAGAGGGATTGGGATGGGAAGATTTATGTTTATATATCTTTCTAGGGAAGGAGGGGAGGGAGGAAGGAAGGGAGGGAGGGAGGAAGGGAGGGAGGGAGGAAGGAAGGAAGGAAGGAAGGAAGGAAGGAAGGAAGGTTAAAGAGGTAATGATCATTAAATGCAATACACGGTACTGGATGAGATTTAAGAATGGAGGAGAAAAGGCTCAAAAGGACATTATTGGGACATAAGAAAAAATTGGAATATAGAATGCAAGTTTTATATCAACATTAAATTTCTTGTACTTGATAATTACACTATTATGAAAATGAATATCCTTGTTCACAGGAAATCTACATGGAAACATTATGCGTTCAAGGAGTATGATGTGTGCAACCTGCTCTCAAATGTTCAGAAAATAGAAGATTGATAGAATGATATGGCAAAGGTGGCAAAATGTTAAAACTGGTGGATCTGGGTATCTGGAGGGGGTATGTTGGAGATCTCAGTATGGGGGTGGTGTTATTTTTCAACTATCCTATGAGTTTGAAATTATTTCAAAATTAAAAATTAAGAAAAAGAAGACTAACAAAATGAATTATAGTATATCCATATACACCATGGAGCTATAAAAAAGAAAAAATGCAGTGCTCCAAAATGTATTCACCAAATGCAGTGAATGTCTCATGATGACGAAAGACGTTGTTGATGTGGGAGGAGTGGGGTGAGGGAGGTGGGGGGTATATGGGGACCTCTTATATTTTTTGAATGTAAAGTTTAAAAAAATAATAAAGAGAAAGAAAACAAGAAATAATATGAGAGTTTTTTTTTTTTAAATTCAGCTGGGAGGGTAGTTAGTAATTTGCAGATGTTATAGCCAGTTCAAAGGATAAGACAAAAGAACACAAATTTAAATGGAGTAAACAATTGTATTACAATTGGAGGTAAGAATGGGTTTTTCCAAAGGAGAGAGGAAATTAAAGGAAAGCCCCGGGAATAACTCAGAGCTGTTTGTGTGGAGAATCCCAGGGTCCCAGGTACCCAGAACATTCTAGAAGGGGGACTTCAGATCCCTGGCTTCCCCTCAGAAACTTCACCCCGCTGGAAGGGTCATGGCTAGAGAATGGCCAGAGCAGGGCCCTCTAAAGCATGGAGTCAAGGCCAGGAGATGTTCTTGCCCATCCTAAGGGCAGTCCTGCCCTCATGGGATGCACTAGCTGAGGGCCAGGTAGATTGGCTCAGACCTGGAGGGCTGCCTGAGGAGGGGAGGTGAGTGGTGCTGCAGCAGACAGGAGGGGACTCTTCCAAGGGAAGAGTTAAGTGAGTTAAGCTGGACCATAGAAGTGGAAAGACTTAGAGAGCTGGAGAGGGGGAGGACCTCCAGCAAGGTGTCCAGAACCGTGTCATTGGTTTCCAAAGATTTGGTTTCTTTAGAGCAGAATGGTGAGGAGCTTGGGCTACCGAGTCAGACTGCATCTGTTGAAATCTTGCCTCAGCTCACTGTATGGAGACTTTGGTCTAATTACCTAAACTCTCAGTTTCCTCATCTGTAAGGTTGGGATAATAACAGCACCTACCCTATAGGTTCGTGGAGAGGATTAAATTAGATAACGCATGTAAAAGCCTGGTAAATGCTTAATGAATATTAGCTATTATTAAGGAAACTGAGGCTCAAAGCTGGTGGAAGGGCGATCTTTCTGCTCCTCAGGGCTACTTGCCTGACCTCATAGGTCAGAGGGAGAAATGAGGTGGAGATGCTCATTTGCTCAGCAAGCATTTATGGAAACTTTAGGAGCATTGCCCTAACTCACACCCATCCTTCCTCAAATTCCATGAGAGATAGAAGGAAGCCAGGAGAAGGTGCTGCTGAGTATGGAGATCTGGGGGCTATGATGTCCATCCTCAATGTCCCGAACCTGGTCTCTGTTGCCCGGTCTGAGAAATGAAGGGATTCCCAGAGTCCTTCTAGGCACAGACAACAGGTGCTCAGCCTAGCATCGCCTGGGAGCACGTTAGAGGAGCAAGGGCTCGGGCCCCATCCCACACCTACTGAGCTAGAATCTTTAGGGTTGGAGCCTGAGAATTTGGACTTCAGCCCATCCTCTAGGTGATGTTTTGCCCTCTAAAGTTTGAGAACCACTGTCAGAGGTCTGCACAGACCTTGCTCCACAGATGCTCTCAGGTACTGAAGGAGGGAGCCTAGGGGCTTGATCTTCCTGTGCCCCCAACCTGAGTCACTGCTGGTCTCAGCCAGAGCAGCTCCATTCCTCCAGGTACCCATGGGGTTCCCAAGGAAATGGACATTGCATTTCTCAGTCTTTAGAGTTTAGAAACTGCTAGGTGGGAGCAAGGCCGGCTACCTCATTTGCAGGGCTCAGTGCAAAATGAAAATGCGGGTCCCTTTTTCAAAAAGCAGGAAAAAGTTTCTTCCTTTCTTCTGTGGTCTTCCTGAGCTACCATAGTGTTTTTTAATTTGCTGTTTAAATGTCACGCTCCCTTGGGCACAAGCCTGCTCACGGAGCGCGTGCAGACCCTCACGGGCAGCTGAAGCTCTCTGTACTTAGGGCTCATGTGTCCCACCCTGACCCTCTTGGGTTTGAGCCCGGGCCCCCGCTGGGGGTGGCAGCAGTCACTGGACTGGAGGCATGGGCTTGGGGTGGGTGGATGTGGGAAAACCATCCTGGGGGGCAAAACAGTGGGTGGCTAGAGGTGGAGCCTTAGGTGAATGGAGTCTCCAAGCCCCCAGCTGGTACTCCATTGTCCCACTGCTTCACTTACAAAACACAGAGTAAAAGATAAAATTCCTAAGAATTTCAAGACAGTAACTGTAGAACATGAAACCCCAAGCCTTCTGAGCCTGGGCCCTGCCTGTGCAACTGCCCTGGTCCTAAGCCCCATGAAGCCGGCCCTAGCTGGGGGGCTTCTAGCATGTCATCCAACCCCCACATTCAGTGACACCATGCCCCTCTCCCCCCCAGTCATGTGAGCAGAAGGTGGAAGCTCCAAGAGTTCCCAGGGGCACAATGTCCTGGTTGAGGTGGGCCATCAGTCACTGGCCTGAGGTCCTACAGAGCCTCCCTGGCCAGCAAAAGTCAGCCTGGCATTCCCACCATGCTCCCCCAGCCAGTACTGGGCGCACGAGGCTGCAGCTACAGGGAGATGGAGCTCAGGTTGGATCAAAAGTGATTGCAGCAGGGAGAAAGCAGCGCAGTGGCAGCACCCCGGCACTTGGGATTAATGAACACATTTGGAAATTTCCTTTGCTTCAGCCTCAGCCAGCACCTGGACTGTGGTCGATGTAGCAGTACATTTCCATATAATCTCTTTTGACAACTGGGAGGGAGGGTAGACCCACAAGACTAACTCCATTACAGTCAAAGAGAGATTTGGCTGCTCCCTGCTGACAAGGTGAACACAAGGGCATCCCAGTTCAGGGAGACAGCCCTTCAGGGCCAGCAGGCCACCAGCCCAGAAAGTGCTTTCCCACTCCAGCTCCCTGGCATAATTTTGCTTTGTCACTCTTGTGCTGTCAATTAGGGTGGTGTGAAGGGAGCCAAGTGGATTGGGCTCCCTGTACCCCCACGGCCAGGAATGTGAGGCTTCAGCCCAGGAGGAGATGTACAGTTTCTTCACTGCAGCATCAAGAGCCCTGAACAGGGACTCAAAACTCTTAGCTAGCATGTAAGGCTGTTAAGGATTTAAAAGAGAGATTTCCATCTACACAGTTATTTTATAGGAAGAGGATTTGGAACATAGGCAGACAGGGATAGAAACTGAAAGGTGGTTTGGAGTTAAATCATGGAAGGCTAAAATGTAAAGGTAAGGAATTTGGTGCTTCTTTTTTGGGGGGAAGGCAATTAATTATTTTTAATTTTATTTGATAACCAGCTATTAGTTTTCGTCCACGTTGTAGGTTTTTGAATGTAATGACAGGTACATAAGTAACCAATATATAGAACTTGTTTGGTGACTCTTCATCCTTATTACATTTTCTGGACAACTGTAAATGGGTATGGTATGGAACATTCCTTATTTCTTTGGTCCAGACAGCTTTGTTGAGCCTAGAGTCAATGGCACATCTGGTGTTCCCATCTCTTTCCTGGCAAATTTCCAGATCTCCTTAAGTGCCTAAAGGGCATGTTTCTTGAAGCCCGCTCCATGGATGCACTTGTGCATGTTGATGGTGTCCTCCCTGGACAACACCTTGTTGATGGCAGAATGGCCCTTTTTGCTACGTTCCTTTGTGGGAACAATTCTGCCAAGACCAGGTTAGAAACTTGATGATTCATCGGTAAGCTATGGGGAGCCACTGAAGACCTCTCTAGAGGTAAAGAGGAAAGGAATGTGTTCAGAGCTGAACTTTAGAAAGACAAAGTGGGATGCCTTGTTTCAGATGGATTGATAATGGAGAAGAAGTCAGTTAAGGGTCTATCTTCCCCACCTCCATCATGACTGGATAGTGCCAAACTGCCTTGCAGAAGGAATGTCCTAATTCACACATCCATCAGCAGGGTAAGAGTGGTCTTACTTCCTCATAATTTCACCATCACTCGGCATCGCCAGGTGTCTACATTTTTGTTCATCAGAGAGGTGTGAATTGGTATTTCAAATGTCATTTTAATTTGCATTTCACTGGTTAATAGTGAGGTTGAACATCTTTTGCATATTTGTCACATTTATGTTTTCTCTTCTGTAACTTTTCTTTTTGGTCTTTTGCTTTTCTTTTTTTTAATTCTTAAGAAAATTTTTCAAAGATTCTTAGATTACGTAAATGTTGCATAAAATGTGTAGAGGATTCCCGATTGCCCCACTCCTTACCCCTCCCATACTTTCCCACATTAACAACATCCTTCATTAGAAGAGAAGACAAAAAGAGAAACAGATGCAGAAGATCACACAGCAAATGGATACAGACAGCAAAAACAGCAGGGCAAGGGAGGGGAGAGGGGAAGAGAAAAAAAAAAATGGAAAAATAATCATAGAGAATTGCAGCATAGTTGAATTTATCAAAATATTTATGGTTTGTTATTTTGTGTCTTTTTAAGAAATCCTTCTCTACCTTCAGATTATAAAGCTATTCTCCTATTTTTCTAAAAGTTTTAAAATGTTTTCCTTTTCACTCTTAGGCCTTTGAGCCAAATGAATTTATTTTTGTGTATGGTGTGAGGTAAGGATCCAATTTCATCTTTTCCTGCTTGGAAACCCAGTGACCCTCACACCACTTATTGAATGGTGCTGTCAGCCAGGGTGAGGGTGAGACAAATAAGCTGCCCATTCTCGGGGTCGTCCAGATGTGGTGTTGGCAGCTGAGAGTGAGCGCCTTCTTCCATATTGCACCCAGGTGCCTCGCTTACTACCCTTATCCTGGACCTTCCAGGGGACCCAGCCCATGATGGGAAAGTTCATCTCACCACCAACAACATGCAACACACATTACTTTGGTCTCCTGTCTATGACTGTTGGTTTCTGATACAGGAAAGTCTTTGTGTAGAAGGAAAAGGAGACACAGAGTCTCCTGTAGGCTCCAGGAATGGCTGGAGCTGGGGAATGAGGGATGCCCAGGACTGGGGCAGCTGGGGTAAGGCTTTTTGGGGACCCTCTCGGGAACCTGTGTCCTTGGGGTGCTATTAGATGCCTGTTCATTACACCTTTCTCCTGAGCTTACTAGTCCTCGGAGGCAGGAGGCTCATGCATACACAGCCTCTCCTCTCCTCGCTGCTGTGAGTTGACACTGCAGAGTCTAGTATTGTGAGTTCTACCCTTGCCTTCTCCACAGAATGTGGGAGGTGCTTGGGGGCACCCCACAAGCTTTCAGCTACTGCCCAACCTTGGAAGCAGAGAAAGATTTTCCCTTTTTAATTTGCTTTCATCCTTCTAATTATATCTGGGAGAAAAAATGCAGTATTGAACTATATTGGTCTAACCTGTAAAACTGTAAAACCTTTTAAGCACTTGCTAATCCCCCCTTTTAGCCCTGGGAGACCAAGCCTTGGGCTTTAGAGCCGTGTGGGGGAAGGGGCAGGGTGGTGGCTAGAAATTTAATCTCGTTGTTTCATTTTCATTTTATTTTTGGGGGTTTAACTTCTTTTCTGGCAAGTGATGGCAATTTGCCTTAATGATAATAATAGAAAGTTTTCTTTCTTAACACACTTATTTGAACAAAGAAGTACACCTTACATATGTAAAATCACATGTGTGTACATTTGGACGATGGTGGTTAACTCAGGGTGACAGAATTTCAGGTGATTTTTGTCTTCCTTATAGTTGTGTTTGCATTTTAAAAAGTGAGCATATATGATTTACATAACAAAAGCTATATTTTCTCTCTATATATGGAGAAGATGATATATGTTTATAGGAACATATTAAGTGCACAATAATACAAACAATAGATGAATATGACAATGTACTGGAGGGTGGTCCCTGGTTGACCAAAGTTGGGAAACTGCCTGGGAGAAGGGTGGCTTGGCGTGGGTGTCTGGGGCTTGCTCTGGGAGGTTGTAATGAGCAGCACTGGGGAGGACCACACAGAACTTTGGGAAAAAGCAGCTACTGGCTTTCAGTCCTGCGGGATTCTGCCTCTCCATCCTTCCAGCATTGCTCAGAGGATGCCAGAGCCTCAGGTATACCTTCTAATCAGGTAAAGGACTGATCGCCTGGCGAGATTGGGCCAAGTTTCTGTGGTGTGTTAGTCATTGGCCTCACCTGCCTTTAGACGCCCCTGTTGGGGGCGGACAAGAGGGAAACTTTCCAGGGTCTCGATGTCGTCCGTTTGGGAGCCGGCCTGTCATACAGGGCTGACAGAGGGCTGCCGTCTGCCCCTGGGCTGTTCCTCCTCTCCAGGGCCATCTGGTCCTCTTTCTGGCAGCCGGGTGCCAGGTTTGTGGTGCTGGCCCTTCCCTGTGGACGGCACAATTTAACAGGAGCCCCTGGAGCCAAGGATTCCTCATGTGTAGCCCTAGGAATCCTAGGTTCTCTGCTCTCAGGGTAAGCCCCTTTTTTGAGATCACACCCAAGGTACTGTTTAACTTTTAATGGGGATCAGGAACCTTTGCCCCAGAAAGGAATCAGACTGTGAAGCCAGTAAGTGAAGTTAAGTCCCCAAGAAAGTCTAGGATTAATCACCTGCAGCCTTTTGCCTACTTGTTCTGTTTCTCTGGTAGAACTCTGGCTGATCCATATACCCAGCTCCAATCTCATCCCCTTTTCTTCCTCCCAGAAGTGATCAGTATCCCAAATTTGGTTTTTATTATTCCCATGCATTTTTATACATTTATCCCCAATCAATCTGTACTCCTGCTTTGCATACAGTTTTCTATCCACGGTGCCATAGTGTGTGCTTTCTTATGCAACTTGCTAGGTGAGTCTAATGTGTGGGTGTGTGTTTTAATGTGGGTGTGATACATTTATTAAATAATATTCAATATAGCGTGGACTAAGTAAGGGTCCGTGGTTTCCACCTGACTGACAAAGGTGTCCGTGAAACAAAAAAGGTTCAGAACCCCTGTGTTAGAGGGGAGAAGTGGGCAGGGGCCACAGGGCGGGGTGGGTGCTGGAGTTCAGGCAACACTTGCCTTTCAACGGAGGCTGAAGGACTCCTTATCCAAGAACTGGACCTCGTAGGTGCCTGGGCGGGTGCTCTTGTGGTCCAGGCTCCAGGACACCTGCTAACACCCAGCATCCTGGACCCCAGTGAAAGGAAATTGTTTCCCACTGATGTCAGCCTGAAGAGCCATGTTCTGGACGCTGTTCTTGCACGTCAAGGAGATCTCCATGACAAAGAAGGTGTTGGTGGAGATGATGGCGCCCGAAGTGGTGCAATAGAAGGGGTGGTCTGGGGCTCCACGCAGGCCTCAGCTGAGCAGCAGGAGAGGCTGGACAGCAGAAATGCCAGGGCCCCAGCAATGCCACGGCCGCCCTCGCCTCAGGGTCATTCTTGTTGATGGTGTAGTCTTGTATATTACCCTATTGCAAGATATGCCACACTTTATTCTTATCTATTCTATCTTACATTTGGATTATTATCAATTTTTGGTTATTATGAACAATGTGATTATGAATATTTTTGTACTTGTCTCTTTGGACATTTCTGTAAAGGTTTCTCTAGGGTTAATTTCCAGGAGTGGAACTGTTGGAACTCTGGATAGGTAGCTTCTCCAGAGAGTTCCAAACTGCTTTCAGCTGCTCGTGAGTTCCTTTGTTACTGGTGTAGTTAGACTACAAAATTTTGCCAACATGTTATGTGAAATGATATTTTATTGTGGTTTTAATTTTATTTTCTGGATTAATGTTGAATTCAGCCTCTTTTTCCTATGATTGTAAGTTATTTCTACTTATTCTTTTGTGAATTGCCTGTTCATCTCTTTGGTTCATTTGTCTATAGGATTGATTGTCTTTTTCTTACTGGTTTATAGAAAGTCTTTATATTGTTTTGTATACTAATCCTTTGCAGTTATATATATATGTGATTGTGTTTAAATATATTCTCCCATTTTGTGGTTTTCTTTTCACCTTTTTTGATGTCTTTTGATGAAGTTTTTTGTGAGAGATGTCATCTTATCTCAAGGCAGAATTTGGGCAGAAATTCAGTTCCCTGAACCACCGGTACCCTGGTCTGTTACGTACAAGGCTTGGATAGTGAGAATAGTTAAGGAGTGCTCCATAAAATGATTTCAAATGTGAGAAGAGTCTTTGGACAGACTTGGTTTTGTGAATAATCCATTATGAAGTGAGAGCCACATATTTATTTAAACCAGGGTTCACAAATCTGCTTCCAAGCCTGACTCTTAACTTTCAAAATTATACTCTGTGAAGGGACTCTCCCTGCACTCATCAAAGCTATGGGTATCACTGGATTTCTAAAGCTTTCCTTTGCTTCATGCATATGTATCTTTTCTCCTCAACTAAATTTTAGTCCTATCCAGGACAAAGTCTGTTTTTAACTTCTTTTATATCTCCCCTGGCATCTGACCTACAAAGTAAGTTCTTAGAAAATAATCACTTCTGACCCCACCTAAATGATGTATAATCCATAAGTGTACAATTATGGCAACCACTAGACTGGAGTTGCAGTCACCATTACTATAGCTAACATTTTAGCCCAGGTTTGTGCAAGTAGGAAGTTGTAAAGTGGGCATTTGATCCAATGCAGTCTGATTCTTGAGCCCATACTCTTTATTATACTATATAGCTCCACTCTGGGGGAAATCCCAAAGTTTGCGCAGTGACCTGGTAGAAGAAGGGAAAGAATTTTGCTTCACAACAAGGTGTAAAGTAAATCTTCTTTACTAGTTTTATAGTTTAAAAATTATGTCCACAAATTCTTTGATATTCCTCCCTTCAAAAAGTGGAATCCTAATACTGCCCCGCTCCTTTGAGTGTGGGCTGTACTGCCAAACCTGCTTGCAGAGTAGAATGTGGCAGAAGGGATGGCATACGACTCCTGAGAGAAGTCATAAAAGGCACTGAGGCTTCCTTCTTCTCTCACTCTCTTGGTCACTCACTGTGGGGAAAGCCAGTTGCCATGTTGTGAGGATACTCAAGCAGCCCACTGAAGAGGTTCATGTGATAAGGAGCCCAGGCCTCCTGCCAAAAGCCATGTTAGCAAACTATCTTGGAAGCAGATTCTCCAGCTCCAGTGAAGCTTTCAGATGACAGCGGCCCTAGCCGACTTCTTGACTGCAATTTCATGAGAGTCCCTGAGCCAAATAACCCAGCTAACATACTCCTGAATTCCTGACACATAGAAACTGTGAAATAATAACTGTTTGTTTTATTTCACTGCTAAGTTTTGGGGTAATTTGTTACACAGCCATAGATAACTAACACAACTAGGTTAACCTCTAAATGAGTAATTTTCACACTTTTGGGGCCAGGGACTCCTTTGAGAATCTGATAAAAGCTATGAATCCTCTCAGAAAAATGCACACACACAAAAACATGTAGCTCACAGTCTCTGGAGGATCATATATCCTAGGAAAGTTCATTCATAGATTCCAGTTTAAAAACTTCCTTTTCTAAATGACGGAGCAGTCCAAATGCGACTTCTTTCCCATAAAATCCCTTTCGTTCGGATGACTATTTAAAGCAATTTTAGTCTGTCCTTCAGTTTATTTTTCTTTGAGGTAGAAGAACTGGTGAAATTTAGAAAGACCCACCCATCCCCCACTCCCCCAGGCGCTTTCCATCCAGCACATTTCAGAGGGCAAAGGGGTCAAGCTAACTTTTCTCATGGTTTATTTTTGTGACTCAATTCTTATAACAGAGTGAATCAGGGATTTGGTGGAATTTTAAGAAGAGCCAGAAACAGAAATTACTAGAAATACAGGAAGGAAATGTGTCTTAAAAGATCAAACCTCCAGGGTTCAGAACTAAATGAGGTAGCTTAGCTCATATTCTCAAGACATGCTGGAGCATTTTGGGGAATCCTACTAAACTCTGTCATCCACTTGAACTCAGTCCCCTATCCTTGTTTTCACATACACCCCTTTCCAGGTTGACATCACTATGTACAAAGGGGAAGCATAGTGATTTCTCACCATTTCCTACCTGGGGAGACAAGACCTCTAAGGGGACGTGTATCCAGGAGGATGAACAACATACCTTCCTCTCAGTGGTCAGTATCTTCTAAATTCCTTGAGGTCATGATTTCTGATTAAGCCAAGGGAAGTCATTGCAGCTCCCAGAGTTAACGACCCCTTTGGGAACTCCAGAGTGGTTCTCACTTTTTTTTCACAAGCACATTTCCCTGGGCTGCAGAGGATGTTTCAGGAAATGTCAAGTGTGTCAGCAAATGTAAGAGAAGCAGAGGTTGGGAGAGTTGGGAGCATAATTGGGGCAAATGAAGTTTGGGGAGCCCTTAAGACATCCTATAAGGATTGGATGTATGGAGAGGGAACTCAAGAGAGGGCTCTGGGTTTGGAAACCTTTGGTAGTTAAAAATGTGGATAAAGGAACTTCCTCATTGGGAGAAGAGAAGCCTATTAAGGAGGGAAGGGAGATCAGAGAGGTTGTGAGAAGAACTCGGAGAGAAAGATGTGAGAGAAATCAATGAACAAGGGAGTTTAAAGGTGGCCAGTGTATTAAGTAGTTTCAAATACAAGCAAAGGGATTTGGGAAATGGCAGGTGAAACATGTCGATCATATTTAGCATGAGGGAGCTCAGCGGTGGTTTGGGGAAGGGTGTGCCAGGAGAAGAGGAGGCAGAAGCCTGCTTGGAGTGGGCTGAGGAGTGAATGTGCTGAAGGAGTGGCTCCTGTAAGTGGTTCACTTAAAAGGGTTGACATCTATTCACCCAAGATTTGAAATTTGATAAAGCAGAGATTTTTATCAGGCCCTATGGTGAACAAGAGGGTTTGAGGCAGCTGAAGAGTGTCTGGTAAAAGGGTCATTTTCATTTTGCTGTTTGTTCATCATCTATTTTCACTGGATGAAAATCATATTTTTAATAAACAGAGAAGTAGCTTCCTAAAGATGTAAACATTTGTGTGGAGAAGATGAAACCAAATGAGCATAAGTAAGGAGAGCAAAAGCCATCTCCTTGGAATCGGAAATATCAGAGAAGAAAAAGGCTTGCCAATGCACAGCGAAACACAAGGAGCTTCACGAATCAAAGGACTCAAGGGTGAAGGGTATGAGTTTAGACACCAGTGAGCCAAAGGCCGGGGAATGCTGGCTTGTAAGACAGTCTCTGCTCCTTTGCTAAATGGAAATGACCTTTGAAGCACCCAACCTCCCTGAATATTTAGCACCATTCTTAAATGTATCCAGAGAACAAGGAAGAGATGGACAAATTGCAATGGATAATTTTAGAACTCAGATTCAGAATGTGGAGGACCTATGGCTAGTGATATTACCTTATTTGAAATAAACGGATGTCTGGTATGTTTTAATGAATAATTTCCCATGTGTTTGATATTACTCTTTTCTGTTAAAAAAAAAAAAAAGTGAGTACAGAGATTATTTTCCAGAAAGATTCCCCAGCCTGCTGTCGGGTGCTGCCTTCCAGGCTCCTGCCGTGTGTCCCTGTGATCAGCATTCACAGAGGCCCACCACCTACCTGCCTCTACTGCTCTGTTAGGATGACGACCTACCCAGCCGTTCTGTTCTCTGGAGAGACTGGATACTTCTGATCACCAGCCCTTTGGTAGAGCCCAGTATATGGGTCCCACAGGCCACGGGCACATCTGCCTGCTTTCGGAACTAGCTAACACCCAGGTGTCTCAGCCCCACAGGAAGTGGTTGCCAGGCCACTGCACTGCTGCTGAGCTGGTGTCTCCTGTTGGGACATCTGTTACCTTATGTAGCCAAGAAAGATCCTTTGTGAGGACCAGCATAACCTTTCAGGAAGTATAGAACTACAGCCCGTGGCCCTCTTGTGCTGTGCTAAGTCTCACCAAACACCAGCTGCCTGCATGCTGAATTCCCAGCAACCTCTATCGTTTCCCATTAAAATACAGGAAGGGAAGTAATAAAAGATAAATTTCCTGCCAACCATTTGGGAACAACCAGATACATGGAGAGGAATAGTAAAATACGATTGTTATAACAACTATTATGTGTCCAGATGTTTTTCCTGGTGAAAAAGTTCAGCTTAGAGGATGGAGTGGGGGCCTGGGTCCCACAGCTGGTGGGCCCAGGACAGCCACACAAGGCAACTCTCTTAATTGGGGATTGAGAAGGGAAATGGATGTGGCTCAATCAATTGGTCTCCCATCTACCATATAGGAGGTTCAGTGTTTGAAGGCCAGGACCTCCTGGTTAGAGTAAGCTGGCCCACGTGGGAATGCGGCCCCACGCAGGAGAGCCGCCCTGCATGGGAATGCTGCCTCATATGGGAAAAGCTGCCCCAAACAGGAGTGCCAGCCATCACAGAGAGCTGGCACAGCAAGATGACGCAAAAAGAGACACAAAGGCAAGAAACTAAGAAGACGTAGCAGAATAGGGGAGCTGAGGTGGTGCAAGAGAGTAATCGCCTCTCTCCCACTCCAGAAGGTCCCTTGATCGGTTCCCAGAGCTGCCTGATGAGAATACAAGCAGTCACAGAAGAACACACAGCGAATGGACACAGAGAGCAGACAATGGGGGGAATGGGAGGAGGAGGGAGATATGAATAAAAAATAAATCTTAAAAAAAAAAATTGGGGGTTGAAAAGAGCAGGCCAGCCTCTGGGTTGGTTTCTGGGAGCATTGGCTTCTTCGATGCCACAATGAGGCAGGTGTTGGACTTCCTCAAAGGTTAGAAAGCCACTCTGACCCACTTTGCTGACTTTGGAGGCCAGTGGCTTTGGCAAATAGGGAGCTGGGTTGGGCTGTGGAAAATCCCTGGTACATGCGGTGGAGGTGGAATTCCTCAGTGGGAAGAGGTTTTATTATTTTGCCACAGCAGCTGTGAGGTAAGACGTCCCCAGGTTTGGAAGGGTCTCCTAATAGCCCAGATATCTCCTGCTGACTCCACTGTGCCTTCAGATCTGCCTGCTGGACCCACCTCCTCCCAGGACCTGAAAGTGGGTCCCATGCCAATGTCTATAAAGGAAGCTTTAAGGAAAAAATTTAAAAACAATGAATTTATTGTTTTTGTTCATAATAACATATTCATTATAAAAATTTAAGTGATATAGAAAATACAGCAAAGAAAGTTAAAAAAATAAAACAAAAGCCTCACCAAAAATCGCACTGCCCAGAGACAACTAGACAACCATCTCTAACAACTCAAAAACATCAAGAGAGATTCTATAGGTAGGTGGATAGGTAGATAGAATTTTATAAGAATAACATTATATTTTGTATACTATTGAAGCAGGCTAGTAAGACAGGGAATCAATAGATGGATCCGGAGCCTGGCAAGAAGTCCATGTGGACACTAATAACCCCAAGACGGCTGCTGGAAGACCCTCCCCAAGATTCTACCATTCAGAAGACTACTTCCTCTGGAAGCCAGGAGAAGCCCTGGATGTTACCCAAGGGCTTTATCATTGGGCCCTCCTGGGAGACTGATGGGAAAAATAAGCAATCAAAATGGTAAACAGCAGAACTCCTCCCCTGCTGTCAGCAAAGGGGTGGGACAGTTAAAAGTTCAAAAAGCCAGGCGTGAGGTCTGAACGAGCGCTCTCACGCTCTCACGCTCTCACATTCTCACGCTCTCACACTCTCTTGCCCTCTCGCCCTCTCGCCCTCTCGCCTGTGGACCCTTGTGCCTGCCCTCTGAGCACCACTCCTGCCATTTTCCTCTGCCATGATGGCCACACAAGTAAACCTGGGCATGTATAATCTATAATGGGGAATTGTAGTCAGTAAATCAGCCCACTTTATCACTTTTCAACCCCTTCCTCTCTACCTGGGACCTGTGAGCTGTTATTTTTCTCCCATTTCTTATCCCTCCTTGCCTGAATAAATTACCGCCCTAACTCACCTGATGTGCTCTTGAAATTCATTTCTGCAGCATAGTCAAGAACCTAAATAAAATCTTGTAACACTATGTTAGATGAACAATTTTTAATGTTATTTTACTTGAATGTTAATGATAGAAAAACTGAAGTGAAACAGAAATTACTAAATTGGTTCTCTCTTTTTTTTCACGGTCCAAAACCTAATATTTAGAATTAGTCAGCTGGACTCAGTTTAGATGATCCCAATTTTATTGGCAACATCCAAAGCATCATAGTCAGGAGCCAGTCAAACACATGCCCTCTTCTCTCCAGCCGGCCTGATCAGGGTGTTGACCTTGGCCATGTCAAGGTCATTGAGCTTCTTCATGATCTGGTGCTTGTTGACCTTGAAATCCACAACGAACACAAGTGTATTGTCATCACTCTTCTTCATGGCTGACTCAGTGGTCAGGGCAACTTGATGATGGCATAGCGGCCAAGCTTATTTCTCCTCGGGGCGCTTTTCCAGGATATTTGGGCTGTCTTCAGAGAAGCAGCGTCTTAGGCCGCCGGAAGGTAGGTGACATGTGGATTTTTGTGTGTGTGTGGCTATGGACACCTTTTAGTACTGCCTTCTTGGCTTTCAAAACTTTTGCTTTGGCTTCAGTTTTGGGAGGGGCAGGGGCTACCTTCTTCGCTTTCGGTGTCATTTTCATATAAAGGAGGTTATTTCTCTACTACGACATCTAATCGTTCTTTTTTTTTTTTTTTAAGGTTTATTTATTTATTTATTTCGCTCCCCTTCCCCCACCACCCCGGTTGTCTGTTCTCTGTGTCTGTTTGCTGCGTCTTCTTTGTCTGCTTCTGTTGTCAGTGGCATGGAAATCTGTGTTTCTTTTTGTTATGTCATCTTGTTGTGTCAGCTCTCCGTGTGTGCAGCGCCATTCCTGGGCAGGCTGCAATTTCCTTCGCACTGGGCGGCTCTCCTTACGGGGCGCACTCCTTGCGCGTGGGGCTCCCCTATGCGGGGGACACCCCCACGTGGCAGGGCACTCCTTGCGCACATCAGCACTGCGCAGGGGCCAGCTCCCCACGGGTCAAGGAGGCCCGGGGTTTGAACCGCGGACCTCCCATGTGGTAGACGGGTGCCCTAACCACTGGGCCAAGTCCGCTGCCCTAATCGTTCTTAAAAGGTTAATTCTTCTAGAATTAAGAAAAAAAGACTATGAAAAACCTTAAGAAATTAAATTGTTATGCTTTTTTAAAAAAAAGTTTCAATTTTAAATGTTATCTATTGACTTCTTGCCATGAAAGATGAGGAATTACCCACACTCCCCCTTTACCCCAACATCTGCCTCTGCTTCTTGCTTTATATTGTATTCCATTGTCCATATTTACCTCATTTCATGTTCTCTAATCATAGTTGTTGTAGCTGTTTAGTTTTAGCTCTATATTTAATAGACTCCATGCTCACCACCTCTGTGTTACCCTAGGTTCTCTACTCTAGAATTTATTTTGATTCGTCCCTTGAATGGTCAGATTTCATTCATAAGTTGCGTTTCAAGAAGAGTTCAAGTGTGCTTTATTCCCTGAGGTTTGCATGCCTGAGAATGCCTCTCCATTTCCTTTATATTTGAAAGGTAACTTGGCATGTATAAAATCCTGGGTCATGTGTTTTCTTCAGAACTTTTTCACTGTTGGTTTTCTAGTATTGAATGTTCCTTTGAAGAAGTCTGAAGTAATTTGATTTTCTCTCTGCACATTGTTTACTTTTCTACATGACCACCATGTGAGATTTTCTTTATCCTTGATGCTTAATAACTTCAGTAGGATACTCTTTGTACTGAACCTTCTGTGTCAGTTTTTCCTTGCAGTTGTTTGCCTTTTTTGTGTGTAGATTCAGAGTCATCCTTATTTTGAGAATTCCTGTTGTGTTTTCTTTTTTCCTATTTAATGCATTTTTAAAAATTTATTCTGGTAAATACAACCTAAAAATTTCCCTTTTAACCGTATTCAAACATAAGTAATTCAGTGCTGTTAATTATGTTCATCTTGTACTTTTGAAAATAATTTAAGGGAAGCAGACATGGCTCAACTGATAGAGTGTCCACCTCCCATACGGGAGGTCCAGGGTTCAAACCCAGCGCCTCCTGGCCCATATGGTGAGCTAGCCCATGCGCAGCGCTGCTGTGTGCAAGGAGTGCCATGCCATGCAGGGGTGGCTCCTGTGTAGGGGACCCCCATGCACAAGGAGTGCACCCCGAATTGAGCCGCCCTGCACGAAAAAAGCACAGCCAGCCCAGGAGTGGCTCCGCACACACGGGGTGAGGTGACACAGCAAGATGATGCAACAAAAAGAGACACAGATTCCTGGTGCAACTGACAATGCAAGTGGACACAGGAGAACACACAGCAAATAGAAACAGAGAGCAGACAATAGTGGGGAGGGAAGGGGGAGAGAAATAAATAAAAATAAATCTTAAAAAAAAAAGAGTTTAATATCATTCATTTTATTCTCCTTTATAATGCCTGTTCTCTTCCAGAAATGCCTAGAATTTCTTTTATTGGTCATCTATAGCAATAATTTTTTTCTAGAATCATTAACAAATCTTGTTGTTTTGTTATTGTTCATTTCATTTTTGTGTGATTTCCTAGAGTCTATCCACCATGTGCCAGAGTACATAGTCTGTCATTTTTATCCTATTTTCTGTTACTTCTAATGTAGATTTCATCTCTGTCATGGTTTGCTCTTCCATTTTTATCTTTAATCTACCACCTTGCTTTTTATCTCCTCTCATTTTATACTCTCTTCTTTGAAATTCTTGTTTTTCTTTACGGTCATTTTTTTCTGGGTAGTGTTCTTTGATATATTTTGATAATATGGAAATTTTGTCTAAACACCTTTTCTTTTTCTTAGGGCAAATTCTCTTGGGATTTTTTTTTTTAATCAGTTTTTTGTATATATTCCCTTCCTCTGTGGTTTTGATATGTAAATCCTATAATGGTTCCTTATGATTAATCCTTATCAATAAATAGTGTCGGTTACTGGTTGAATACTGGTAGTGGGAGTAGTGGAGAAGCAGGTGAGGGTACTGGTGGAACCTCGGGAATCCTGCAGCTTTAACAGCTTTTGTTGTTTCAGACAGCCTCTCAGTTATCTCCTTTTCCTCAGGGACCCTCTCCCCTTAGCCCCTGCCCCCGCCTCCCCCACTTTAAACTTGTTTTGAGATAACTTGAAACTTTTAGGAAAGTTGCAAAAAAATAATACAAAAACATAGAGAACTCCAGTATATCCCTTAGCCAGATACCCAGATTTACCAACTGTTTTAGTTTGTGAAAGGCTGCCAGTGCAAAAATACAAGATTTGGGTTGGCTTTTTCTTTTCCCTAAATGAAAGGTCTTACATATTTATTACGGAACTAACTTGTTTATGCCAAAGCATAAAAACAAAGAAAAAGCCAGTGTTTTCCCCAATAAAGTAAGTCCAACTGTTCAGAAAGGGTGACTTTTCCAACTTGATATGGTAAGGTGCTAGTGAACTTTGTTTTACAGCATAAACGTGTGATTCCTTACAGACCTAGCTTGGTTTCTTCTCCAATATTTCCTCTTGGACTTTTACATGATTTTATTGCCAGTTTTCACTTAAATCTATTGAGGGATGGGACGATTCTGTTTTTGTTTCTTGGCCAGTAATCACTTGATTATGAGTCTTATGAGAAAGTCTTATGAGAAGACATGGTAACATGGGAATCAAATGCCCATACAATGGTGGGCAAAGAGAGAGAAAGGGGTTGGCTTTTACAATGGGAATTTATTAGGGTAAATCTTACAGTTCTGAGGCTGTGAATATGTCCAGATCACGTCATCATCAGAGATGCTGTCTCACCAAAAGATGGCTGCTGGCTGATCCTGGACCCCTGCCCCATGGCAAGGTAAAATGGCAGCTGCATTCTGCCTTTTCCAGGCTCTTCTCCTCATGTTCAGCAGTGGGTGATCACGCATATGGCTTGTCTCTCCCTGGGGCCTCATCCTTCAGCTTCAGGCTCCTCTGCTGATTCCAGCCTCCAACGTCTTTCTCAACCTCTTGGGGTTTCTCTTTCTGCAGCTGTAGGAGTTGCTGGGGTCCTCTCTCACAATGCAGGGTAAAAAAGTCAGTTCTCTTTCTCTATGTTCTGTTTATATAAGACTATTAAAAGGATTACGACCTACCCTGGGTCCTGCAATCTAATCAAAAGTCCCTAACTGAAGCAATCTAATCAAAAGGTCCCTAACACTGAGGAATGGGTTAGCTTAAGAACAGAATTTTTTGGGGTCCTCAAAAGACTCAAACCAAGGTACCAAATTTTAACATTTTCTCACATTTATTATATAATTCTATCATTGATCTGTCTTCATCTATCTATTTAGCTATCTATCATCTATCTAGCTATCTATAGTCTAGATTTATCTTCTAAACATTTGAGAGTGGTTGCATAGGTCATGCTCCTTGATACTTCCATGGATATTTCCTTAGACAAAGATATTCCCTTATGTAACCACATGAAGTACAGTTATCTCTCCTCTCAGTATTTGGTGTTCAGGAAGTCAGTGTGGCTCAGACTTGTAGGCAGACTATGCAATCTGGTGACTCCTCCCTGCTCTTCTTCCTTCCCTGGAAGGAAGCACATTTTCTCCTGCATGTCTCTCTCTAGAGGCAAGGTCAGCAAGGAAAAGGTGGTTCCTCCATGCCACCTGCCCTGGCCTTCTGCAGTATTGGTACCAGCTCTCCACAGAACAGACCCCATCTCTAGAGACCATCCCATACTACATCTCATAGATGGGGTCAAAGCTCCAGCAGCCAACCTCCCACCATGGGCCTTTGGAGAGATCTTGTTGCTACGCTGGGTCTGAGGAGGCACCTGCTCTCTCTCTTTCCTATTTCTGTTCCAAACTCACAGTAACCCTCAGGTTTGCTTCATGGACTCAAGTTTGGTGCAGTAGCTCTTATCTCATTGAAAATGGAGGCCTCCCTCTTCTCTAGTTTTCATTTCTTTTACTATATTCAGTGGGTTTTTATAAAAAGAGAGTAGGGTAAATATTTTAACAGGAAGTTCCTTGTTTTGAAATGCTAATTGGAATTATAATAAATCTATGTATAACTTAGAAGCTTTATCTTTATTATATTTATATGCTACTATACTATAAACTATAAATAGGAACATGATCTATTTTCCATTTGTTTATTTGTTCTTATTTCTCCTTAGTTTTATTTATTTTTAAAGATTTATTTTTATTTATTTCTCTCCCCTCCCCGCCCCCCCCCCACCCCGGTTGTCTGTTCTCTGTGTATATTTGCTGCATCTTCTTTTGTCCGCTTTTGTTGTTGTCAGCGGCTCGGGAATCTGTGTTTCTTTTTGTTGCGTCATCTTGCTGTGTCAGCTCTCCGTGTGTGCTACACCATTCTTAGGCAGGCTGCACTTTCTTTGGCGCTGGGCGGCTCTCCTTACGGGGTGCACTCCTTGCATGTGGGGCTCCCCTACGCAGGGATATCCTGTGTGGCAGGACACTCCTTGCGTGCATCAGCACTGAGCATGGGCCAGCTCCACACGGGTCAAGGAGGCCCGGGGTTTGAACCGTGGACCTCCCATGTGGTAGATGGACGCCCTAACCACTGGGCCAAGTCCATGTCCCTAATTGTCCTCTTAAACTTTACAATCAAGGATAATCTTTTAAAGAAATGGTTCTGAAACTATTGGAAAGCCACATGCCAAAAACAAAACAAAACAAAAAGCAAAATCCCTCACATCATGAACAAAAATTAACACGGAAGACAAGATTGAGGAGCTGTCATAGATTGCAGGAGATGCAGGAGATAAAACTAAATGCAATATGAGATACTGGAACATAAAATTACATTAGGAGAAAAGCTAGTGAAATGAAGTGTGTAGCTTAGCTAGTAAGTGCTAATTTCCTGTTTTTGGTCATTGTACTATGGCTATGTAAGGTATTAACATTAGGGAAGCTGACTGAAGAGTGTATGTGAACTCTTTGTACTATTTTTGCAACAGTTTTGTAAATCTATGCTTACTTCAAAATAAAAGTTTTCTTAAAAATTAATTTTAAGTAGATCATAGACCTAAATTTAAAAGCTAAAACTACAATACTTCTTTAAGAAATTTTAGGAGAAAATCTTAGTAGCTTTGGATTTGACAAAATTTCTTAAATGTGACACAAAAGGCACAAAATATAACAGAAAATGTTCAATAAATTGGATTTACCAAGAGATGAGATGTGGAGGCGTTTTCGGGACGTGGAGTTGTCCTGGATAGTGCTTCACGGACAATTATGGGACACTGTAGATCCCCCCAGGGCCCACTGGATGGAACGTGAGAGAATCTGGGCTATGATGTGGACCATTGACTATGGGGTGCAGTGATGCTCAGAGATGAACTTACCAGGTGCAATGGATGTATCACGATGATGGGAGAGAGTGTTGCTGTGGGGGGAGTGGGGGGCGGGGGCGGTGGGGTTGAATGGGACCTCATATATTTTTTTTAATGTAATTAAAAAATAATAATAATAAATAAATATTTTTAAAAAAAAGGGGGAAAAAATTGGACTTATCAATATTGAAGGGTATGTACATATGTCAAAACCCATCTAATTGTACACTTTAAATATGTGCAATTTTTTGCATGCCAATTATACCCGATGAAGCTATATTTTTTAAAAAAGGAATCACCTACAAGACTTTTTGGCGTTTGCTGAAGGGGAGGGGTGCGGTATATGAGAATCCCTTATATTTTCCGTGTACCTTTTATGTAATCTAAAACTTCATTAAAAATAAAGAAAAAAAAAATATTTGCTGAGCTTCCCCCCTAGAGTTTCTGATTCAGTAGGTTAAGGCTGGGGCTGAGAATTTGCATTTCTAAGATGCTCCCAGGAAATGCTGGTGCTGGGGGTCCACAGGTGAGGACCACGGACATAGGGGATGTGGCCAACGGCTTCGCGGTGGGCGTCTGTCTTTCCGCCTGCGCAGCGTCCCAACGCCCTTCTTACGGCGAGGGAATCTACGCGTTAGGGCGGCAGAACTCTGCCTCCCACCGCGGAAGCAGGAGGGCGAGCCTTGACTTCTCTTGCCCCTGCCCTGGCAGCAAGAGTGTGAGCCTGTGGCCCCGGCTGACGGTCACGGCCCCGGCTCGGCCCCGCGTGGCGCGCGGCGGTGCTGGCGTCGCGAGCCCGAGGTCCGGGCAGGAGGAGCCCGGGGGCCCGAGCCCCGCGGCCAGCGCTCCTGACCCGCAGCAGCGGGGCCGCCCGTGCGTGTTGGCGCGCCCTGGAGTCCTGGGCGGAGCCCTCGTCCCTTGGCTGCTGCTCGAGCCTGGTACCGTGGTCCTGCTGCAGATTTAATGACTTCAGGATTCCCTTTCCTAAATTTCTTTTCTGTGTTAGTTGGTTTCTGTTGTTTGCAACTAAGAACCGTGACGAGCACAGACTCCCAGAGGGCGCTGACAACTCACCAGCTACAGGCGACGCAGGCTAGACAGGGAATCAGCAGACGGATGTGGAACCTGGCAAGGAGTCCACGTGTCATTGGGTACCCCCAGGGCGGCTGCTGGGAGACCCTCACAAGATTCAGCCACTCGGAATAAGACTTCCTGGGAAGCCAGGAGAAGGCGGGGATATGCCCCAAGGACTTTATCACTGGGCCTCTCCAGGGGATTGATGGGGGTTAATCACTCAAAATAGCAAACGGCTGGGACTCCTCCTGTGCCATGAGCAAAGGGGCAGAATAACTAATGGTTTAAAAAGCAAGCGCAAGAACTCTCTTGCTCACGTCTTCACCCTTCCCGGTGCCTGTTCCTGCCCACTGCACCCTGCTCTAGCCGTTTTTCCCTTGCCATGATTACCACGCAAGTAAAACCCGGTATTTATAATCCATAAAGGGAAATTATGTAAATCAGCCCGTTTTATCACTTTTCAGCCCCTTCCTCTCTACCTGGGACCCATGACCTGTTATTTTCTCCCATTTCTCTTCCCTTCCTACCTTAATAAATTACTGGTCTAACTAACCTGAAATGGTCTTGAAATTCATTTCTGCAGCATAGCCAAGAACCTAGACAAAATCCAACTCCACAGGGGTGTGTACAAAGAAGCTGAGAGTGAAAGGGAATGAAGTGGGCCGAGTAATGTGTGACTGTTGTCCCAGAGGGAGCCAGAAATGTGCAACAAGTGGGAACAAGGCAGTGTGGTGAGGCCAAGTCCAGGGCCGGGGTGACAGCTGTCTGAAGGGTGTTGGGGTATCCCAAGGAAATGGGGTGTTACTCCAAGCCAAATTAAGCTGAAACAGTCCAGAGCAAGGAGACTGGTGGGAATACAGTAAGAGAAATCGGGCTTCCCAAAGATTCAGGAAGGATTCAGAAAGCCAGGTATGCCCAAGAGTCGGGAAGCTGCCTGCTGGAAATATCCCCAGGACTGAGGTGGCATAATCTGGACAGAGGACAGTAGAAGGCTCTCCAGGGCCTCCTTGCAGGGGCTGAAGCCGTCACGTAGCTGTGGTGGCCGATCCTTTTAGGGTGCTGGGGCGAAGGTGGGACTGGCCCGGCTTCCTGTTTTTTTCCCCTGTTTTTAATAACAATGCTTCTGCTTTGCATTAGAGGTAGAACCGGCTCTGCTTTAAATAACTATATTTTGTTATTGAAATGTATTTCTATTCCTCTTTTTTTAAAAATGAGAAATGACTATTGAATTTTACCAAATGCTCTTTTTTCAGCATCTGTTGAAATAATCACATTTTTCATTGCTTAATCCAGTGATGTGGGTGGCAATTTATTATTATTATTATTAATAGTTGCCTTTGTATCAAACCCTCAATCATTCTTGGAAAAGCTTCTCTGGTTATGGTGTATTATTCTGTAATATATTAATGAAACCCACGTTATGTATATTTTGATGAAAGATTTGTGGGTGGTTTATAACCATAGATGAGGATTTCTAAGAGCAGCATTTTTCAACCTTTTCTTCATATTAACCCCCTAAGGACACTTTTTAGACATTTTTTTTCCTAATTGCCCTTAATGAAATTCTAGCATCACAGATATAACTGAATCTCCTTGTGTATTGTATGTATATTTGTCCTTCACACATAAAAAGAGTAAGATTTTTTTATTTCCCCTTGTAGAACCAATTTTGGACTCCTTGGGGAAATATCACCCCACTGAGAATTTGTGATCGAGAGTATTCTTTATTTGCATTATCTTTACCAGATTTCAGGATCAAGCCATATTTTACTCCATGGAATGACCCACACAACAGGCCTCGCTTTTCAAGATTCGGAAACAAGGCATGGAGTAGCATAGATACTTTAGGCCCAACACATTTTAGTGGAAGATGGACCCCTTCTCCGTAGCCTCAGTCACAGAGACGCCTTCCAGCATAGGGTTCAGAATATTTGCAACACCGATGAATGAGGCAGGTTAGAGGACAGGAGAGGGACTGAGGGGTGTGGTCTCAGTATGTCACAGTCCTAAAACTGGGCACCTGGTGCCTCTGGCCATAGCAGGAGAGCAGAGCAGACATGGCAAAGCAGGACCCCACCAGGACAGCTGCTTATCAAACCAGGAAGGTGCAGCCAGAGGATGGCCAGTACAGTAGCTGGGTTGAGGGCAGGGAGAAGAAGTGAGGACAGAGGTTGGGGCCACAGGCTGGGTTGCAGTAATGGGGACCGACGTGCAGGAGGGCGAGGGTCCACTGTTTGGTTTGCATGCTGCACTTCCTCTTTCAGAGCTTCAGTCTTATCTTAAAGAGAACTCCTTGGCTGCCATTTTTCAAGGGAGGTAATTAGTTCATGGAAAGTTTGGGAGGCTTGACCATTCACCCGTATTGTGGTAGACACACCCTAAGGCAACCTCAAATGGGCCACAACCTTATAAAATACCCTGCCATTGAGTGCAGGTGGAAACTATGACTGACTTCTAACCAATATGCCGTGACTAAGGTGCTGGGATGTCGCTCCTTTGATTAGGTTTCCTTATATCATGTCTTAGCAGACTGGAGAGAGAGCTTCTCCTGCTGGCCTTGAAGAAGCATTGACTGCCATGCTGTGAATTGCACATGGCCAGGAACTGCGGGTGGCCTCTTGGACCTGAGGGGAGCCAAGAGCCACAGCCAGTAAGAAGCCAGGCCCTCAGCCATAGAGCCATAGGCAGTGAAGTCTGTCAACAAGCTGAATGAGCTTGGAAGCAGGTTCTTCCCCAGTCAACCCACCAGATGGGAACACGGTCCAGCCAACACTTTGATTGCAGCCTTATGAGACCCAGAACAGAGCCCCAGCTAAGCTGTGCCCAGATGCCTGACCCAGAAACTATCCGATAATAGAGATGTGAAAAGTTTGTGGGAATGTGTTACACTGAAAAAGAAAATTAATATGCATATATACATCTGGACCCTCGTAGTTGATAACTTTTTAAATGTCTCCCCACTCCCCCATTCCAAGTTAATAGTTTAATATTTATTGGGTTAAGTTTGGGCTTTTTTATTGTTAAAATGTTTTCTTTTTATTCAGATCTTCAAATGTTTTTAGCATATACTTTGTGCTGTGTTTTCTTATTTTTAAACTCATATATATATATATAGGTTGGCATCTCCTTTCTCAATTTAAATTGTTATCTATGACTTTACTTTTCAAATACTCAGCTTTGGCTTTATTTATTGAGCCTATTGAAATAAGTTTTGCTTTTCAAAATTATTTCCTTCTACTTTTATTGTCAAGATTTTCTTTCTTCTTTACACTGGTTTTCTTTTCATGCTTTTTTTTTCAATATCTTAATTTGGATTCTTTATAAAGTGTTCTCTATCAACCACCAAAATAGAAAAAAACTTGAAATTGTAAAATTTCCTGCAAGTGCTGCTTTGGGTACATTCCAAGGAGATTCCTATGGCATGTTTTAATGTCATTGTTTTCTGAATAAACTCCTTTTGTGTTCTTGATTTCCTCTCCAATTCAATTGTTGATTCAATAAGTGCTTTTTAAAGTTCCAAGTCGTTGGCTTATTTTTATTTGTTTTGGTGCTTACTTTATATTTCATTCTATTTTGGCCAAAGGACAAAGCACGTATCATTTCCCTTCTTTTTGAACTAGTTGAGATTATGTTTGTAGCCTGGCATAGGGACATAAGGTCACGTGGGCAATTCCATGGACAGTTGTTAACTACATAGTGCAAGTTCATAGTTTTCAATTCCTACCAGATATACATTAATTCTATCCCAAATATAACTCTTTTTTTTTTTTTCAGGACTTGGGGTGGGCTCGGAGTGGGAGTAAGCATTATGGGGTATCCATGACGATAGTTGGCAGGGGGTCCCTAAATGCAGGCTGGACAGAGAGTGGCATCACTGAGTGAGTGGCTGAAATGGGAGAGAGAGTCGATAGGAGACCAGCTGGTGACAGGCCAGAGCGATGGGGAAATAGCGTCTCACCCTGCAAAGCGAGGTAAGCAGAGAGGGGAAAAAGAGAGGCGTAAGCATCTTGCTGAAGAATTTGATTTGGCTGTATGCAGCAGAAAATCCTAAAAAAAGAGTAGCTTAAATAGCTAAAGGTTTATTCTCTCATGGAAAAGAGCAAGGGAGTCCAGGGCTGGAATCGTGACTTCACAGAATCACCAGGCACCCAGGTTCTTTGGATTTTCTCCTCTGCCAGTCTCAGAATTGACTGTTGGAGCTCAGCCGACCACTTCCACGTTCCTGAAAGGAAAAAGTGGGAAAAGGTCAGAAGAGCCCACCTTGTAGCTGAGTCAGCTTCCTGGAAAGAGTCTTCCTGGAAGCTCCCGCTGTACATTTTCACCTTTATGGCTTAGCTTCGTCACATGACCACACCTAGCCGCAAGGAAGGCTGGGAAATGACATCTTTTAGCTGAGTCCTCTCGCTACCCACACCCTAATCAGGGATCTGTTACTGAGGAAGAAGGGGAGATTAGACAGTGGGTAGACAACAAGCAGGCTCTGCCACATTCCCTGCGGCCCCTCCAGGACCTTCCCAATTCCAGACACACTAGGGACCTTCCACAAATACTTATTGAATTAGCCTGGTGTGGTTTAGAAAGTTTAGGTCTGAATTCGTTTTTTTATAAATGATTTATTTATTTATTTATTCCCCCCCTTCCCCTCCTTCTGCCCTGCTGTTTTTGCTGTCTGTGTTGTCTTCTCTTCTCATTTTCTCTCCTCTGGGATCACTGGGATTTGATCCTGGGGACTTCTGATGGGGAGAGAGGTTCCCTGTCAATTGTGCCACCTCAGTTCCTGGCCTCTGCTGCGCTTCACCTTGACTCTCCCCTTGTCTCTCTTTTGATGCATCATCATCTTGCTGCGTGACTCACTTGTGTGGGGCACTGGCTCACCACATGGGCACTCGTACAGCACTGGCTTGCTGCGCAGGTATGCTTTCTCTTCTTCTTTTTCACCAGAAGGCCCCAGGGATCAAATCTGGGTCCTCCCATATGGTAGATGGAAGCTCTATCACTTGAGCCACATCTGCTTCCCAGGTCTGAATTCATTTTAAGCAAAGCAAGCACAGCTCTTAGCAAGAGTCAAACAAGCCTGAATAAACATAAGTAGCAACTGCTGTTTACTGAGCTCCGACTCTGTGCCAGGCGGTGGACTAGGGGCAGTCAGTGCAACCTTTCCAACAATCCTCTGAATATATAAGGACTGGAGTGGTTGGGTAAACTTTCCCCCAGTCACACAGTGAGCGAGTGTGGAGCTAGACTCCATATTCTTTTTTTTTTAAAGATTTATTTTCTTTATTTACTCCCCTCCCTCATTGATTGTGCTTGCTGTCTGCTCTCTGTGTCTGCTTGTCTCCTCTTTAGGAGGCACTGGGAACTGAACCTGGGACCTCCCATGTGGGAAAGTGGGAGAGAGGCTCTCAATCACTAGAGCCACCTCTGCTCCCTGCTTTGTTGTGTCTCTCATTGTGTTTCCTCTTTATGTATCTTGTTGCATCGTCTTGTTGCGTCAGCTCGCCATGCCAGCCCATCACGCCAGCTCACTGTCTTGCTCGTCTTCTCCAGGAGGCACAGGGAACCAAACCCAGGACCTCCTGTGTGGTAGGTGGGAGCTCAGTCACTTGAGCCACATTCCAAGATTCCATAGTCTTAATGTCTCCACTTTTCTGCCTTTCCCTATTTGTTTTCTGTTTGTTTATTGATCTGTGTGAGGCAGCTGCTGCTACTTAACCACCTAATATAAATTCCTCCATTTTTCATACGAAGGGGACCCTGATATTATTCAGGATGACAAGGTACCCAGGTAAAAAATGCCTTACTTGTGACCAGTAGTAACATGTAACCTAGTTGAGGTCCAATGAGACCTAAAAGGCTATTGGATGGGGCTTCCAGAAAAGCTAATGTCTTCCTAATTAAGAGAGACAGACTCTGCAGGCACATGACTACTGCCTTAACTTTTCCCCTTTTTCCTGCTCAGAATGCAGAGTCAATGCCTGGAAGCATGGCAGCCATCTTGCATGATGAGGACGAGAACAGCACACTATGGCAGAACACGAAATTAGGAGGGCACTCAAAACTTCCTCAACTTCTGAACCAGCCCTTTAGGTCTTCCATCAGACTTGTTGCCTGGGAAAAATACCTCATTTAATTAAGGGGCTGTATTTGTGTTTCTGTTCTATGCAACTTAATTCAAGTCTAACTAAATTGATTTTAATGTCAATTAAAATTAAGACCTCTTCCTCTGTTTTCCTAAAAAAATGTCTTTGTCTTAATACCAATTTTGTCTTTATGTATTTTGTCTCTATATTTTGCAATCAATGTTGTTAACACTTTATTATGAAGCATGTCTTTTTCATTATATGACCTTTTTCATTCCTTTGAATATTTTTTGTCTTTATTTGGTCTGCAGTGAAAAATAAAACTTCTTTTTCTCTCATAGCAAAGAGTTGAAAGTTCTGATTGTTATTTTCTCCCAAAAATTTTTTTCTGTGTCATGAATCCTTTCTGGAGCCCTAAAAATCCAGGGTTTGAATCTCAAAAGCCAGAAAGAGTCATTTCTCCCCCAACCGGATACTTTGAATGGAGGAAATGACCAGATGGGAGGTGAGAAAGGTAGGCGAGGGGGGAATTTTGTTAAGACAGAGTCTTATACTTATCAGGTTGACGAATGTTGAAATGTTGGATGATACTGAGTGCTGCCACAGAGAAAGGCAGACAGACAGGCCCCTCAAGGAAGCGTTAGCTGGGGGCCTTTCTGGGAAGCAGCTTGGAGGTGTTACATGAAATAGAAACTGCTCAGACCCTCCAGCAGTTCACTCGCCAAGCAGGGCCACAGAGGGACGTGTGTGAATATGGTCACTGGAGAATGGCTTGTGATAGCGAAGATTTGGAAACAAATTAGAAGTTTATCAACAGGACAGTGGATTCCATGTATTATATGCACATGAGGGTCTCTCCAGGCACTGCAGGGATTCTGGGACCCACGCCACTCGTATGGACTTGGAGCAACATGAAAAACAACCTTGAGTGAAAAACAGAAGCAGAATGAGGAGTGTGCCAAAAGGTCACTTGTGCATATTAAAAAATATGGACAAATAATACCGATACTGGGCATGCAAACAAATACATAGATTGGAAGGATACACGCAAAAATCACAGGAGCAGGCTCTATGGTAAGAGAAGAAAACAGGATCAGTGAAGGAATCACAAAGATAAAAGTAAGTGAAATAAAAGTGGGCCCTGCACACCCCCTAAAGATGGTGTGCCTTGAGCCGAGGAGGATGGCCAAGTCATCCTGGGGGCATGAGGTCTCACCAGGCAGAAAAAGCAACCAAAATAAAACATCGGTTAATATTTTAAAAATTAACCAGAGGCAGTGGAAAGAGAACTGGAGTGAGTTGCTGGGAATAACAGAAGTCAAATGTGTGCCCAGAAAGAAAGAGGGGAAGATCGCCTGGCGCCGGGGCAGAGGGCGGCCTCGCAGCTCCGGGGGCGGCAGGTCCCCAGATTCTCTCGGAGGCCGATCTCGTTCCAGGGTCATCCTGGTCGTCCTCCGTGGAGGCCTTGGAGCACATCAAGCACAGACCTCGGCCTCCTTCCAGCACTGCCCGCTGCTCCGGGAACCGGCTGGGATGGGAGGGCTCTCCGCGGATTGTCAGCACGCGGGGGCTTCAGCCTGTGCCAGCGCCAAGCTCCTCCAGCAGCACTGCAGAGCCAGGCACAGGTCCTCCAGCCCCCTTCGTCGCCTGCCATCAGCAGTGCCAGGAGCCATTTCTCAAACAACATGGTACACTGATATCAGAGACGACAAATGTGTGATTTATTGTTCCTGGGGTGTGGAGGGGAAGAGGAGAGCAGTTCAGGCCAACAGTTCTTTGACTCTTGAAAGCCATTCCTGGGGAAAGAAGGGAAGAAAGAAAGAAAGAAAGAAAAGAAAGAAAGGAGAGAGAGAGAGAGAGAGAGAGAGAGAGAGAGAGAGAGAGAGAGAGAGAGAGAGAGAGAGAGAGAGAGAAAGAAAGAAAGAAAGATGGGCTCTTTGCTGTCTCCTGAATCACCCCTCCCTCCTTCCCTCCCTTCCTTCTGCAAACGTGTCGTCTATTCAGTGCCAAGAACACACGAGGCACTGTGCAGGCTGGGATCTGCCTTCGTTGCCTGCCCTCAAGGAGGTTAACGTCTAGTGGGCAAGCATGAGAGAGACACGTGAGGGGCCGTGAGACCACAGAGGCAGGGCAGCCACGCTGCTTCGGGGAAGACTTCTTGGAGGGGGTGCTCCCTGAGCCGAGTCTGAATGGACAAATGAAGTGAACGAGGAGAGGGTAATGGGGGACAGGCATTCCCACTGCAGGGAAGAGCACGCGCAATGGCTGGGAGGCAAGAAAGGGTAGTTCATTGTGTCTGGAGTGGGGCAAAGGCCTTGGGTGCTAGGACTTAGCTCAGGTCCCATCTCCTCTGAAGGCTGAAACACCGCCCCTGCCCGTTCACTTCCTCCTCGGAAAGCTTAGTCCATTCATTTAGCATGGCATGTTTTCCTGTTAGGATCCTTTTTCAGGTGAAAGCCTCATTTCCCAGTCTAGATTTGCAGAGGGGCCCGTGAGCCCAAGCCTCCTCCCACCCAATGCCTTGTGCAGAGGCTTCCCCCCCACCGATGCCTCACCCAGTTGAAGTGAGTAGGTGAGTCGGCAGGAAGCAGCCTGAGACAGTAGGCAGCCAAGCTGGCTCCCCCCAGGCCACCGGGTTTTCCTCCCAGAGGTCCTGTGAGCGTGTGCCTGAGCCTGGCTGGCACCTGGGCCGGTCCCCAGGGACCATTCTTCTGGAAGGGAGAACTGAAAGGGCCTGTGGTAGCCAGCAAATGGGGGGTGCCCAGGGACCCCACTTCCTGGTTTCCATGCTCTTGTCATCTCCTCTCGCCTCGTATCAGAGTTGGTCTGTATGACCAGTGGAATAATGGCAGAGGGCCGGCATGAGACTGGGGACAATTCAGTAACCACACCGCCTGCTGCCTCAGCTTCTGTCTTGGGCTGCTCACTCTGGAAGAAACCAGCTGCAGCTGGTGAGGAAGTGAGGCCTCCTGCCAGCAGCGTGAGAGGGAGCCGTCTTGTTTGTGGATGCTGCGGCCTACTTGGGCATCCCGATGACAGCAGCCCCTTTCGACATCTCGACTGTGCCCTCCTGGGAGACACGGAGCCAGGAACTGCCTGGCTTCGTCACTTCCAAATTCCTGACTCCTGTCTGAGATAATAAGGGGTCATTGTTTTAAGCCACTAAACTTGGGGGCTATTTGTTACCAGTAGTAGATAGCCAATACAAAGCGTGGCAGCTGGAAGCAGCTTGTCGTGCTGCATGTTTAGGGGAGGCTTTCTGACTGGGGTTTTGCTTCATCGTCTGGCTGGAAATGTTAGGGTTCCCAAAAAGGTCACAGCCACTAACTCCCTGTTCCTTTCTCCCTCCTCCTCCCTCCCTTGGAACTTCCCTCAATTTAAGGAAATCCCCAGGGGCTGTCAAGTGGGATGTTCTGGAGTTCTTTGCACTGAGTTTTCTTTCTGGTCAAGTGAACTTTCCCTAAGAACAACTGCCCCTGTAGGGAAGATGCCCCAGAGATTGAGCCCCATCCCACTCCCCTCTCTCTGCTGCAGGTGGCCAGGCACCCAGAGAAACATAATAGCTAGACCTTAGGTCACAGCCAGGAGCAACCTCTGACTCACAGAAAGCTGCCTCTTCTAGCCTGTAGCAGTTTCCTCTTTAGTTTTGGTTTATTTAAAATGTGCCAGGCACTGTTCTAAGTACTTTACAATTGTTAAATCACTCAAGCTTCATAACAACCCTGCAAGGTGGGCGCTATTGTTATCCTCATCTTACAGATAAGGATCCCGAGGCCCAGAGAGGTTAAGCAATTTGGCCAAGGTCACACAGCAAGTAAGTGGCAGAGCCAGGATTCACATTCAGGCAGCCTGGAGAGAACCGCCTCAGTGTCCATCATTCTGTGCGGCTGGGGCACTGTTTCTTGGGCAGTACAGGGTTATTTTGTTTTGGTTCTAATTATGGGGGAAGCTGGGGTTCACATCAGGCAGGGAATTGCCTCCTCAGGGAGCCAAGCCTCGTGCTTACTAGGCGAAGTCACAGTGGTTCATCTTCCGAGCTCACCCCCGGTGTTCAGCGTGAGGGTCTACCTGACAGCTGCCCGGGGCTAGAGGGTCTCCTCTGTGCTTGCTCATTCCTGCCTCCTCGCCAGGCGACTCCCACTCTTGCCCATCCCAGACCAGGGTTCTCAACCCAGGGCCACGTTTGCCAGTGTCTAGAGACTTTTTTCCCCTAGGTACTGGGAGCCAGGGATTGAACCCGGGAACTCATGTGTGGGAAGCCAGTGCTCAACCACTGAGCCACATTGGCTTCCCTGAGCTGTTTTTTGTTTGCTTGCTTGTTGTTTGTTTGTTTTTAGGAGGCACTGGAACCAAACCTGGGTCCCGCCATGTGGGAAGCAGTTGCTCAACCTCCCAAGCCACATCTGCTCGAGACATTTTTAAATTTTTTTATTTTTTATATATTAAAAAAAAATTTTTTTTAATTTCTCTCCTCTTCCCCCCGCACCCTGGTTGTCTGTTCTCTGTGTCTATTTGCTGCGTCGTCTTCTTTGTCCGCTTCTGTTGTTGTCAGGGGCATGGGAACCTGTGTTTCTTTTTGTTGCATCATTTTGTGTCAGCTCTCCATGTGTGCAGCACCATTCCTGGGCAGGCTGCACTTTCTTCGGCGCTGGGCGGCTCTCCTTACGGGGCGCACTCCTTGCACATGGGGCTCCCCTACGTGGGGACACCCCTGCATGGCACGGCACTCCTTGCACACATCAGCACTGTGCATGGGCCAGCTCCACACGGGTCAAGGAGGCCCGAGGTTTGAACTGCGGACCTCCCATGTGGTAGGCAGATGCCCTAATCACTGGGCCAAGTCCGCTGCCAAGACATTTTAAAATTATTATTTATTTTTCATTTCTCTCCCCTTCTCCCCTTGCCCCCATTGTCTGCTCTCTGTGTCCATTCACTCTGTGTTCTTCTGTGTCCGCTTGCATTCTCAGTGGCACCAGGAATCTGTGTCTCTCTTTTTGTTGTGTCATCTTGCTGTGTCAGCTCTCTGTCTATGTGGCATCACTCCTGGGCAGGCTGCACTTTACTCACATGGGGCGGCTCTCTTTGTGCGGCGCACTCCTTGCATGTGGGACACCCCTACGTGGGGACACCCCTTCATGGCACGGTGTTCCTTGTGCACAGCAGCACTGCGCATGGGCCAACTCTCCACACGGGCCAGGAGGCCCTGGGTTTGAACCCTGGACCTCCCATGTGGTAGGCGGATGCTCTATCAGTTGAGCCACATCTGCTTCCCATGAGACATTTTTGATGGCCACAACTGGAAGGCTGCTGTTGGCATCTAGTGAGTAGAGTCCAATGCACAGGCTAGTCCCTCAGAGCAAAGAATGATCCGGTCCACATGTCCCTAGTGCCCAGGTTGAGAAACCCCAACTGGACCCATCTCCTGCATCCGTAAGGCTGAGATGCCCCTCACCGCCCCCCCCCCACGGTCATCTGATTCCTGTTTCAGTGGTGGGCAGTGTCCTGGTGGGACCCCATTCATTCTCACTGCAGCGCCTCCTAGAGGCCAGAGCAGAACGTGCAGGACTCAGTGTGCATCCCAGCCACAGTCCTTAGCAATGAAATAAGGATTGTGAAGTACTGGTATTATTTGGTGTCCAGTTCTGTGCTAAGCACTTCACATATTTTATCTTATGCAATTCTCCCAAGCCAGCTTTCAATGCTGTGATGATGATTGTTCCTATGTCATGGATTGGGAAACTGAGGCTTACAGAGGTCTAGTCACTAGCCCAAAGTCACCCAGCCTATAAGTGACAGCGCCAGGCTTCTCACCTCTGTGGGTGGTCTGGCCCTGGGCACCGATACACGCAGCAAAGCAAGATGGCATGTCCCGGGGGCAGCCTGCCTGACCCCACCCTGGCCCTGCCCACGGTCAGGGGCCTTGTCCTCCGGGGACAGAGAGTTCACCCCTCACTCCACAGCACAGCTGCAGCCAAGCCTCTCGGAGGAGCCAGGGGAGAGCAGCCGGACCTGCCCGGGTTCTCACAGAGGGAGGGGAATGGTGGAGAGAAGGGAGGCTAGCGAAGGCAGAGAGCAACAGGCCGGGGAAGAGATGGGTGGGAACGGAGGCCTGGGAGCTTTTTGTTATTTATTAAAGCCTGAGAAAGAATGTGAGGTTTGTTCCTAAGCCATAAATACCCTTCTTTGATCCCTGCGCATATCAGAGATAAATGAGGCGCTCTTAGGTCCCAGAAATTAATGCTTGTCCTAATTATAACCCTAAGTGACCTCCCAGCATTAGCAATTCTCACCACTCCCTGCAGAGTAGCTGGGGCAGGGTTGGGTAGGAGGCCAGGACGGAGGTGCAGTTGGGGGGGGAGTATAACCACCGCAGGGGGTGGGGGGCAGTCCCAGCCTCCCGTCGCCAAGTGAACTTGGCCTCTGCGCTCAAAGCCAGAGGACGGTGAGAACCAGGCTCCAGCTTGTCGGGACAGCCGTGTCCATCCTGCTCACCACCGACTCCCTGGGAGAGGCCGGCCCTGAGGTGTTCGCAGGACGGCGGGGCCATCCGAAAGCACGAGGGCGGGTGGTGCAAAAGTTAGCCCTGACCCTTTCCGCGGCCCCTGCCCGCGCAGGCTCCGGGAGGAGCTTTGAAGTTGGCTTCGCCTGCTGTTGGCACAGCCCGAGCCCGCCGCCCTGCCCCGTCCCTGGAGATCTGCTCCCATTTCCCCCGCTACAAAAGCCCTAGGAAAAGCCTGCAGGCTCCACCCACCGCCCCCGAGCCCGGGACTCCTCTTCCCTCAGCGACTCGCGAGAGAGGAAGAGGCCTCGGAGCCCCTGCCGGGAGCCATTCTCTTCGTGTTTATCTTTCTCCAGAGACATTCCAGTGACCGCTAGAACAGATTCTGGGAAGAGAGCGTCACCGCAGGAGCGTCCCAGATACGTGCGCGTTGGGGGAAGAGGTGGGGCTGGTGGGAGGGAAGGAAGGGGGGACAAGATCGTCGCGGAAGGCCCCCCCGGGCGCGGGCCGTCCCGGGCCGTCCCCGCGGGCCCCCGAGGAGGAAAAGCAGGTGGACGCGGCCTTCCCAGGCACGCTCAGGGAGCAAACCGCGGTGCTTGGTGTAGCTAAAACTCAGTCTCGGAGATCTTGTTCTCTGAGTTGCATGAAAGGGGCTTTGCTCTAAGTCTCCCAGAAAGCCAGGATTCACAAAACCACAAAGGTCAGGAGGATCCCGAGCCCGCGAGAGCAAGTACCTGCAGTTCAGATTAAACACTGTGGGCAATGGCGCCATCGTGTGGCCTCAAGGGGGAATTACAAACCAGGACAGTGCCTGTTCCCCACCTCCCGACCCCTGCTATCGGAGATTAAGGTGTCAGTATGAAAGGTTCTAGAACTGCACTGTCCAAAGTAGCAGCCACTAGACACAGGCAGCTATCGACATCTTAACATAAATTAATTAAAATTAAATAAGTAAACATTTTAACAGCTCAACCACACTAGCCCCATTTCAAGTGCTTTCTAGCCACACATGGTTGGTGGCTGCCGTATTGGACAGCACAGAATTAGAACATTTCCACTGTTGCAGAAAGTCCTATTGAACAGCACTGTTCTAGAAAGTTCAGAGTTGCCATCGGATGGCACATCATACCAAAAGTTCAGAAGAAATCTGGCTGAGAGCCTGCTTTCCACCTTCAGTGCGGCCATTTGTCCTGTGAGTCAAGACCCTCTTTCCTCCCGCTGTTAGAGAAGGCTTCAGGGATGGCTGAACGGGGCAGTGTTGTGTTTTGGGAAGAATAAACTGAACTCAGTCCTGGGCTTGGGTCCAGGTTCTAACGTTGAGTCTCTCTGGGTCTTAGTTTCCTCTAGACTTTTCCAGACCTACGGGGCTGCGATCTGCCAGAGTTTGATTAGAGCTAATGTCAAATCTAGAAAGGGCGCATGGAACAAGCCCCTTGGCCGTGCCCACCCATGGTGTCTGCAGCTGCAGGGGAACAAGTCATGGATCTTGTTTCCACCCTAGCCAATCCCATCCTCTCCTGCACATACCACTCCAGGCTCTGCATCCTTTTCTACATACCAATTGAGCAAGTCCCTATTTGCCCAGTGAAATACCTGTGTTTAGTGTTTTACTCAACACTAACTTGAAGATTCGTTCAACAAATATTTGTTGAGCTCTCATTAGGTACCAGGCACAGTCCAAAGACCTGGGGACAGGACTGTAAATAAAAATACCTCCATTCATGCACCTTATATTTTAACTGGGAAGACAAATATTAGATGCATAAACGTAAAATGGGAGGTGTAATAAGTGCAATGAAGGAAAAGAAAGCAGGGGAATGCTAAGGCTCTTTCAGATTGGGAACTGACCAGCTACAACCTTTTGCTCAGGCAGAAGGAACTGCAAATGCCAAGCCCTGGAGGCACCTGCATGGATCCTCTCTGGGCTGCAACATGAGGGAACGCTGCTTTAAGAGATGACACACAGCAGACAGTATTCCAGGGCCTCAGAAAAGACCCCACGGCACTCTCTCCTCTGGTTAGCCCTGTCTTTAGCATCTGACAGTTCTCTTTACAGAAATCCACCTGCCAAGGCTCTGCGAGGGCCTGTGGGGAGGCTCGGGGCCATTCCAGATTCAGGACCCTGTGGCTCTCCTTCTAAACAAAGAAGCAACTCTTCATGTGAAAAAACTGGACACCCTTTGCTGTCTGGGCCAGTGTTTTCCTCCCTCAAACTGCTGACTCCCTTCTGCAGCTGACGGTGATCCTGCCTCCCTGCCTTTGCTTGTATGGAACCGCCCAGGTTTCCAGCTGAAAACCTCCACCAAGACTTCACAGTTGGAATAAAAAGAACAGTCCTTTCAGGGAGAAAGCCCGAGCTCAGCCAGTTCCTGTTCCAGGCCAGCCCCGCTGGGCTCCTTGCTTAGTTTCCAGGTTAACAAACAAAGCATGGTTTCCAAATGTGTTGCCAAAATATCACCTAGAACATTCTTTGGGGGAGGGAGAGAGGGTGCTAAGCTTTTTTCTTTATTTCTGAAGGCTTGTATTCTTTATAGGTCGGGGAGCCAGCTGCTTACAATGAAAACTGTTCCCAACAGATTGCTTTCAAAAGCCATTTAGGGTTTGCTTTTCCAGCCTAGGAGTCAACAAGCCTGAGTCACCCACCGGCCTCCGGGCAGGAATGGTTTCGTGAGGTTACTTGACTAAGAAATGCCTGCAGCGCGAAACCTGTGATCTTTATACCTTTTTCTCAGCGTCTGTATTCACAGCGACCATTCTCACACCTCCAGAGGCCAGTCTGAGGTAGCCTGGTGGGCTAGGGTTTTTCCCAGAGAGAACTTTGTAGCCTTGATAGCCAGACTCAAATGACCTCCTCTAAAATGAAAAACAACCCAGGAGCCTGTGTAGCTCAGTGGTTGAGTGCTGATTTCCCACATACAAGGTCTCAGGTTCAATCCCTGGCCCCAGTGCCTCCAATAATAATTTAAAAAATTAAAAAAAAAAATTGAATCAGAAACTAGAATGCAGCTTACCAAGGGCTGGGGTGGGGGTAGGGAGTGGGGAAATGGGTGGAGAATTTCTGTCTGGGGTCATAGGATAGTTTTGGAAATACGTAGTGCTGATGGTAGCCCAACATTGTCAATGTGATTAACACTAATGAATCGTATACTTGAATGTGACTAAAAAGAGTGATTTTAGTTTGTTACCAGAATAAAAATGAAAAAACAAAACAGCTATACAACACAGTGAATCATAATGTAAACCATGGACTAGAGTTTAATAGTGTAATCCTAATATTGTTTCCTCAATTGTAACCAAGGTACTACGCTAAAGCAAAGTGTTAATAAAAGGGAAAACTGTGTGCGAGAGGGAGGTATAGGAGAACTCTGTACTTTCTGCCTGATTTTTCTATAGACCCGCAAGTACTCTAATTTAAAAAAATAATGAGAATAAAAAAATTTTAAAATTTAAAAATAGCCCAATGTTAGAAGACGTCTTTACAACGGATCCAGGCTTTTTGTGTTTGTGGCTGCAGTGACTGCTTTACTGGGCCTGTGCTTCCCAGCCGATGATTTCAGAGGGCTCTAGACAGGATGAGGTGCTCTGACTTGTTCCTTATAAAATCCTGCATGTTAGGAAACTTGAGCTGACTACAGCGCGGGTGTCTCTTGCGCAGGCAGATGCTATCTTGTTGCAGGGCTCCCTGGGAGACCCCTGCCTGCGCCTGGGAACGCTTGCTCCTTTAGCCAGCCTGTGCCTGCACCTGTGTCAGGTAAGGAAGGCAGGTCTCGGCCACTCCAAAGCTACTCCAGCCGCAGGGAGCAGCTCAGAAGCTGCAGTGAACGCACCTGAAGTAAAATCCTTGACAGCCGGGGTAAAGGATCCCTTTCCTGGCCTCTCCCTGCCACAACAAATGGGTCCACCAAGGCTGCCTCTCCAGTGACAGTTATAATGGCATTTGCATTTTAGGAAAATGGGCCCAGTGTGTGTGCTGGAAAACCAGTAGTGTTAGCAGTGGCCCAGAGCAAGGATACACCTGGGGGCAGCTGGTGGGAGTGTAAATTGTTATTTTCAGGAGGCCAGTTTGGCAATATGTATCAAAACTCCCAATTTGCCAGAGACAGTCCGGATTTATTGTTATTTACTGATGACTGTTTTAAGGTTACCTTTTTTCACTCTCAATAGTGAACCGCTTTGGAGGATAAATGATGCAGTCACCCCACCTTTGGGGTACGTTTAAGAAATGTATCTTAAGCATGTGTGCAAAGATTTCACTTTGAGAATGTATACCACAGGGCTACTAGGCATATCGAAAAGTTAGAGACAAATTGTAGGATTAACTAAATTAGTTAAGTAAATTACGGTACATCCACACAGTGGGATGTTATATAGCCATTAACAATGAAATGTAGAAAGATAATTACTACCATGGAAAATACTCATATTGTTATGGTATTTTATAAATCACTAAACTTCATATAAATATAATGTTTCATCCAAACCTAGTTTACAAAGAAAACAACATTTAGGCACTAACAAAAGTCTAGAAGAATGTGTACTAAACTGCTGACAGTGGTTATTTCTGGGGAGAGGGATGAGAAATGATTTATAAATTCTCTTTTATGCTTTCTCTGTCTTGCTAAATGTTCTACAATGGACATGGATGTGGTTGGCAGAGCAGTGCCTCCCCAAAACGTCTACCTCCTACCCCTGGACGCTGTGGCCATGTTAGGTCACACAGCAAGGTGTGATGGTTTGAAGCTGGATGGATGCCAGAAAAGCATGTTCTGAAAGTGGATCCATTCCTGTGGTGTGGACCCATTTTAAGTAGGATCTGAAGAGGTGACCCACCTCATTCAGGATGGGTCTTAATCCTTTCCCTGGAGTCCTTTGTAAATGGGAAAACCACCCACAAGGGCTCCCAAAACTCAGGCTGAACTTAGAATGTGCTCACTGGTATGTGCGGACAGTGGGGTCCACCTCAGGCCACGGCAGGAGCGATGGAGGCGAGGAAGGTGGACGCAGCACCGTCCCTCGAGGACCAGCGGCTGCGGGAAGCGAGGGCTGGGGGTGCCGCGGCCAGCCTGGGCGCCCGGGCGGGTGGCAGCGCCACTGATGGGGCCCGGGAGGAGCAGCTGTGGGGCACACAGCGTGCAGAAGGAGTTCCTGGTGGGATGTTCGGGGGCCAGCCTGCCACCCAGGCACGGCGCTCAGGGACATCAGGGCTGGAGGGAGGGATTTGAGACCATCGGGCACAGATGCTGGCAGGAGTGGATCACATGGTGGAGAAGATGCCGAGACAACTGTGGAGGAGAAACGACCTTGACCGAGAACATCGCTCTGAGGAGTGCCACAGCGTCAGGGTGGCAGGAGACAGAAACGGCAAGACGTCCTGTAATTTCAGGGCTCAGGATTCCACTCCCTCCACCCCACCAACATCTCCTCTAGGCCTTTCAACCCAAGAAAAGTTGTGGCTTTGAGGTTTGGTGTTCCAGTCAGAGGGCCAGGGGCAGCAGGGCTGAAGTCACAGCGAGGTGATGCCAGCTGGTTTCCCAGAGCAGGGTTTTGTGGGCAGGGCGGGGGGCAGTAGTGTCTCCAAGGAGGGCGGGAGGAGATGAGCAGGAAGGGAGGAGGGTGCAGGAAAGGGGAGGCCGAAGGCTCAGGTGGCTTTCCACATACATAGTTTTCACTCTGGGGAACTTCCCAGTCTTAGCCTTGCCCATGTCTGGGTGTCGAGCTTCCCTGAGAAATACATAAGAAGGACTCTACAGGCTTGTCGCCCTCTTGGCTCGCCACCTCTGGTGAGGCATGGGTGGTGGGGAGAACTAAGCGCATCCGCCTTGGCCAAGCCTCCAGTGTTCTTGATCTTCCAGTCCCCAGGACTGATGGGGTCTCTGTCCCACTGTGGGGGCATCCCAGCCTTCACCGGGTAATGAACCCACGCATCGTTATTGACACCCACCCCTCCCCACTCCCGGAGGCCAGAGCTGCCCAAAGGGCGGAGGCACTGTTGGCCCTCAGCCCCTGCTGCTGGGAGAAGGAAGGCAGCTCCATCCGAGGGGGGTCCCTGCTCCCCTCGAGGATCCTCTTCCTCCTGGTCTCCCTCTCTTGCCTGGTGCCTGGAACCGAAGCTCCCCAAGGCCCAGCCCCGGGACCACCCCCAGAGTCAGGTCTCTGCTCCAGGTCCAAGTCTAGGCCACGTCCGGCCAGGCTCTGAGACCCCGGGAGGAAGGTATGAGCGAGTGTGCAGGGGCTGCGTCCCTCCCGTCCAGGGCTGAGGAGATGGTCTAGGATTGCATCCAACTCCTTCACAGCTGGCGCCATGGGGCTGGCGCCGACTCCCGTACTGCATGCCAAGGTCTTGTTCAGAACCACTGCACATGCCCGCGGACAGGGGTCAAGCAGGACAGGCTCCCGACAGTGCTTCGCTGGGTAACTGGGTGGAGGAAGCACATCTCCTGCCAGGCTGCAGGCTCCTGGATGGTGGTGAGTAATGTTTGTCATAATGTCCCAATTGAGCTCTCTGCACACTGCTCACTGTGTGCACGGTAGCATTTAGTCTTTAAGAGAATCGTAGGAGAGGGCTGGTGTTTTTCTGATTTTAGATATAAGGAAACTGAAGCTCAAATGAATCAGATTGTTTAATGTCACACAGCTAGGAAAATGGTGGAGCCAGGATTTAAATTTGAACCTACAAGTCTCCCAAAACTTGTTGAACTCTTCAGTAGGGCGTTCCTTCCCCAACTGACTAAACTCTGGGGAAGGGAGTGACCCTGGGTTTGTCCCTTTCCTAGCATCCTGGAAGCAGAGCCAAGTCTTCTGAGAGCCAGGTCTTCACGTTGGGCCTCAAGCATCTCTGCCATATTTTTCTACGGACCATTCAATGCTTCTGGAGACTCCGCACGGCTATCACTACAGGAGACAGGCAGGCAGGCAGAGCCACTGACCTCAGGGGATCTGAGCTGTAGCAGGGGAGGGTAGACAGAGAAAGGATAGTGACCCAAGCAGAAGCACTCTTGAAGAGCAGGTGGATAATGCTGTGGGGAAGGGGTTCTTTATAAGGGGTCCATGAGCTCGAACTGAAATTCAAAAAAGTTTTTGTGGGGACGTGTTGGTGCAGGTGTGATAATTTTATTAAATAATACACAGCATAGTGTGGACTTAGTCAGAGGTCCGTGGTTTTCATCTGACTGGCAAAGGGGTCTGTGGAACAAAAAATGTTAAGAACCCCTGCTGCAGGGATCCAGACGAGGCAGGTATGTTGGGAAAGATGGGCATGCAGCCTGCACTGTCATCCACACTTTGGGACTTTGGTCTTTGAGAACACAAATGAGGAGGAGGGATGTGAGATCCCCTAAATATGAAGACTAATTTTTCTATTCTATTATCTTCTACTTCATCTTTATCCCCAAACTCTAGGAAATCAAGAGAAAATAAAGGTCAGAGTAACCCTGGTGCCAATCCTGCAGGCAACTGGGGCTGGTTGTCATCTGTCCCCTGGAGGAGTTTCCGCCAGCCACTTACAGTTTTGTCTCTAACCAAATACTAGGATAAGCACTGAAGGGTGGGGGATTGGCTCTCGGCCTTTTTAGGAGCCTTTTAAGGACCAAAAACAGGCAATACTATTTAATGTAATCTTTTATTTTTTTGTAGTTTTTTAAAAATTTTTAAATTTTTATTTGTCTTTTTTTAAAGATACATAGATCACAAAAAATGTTACATTAAAAAATATAAGAGGTTCTCATATACCCCACACCCCACTCCACCCCACTCCTCCCACTTCAACAACCTCTTTCATCACTGTGGCACATTCATTGCATTTGGTGAACACATTTTGGAGCACTGCTGCACCACATGCATTATAGTTTACATTGTAGTTTACACTCTCCCCCAGTCCACCCAGTGGCTTATGGCAAGAAGTAGAATGTCCTCCATCTGTCCCTGCAATATCATTTAGGACAACTCCAAGTCCTGAAAATGCCCCCATATCACACCTCTTCTTCCTTCTCCCTGCCCTCAGCAATTCCCATGGCCACGGTCTCCACATCAGTGCTACAGTTTCTTCCATTGCTAGAGTCACAACAGTTCTATAGTAGAAAACCAGCAGGTCCACTCCAATCCATATTTTATTCCTCCATCCTGTGGACCCTGGGATGGTGCTGTCCACTTCACCTCTAAATCTAGAGGGGGCTTATTCAATGTAATCTTGAGGTTGGGTCTTGTGGAGGGCCCATTGTCCTGGTATTAAATCTCTACTTAAACATTTGTCACCATATGGGGTCCAGGAGGCGTCTCAGGGCCCAGCAGCATGGGCCAGCCAAGCACCAGGCAAGCTCCCGAGGGTCTCAGGGAATGACCCGAGTCAGGTGGAGAACTCCGCCCTGTCCACACTGGCATTGCTGAGGGCCCGAGGCTGGGGAGAACACGGCAACTTTTCTCCATTCTGGCTGAATATCGGGATTACCTGGGAAGATATAAAAAATACTGATACTCGGGTCTCATCACCAGAGAGTCTCCTTTAACTGGTTTCGGCAGGGCGTGGGCATCTGGAGTTGACAAGTTTCCCAGGTGATTCTAATGACTGACTGGAGGGGTTAGCAGCACCAGGACCCCCGGCAGAGGCAGCAGCTTGCTCTGGGACTGAGCCCATCTGCACCCCCTCTGCCTTTGACGGCTGTTGTGGGCGCAGGAAAGAGACGAGAAAGGCTGCTCTTGGTATGTATCTGGCAGGTCCAGATTAGAAGCGTCTGGGGTGAAGAATGAATTCTCCACGGTTGTTTCCTTACTCTGTCTCCAGCAGTATCTGGCCTCTTAATGACCCAGAACAAAGTCATGTCCCTGTGCTCCCTTGATCCTGCTGAGGGCTACTGAGCAGAGAGTTCTAGAGGCCAGGACCATCGCTGGGGAAGCTGAGGCACAGGAGCAGCAGCCTGTGTGGCAGACTTGTTCCAGCTGTGCTCTTACTAGGCGACACACGAGATGATTACAGCTTGGACTTGCCCTTCAGCTTCTGGTGTGAGAAGAAATGAGACAAGCACACAGCGTGATGAGGGGGTAAGATTAAGTGTCTCAATCACGAGAACAGGTCACAGGTGTGAAGACGGGGTCCGCTGGTAATCAGGGAAAGCTCCACGGAGGATGTGAAAGTTGAATTTGGAAGAATTTAGCTAAGAGGATAAGGAGAGATAGTGCAAGTAGGATCTGCGTGGCAACAGGAGGTGCAGGCGTGCTGGCCATTCTCAAGCAGGGCTTCTCTGGGGGAACTGAACCTAAGTGATTATGGAGCGCCACCTTCTGCACCCGTGTTCTCAGAGTGGTCCTGAGACCACATCATCAGCATCACCTGAATACTTGTTAAACGTGCAAATTCTCAGGCCCCACCCCAAACCTACTGAATGAGAAGCTCTGGGGTGGAGCCAGCAATCTGTATTTGCACAAGTCCTTCAGGAGATTCTGATGCATGCTCAGGTTTAAAAACCATTGTCCTACGTGATAAGTGAATTATTTCTGTATCTATGCATACTAAGTGGGATAAATTAGTATCTTCAGAAACAAGGGACATATTTGTTCTGGAATGCACTTAGCTCTTAGCTTTCTAAATTTGGGCTGGAACTGCTCCCTGTAGTCCCCCCACTGGTCCTATGGTCTTATGACTACTGGTCTTCTGCCCCGTCCAGGTGGCACTGTGTCAAATAGGCTCTTGCTTGCATGTCCAGTCACTATTTATTGAGCAGCTACCATTTGCTAGGCACTATTCTCAGCCCTGGGCATGGCATGATGAACCAGATCAAGATATTGTGTTTGTTTGTTTGTTTTCATGCATTTCATGTCCTAGCGTGGATGGCAATCTATTGATAAATGTAAAAATATCTAGTTCTCAATGCTGGGAAGAAAACTTAAAGTGATGGGGGAAGGAGGGCTGTTTTTGACAGTGATTAGAGAAGGCATCTCTGATATGAGTTTGAGCAGAAACCTAGCTGAATAGAGGGAGGAGGCCACATGAACTTGAGGGAGATCATCCCAAGCAAGTGCCACGTCCCTGAGGTAGGAATGAGCTTCACGTGTGTTGAGAACAGAACAAAAGCCCATATAGCTGGGGAGGGCAAGCAAGGAGGAAAGGGCAGAAGTAGGGCTCAGGAGGCAATGGCAGATCACAAAATGTCTTACAGATCCTGTTTAGTTGTTAGGATTTCACTCCAAATGATGGACAAGTTCCTGGAGGGTTTTGAGTATGTGAATGATGCTGGTACTGCTTTTTAAAAAAATCTCAGGAAAATGGATGTGGCTTAAGCAATTGGGCTTCCATCCACCATATAAGAGGTCCAGAGTTCAATACCCAGGGCCTCCTGGTGAAGACAAGCTGGCCCACGTGGAGTGCTGCTCCATGCAAGGAGTGCTGCCCCGTGCAGGATTGCTGGCCCACACGGAGAGCTGATACAGCAAGATGACGCAACTAAAGGAGAACCAGAGGAGAGACAATAAGAGATGAAACAGATCAAGGAGCTGAGGTGGAGCAAGAGAATGATCACCTCTTTTCCTCTCCAGAAGGTCCCTGGATCAGTTGCCAGAGCCACCTAATGAGAATACAAGCAGACCCAGAAGAACACACAGCAAATGGACACAGAGAGCAGACAATGGAGGGAGGGGGGAGAAAGAAAGAAATCTTTTAAAAAAAATTTCTCTGAAGTATGATCCATTCCATAGGATTGGACAGTGAGAGATACGTTAGGAGGATATTAAAATAATTCAAGTGAAAGATGTAGTGGTGTCTGTGGAGGTAGGGTGAAAAATAGTTGGATTGTGTGTGTGTGTGTATATATATATATATATTTTGGGCTGTTTATATATTTTTAAAGCAGTTTTATTCACCTACCATTTTTAAACCAGTTTTATTCATACATCATACAATCCATCCAAAGTATACAAACAATGGCTTTCAGTATAATCATAGAGTTGTGTACCTCTATCCGTTTCCAAAAATTTGCCATCAACCTTATTACAAATTCTGCACAATTTGTTTGTCTTTTTATTATTTATTTGTAGGAATTCTTTATATATTCTGGATCTTTTTCTTTTTAAAGATTTATTTCTCTCCCCTTCCCTCCCCCCCCCAGTTGTCTGCTCTCTGTGTCCATTCACTGTGTGTTCTTCTGTGACCGCTTCTATCCTTATCAGTGGCACTGGTAATCTGTGTCTCTTTTTGTTGAGTCATCTTGCTGTGTCAGCTCTCTGTGTGTGTGGTGCCATTCTTGGGCAGGCTGTACTTTCTTTTCATCCTGGGCAGCTCTCCTTATCAGAATGTGGTTCCCAAATATTTTCTCCCATTGAGTAGGCTGTCTTTTCACCTTCTTGGCAAAATCCTTTGAAGCACAAAAGTGTTCAATTTTGAGGAGATCCTATTTTTTTTTTCTTCTTTTGGTCTTTGTGCTTTGGGTGTAATGACTAAGAAAATACTGCCTACCACAAGAACTTGAAAGTGCTGCCTTTCATTTTCTTCTGGGGGTTTTATAGTCCTGGCTTTTATATTTAGGTCTTTGATCCATTTCAGTTAATTTTTGCATAAGGTGTGAGATAGGGGTTCTCTTTCATTCCTTTGGATATAGATATCTGGTTCTCCCAGCACCATTTGTTGAAGAGAGTGTTCTGGACCAGCTGAGTGGACTTGGCAATCTTGTCAAAAATCACTTCAACTGTAAGAACAAGGCCTGGAGCGGCACTGTGCCTGGGAGTTTCCTCCTGACAGCCTTCATGTTACTCAAATGTGGCCAGTCTTGAAGCCAAACTCAGTATGTAAAGGCAATGCCTTCCCCCCAGCGTGGGACATGATACCTGGGGATAAGCCTCCCTGGCACCAAGGGATCACTACCAAGTACCAACTGATGATGCAATTGGAAAAGACCTTGAATTGAAGGTTCAATGCGGATCAGCAGAATATCCCTGTCTACATATAATAACATGACTTTAAAATGCTGTTTGACCTAATGTAAGGGGGAAATGGAAAGGAGAAATGAGTTTATAGGGCTACAAGTCTCTAAAAAAAGAGTCTGGAGGCTGTCAGAAGGATTGTCCTTGAGCACAGCTGAGCAGAGTCTGAGAGACAGATAGAGTGGATACAACCCCAGGTATTCGTTCCTTTGAGGGCTAAAGAGACCCACGGGTTCTATGGTCATGGCAGATGGGGTTCACTGCCATATCAGATGGCCCCTCTTTGGAGCTGGTGTTTCTGTGTGATGGAGCTGGACTCAGATGGGATCTCTTTGCATAAGACTTTCATGCTACTTTACTGGAATTATAGTTGGTGTGGGGGTTTAAGATATATTTAGGGGATTTGAATCTCTGGGCTGACAATATGATAGCCAGGCCCTGAGCCCCAACAGACTTCAGCTCCTACAATCTGATTTATCGGACTCACTTCACTCAGCTAAGATGGAGTTGAAGAAGGATAACCACCACACCATGGAGTCTAGAGGGCCTACAACTGAAAGCAAGAGGATTGCATCCAGTATCCATGTGGAATCTGAGCCTCCTTTTGACATAGAGGTGCAACGGACACAACCAATCCAAGGTCCACAGAGAAAAGGTGGCATTGGAGTGGGAAGGGTGGACATGGTAGCTGATGGGTGTGGGGGATGGCAGGAGGAGATGAGAGGTGGAGGCGCCTTTGGGACTTGGAGTTTCCCTGGATGGTGCTTCAGGGGCAATCACCGGACATTGTAGATCCTCCCGGGGCCCACTGGATGGAATGTGGGAGAGTGTGGGCCATGATGTGGACCATTGACCATGAGGTGCAGAGATGCCAGGTGCAATGGATGTGTCATGATTATGGGAGTGAGGATTGCTGGGGGGGGAGTGGTGGGGTGGGGGTGGTGGGGTTGAGTGGGACCTCATGTTTTTTTAATGTAATATTTTTACAAAATCAATAAAAAAAGAAAAAAAATCACTTCAACGTAGATGTGAGGGTCTATTTCTGAATCTTCAATTTGATTCCATTGGTTAAAATATCTATCCTTATATCAGTACCATGTTGTTTTGACCACTGTAGCTTTGTAATATGCTTTAAAGTCAGGAAGTGCGAGTTCTCCAACTTCATTCTTCTTTTTCAAGATGTTTTTGACTATTCAGGGCCCCCTTGCCCTTCCAAATAAACTTGATAATTGACTTTTCCATTTCTGCAAAGTAGGCTGTTGGAGTTCTGATTGGGATTGTATTGACTCTATAAATCAGTTTGGGTATAATTGACAGCTAATGATATTTAGTCTTTCAGGCCAGAACATGAAATGTCCTTTCATTTATTTAGGTCTCTGGTTTCTTTTAGCAATATTCTTTAGTTTTCTAAATACAAATCCTTTATATCCTTGGTTAAATTTATTCATAGATATTTGATTCTTTTAGTTGCTATTGGAAATGGAATTTTTTTTCTTGATTTCCTCCTTAGCTTGCTCATTACTAGTATATAGAAACATTATTGCTTTTTACTTGTTGATCTGCACCCTGCCACTTTGACTGAACTCATTTATTAGCTCTAGTAGCTTTGTCATAGATTTTTCTGGACTTTGTAAATATAGGGTCATGTCATATGCAATTAGTGAAAGTTTTGCTTCTTCCTTTCCTATGTGGATGCCTTTTATTTCTTTTTCTTGCCTAACTGCTTGAGCTAGAACTTCTAGCTCAATATTGAATCACAGTGGTGACAGTGGGTATACTTGCCTTGTTTTTTATCTTTGAGGGAAAGCTTTCAGTCTTTCACCATTCAGGACAATGTTGGCTATGGGTTTTTCATATACGCCCTTCATTAGGCTTAGGAAGCTTCCTTCTTTTCCTGTCTTTTGATGTGTTTTTATCAAGAAAGGATGCTGGATCTTGTCAAATGCTTTTTTCTGCATCAATCAAGATCACATGGTTTCCCCCTTTGATTTGCTAATGTAGGACATTACATTAATTGATTTTTCTTGTGTTGAACCACCCTTCCATACTTGGAATAAAACCCACTTGATCATTGTGTGTAATTCTTTTAATGTGCTGTTGGATTTGATTTGCAAGTATTTTATTAAGGATTTTTACATCTATGTCCACTAGAGAGATTGGTCTGTTTTCTTTTCTTGCATTATCTTTATCTGGCTTTGAAAATAGGGTGATGTTGCCTTCATAGAACATGTTAGGTAGTATTGCTTCTTATTCAATTTTTTGGAAGAGTTTGAGCAGGATTGGTATTACTTCTTGGAATGATTGATAGAATTCACCTGTGAAGCCATGTGGTCCTGGGCTTTTCTTTGGGAGTTTTTTGATGACTGATTCAATCTCTTGTAGTTGGTTTGTTGAAGTCCATTTCTTCTAGAGTTAGTGTAGGTTGCTCATATGTTTCTAGGAAATTTCCCATTTCATCTAAGTTGTTTAATTTGTTGGCATACAAGTGTTCATAGTATCCTCTTATAGTCTTTATTTCAGTGGAGTCAGTGGTAATCTTCCCTCCCATTTCTGATTTTATTTGCATCTTCTCTTTTTCTTTGTTAGTCTAGCAAAGGGTTTGTCAATTTTATTGATCTTTTCAAAGAACCAAGTTTGTTGATTCTATTGTTTGTTTGTTTTCTCAATTTCATTTATTTATGCTCTAATCTTTATTTCTTTTGCTTGCTTTGGGATTAGTTTGCTGTCTTTCTCTTGTTCCTCCAGGTGTGCCATTAGATCTTTGCTTTTAGCTCATTCTTTTTTTTTTTTTTATTCTTTCTTTTTAATGTAGGCATTTAGGGCTCTCAATGTCCCTCTCAGCACTGCTTTCACTACATCCTGTAAGTTTTGATATGTTCTCATTTTCATTCATCTTGATATTTACTGACTTCTCTTGAAATTTCTTCTCTGACCCACTGATTGTTTAACGGTTGTTGTTTAACTGCCATATATTTGTGAATTTTCCAGTTCTCCATGTGTTATTATTTCTAGCTTCATTCCATTATGATCAGAGAAAATGTTCTGTATAAAGTTTAGTCTTTTTAAATTTGGGAACTGCCTTGGGTGTTACCACAGCTAGCTAGGCATGAGCCTCCATATGGCTCAGATCATAAGGGTTGCCCTTAGCTTCTCCACATGGACCCTACAACTGCTTCTCTGAATGGCCCCTGGGAGTCATGACTATGGGAACAATTCTTACTAAATAGCTACCACTAGTGGGGGCAACTTTTGCTCTTATTTCCCCCACTATAGGTATTTATACTTTAACACATTGCCTAGAATAATATTAAATCTTTGGCTCCCTTGGAGGGCCATACCAAATGGAACCCCCGTGGAACTGTCCCTGCCAACCAAGGTGATAAATGCTGCTTATGCTGCTTGAAACAAGGTGCTGTGAGACTCTGGTTTATAATTCAAGATCTCCTCAAGAAGGGAATTATTCACTATATCTACCACCTCCCCAAACAATAGCCCTATTTGGCCAGTTCTTAGTCTCCACCTATGGAGGGCAATTGACCATCAGTTATACTGACCTTAATGTACAAGTCCTGCCAATCAAAACTCCTATTCCTAATAATAAAAGCTATACACAGGAAAATGAGCAATTGATTTGCTATGGCTAAATTGGCCAACATGTTTTACTTAGTGCTAAACCTGGGGAAAAAATTCTTAACCGCTACTGTCAGGACCTTAACACCTTAACAAAAGGTCTTTAAAAATCTATTCAGAGGGGGAAGCAGCTATGGCCCAATTGCTTGGGCTCCCATCTACCACATGGGAGGCCCCAGGTTCATGTCCGAGGGCCTCCTTGTGAAGGCAAGCTGGCCTGTGCCTGTGGAGAGCTGACGGCCCGCACCCATGGAGAGCTGGCGCAGCAAGAAGATGCAACAAAGAGAGATAAGCAGTCATAGAAGAAAACGCAGTGAATGGACACAGAAAGCAGACAACAAGCAAGCTGCGGGGGGTGGGGGAGGGAATAAGTTTTTTAAAAAATCTATTCAGAGGATTGCGGGAAGATGGTGGAGTAGGAACCTTTAGGAATCAGTCTGTCCGTCAAAACAACTATTGAAACCAGCAAGAATGTCTGAATCAACTATTTTGAAACTCCAGAATTTAGTGGAGTGTTGTGCAGCATCCAGGGAGGAGCAGGAGAAAGAATCTAATCAACCACAATAAATATTGGTGTGCTTTACCCTCCCTGCAGCAGCTATCATCCAACTTCTCCCAGCCTCAAGGTGGGAAGCTATGTGGTTTGGAGCTCAGGTCCTTCGCACAGCTTGTTGGTGCCAGCATGGGACAAGAAGACCTAGTCCTCCACTCAGAGCTGTGTGGTCTGGTCACTGGCCACTACCTTTGACCAGCGACTTCATATCACCTGGGCCAGCTTTAAGGGCAAATCATTGTCTTTCCCCATGCCCCCTCCCCATCACTCCCTGGGCAAAGGTGGCAGAGGAATCTTAAAAATAGTAATCTTCCTCAAAACCATAGAAAACAGCTAATGGGCAGTTAACTGGGCAAGTGCTGAATCAAGAATATGCAGTTCATAAGCCACAGAAGCTCCTGGTGCCTTGCTGGCCCCTCCCGCATCCCTTACACAACATGGGGTGGAACCAGCTTGTGCTCCTATTGTGGGTTCCTGGCCCTGTTCCAGAGAGAGCAGCGTGGCCGCGGTGCACTTAATGGGGTGCCTATATGTGAATGCCAACCTACAGAGTGGTGGTCTGAGAGACCGAGCCAGGGAACTTGTCTTGGTTTCCCACTCCCAGAGTTTGTCCTGAGGGCAAAGAAGTATATTTGCTGGCAGTTGTGATAGTGAGAAATAATTAAATTGAAATCGCCTGACACAAAAGACTACGTGTCTTAAGTCAGTCAAGAGAACACCCAGGAAGGGGTGAAGATCCATTTCAGAGCGAGTAGAGGGACATTCACTGGAACTCCAGTAAACTGTAAGTGGGACATTCCTAAGGCCTTTAGCAAGCACAAGCCCAGGAAAAGAGGTCGGTTCCAAGGCTCCAGGCAGGCGCAGATGAGACAGATAGGACCCTGGACTATGCATTTTCCTCAGCCTGATCTTGATAGGTGGGCTAAGCTCTGAAGGTGACCACCAGCCAAAGCAGAGCCAATTTGCAAAGACAGTGAAAGGTGAAAGGTATGTTTTGCTTTTTTTTGTTTGTTTGTTTTGATTAGCTCTTAGCATTTAAGAAAATGGATCATATCATTAGTTGGATACAAACAAGGAATGGACTGCTCAGGGACTAAACCCCCTAGTTAACACTTTAAAATGCTAAAATGTACAGTGTGCAACAAAATATTACAGGACAAAGAAACAGGAAATGATGGCTTCTGGATTTTTATCTTCTTCCTTTGGATGGACCAACAACAAAGAGGACCAGACTTTAGTCTTCCCAGAGACTAAAAACTTTATCTTCAGTATGCTCAAGAAGATAAAGGAAAATGTGGAGAAATAACTAAAGGACATGAGGAAAACAGTGAATGAACAAGATGGGAATCTCTTTGAAATTCTCAACAGGAACCAATCAGAAATACTGAGTTGAAAAGCACAATAACTGAAATGAAAGATTCCCTAGATGGTTTCAACAGTAGATTGGAAGTGGCAGAAAAAAGAACCAGTGATCTTAAAGATCAGACAATTGAAATGATTCAGGTTGAGGAACAGAAAAAAAAAAAAAGGATAGAAAAGAAAGAACAGAGCCTAAGAGACCCATGAGACACCATTGAGTATACCAATATATGCATCATGGGAATCCTAGAAGGAGATGAAAGGGGCAGAAGGAATATTCAAAGAAAGAATGGCAGAAAACTTCCCCAGTTTAATGAAAGACATGAATGTGCACATTCAAGAAGGTCAATAACACCCAAAAAAGATAAAGTCAAAGAGAACTAGGCCCAGTAACATATATTGTCCAAGGACAAGGAGAGAGTTCTGAACGCTGCAAGAGAAAAGCAATGTGTTATGTATAAGGACTTTCAATACAATTAAGTATTGATTTCTCATCAGAAACCATGGCAGCAAAAAGTCATGGTATGATATATATCAAGTGCTGAGAGAAAGTAATTGCCAACCAAGAATTTTATAGCTGACAAGATTCTTTCCAAAATGAGGGAGAGACTAAGACATTCCTAGGTAAACAAAAGCTGAGGGAGTTTATTACCACTAGACCTGCCCTATAAGGAATGCTTATGGGAATTCTTCAGACTGAAAGGAAAGGACACTGGGCAGTGGATCAAAGCAGCACAAAGAAATAGACCTCTGATAAGGTAACCATATGGGTAATTATAAGTGCCAGTACTACAGAATTTTTTTTATTTTTAACTCCATTTCTTGCTTCACACAGGTGCTAAAGTGCAAATATATAAAAAGTAATGATAAATCTATAGTTTTAGGCATTTAATGTAACAATGATATAATTTGTGTAACAAGTTCAAAAAGTGGGGGCATGGAGGGGGATAGGAAAGTATATGCACCTGCTATTGAAGATAAGTTGGTATCAAATCAAATATATTTTTTTAGATCTAGGATGTTAAATTTTAATCCCATGGCAACCACAAAGAACACATGTGAAAAATACATTTAGAAAGAAACGAAAAGAGAACTCAATGGTAGGATATAAAAAAACAAATTAAGGAAGTAGGCATTAACAAAAGAATCAAGTTCAAAAAAAGGTATAAGACATACAAAGACAAAGCAAAATGGCAGAAGAAAGTTCTGCATTATCAGTAGTTACTTTAAATTAAAATGAATTAAATCTGCAGTCAAAAGGCAGAGATTGGCAGAATGTATTAAAAGGCATGACCCAACTACATGCTGTTTTTACAGGAGACTCACCTTAAATTTAAAGATACAAGTAGGTTGAGAGTGAACAGATGGAAAAAAATATACCATGCAAGTAGTAACCAAAAAAGAGGTGGGGTAGCTATAATAATATCAGAAAGAAAGAAAAAAGTCCAAATGGTTATGTGGGACAATGAAGGGCAATATATATGACAAACAGGTCAATTCAACAAGAAGATATAACAATTATAAATATATATGCACCTAACAGCAGAGTCCCAAAATATATGAAGCAACTATTGACAGATTTGAAGGGAGAAATAGATGGTTCTACAGTATTAGTAGATTTCAGTATATTACTTTTAAATTGGATAGAACATCTAGACAGAAGATCAATAAGAAGACTTAAATGAAACTCTAAACCAGCTGGACATAATAGACATATATAGAATACTTCATCCAATAGCAGTGGAATTTACATTCTTCTCTAGTACACTTGGATTTATTCTCCAGGATAGATCATACATTAGGTCACAAGATAAGTCTCAAATTCAAAAATATTGAAACCATACACTATATCTTCTCTGTCCACAGTGGAATGAAGCTAAAAATCAATAACAGAGGGAAATGGAAAAGTCACAAATATGTGTGGAAATTTTCTAACCAACTAATGCATCAAAGAAGAAATCACAAGGGAAATTAGATATATCTTGAGGGGAGTGAAAATGGAAAGACAATGTGCTGGTTTGAGTCTTTTGTGGCCCCCCCAAAAAATGTGTTCTTAAAATGAACCCATTCCTGTGGCTGTAAACCTATTGTAGATGGGACCTCTTTTATTTATTTACTTACTTACTTGCTTTCCCCCTTCTCCTTCTCTCACCCTGCCCTGCTGTTTTTGCTGTCTGTGTCCATTAGCTGTGTGATCTTCTGTATCTATTTCTACTTTTGTCTTCTCATTTTTTTTCCTCTAGGATTTACTGGGATTTGATCCTAGGGACCACTGATATGGAGAGAGATACCTGTAAGCTGTACCACCTCAGTTCCTGGTTTCTGCTGTGCTTCACCTTGACTCTCCCCTTCATCTCTCTTTTGTTGCATCATCATCTTGCTGTGTGACTCACTTGCACGGGCACTGGCTCACTGCCCAGGCACTCGGCTCACCATGTGGGCACTCGCAGGAGCACTCAGCTCACCACGTGAACACTTGCATGGACAATCGGCTCACTGTGCGGGCACTTGGCTCACCACATGGGCACTGGTTTGCTGAGCAGGAACACTTTCTCTTCTTCTTTTTCACCAGGAGGCCCCAGGGATTAAACCTGGATAGGTGGAGGCCCTATCACTTGAGCCACATCTGCTTCCCCGAGACCTCTTGATCAGATCACTTTTGATCAGATCAGTTCAGTTAAGGGACTTTGATTAGACTGCAAAACCTAGGGTGGGTCTTAATCCTTTTACTGGAATCCTTTAGAAACCAAGGACTAAAAGCCTCAGGCATAGAAAAAAGCAGCAGAGATGGAGAGAGGCCCCCAGAAGCTGATGAGCCCCAGAGAGAAAAGCCACAGGCTTGGAGGAGGAGAGGGGAGAGATGAGCAGACTGGCATTGTGTCCTGCCATGTGCCTGATTGCCCACAAAGCAACTTGGTGAGACAGCATCTCTTGATGATGCCTTGATTTGGACACTTTCATGGCCTCAGAACTGTAAGATTTTAACCTAATAAATTCCCATAATAAAAGCCAACACATTTCTGGTACATTGTTCCCAGCAGCCTTTGGCAAAATAAAGCAATGTACCAAAACTTATGGGATACATAAAAGGCAGAGCTGAGAAACAAACTTACAGCTCTAAATGCTTAAATAAAAAAAAAAAAATTGCACATGCAAAATTTAGTACACAAAATATAATCTAGAATGCAGTGGGGATAGGAGGATCTCAAATCAAAGACCTAACTTCAAAACTGGAGGATCTACAAAAAGAAGAGCAAACTAAACCCAAAGTGAGCAGAATGAAGGAAACAACAATTATAGCAGAAATAAATGAAAGACAATTTTTAAAAATTAGAAAAGCAACAATACCAAAAACTGTTTCTTTGAAAGGATCAATAAAAGTGACTAAACTGATGAAGAAAAAAAGAGTATACAACTAAAATCAGAAATGAAAGAGGGGGAACATTACTACTGACCCCACAGAAATAAAAAGGACTGTAAGAAGATACTATGAACAACTGCACACCAACAAATTAGATAACCTGGGTAAAGGGACAAATTCCTAGAAACATGCACACTACTTACACCAACTCAAGAAGAAATGGAAGCTTTGATGCTGGGACTCAGGCTACCTGCTCAGACTCTAGTGGACTCAGCCAGGCAGGGTGATGGCCTCCGCTGCTGTCCCTGTTTTCAAGATCAGGAAATGAAATTTAGCAAGGTCCTGGGATTTGGCATCCCTGGCAGCCAGAGGCTTCAGGCTGGGATGGTTCACCCCAAAGTCATGGCTTTCCCGCACTGTACCTCACTTGATGTGGCAGAGAGCCAAGGGGCGTGATAGGGCCTGGCTTCAGATTAAGTGGCTCCTCTTAAATGAATGTCCTGCCCACTGCCAAGGGCTGGCCCTGCGGGAAGAGGGGGGGGGCTTCGCCTCTGCATTGACCATGGGCCACTGCTGGGTCCCCCGATACATCTGATGTCAAGATCGTGGTTGACAGAGTTGTTCAGCAAGGAGCAGCCCTAGATATCCTAATCCAGACTTGCCCAGGTTTGCTGCATTAGCTGACAACCCACTTAGCAGGTGGCTTGAAACAAGGATTACTTTTGCTTATCTCTGTCTGCCTGTACTTGGGGATCTGAGCTGAGGGAGGCTCCACAGACACAGGCTCCAGGGTCACCAGGCCTGGAAGAGTCAGGGAGCTGAGAACCATCAGTGGCCTTCTGGAAGGGGACCCGCGTTTGAAGCAGGCAAGTACCTCCTCTTGGTGGGGGTGCAGACAACCCCACAGTGCCTCGTGAAACAGGTGGAAAAATAAGGCAATGCTGGAGGCCAGATGAACAGAACAGCTGGGGAGCCCCTTCCCCCAGTCATTGAGTGGGACCTGGCCCCTCATCGCTGTGAGTCACAGGGCTGGGGCACAGGCACCTCCTTCACTTTCTGATGTGGCTCCTGGTCAGGATGTGGCACAGCTGGGGCAGCCAGTTCCCCTGGTGAGTTTACTCAGGCCTGCTGCACCTGCTCCATAAGGGCCAATGTGGGAGGACACAGACCAAGTGGGGAGGTGGGTCCTCCTCCCCCAGATCTCTTGGGAGAAGCACAGGGCAGCATCTGTACAAGAGCCACTTTCAGTGATGACCTTGATGCAAATTTGTCAACTCACATCATCAGCTATATTATTAGCTAAAAATAGATTATAGAAGAATAAGCATCCATTTTTGTAAGAAAACATTCATGTATATTCATGCACATGAATATATGTAATTCTTGCTGCTGTATACCAAGAGGCTAAGTGGTTATCTCTGATGATGGAATTATGGATAACTTTTATTACTTTTTGTCATTAGCATGCAATGAGGTTTCAAAATGAACCTATTTTTACTCGAAGAATAAAGTTATTTTTAAAAGCAAAAACAAAAAATCAAAAAAACACCAAACAGAAGAAATAGATCTCAACAAACCAATAATAAGTAGAGATAGAATCAGTAGTAAACAAACCTCCCAGCAAAGAAAAGCCCATGACCAGCTGGCTTCACAGGTGAATTTTATCTAGCATTCCAAGAAGTATGGACACCAGTCCTGCTCAAGCTCTTCCGAAATATCAGAGGAGGAAATGTTCTCTAATTCATTCTATGAGGTCAACAGCACCTTCATACTAAAGGCACATGAAGATATCATAAGAAAAGAAAATTACAGGCCAATCTCTTATGAGTATAGATTAAAACTCCTCAACAAAATACTAGCAAACCCAATCTAACAGCTCATTAAAAGAATTACATACCACAATCAAGTGGGATTTATCCCAGGAATGCAAGGGTGGTTCAACATAAACTCAATTAATATAATATATCACTGGGAAGCAGATTTGGCTCAACTGATAGAGTGTCCGCCTACCACATAGGAGGTCCAAGGTTCAAACCCAGGATCTCCCGGCCTGTGTGGTGAGCCGGCCCACGCTCAGTGCTGATGCGCGCAAGGAGTGCCATGTCATGCAAGGGTGTCCCCCATGTAGTGGAACCCCATGCTCAAGGAGTACAACCCTCAAGGAGAGCCACCCTGCGCAAAAAAAGCACAGCCTGCCCAGGAGTGGTGTCACATACACGGAGAGCTGATGCAGCAAGATGGTGCAACAAAAAGAGACACAGATTCCCGGTGCTGCTGACAAGAATGCAGGTGGACACAGAAGAACACGCAGTGAATGAATACAGAGAGCAGACAGTGGGAGGGGGAAGGGAGAGAAATAAAAAAAATATATATATATCACATCAACAAAATGAAGGGGAAAAAAACCACATGATCATCTCAATTAATGCAGAAAAGGCATTTGACGAAATCCAGCACCACTTCTTAATAAAAACACTTAGATAACTAGGAGTAGAAGGAAATGTCCTCAACATGATAAAGGGCATATGTGAAACACCCTCAGCTAGCATCATACTCAATGGTGAAAGACTGAAAGCTTTTTAAGATCAGGAAAAGGCAAGATGCCCGCTGTCACCAATGTTATTCAACATTTTACCAAAGGTCAAGCTAGAGCAATTAGGCAATATAAAGAAATAAAAGGCATCCATATTGGAGAGCAAGAAGTGAAGCTTCTCCTATTTGCAGATGACAGGATCTTATATACAGAAAATGTTGAAAAATTCACCAAAAAGCTTCTAGAACTAATAAATGAATTCAGCAAAGTGGTGAGATACAAGATCAATACATAAAAACCAGTGTTTCTATACCCTAACAATTAACAATCAGGAGAGGGCTAAACCTGACAACAAGGCCTTCCAAACTGCAGGAGGATGCAGCTTCCCCCACGCTCAGACCCTCGCCCCTGGATCTTGAGATGCTGGCTATGGTGTTCCGATTGCCCCCTCCTCTAGCCAAGTGGGGAACCCCCGTGGGGACAAACTGTCTGACATGGAAAGGGGGTCAGTATATCTCATCAATGGCAATGCTAATTTTATGCAAGACAGCTCCCTGGAGGGCCACAACATATCGCCTAGCCTCAAATACCCCACTTACCCAAGATGGCTGTTTGGGGTCTGCACTGTTGGCAAAGCTGGAAGTGGTCCCTGTAGCCCTTCAGGATGCTTGGAGCTGCCAGTTGCCCTATCTCCAAATCTTCACTGATTTGGTTGGGACCAAAGCGCTGGTAGAGAGTCGGGCCAATGAAAACAAAATAATTTTCCCATTAAAAAAAAGCTCTTCATATTTGGAAACAGCTTGCACCTCATCCATTTTCACATACACTTGACTCACTGCATGGAGTATACTGCTGGAAAACTAGCATTCATTCTTACACATATCTGGCAGGTCCGTCAGACAACCCACTCAGGAATCCCAAGCTTCCACTACTAACTGCCAGTCTGGGCCCAATAGCGCCTCAGGCCTAGAGGCTCCCGTGCCCTGATGGAATGGCACATAAGAATGGATTGCCCCTAGGCCCATCACTCGCCAAAATAGTTACTAAAGGCTATGACTTGGGCTCCAAAACCAAACATTGGCATCCCATAGATGGTGTAACATTCCATGGGATGGGGTTAAAACCTCTCATTACCATATTAATTATATAGGACCATTTCCCATCAATGCCAGGGCCCCCAGGAAGTAGAGATTATAGCTCCTAAACCAAGGAGTGGAATGGTCTAGGTCACCTTTAGAGGTGAAGAAAAACTACATCTGGTAGATGCCAGTAACACCAAAAATGTCCTCCTCTTACCCTGCCTTGATTGCCCATTATCCATACAAGGCACAACACCCGGGCTGGCAAACACCAGATATGGAGCAAGTCTTGAGAGAAAGCATTCTGTAATCTCTCAGCAAGGGAAAGACAATACCACGTCTGGCTGTCGCGATGCAAGTAGAAGTCTTAGAAGCCCCAGAAACTGGACCTCACCAACTGGCGTGATGTCAGTGTTCACCCTGGCTCTGAGTTTTAGCACTTTTGCTAGCTGCATGGGTCATAGGCTCACTCAATGACGCACAAGGTCTCACCATGCAGGCCTGGAAATGCTCAAACAATATTCAGCTAATCCATTGCTGAATATTGGAGATTGCTGGCTGCTGCTCCTCAATCACCTGCACCCAGCATGACACCAAGCATGGCTGATGACCCAAAGCTATTCAGCTTATATATCGAATGGGTCCACTGACACCAATGCAGAGATGATTTTCAATCCAGGCATAACCTAAATAAGAGTCTCGTACAGTATCAATGAGCTCACGATTATAATCATATCAAATCTGTGGGACTAACTGTCCTCTACCCCAGCCTTCAGGACATCCTATTCTAAGACAAGAGCTTAGATTGCAAAGAGGGCCTACAAAAAATGAACACCCAATTGGCATATACGTGTAGACAAAACATATTCTTCCTGTGGAGGGAAGTGCAGGGGGCTGTGCTGGAACACGCAGCCAAAGCCTTTGCTAAGTGTCCTAGACGACCTATAAGTCACGGAGCTCTGTGATGACAACCATTTTACAAAACCTGCAGAGACATCATGACTGCTCAATGGCATTTAAAAGCCCGCGACAAAATTCCTCATCCTTTATGGTCGACTACTTGGGAGGGCTACACCCCCACCCCCACCCCCTTGGCCACTAGCGATCAACACCTTAGATGACTTCACCCCAGCCCAGACTTCATCGCCAGAGAGGACTTCTTCTCCAGTGGATCCACCACAGGGCTTGGAGGACAGGGCCGACGGCTCTGCTGGCAGCCCTGGGACTCAGTCTTGGGAGTATACCCTGCAGAGAGCGCCAACTGCCTGCCCAGGGAGCCTGCGCAATACCTGAAAGCCTGCAAACTGTACGCCACATCCCTACGCCAACAAGATATCCTGCAGGACACAGTGATTCAACTCAACCAAAAAATTGCTTATAATTTTAAACTTTACAGAATACTGGTGAAGGGGGGCTTTGAGTCGGAGGAAGGGTCTTAAGGAATGCTCCAGAGGCATTTTCTCAGTTCTGGAGGACTTATTTCTCCAGTTATTTCCATCAGTGCAGAGCCATGGATTAATTGGACCAGGTGTTACAAATCTCCTCCAAAATGATGTATGGGAAAATGGGTAGGGTTTCTCCTTATGTCCTGACCCTCTCGCACCCCTACTCAGCCAAAATAACTAGGTTTCAGAATCCTATCAGGTTTAAATTAATCATTCCCCCCCCCCCCCGCCCCCTGCCAAGGCCCGTGTTCTAAAGTTGATGGGTTAAGGGGGCAGTGGGAGCCCAGAAAGCAGATTCTACTCTAGATAAGGAAGAGTGGTGTTTCCAAGGCCCCTCCTGCGTGTGGGACGATAGCCATCTGACAAATGGAAAAGAAGTTTGGCTAAGCCCTAAAAGTCCCCTTGGACATTTCGTCTCTGCGGGGCACTCTGTGAGGGTGTCACATTCCCATGACTTACTGAGCAAAGGCAAAAAATTGCAGCAGTTCGGTAACCTTTTAAGTAAGTCACCACTATTTGTTTCTGGCCAGACATGTTTGGGAGCAGGGGCTGCACTTCCGTGGCTGAAGTACTTCTGCTGGAAGGCAGTTTATAGAATTTCTCATTTCCTGGGTCAGCTGTGCACGTCAGCAGGTTGGAATGAACCAGTTTCACCGAGCAGAAACTGTTCCTAGGGAGGATGTGAGCTTAATGGCAGGGCTGCTCAAAGCTTAGGTTATGTTCAACTGTATCCTTCTCTCTCCTTTCTTCAATCATCCTTCTCAGCCTCAGAGAGGCCCCTCCACCCCTCTGAAGTTGAAGGGCACTGGCTAACTGAGGCGCTAATAGAGCCTGTTTTGGCTACAGTCTGCTAGAGATAGCTATTGTCTAGGAGCTTAAGAGGAGGTCTTTTTTTTTTCCAGCTCATCAGATAAATTAAGCATCTATAATTCTAACTATTTGCATTTCAAATAAAGCTTAATTATTAAGCTCAATCAGAAAAAGAGGGAAGAAGCAGTATTGGGTGGGCTGTGGGCTCCTCAGCGATTCTTGGTGGTATCAGGAAGATCTAGGGACTGTTGAAGGGGAAACTCCCACTCTTTCTAGGAATTTAGTAACGGAGCTGCAGTTCTCAGAATGGCCTAAGTTAAACTGTCCTAACAAGCACCTCCAAATACTCAGGGGCTTAAAAAAAGAGCTTCTCACTCAGGTTCTATCTCATTGTGTTTGGCAGATGGACTCTGCTCATCAATAGTCCCTTGGACTCCCCGACTGAGAGTTATTGGTGGCCTTGCCAGAGGGGAGGAGCTCTGGAGGGTCCTGTACTGATGGGTAAATGCTCTTGCCCATAATCTGGACGCCGTCACCCAACTTCACCCCAACGCAAGAGGGTCAGGAAGGCTGATCCATTGCGCCCAGAAGCATGGAGAGCTGAAATATTTGAACAGCCGTCCAGTTAGCTGTAGGAATTGACGGATTTGGCTTTTAGCCCTTCAGAATGGTTCAAGCCACGAAGCTCTGAGACTTTGACTTCAGATCGTTTTAATTACTCAGTGGGCCTGAGGGTCACAAAAGCTGGATTTCATGGCCTTGTTCTCCTGCTCTGACCTAGAGAACTACCACTTGTGTTTATTTTTTTCTCAAGAGTTTCTTTTCATTCACTTAGAATCAAGAGGCAGTTGAGGAGGGTAGAAGGTAACTGGGAGTAGGAGACGCAGCTGATTTCAGAGGCATGGCTGTTTTAGCATTGCTTGGAGAACACAACCCTGGTTTGCATAAATGGAAGTGAAAGATGAAGGTCAGGGGAGGGGAGAGACTCCCTGCACTCCGCTGGTGTCCCCACCTGACCTGGCTTTGTCCTGAGCACCCTGGCGGAGGGCGGCTGTGACAAGCTAGAACCCAGGGGGTCACCGGGGGCCTAGGGAGACTTGCGGGTATTGAGAAGGATTCCTTGGCAACTGCTATGATGATCAGAAAGGCTGTCAGAAGTTTTTCCTTTATTGGTCAGGAACCTTCCTCTCTGCAGAGAGATGGAGTGAGCTGTGCCAGGGGTGGTGTGCTCACAGCTGAGAGAGACCAAGGAAAGCTGCAGAAGGGAGTTTGATCCTGCAGGGAAGAAGGTGGTTGTGATAACTGACTTCTCAGGTCCCTTCCAACTCTGTCACCGTATGTCTCTGATTCAGGTTTTCTCAGAAATAAAAATAAGCTTTTCTTCATGGGGAGGATGTGAAGGCCCATTGAGGCCTCATTACATAAAGCCACTGCTGGGAGCTCACAAATGCTCAACTGGTAGTCTCTGAAGAATCCTGAATTTGGTGGTGGGATCTTCATTTTACAGGTCAGGTAACTGAGGTCGTGAGAATGAAGGGAGCCAGGCACATCAGCAGTCTTACAAGGTGGTTCGTTAAATGTAGACCCTGGAGTCACGCAGCCTGGGTTTGAATCTTGGCTCTGCAGCTTTCTAGCTGTGTGACCTTAGGTAAGTCATTTAGCCTCTCTGTTCCATTCTCTGTAAAATGGAAATGATAGTACTTCATTGGTTTGTGATGCTTAGCCAAATGACTTAATGTAGAGAAAGCATATTAAATCTTAGTACCTTGGCACATAGAATGAACTAAATAAGCATCATCTGTTATTAAAATCATACAAAATATGAAACTAGCTTCTAACCCAAAACTCATAAAATATACAATTATGTACTTTCTACTTTTTTTTTTAAGATTTATTTTATTTATTTCTTTCCTCTCCCCCCCCCCCCCCCAGTTGTCTGTTCTCTGTGTCTATTTGCTGCGTCTTCTTTGTCTGCTTCTGTTGTTGTCAGCAGCCTGGGAATCTGTGTTTTTTTGTTGCATCATCTTGTTGTGTCACCTCTCCGTGTGGGTGGCTCCATCCTTAGGCAGGCTGCACTTTCTTTCGCACTGGGCAGCTCTCCTTACAGGGCACACTCCTTGCGTGTGGGGCTCCCCTACACGGGGACACCCCTGCCTGGCATGGCACTCCTTGCGCGTATCAACACTGAACATGGGCCAGCTCCATACGGGTCAAGGAGGCCCAGGGTTTGAACCGCGGACCTCCCATGTGGTAGACGGACGCCCTAACCACTGGGCCAAGTCCGCTTCCCTGTACTTTTCTACTTTAAACAAAATGAAAAATGTTCTGCGTATAAAACAGTAGTATTATCTATCTTATAGACAGCTTCTTCACCTAACACTGCTACTGTGTTAGCATCTTTTAAATGACATGAAACTGGAATAAAAGCTGCTCCTAAAAAGAAAAAAATCATTATCAGTGTCTAAATTAAGCTTAAATTTTCTATTTATACAAATCTGATTTCTTTAGTATAAAGGCTAAACTAATTTCTTTCATTCTCCTGCCACCCAATATAGATGTGACAATATTATCCTCACTTCCTGAGAATGACTCTGTTCTAGCATTTGAACATAACCTAGAAGGTAAGCTTTCATAATTGGAGAGTAATAGATATATTCCAAATCCATTAGTCATGTTTAGATTAATGGCTTAAACCCATCTTTATTAAACTGTTAGCAGGAAAGATTGTACACTTAGACCACAAAGTTTGTCTTAAGTAGTCATGCCAGGAAATTGGCAAAATCAAACATTCCCATCCAAACTTCAAGCCATGTTCTCTCCCAACTTTACAAACGCACAAACACTTGATAAGTTGTTGCTGCCTCTCGCCATCCCTCCTCCCCTTTCCAGCCGTCGCTATCTTTCCCGCCAGTCCCGCCCATATTGCCAACGTACAATCTGCCCTCTTCCCCGGTAACTGCTTACCTCGGGGCTGTCCATCAGCTTCAGCCTGTCCACTACTGCCCCGTAGCTAGCACTCCCTCCATCTTACTCCTCCCTCTCAACCCTATATAACCTAGTGCACTTCCATAATAAAGCAGACCTGTTCTTGCGCTCAAGCGGTCTCCGTGGTTTTTTCCCCAACCGCGCATCCCCCACGCCTGGAGAACCGGTGCTCCCTTCGGGAGTACCCCCCGCTGGCGGTTCGGCAGGAGCGAGCCCCCCCCCTGACTCTTGGGCCTGAGCGAGGCTAAGCTCTCCAGCCCGATGGCATTTGGCGCTCGAACGTGGGGCTGCTCCTTCCCCGGCCCCTCTCTGCTGCTGCTGCTGCTGTGAATCGGACGGCTCATCCTCTTCTCCAGGTAGGGACCCCTCGCCGTCGTCCCGCCTCTATTTTAACATGGGTGCCTCTCTATCATCGCGTCAGGCGCCACAAGTTAGGGCCCTCGCTGCCCTGCTCGACACCAACGGAGTCCGCGTTTCCCTGCGGCAACTCCAAAAATATTGGGACCTTTTGCTCCCTTTTAATCCATGGCTCGCCACCTGCCAACTCTGGAGCCCAGATACATACTCTCGACTCATAGATCGAGTCACCTCCGCAATGGAGCATGAGAAACGCTCTTTCCCAACGGGCCTCTTACCTGTTCTCGTTGCCATTCGCGCCTGTCTCCTTGGCGCCCCATCCGAGACTATTTGTGAGGCTTCTCCCAAGCGGCCTCTAGACTGTGATTCCGATGAGTCCGCCGACACTGACTCTCTGTCTGACCAACTTGCGGCCGCCCTCGAGCGTGAGCCCCCCCGTCCCAGCTCCCCGCGGCACACAGAGACCGCTCCTGCCGCTCCCCAAGATGGCGAACTTCCGCCTTCTTCCTCCACCTCTGCCCAGGATGGCGCACATCCGGCTTCTTCTTCACCGATGCCCTCTTCCCGCCTCTACCCGCCTCTTCCTGTCCGGTCAGCATCCGGCTCCGCCCCGGAAACTGTATGGTCGCCATCTTCCGCTAAACCGGAAGCGCCCCCCGCGCCATTTTGTTCACAACTGGATGTGGCTGCTTCGCCATCTTGGCCGGCGCCCGGAAGGGTCCCGCCGTCATTTTGTTGTCGCCTGGAAGCTGTTAGACCGCCATTTTCTCACCTGTGTTCCGCTTATCCCTTGCCGCCGCTGTATGGCAATAGCCCTTCACCTGCCCAAGCCGCTGTCCCTGGTGCCACGCCTTCTCAAACCCCCCAGCTGTATCCGCTGAATCCGCAGCCCACGCTGCAACGGCCGCAAACCTGGCTGCCCTTTACAGCGGATGAAGTTAAAACCCTCCGCAAAGCTGTGAAGGAGGATGGAATCAGCAGCCCTTATGCGCAACAGCTCCTCGAGGAGCTAGGAACCCAGCTCGTTCTCCCATATGACTGGATTTCCCTAGCCCGTGCCGTCCTCACGCCAGGACAATTTATTGAATGGCGCGCTCACTACCAGGCGGCTGTTGACCGGCAGGTAATAGAGAATGCCCAAGCCAGCGTCCTGGATCCATCTGACGCATACACGGGGACCAACAATTATGCAGACCCTCGCTCTTATCTCGAAATCGACCCAGGGTTTTGGCACCGGGTAAAAGTCCTCGTCCAGCGATCGTTCTCTCTAGTTTCCATCAAGCAGCCCACCAAGCTCGCGCAATTGCTTCAAGACCCCAATGAAACCTTCCCAGCATTCGCCGCCCGTGTTCTGGAAGCTTGCCAACGAAAGATCTCCAGCGAGGATGCCCAGTTCGCGCTGGCCAAAGAGCTTATCATAGACGGATGCCTTGCGCCATTCCGGGCTGTAGTCCTCCCTATACGTGACAAGGCTCTGCATGAGTGGGTCCTTGCCTGCCTTGACATTGACCCGCAAGTCAAAACGCTCACCGCTGCCTTTGCATCTGCCATGGCTGTTTCATCTACCTCCACTTCCGTCTGCTTTCGATGCGGCCAGCCCGGCCATTTTGTCCGCGAGTGCTCTCAGCCAGGCCCAGCACCTCGCTCCGACCCGCCGTCGCGACGACCAAGGGGCCCTTCTACGCCATGTCCGCGTTGTGGGAAAGGATATCACTGGGCCCGCAACTGCCGTGCCGCCCAAAGTTTCCAGCAGCCTTTAAACTCCCAGCGGGGCAGGCCTCAGCCCCACCCTCAAGAGGCCCTCAGAAAAATTCCCAAGCCATAATGTGGACAATGCCTATCTCGCGTCACTGGAAACCCTCATTAGAGCTCAAGATCGATGGGCAATGGTTCCATGGACTCCTAGACTCTGGCGCTGAGATCTCCTGCGTTCCTTTTGAAGTCGCTGCATTTAATCACTGGCCCCTCGAGACTGGCCCTCAAGTCATCGGCGCCACAGGAGCCGCTACCTCCTGGAAAACATCCCAGCCTCTGCATTGGAGTGACAGAGAAGGCCATGAAGGCCAAATTCGCCCACTCGTCCTCTCTTCAGTCCAGACCATCTTATGGGGAAGAGATGTCCTCAGCCAGCTAAAAGCCCGAATCACCACAGAAGCCTTCTCAGCTACGCTGCCCCCCCCCCCCTTATAGGGGCCACTGCTCTCGTCGCAAAACCTGACCCTATCCCTCTGGAATGGGACACAGAGGAGCCCATCTGGGTCGAGCAGTGGCCCTTGCCAGCTCACAAGCTACAAGCTCTCTCTGCCCTCGTCGAAGAGCAGCTACAAGCAGGACATATTGAGCCGTCCACTAGTCCCTATAATTCGCCAATCTTTGTCATTAACAAGAAAAACACCAGCAAGTTCTGCCTTCTCCACGACCTCCGTGAGATCAACAAGCATATTAAGCCAATGGGATCACCTCAGCCAGGATGCCCGCATCCCACTGCAGTCCCCCAACATTTTCATGCAGCAACCATCGACATCAAAGACTGCTTTTTCTCTATCCCTCTTCATCCCCGAGACTGTCCGAGGTTCGCGTTCACAGTTCCACGCATCAACAACCAAGGGGCAGCACAGCGATTTCAATGGAAAGTATTACCTCAAGGCATGCGCAACAGCCCTACTATATGCCAATTGTATGTCAACCATGCCGTAGAGCCAATGCGCTCCAAGTTCAATCCGGAGCACACATACATCCTCCACTACATGGACGACCTCCTTTTGGCAGCGAGCTCCCATGCGCTCCTCAATGATCTGCTCTCGGCAACAATAACAAACCTCTCCAGCCTCGGGCTTACTGTGCAGTCTGACAAAATAAACCTCCAAGCTCCTTTTCAATTCTTAGGCTTTCATTTTCACCAGTCCATTCAACCTGCGAGCCCAAAAATTCACGTCTCCCACAAAATGACACTCACTGAGCTCCAACGGCTTTGCGGGCAAATCAATTGGCTTCGATCAGCGCTCCCCATCACAACAGCGCAAATGCAGCCCCTCTTCGAGCTCTTGCAGACCAAGGATAGCCCACCAACTGCGGTTACTCGTAACATCACCATCACCCCCGCTGCCCGAGAAGCCGTCCAACAGGTCAGTGCCGCTCTACAGCAATGCCGCCTAGAGCAGTTTTCCCCTGACCTTCCAGTTTTAGCTTTAGTCCTGCCAACGCCAATCACTCCCACAGGCCTCTTGTGGCAAGATGGCCCTCTCCTTTTCCTGCATACGTCAAAAAGCAAACTCCCAAAAATCTGCCCTTTTATAAAAGCCTGGATCGCATTGGCCACTGACTTAGTACTTCTCTCCATACAAACATACGGCGTCCCGCCGCACACCATTGTCTGGCCTTTAGATGCCAAGGATGTTACCTCCCTCATCATGAGCAATGCCCAAATGCAAAGCTTAGTAGAGCTCTTTCGTGGCTCCTTTGACAACCACTATCCTCATCACCGATTGCTGCAAGGAATGTCTCAATTAGCGTTTTCCAACCCGTTCTGTCCATTGCCTGCACAGAACCCAATTCCTTCTGCCATCACTGCCTTCACAGATGCCTCCAAAACGACGTTTGCTGCCATTATATACACTCCCGACAATCCTGAGCCGCGGCAACTGCTGTTCGCAAATGACTTTTCTGTTCAAGTAGGCGAACTTCTAGCCGTCGCTGCAGTCCTCAATATTCACCCAGACCAGCCTCTCGACATCTTTACTGACAGCCTATACACTCTTCAAGTGTGTCGTAGCCTTCCACTTGCCACTTTCCTACCAAGTAACTCAAACATCGACCGGGCACTCTCCTTTGTGCAGCGACTGCTTGAAGAACGGCAACAGCCCTGGTTCATCGCTCACATTAGAAGCCATTCTGGCCTACCAGGACCTCTGACTCAGGGAAATGACCTTGCTGACGCTTCCGTGTCCGCCCATCAGATAAACCCAGTCACTCTTCGTGAAGACTCCACCGATGGACCGCGGCTTGGAGACTTTGTCAACCAAGCCAAGCTTTTACATTCCCAATTTCACTTCTCTGCGCGGTCCATCCAGAAGCTCTTTCCAGACATCCCTATTGAAACCTGCAAGCACCTTGTGCGCGCGTGCCGGACTTGCGCGCCCTTGCTGCCACTTGGACCTTTGCAGCCTCAGGGCGTCAACCCCCGCGGCCTCCGCCCAAACTCGAGGTGGCAATTAGACGTCACTCATGTCAGCGCCTTCGGCCACCTCAAATATCTTCATGTGGCAATTGACACCTTTTCACATCTGTGCTATGCAGTCCCCCTCGCCGGGGAGAGCGCCAAACATTGCATCAAGGCGCTTCGCCAAGCTATTTTGTTCATGGGAATCCCATGGGATCTCAAAACAGATAACGGACCAGCATATCGCAGTGCTGCCTTCGCCAGCTTCGTGCAGATGTATCACATCACGCATCACTTTGGCATTCCATACAATCCACAGGGGCAAGGAATCGTCGAGCGCACTCACCAACAGCTCAAGCTACTCATTCAAAAAGAAAAAACCTCCTCTCCCCACAAGGCCCCAGCTGACTTCGTGACTGCCTGCCTCATTCACCACAATCTCTTAACCTTCGATAACCAGGGGCTCTCCCCCACCCATAAGCACTGGGGACCCATGTGGCAGCCCTCACAAGTTCCCCTTGTCCATTGGAAAGACCCTGCCACCAATCGTTGGCAAGATCCCGCTCCCCTCCTAGCACAGGGGAGAGGCTTTGCTTGTGTCTTTCCAGATTCTGAGCCGCAGCCGCTCTGGATCCCTGGGCGCTGCATCCGGCCTGCCACCGACCCTCTAGTCCCAGTAGACGATCGGCACCCTATGCCTTCAGTGAGAGATAACATTGACAAAGGATACGGCCCAGAGGTCGCCCCGTTCACCCGGATCCAGCACCAGCCCTCATTTAGAAACGCCTCCTCATAAAAAGTTTCTAACCCTTACCCCACTCTCTTTACCCCCCTCATGCTGCCCGCTCGCCGCGTGTGGAGAGCGAGGAATTTTCTTTTCTTTTGTCTCCACAGATGCCGCACCGTCAAATGATGCCTCTATGCAACCTCGTGACCGTCTCCTTCGTCCTGGCTTCCTTCGCTCTCCCAGCCGCTGCCAACCCGAATCATCAGCCCTTCAATTGGACCCTCACCCTCTTGACCTGCGAGAGCTGCCAGGGCGGCAACCAGCTCCTCGCCTCCAACGTGACCGCCTCCGCCCCCTCTTTCACAACTGATGTCCTCAATCTCACTGGACGCATAAACATCCCGTCTTACAATTTGGGGCCAAACAGCCTCTCTGCCACAGGTTTCTACATGTGCCCATCCTCCGCCAGAGGATGTCATGACCCAACGCACTACTACTGTCCTTCTTGGGGGTGCGCAACCATCGCTCACGGATGGTCCGGCGCCCCTAACAGAGACCCATACCTTATTCTCCAGCGTAATGCTACTCGATGGAACACCATCACACTCACAGTTAAAGACCCCAACTCCGACCTCTGGTTACAGGGCCGCACGTGGGGAGCCCGCTTGTATGCAGTAGGTCATGATTACGGCGGCATTATCTCTATAAAAAAGGAGCCAATCCCCTCACGCTCCACCCCTTTCGGCCCAAATCGAGTTCTCAATCCTCCAAAGGCACAGCCTCCTTCTCCACCTCGCCCCACCTTGCCCGCTCCTTCGCCCGGCACCCCCCTCGCCACTGCCTCTCTCAGCTCCCACAACCCCAAGCCTCACTTACCCCCTGGTCAGCTTCCCAGTCCTCTCATCAGCCTAATCAAAGCCTCATACACCTCTCTGAACTCATCTCACCCCAATCTCACCCGGAGCTGCTGGCTTTGTCTCTCCCCCTCTCTTCCTCTATACGAACCTGTCGCCACAAACCTCACCTTCAGCGAATCCTCCGAAAATTCTCCTACTGGATGCAACTGGAACACTTCCTCTGTTCCCCTAACCTTCCAATCTGTTTCCTCCACAGGGCGCTGCGTTCATCCCTGCCAAGGCTCCCATCCCCTTATGCACGCCTGCGCTAACTACTCCTCTCCTAGCGCTTCTGCCAAATTCTTAATCCCCCATAACACCTCCCAGTGGCTTTGTACCTCCACCGGATTAACCCCCTGCCTCAATGTCGCCACCCTCAATGCTACCAATGAAACTTGTCTGCTTATCCTTCTCGCCCCTCGAGTCCTTTACCACTCTGACACCGATTTCTTCCGCTGTTTGTTGCGCAGACAAACCTCTCTCCAATTACAAAAGAGGGAGCCAATCACTGCAGTCCTAACAGTTGCTTCCCTTTTGGGTATCGCAGGAGCAGGCACAGGGATCGCCGCCCTCTCCACACAGTCCTCTGCCCTCTCATCTCTCAGGCAGGCCGTTGACGAGGACATAACCTATCTTCGTAATGCTGTAAAATACCTAAAAGACTCTCTTAACTCTCTCTCCGAAGTAGTTCTCCAAAACCGCCGCGGCCTCGACCTCCTCCTCCTTAAAGAAGGAGGTCTATGTGCCGCCCTTGGAGAAGAATGCTGCATATACGCCAACTCCACCGGCCTTGTCGAGGACAATCTAAAAAAAGTCCAAGAGGGACTAGATAGACGCCGCAAAGAGCGAGAAAACGCGAACTATTTTTCCAGTGTTTTTCATACCCTCCTCCCTTACCTCCTTCCATTCCTAGGCCCACTCATCATCGTCATCTTAGCCCTCACCGTGGGCCCCTGGGCCATCAAAAAGATGGTCTGCCTTGCCAAAGATCAAGCCAATGCAGTGTTCAGCTCCTTCGTACAAGTCCATTACCAACGCCTCGCCACCACTGAGTCCCCCCACCGCCGTCCTCCTCGCCCTTTCCACCCGCGAGACCTACTTCGTACCTCACGCCTCTAGCCGCCTCCTGTCATTCCCCCCCTCTAGGAGGGTTCAGGGGCATTGCGAGACCGTTTTGCTGGTAAGGCTCGGTGTGCGCCTTGTGCCGGCGTGCACCGACCCTGAGGGCTGACACATGCGTCCTGGCCAGATGCTATGTTGTCCGCCCATAGCCAGCCGGTCTCGCCCCCTCACCCTTCGCCTTCCCCCGACCTATCTCCCTCCCCTTCCTCATTGTTTCCCTTTTAAAAACAAAAAGAGAGCAATTGTTGCTGCCTCTCGCCACCCCTCCTCCCCTTTCCAGCCGTCGCTATCTTTCCCGCCAGTCCCGCCCATATTGCCAACGTACAATCTGCCCTCTTCCCCGGTAACTGCTTACCTCGGGGCTGTCCATCAGCTTCAGCCTGTCCACTACTGCCCCGTAGCTAGCCCTCCCTCCATCTTACTCCTCCCTCTCAACCCTATATAACCTAGTGCACTTCCATAATAAAGCAGACCTGTTCTTGCGCTCAAGCGGTCTCCGTGGTTTTTTCCCCAACCGCGCGTCCCCCACGCCTGGAGAACCGGTGCTCCCTTCGGGAGTACCCCCCGCCGGCGGTTCGGCAGGAGCGAGCCCCCCCCCCTGACTCTTGGGCCTGAGCGAGGCTAAGCTCTCCAGCCCGATGGCAATAAGTTTTTAGTGTGCTGTGTTTCCTCTAAGGTTTTGTATTTATTAGGCTGAACCTGAACATTACCCAGAATCCATTCCCAAGCCTGGAATAAACTTAGAAACAAATGCAACCAGTAAGAGCATGCTTCAGGTCAGCTTGAGGGTGAACGTTCCAAAGGGGCTTCTGAAGCTGAAGCACTTTTGGCATGTTTGGTGATAGCCGTCCCCACCCCACCCCTCTCTGGCAGATGTCTTAAAGTGATGATCAAATCACAGCACTTCAAGGAGTCTTTGTGTGATAGCTTCCAAAGTGTTAAAATCTGTGGGGAGAGCAATTAAGTAGGAGGTAAAGTGAGGGATTGACTAGTAGTGTTGCACTGCTAGATTCTTCTTGATCTAGAGACCCGCAAGGCCAGCAGTCCCTGGTGGGACCCCTACCTCCCCTTGCACACACAGGCACACTCCTGGCTCTTGGGTCTCACCTGGGTAGGAGATTGTTCTCTACACTCCAATTTGCTGGTTTACTTTCTGTCTGGGAGCACAAGCAGTGCGTGCAATGCAGGCCTGGGATTTGGGTGATTTTGGCTGTAGTCCTAAATGAGCCCCTTCTGAAGGGTCTTAGACAAAGTCCCCTTTCTGAATCTGTCATCTCAGCTCTATAAAGTCCATGCATGAGTTAAAAAAAGAAAAGAAACAGTTCTAGGTCTAAAAGTTTCTAACTAACTGTCTTAAACGACTAGGAAGATTTCTAGAATGCAGTTCTGCCTGCATTATTGCCAGGTCTCTAGGCTGGTTGCTAACCTGTATGGGGAAAGGACCATAAGCCACTTAGTTGGGACAAGGGACCGCCCAGCCCATACTCTTCATCTCCTCAGCGTTCTCATGGGTTCAGATCTTGTAACAGATGTCGGCAATTCCACAACTCCTGTTGCTGCCAACACTCACCTTTGGTTGACAAAATGATCCCAAAGTTAATTCTCAAAACGAACTTCCCTCATAAAAAAGATCTGGCATAATTTATATAACCTCTCTTATTGAAATATACTTCCTCTTCTATAAAATGGGAACAGTAACAATATCTACTTCATAAGGCTGTTGTGAAGATTAAATGAGTTAATATGAAGAGTTGAGAACCATCCATGGCATGAAATCCAAACTATAATGTGTAGTGGCTATCATAAGAATTACTTCTAGGGCTATACGCTGTCATAGGCCTTCTGGAAAACAGAACAACGGACATATAAAGAAGAAAAACTAATGAATCATGTATCTTGGTATTCTCCTTCTGGAAACTCTACCTAAAGAAATATATAACCTGGAAAATGCAGACCAATACATTTATCACAGGGTTATTCTGATAAAAATTAGAGAGAATGAGTGTCTAATAAAATCTAACAAATTATGGTGCCATCTATCTACTTGACCGACTCCTCTGTAGTCACTAAAGAACTGTGAGAGCATTTCCCCATGTGGCTGTACCATTTTACAGTCCTGCCACAATGTGTCTAGGGGGAGAACTTATTTCCTTGCCTCTTCCAGCTTCTACCACTGCATTCATTGCATTCCTTGGCTCCTTCAATCCATCCTCCAAGCTAGCAGTGTATTATCCTCAAATCTCTCTCTGCTTCTGTTGTCACATCACCACCTCTTCATAGTAAAATCTCTCTCTGCCTCCCTCTTTTAAGAACACTTGTGATTGCAATAATCCAGGATAATCTCCCCATCTCAAGGTCCTTAACTTAATCACATCTACAAATGCCCTTCTGCCATGTAAGGTAATGTTCACAGGTTCCAGGGATTAGGACCTGGATATCGTTGAGGGCCATTATTCAGCCGGCAACAGTCAGTAACCATCTGTTAAACCAACACAGCTTCTCTGGCTCATGGCTCAGGGCTGGCTGAGGGCGATGACTGAGGGGAGCTCTTTGCAGGCACAGGTAGGCCTTTAAGTGATGCCAGGATCACTCATCCTTTCCTTTTTATCCTTACTCATCTCTCTAGGAGCACTGGGGAGCTGGGAGGGGCTGAGGCAGGCTGGCACTGTTACTGGACGGTGGAGGGCAAGAGACTAGAACGCAGGGCCCCTGCGAGTCCTCCCGGCTCCGCTTTCTGCCCTCTTCCCCTCCAGGCCCACTGCCCCCACGCGGGGCCCGGGGTCTGTGGCTGCACAGAGAGCCCAGTCCCTTGCCTGGGAGGACGGCGGGGACCGCCGGGTCTCCGTCTTCCCGCCGCCCCTCTCGGCGCAGCCATCGCGGCGCGCGGCCAGCAGGGGTCAGCACGCTCCGCGCAAAGGGCCGTGGGGGCCGCGGAGGGCCGGCGACGGGACTCTCCCGGACTCCCGGGCATTTCTTCCGGCCGCCTTTAGTTTTGTTCCCCTTGCTGCTTCACCATCTCAGCCGCCCGGCCTTCTGTGTCTTTTTAATTTCTAACCCCCGCCTGCTTCACCCTGGCTCGCTTCGCTCCTGACCTTTTGGCTTTCGCAGCGGATGGGGGGAAACTGGGCCTGGAGGAGAGGCTGGCGTGGGTCCCTGACGCCAGAGGGGGAGCGCATGTGCCTGGGGGTGGCAGTGCCAGTGAGGAATGAAGGGCCGGAGGGTCTGAGGCATCAGTTCCTTTGTGCACTGAAAGCTCGAGGAAGGACTTCCTGATTGCAGTGAGTGAACTTTTAGATTTGGAATGAGTTTCTCACCGAGCTCAGATCTGGCGTCAGAAAAAGGCTTTGCCACTGAACTAGCGGTGAGATGGTGGTGAAGCTTCTTCGCGCCTCTATGCTTCCCTTTTCTCCCTGTTGAATGGTGATGCCAACAGTACTTACCGTACAGGGCTGCTGTGTAGAATCAGCTAACACTGGTGAAGTCATAAAGTTAGAATGCAAAGCTTTTAGGAACAGAGGTCTGGGCATCCCAGAAGGGCGCCCGGGTCGCCTGACGGCTCGTGAGGCCAGGCAGTGAGGCGGTGCCTGTGTTTGGAGGCCTTGTGGAGCACACGTCGCGGGACAGGGGATGGCAGCCTGGCCAAGCTCACGGGACAACCTGCAGTGGGTGCCCTCGTGGACAAGACCCTCAGGCCCCCCTTTGGTATAGCTCAGACAGCATTCCCACAGGCTCATTCCACCCTCAGGGAGCTTGTGACTTTGGTCCTCAGTTCCTGCAGGAGCTGAAGCACGTGGGTTCAATCCGAGCCTAAGATTGACCAGCTCCTGGCTTTGGGCAAACTACCTTACCTCTATGGGGAATGGTTTCCTCATCTGCAAAATGGGAATCATATAACCTCCTGCCTGGGCTCATTGTGAAGACTGAGGCGATAGGTGTGACACTGCTGAGCCTAGCACATGGTTCTCAGCAACTGGACACTGAAGATCCAGGTGATAAGCCCTTGGATTTTGATACTAAGGCCTGGAGAGATTTAAAAGTAGAAAATCAACATGAGTTGGGCCTTCTGGCAAGGCTCTTGCAACTCCAAGACAGCATGCCCATGTCTGTAGCAAATCTGGGGCCAGGGCAGTTCTTTGGGGCTCCTGGGCATTATTAGCATGCCAGCCAGCCCAGAGCTGTCAGGGACATTCTTGTCCTTCCTAATAAAAAAAAGTCCCTTGGAAAAGGCATCTTCAGACACTCTGTTAATATGGGATCCTGCAGAGAGTTTGAGGAGAAACTCAATTCTGGTCTTGAACTAAACTTAGCCTCAGTCTTTAGAGTAGAGTCACACTCTATTGTTATTAAATGTGAATTCTGTGGATGTGAACCCATTTGTACCATCTTCAAAGATCCTATTTAGGTGAGGTCAAATTGAACCAAGGTGGGCCTTTAACCCAGATGACTAGATGACTGGAGTCTTTATAAGCAAAGGAGATTTGGATGCTGTCAGTCAGAGGAAGCCTGAAATCAGGGCAGCCAGAGGAGCAGACACAAGGAGAGAGAGATTGCCATGTGTCAGTAGGCTGACTTATAGACCCACCCAAACCATTTGTTCTTAGTCTGCAGTCCTTCATGGGAACCCATGGTAAAGAGGACCTCTTGAAGATGGTTAGTTATGGTGAGGCCCTGAATGAAGGAGGACTTAATCAGGTTTATTTTATTTATTTCTCCTCCCCCAACTCCCTCCCCATTCCCTATTATTTTCTCTCTGTGTCCATTCACTGTGCGTTCTTCTGGTTCTGCTTGTATTCTCATTAGGCAGCTCTGGGAACTGATCCTAGAACCTTCCAGAGTGGGAGAGAGGCGATTACTCTCTTGTGCTACCTCTGCTCCCTGTTCTGCTACATCTTCTTATTGTCTCTCCTCTATGTCTCTTGTTGTGTCATCTTGTTGCGCCAGTTTTCCATGTCAGCTAGCACTCCTGCACCGGGCTGCATTCCTACGTGGGCCAGCTTGCCCTCACCAGGAGACCCTGGGCATTGAACCCTGGACCTCGTATATGGTAGCTGGGAGTCCAGTTGGTTGAGCCACATCTGTTTCCTGCTTAATCAGATTATTAGAGTCCTTTATAAGCAGAAGAAATTCAGATATAGAGAAGACCACAGGGAGAAGCCAGAAGTCAATGGGAACCTGAAAAAGAAAGGAGAGGAAATAACCATGAGATGAGAAAGCCAAAGAATCTAAGGACTGCTAGCCAGTCAGAAGGCTACCAGCCCTGGGAGGAAGCAAATTCCAGCCCCTGAAGCTACAGACATTAAATTCCCATTGTTTAAGCTCATCCATTGTATGGTATTTGTCGTAGGAGCCAGGAAACTAAGACACCAGTTAACAGAGGATTGCCTGAAAGCTATAGGCTCTGGGAGAAAGCAAGCCCTGAGAATACCTTGATGTTGGACTCCTGGCCTCCAAAACTGTAAGACGATAAACTCATGTTGCTTTAGCTACCCATTGCATGGTATTTGTCATAGCAGACCTAGCAAACTAAGACAGCTGCTATGAACACATGTACAACTTTGTATGGACATATGTTTTTACTTCTCTTGGGAAATATCTAGGAGTGTATCCCTTGGGTCATGTGGTTTCCCTACTTGTACAATTTCTGATTGAAAATTGCTGTAAGATTGTTGGAGAATTACTTCTCTCAATCAGATGTGATAGTAGTGAAAACACTACAGGTATTGGGGGCATGGGACTGTTTTTGTGACTTATAGGCAGCATATCTGTCTGGGGGGCTCTGCCTCCCACCCTGACTTGGGGTGGTTCAGGCACACTAGCTCTCAGGTATCTGCATGACCCCTCAGGGGCCCCTTATCATACCTCACTGAAATATACATCAGTTTGGATTTAAGGGACTGTGGCTTTAGAACTTGGTGTGATTCAAGTCAAAGTCATGCAGGTGGCCTGCATCACAGTCGTTGGGTGTTAACTCAGAGCCTTTGTTTCTGCTGTCCTGACCATGTCACTAGGTGGAGCAGCAATATTTTCGCTTAGTTTACTTTCTAGGCTGTCATAGCAAGGGACTTCTGTAAAGAGTAAAATCAGGGCTAATGCTTTGTTACTACAAACAATGCCAGTGCTGCCTTACTTATTTTTATTTTACAAAGCTCACTTATTTTACAAAGCAAACTGTAATGCTTAATTTTTTTCATGTGGTCTGCTTGAGCTCTGTCTGAAGCTGAGGGGAAAAGAGAATGTGTGCAGTTGGCCCAAATGTCATTAAAATATTATAAAAAATGTCACCTTGCTATAAACACTTTTTGGGTCCTAGATTTTTCTAGTGAAAACGTTATACTTTCCATAATTAAGCATAGCAAAGGACAAATCATAAAACTAAGAAATACTAAAAGTAAGGTAGGAGAAATCTGCTGTCTCTTGAAGATGGTAACTGAATAGAACCTCTGCCTTCCTCAATAGAAAACAGACCATTACATGTCATTTAGCCAGGAACCTTAGAGCAAATTGCCCACTTAGAGCATGTGGATGTTGGGTCTTTGTCTCAGCCATTGAGCTTCTAGTTTTTTTCCTTCGCAGTGTTTCTACATTTTTACCATAAGTGTCTCACGACCATTGGTTGCTCTTATCCACAAACCTCTCACTCCTTTCTTTTGAATGAAAGATTTCGTCTTTATGTCTTCTCACCTGGAAGCCAATCATCAGATCTGGGCATCCCACTTGAGCAGTAGAAAAGGTTTGCATCTTCTCTCTTTTCATCTAGTTTACTCAAAGAAGTTGCTTAGAGCCCATCACATGGATCCAAGAAGTAGCTTTGAGTTCATAAAGGTTACTTTTTTTTTTCTTTAGAAATTATTTCCAGAAATAGCATTTTCTCTAAGATAAAGTCCTTTCAGAATGGGCTACAGATGCTCCTTCCTCAGTCCTGTTGGCTCCAGCACTACTGTGAGCTTTCAGAACTCAGTGTCCCCAAGCCTCCCTCTCTGACAGAGGTCACTCAGACCCAAATGTGAAGGAGGATTTACCCTTTCACCCCATTCTTTCATCAAAGTTCCTATTTGTCTCTGTGTCTTTTATAGGATAAATATGAGTCCACGAAGTCAATGGAGGCTCCCTTATTCTTAGGTCATGCTTTCATCAGAACTACATGCTTTGAATGCAGTTTTTTGTGGCCTTGTATAACTTTAGGGAGAAATTACTTTCTTTTCTGTTTAAGGTAGAATACCAATCACTCAATTTGAATCCAGAAAAAAAAAATAGTTGCTGAGTACTATCACTCACTATTCCTACTAGTGTTCATTTTGGGGGCTCCCTTAGATATCTCCCAATACTAATTTGTGAATATTATTACTGATGAAAAATATTGTAGTATACTATTTGCAAAATGACTGTTACTCTAATAAACTCTGGCAGTCTAGAACACATTAGCTTGAGGACTTATCTTAAAAAATAATTTTAAGATTATTCTTAAAAAACTGAGCCATGCCACACAACAATTCCTCCACCTTTGGAACTAGAAGTGTAACCCTTGCCTCATTGAATTCTACTTTCAATTTAGTGCCTACCTAAGTGCCAGTCACTCCGAACAAAATAGTGACAGCCCTTACTTCCATCTAGTGGAGAAGATGGACATGAAAACGGCTGCCTGACAAGATTGTGGAGGGAAAAACAGGTGATTTTGGCTGGAGGGAGGGGGAGGGCTTGGTGGAAGAAGGACCTCTTGAAAGATGTGGATTCGGATGGTAGAGAATGGGCAGAAGGTCCCAAACACAGGGGAACATAGGTGAGTGAGGCTTGCTTTCCCAGAGAGGAGGTGGTTCCTGGGGTCGCTGGCCAGCCCCTTGAACTCTGAGTAGGTTCCTTCAGTCTGTTCATTCCCGGGCTTAGAATGTGAACTTTTCTCTCTGTTGTGTAAATGCATTCAAAGAGCTTTGGCCTGGCTGAGAGTTGAGGAGTGCCGGCCAAGAAGGGGAAGATGGAGGCGAGCATGACCTCAGACTTGAAAGGGCAGTGCCAGTTGCCCTCATCCACAGGCTCTGCTGCCTCCACTCCAGGTCAGCACCCCTTGTCTCGACGGTCAGCGCTGATGGTGCTAGTCCTGCTCAGCCATTCTCCCTGGTCAGTGTGGGCAGCCTGGCCTCTTCTCCTGCTCCCCAGCCCTCACTAACCAGCAGGGAGTGCCTGAAGAATGGTGCCCTTGCCCTTTGCCTCTACTTGGCCCAAGGACACTGGCTCTTTTAGGAAGATGCTGTGAGGGGCCCTTGAGGTGATCAAATCCACTGTTGGTCAATGTGTGGCCCAGGACTGAGGGTGGCCCAGAATCATCCGGAGAAACTTGTTAGTGGGCCATGTCCATGGGTCTCATTCTAGACCCTCTGAGTCTGCTTTCCGGGGCGAGCCTGGGGTCTGCATTTTCACAAGCTTTCCCGGGGATTCAGTCTGAAAACCTGTACACTAGCCCCATACCCTCATTTTACATGCAGCGAGTGGCCTGGAGCCACAGAAAGGAATTTAACTTGATTGCTTAGTGGCAGTAGGATCTTGGACATGTTATTGCAGGTCTGAGGCCCATACCCTCACCTATAAAATAGGGGGAAACAGGAACCATCATGATGTACAAAACCACCTTTTGGCCCATGCCACAGTAATAACTGTTGCAGGCTGATGGGTATAAGTGCAGTGAGCAAATGGAGGAGAAATGAGATCATCTCAAAGTGTCCCCCCCAAGGTATTTACCAATTACAAAGAGGAAAGAAAGAGAGACGCAGCATCACTTCTGTGATATTCTTGCCCAAATTACATAACCTCAATCTACTCATGAGAAAACAGACTGAGAGACTTTCTGCAAAATAACTGATCGAAAGAGTCAAGGTCATGAAAGATAATGCAAGACCAAGGAACTGTTCAATGGCTGAACAAAATGTGTGATCCTGGAGCAAAAAAATTACTTAGGGCAGGACAGGGAAGGTGGTGAAATTGGATAAGTTTAGCAGTTAATGATGTTGTACCAGTGTTCCTTTCCCAGTTTTTACCATTGTACTATGGTTAATGTAAGATATTAATATTGGGGAAGCTGGGTGAAGAGCCCAAGGGAGCTCTCTGTAGTATTTTTGCAACTCTTCTATTAAGTCTAAAATTATTTCAAAACAATAAGTACTTTAAAAAGTGTCTCTGAACATAGTAAGTGCTCAAGAAAGTTTAGCCTCTATTATTGTTGTTATTTGGCTTGATAAGTACTAAGGGTGGCAGGTAGAGAAGAGGACAGAGAGCCAGCTTGAGCAGAGACCGGGAGGGGAAATGTGTAAGGAATGCTTGGCAGACAAAAACAGACCAACCAGACAGACCAAAGCAGAAGGCTTAGAAGTTTGTTTTTCGTTTTTTTGTTTTTGTCTTAATGGGGAAGTAAGGAGGGCCCTCACTGCCCTGCAGAGCTGATAGGATAAAGAATAGGGGCAAGGAATAAAGGGATAAAGGAGTTTGTTAGGAACTTGTAGTGTAGATTTCTGTATCAACTGGGGAGAGTGAAGGAAAACCCAGCCAGTAGGATAGGATTGGAGAAAGGTGGTGCAAGTTGGTGGACCTATGCTTGGGGTAGAGGAGCAGGGCAGAATGGATTACCTGGAGGAGCTGGGTTAAGGCCAGGCAGAGGCTCACTGCACCAAGAGCAACTGCGGTGCTTTGTCTTAGTCCCTCAGCCCATCACCTTCCATCTGAGAGGAGAGTCCCAGCAGCAGAAGCCAAAGCAAATGGCACAGGAATGTGACTTGCTCTGCTTGGGAGAAGGTGTGGGTGGCTCAGCTGCATGAACGTGTCTTGGTCCAGCATTCTCAATTCTGGCTGCATGCTAGAATCACCTGGGACTCCTTTTTAAAAGCACCAATATCAGGATCCCAGCCCCTACTTTTTAGGTTCTGGGAGAGACCTAGGAATAGATAGTTTTAGAGCAACAGTAGTTTTGTTCTTTAACTTTTTATTGTGGAAAATAAATAGTAGAGCTAACTGAATAGTATGCATTCCCCCCAGCCCCCGTGCCAATGTGCCCATCATTCCAACTAAATAACTTTCAACTTTTGGTCTGTCTTGCTTCAGCTCTTCCCCTACCCACTCCCCAATATCAGACATTCAATCCCATTATTGTGACATCCCCAGCTGATTATCAGGTGTAGACAGGCTCGAGACCCACTGATCTAGTCCAATCCCTTCAACCTGGGTGTCAAGCCAAGGCCCTTCCAGCCGGCAAAGTGGGCCTCCACTCCAGGTGCCAACAGGTTTCTTTTCTTCTGGTTCTTGGCAGAGCTCTCTGTTCTGCCTTGTTCTGCATAGTCTCCTTGCAAGCCTTCCCACTGACAGCCCTGTTGGAATCCCCTCAAGTTCTCAGCCCTTTGGTGGAAATGCAGTGGTTCTGTTTCCTGGCTGCAGGACCAGGCAGGGCTGTGATGACTCAGGGCTGGGAGAATTGAGAGTTTCTGGCCCATGGGGCTCCTCCAGGCTCCAAAGGCACAGAGGCCAAGTGTTTGCAGAGGCTCATGCTTGGAGAGCCAGGTGGCAAGGCCTTGGGTGAGAGCTTCCCCACAGGAGCCTGTGGACAGGTGTGCCTCCCCACAGCCGGGCGTTCACATGCCACGTCTTTCTTCTTTCTTTCCGATGAAAGATGCTGATCAGAGAACAGATGCTAGTTGTGAAACCAGCTATTTGTTGACTCAGGAAGTCTTTCAGAGGACAGGGCCCTCAGGTGCCCCCTGCACGCAGGTCTGCTGAGTCTGGCCCAGAAGGCTTGGTCTTGGGGCGCTGTCATAGCAGCAGCCCAGAGCTGGGGGAAGCTGGGGGTGGAGCGGCTTTGATAAATGTGCGGGGGGCTGGAGCGATGTCCTCTCCAGCCTTTATGGAAGTCCCTTCCATTTCACCCCCGGCCTGGATGAGCCCTAGTCCTGGCGTTCTTCCATAGGATTCTGTAGAGACAGCCAGACAGCCACCTACTCGCCAGGCTTAAAGAGGCCGCTGTGGGGGCCAGGCCTGAGCAGGAGAGGAGGCTGTGCGAGGCGCCCCAGCCTCTCGAGGCCAGGGGAGTTTGCATGTCAGCACATCGCACCCCGACAGGTTTACAAGGGGAAAACAATAACAAACGAACAATCAAAGCGTCAGGGGCTCTGCATCTTCATTTGATACGCCGCCTGAAGTTCAAGGGACAGTCACATTTGTCACTAAAAATCAGTGGCTTCCAGTAGAACGACAACTGGGGCTCTGATATTGGCAAATTTTTTTTAAGATTTATTTTTTAAATTTATTTCTCTCCCCGTCCCCCTGTTGTCTGCTTTCTGTGTCCATTTACTGTGTGTTCTTCTGAATCCGCTTGTATTAAGGAGCGGCACTGGGAAACTGCATCTCTTTTTTGTTGCGTCATCTTGCTGCGTCAGCTCCCTGTGTGCGGCACCGCTCCTGGGCAGACTGCGTTTTTTTCACACAGGGTGGCTCTCCTTGCAGGGCGTGCTCCTTGCCTGTGGGGCACCCCTACATGGGGGCACCCCCGCGTGGCACGGCACTCCTTGTGCGCGGCAGCACTGCGAACGGGCCAGCTCACCACATGGTCAGGAGGCCATGGGTTTGAACCCTGGACCCTCCATATGGTAAGCGGATGCTCTATCAGTTGAGCCACATCTGCTTCTCTCTGACATAGGCTATTACTGTTTTTGTCGCATCCCAACTTTAATCTCTTATTATTTATTTATTTTTATAAGAAACTTTAGATTACATACATGTTACATAAAAAATATAGGGGATTCCCATATGCCCAACTCCCACCCCCTCCCACACTTTCCCACATTAACAACGTCCTTCATTAGTGTGGTACATTTGTTACAATTGATGAACACATGTTGAAGCGTTGCCACTAACCATGGATTATAGTGGACATTATAGTTTACACTCTGCCCCACGCAATTTTGTAAGTTATGACAAAATATATTTACAGAGGTTGCTAGTCCTTTTGGGGTTGGGAGCATGAGGGTGTTGGGGAGCAGCGCTGACAGAATGGACTGCGTTTCAAATGTCTGAAATACAGGAGAGAACTGGAGGGTCAAATCCCACACCACCAGAACCTTCCAGTCCCACCAATAGGACGGAGCAGGCACACAGCCCTGGGAAGGGTTGGGAGATGCTTCTGTTTCTGTGTGCTGGCAAGTCTGACCAAAAGGACCGGAGTCCTGTGAGTTTGGCTGTGATTTGAGAGGACCAAGGAAGGAAGCCACCAGAGGTGGGAGGGGCTCGCACGGGGTGGTCAGGAGAGTTGTCCTTGGAACAGGACTCGAAGGTACCCGAGGAACCTCCACACCTCATCTCTGAAGGCGGACACCAGGGTCAACTCTGGTTCTCTGTCCCATCCATCCCAGCTATGGCAGGCAGCCGCCTCTTATCCCTTCTGTCAGGGCATTCCCAGGGGGCCAGGCCAAACACCACTTGTATTTTCCCAGAAAATGTGTAAATGCCTTTTACATTATTTCAGGCACACATTTAATTATTCTTTTGCATAAATTTGCATGCTATGTTCAGGCAACTCCTAGCATGCAAGAACACACGTCCCTAAATTGGTTAGTGGTGTATTCCAGGCCCAGGTGTCAGGCCCAGTGGAAGTGGCTGGGCTGGCACAGACATCTAAGCTCTTCTTGCAAACTGGATGGGGTGGGGATCGCGGCGGGGTGACGTGGTGGGAAGGCTGGGAAGCCACCTGGCCCTGTCACACAGGTCATCTGGGGAAGTATAAACTTTGCTAAGACTTTATCTTCATTTTCAAATTGCATGGGCTAATCTAGCTAATCTAGGGTCCTTTCCAGTTAATTTCCTCCCTTCCTCCCCTCCCCTCCCCTTTGGAAAATGGAAACATTTTAAACTGCTGCCAAAGGTTTTATGCTGCTTCTCCTCACTCAAGCTCTTTCCAAGGAATTTTATTTCAAGAAATAAAAAGTTAAAATACCTGGGATGGTTCCTCAGTCTGCTCTGGAGAGAGGGTTAAATGGGATATTTAAATTGCCACAAACACAAAAAACAAATCTACAATAGGCTTCTGTCCTAAATCCTGAAATTTAAATGTTGCCATGCCGAGTCCTCAAAACCTGGTTTCTAAATTTCCCTGCCTGGTATGGCCACCCTTAGAGGACCTCATATTTTTTGAATGTAACATTTAAAAGAAAATAAAGAAGAAGAAAAAAAAAATCCATGGGCAGACCTTAGCCTGTAGCATTTCGAGTGAGTGTTGTGCGTATATGAAAATGCCATGAACATTTTCATGGGCACAACAGCCTTTGGCTGGATCACAACCAGGCCTAACCGTCTTAGCCAGGGGCCCAGGCACACACGGTCCTTGGTGGCTTCACTGTGGCCAGCGCGGGAGCTGGGTCCACCCTGGAGCTCTCTGCACAGTCCCACGTGCCTCTGACTTACACTGCTGTTCTCCTAGCAAGGCAACAGCCCCTCACTCGGAGCTGATCGAGGAGGTTCCTTAGGGGGAAATTCAGTTTTCTTTATCCTCTCCTGTTTCCCACAAATGACTCATCGGAAAAAAGAGTTGAGAGTAACTGGATTCTCTCTGAAGAAGGAGACTGCAACCAAGACCCCTATTTCAGTAAACCTCTGCCTTCCTAAGGGCTTCTCACTGGGTCCTGTCCAGAGATCAGTGCCCATGAGGCAAGCAAAAGCTGTGCAAACAGTGAGCAGCATGGTCCCTTCCAGAGGCTGGAAGCTGCTGCTTCTCCAAAGGGGGCCACACATAAGGGGAGAATGAGTCCAGAGCAATGCCGATGCTCAGCCCCTCTCAAGATGCAGGGTCCAAACTGTGGAGTCCCAGGTACAGCAGCCCCCAACCTTACACCCTGTGAATCCTGTGGACCTGGGAGCAATCAGGAAGTCATCACTCTTTATTAGCCATTTAATGTGTGCAAAGGGGCTGAGAGGTGTCCTGCCACCTCCTGGGACCTTAGAGAACAGATGGAGAAATAAGATCGACACAGAGAGCTGCTGACTGACTCTGAGACCTTGGACAATGCTCTCGACCTTTCAGGGACTCAGCTCATCTGTAAGTTGAGTAGTATAATAGTAATAAAACTGAGGTTGGACCAACCAGACGAATTTCTTGAGATTCCTTCCATTTTGAAGCCTGATAACTCTCAATGCTGGTTAGGACTGTCTTTAAGGACAAGAGGAGTTCAAAGAACGGCAGGTACTTTTGGGATGGAGTGGCCAGAGAAGCCTTCCTACATTGGGAGGTCCTTGCAGGAAGGACCTGTGACTTTCATCTGCCTTCCCATGCCTAGTCCACTCCCTGGAATTCAGCAGGTGCTCTGTAAATGCTCCAGTTTTTGAATGAATGGATAGAGGAAGAGGAGCTTGGCTTTGAAAGATGGCAGGATTTGGCCAAGTGCCAAGGAGCAGTGCACAGTGGGTGGGGCAGGTCAGCCTTGCTATTTGCTGACAAGCATTTGATGTCTGGATTCTTCTCCAAGGGCTGCTGAGTATAGTCAGTCTATGGTGTTTCAGCCTTTTTAGCAGAGGGATTCTTGACCTCATTAACACATCTTTCCCTACATCAAAGCAGAGCAAGAACTTAGATGCAGTGTCAAGGACCCTGGCTAGAATGGGTTTGGGGGGGAGGGCAAGGGACAGCAGGGATGACCCAGCTTGCTGACACCAAACTGGGCAGAATTTCAGCCTCCGCAGCTGAGAGTGGGTAGGAGTACTGATATTTTATTCACGAAAGTGGGAGGAATTTAGAGTTCTTTATAGAAAATAGGACAGGTTAGCTCGTTTATTACTCAGCCAGTCTTTTCAAGGAAAACACACACTTAATTGTAATCCAAAGCATTTTCCAATGAAGACTCTAACGTGCCAGAGTGGCCCAGGAGGTATCACCACCAACTCCCTTCCCATTAAAAGAAGAGTGGCATTGGAGAGCCCTGGCAGAGGCTCTGGGCTTTCCCAGTAGCCTGGAATTATTGCCCCTTCATGGCCCCTGTCCATTTTATTACTGCAGGCTCAGCAGTATTTTGGAGTTTCACTGAGGAAATGAAACCAAAGAAGAGAAACATGTTTATTTCTTGGATTCTGGCTGACATCTTCCCTGTCTGCCTCCCAAAGAAAGCAGTTTGGGCTTACTCTAGACCTCAAGGAGTGGCCAGAAGATAGGGCCAGAAGTTCTGCTGGGGCCAGAAGTTCTGCTGGTTGTCATTCCACTCTCAACTTACCAAAATCCAAGGCATGTGTCTTTGCCAACTTGCCCGTTCCAGATGCAGATGTCAAAGGGTCCCTTTCATGTTATTTCTGGTCTTATGGGACACTAGGCAAAGGGGGTGGTAAGTTACTCTTGCGTTCTCCCAGGTTGGGTGTGTCACTCAATCAGTGCCTATAACCAGAGTTGGGAAATAAAGAAAATGCACAAGACAGAATTGCTTCCCTCAAGAAGCACATGGAGGTTTACAAGATCAAGACTAACCATTCAAAACAATTAGAAATAGACTATATCATGGTGGCAATTAAAGACAAAATGCCATGGCTGGCCTCTTTGGGAGACACGGTCCAGCATAGAACGAGTGAAAGATTCCTCGGGAGATCAGAACTGCCTCTGCCATCAAGAACCAAACCTAGAGACGACAGAAAGACTTCAGGGTTCAGGATGCACACAGTCAGGTGGCCTCTGACCTAGAAAGACTGGTGAGCAACTCCTTCCCCACCCCAAAGGATACGAAAGAATCATAAGCAACACTGGATATGTGTCAGGCATTGTTCTAAGTGCTTTACCAGGATTATGTACTGATTCTCCCAGTAACCCAGTTAAGTAGGTAGGTCCCATTAATATCCCCATTTCGTGGAGGAGAAGCTAAGGTACTGAAAGGCTCTAGCCACCCAGCCAGAACCCAGGTAGCTCATTTGGGAGCCAGGACCCTCATCACATGGTCACTTGCTCCCAGTGGGGTCAAGCTAAGGAGTTGGCAGTATCGGGGGGCTGAGCACATGGTGGAGCCTGCAGCAGCGATGGCGGACAGCCTGTGGCTCTGGAAAGGCCTCAAGGAAACAGCGCCAACAGGACCTCCTCCCACCCTCCCCCAACTCCATCCTACCTTCAGCTGTTGGGAGTGAGGCAGTAGCTACGAGGTTGGGATGCTGGTGGCACAGGGATCTCAGCTTCTCTGAGCCTTTTGTTGACTAAATGTCTGGTGTACAGCGGGTGGGCTGGCCACGGCCACCAGGGTCTTCAGATAGTCCCAGGAATGCTGGGACTGGAGCAGGTGGAAAGAGAATATATCAGCAAAGGAAATGGTGGCTGAACTAGTTACCTGGCACCCTCCAGAAGTGGTTGCAGGCAGCATAGATGTGTGTGGTATAGATCTGCTTGCTTTGGTCACTTCCAGAAGAGCGAGACAAGGAGGGCTTCCTCAAGGAGCCTGGGCTTGAGCTGACCATTGCTGAAAGACTAGAAGCTGGGCAGGGCAGGAGCCTCCCAGGCAGGAGGTAGGAGGGAGCCTGCTGTACCCATGGGCCGTGCAGGGACCTGGTGGCCGTGCTGACGATGGGGTGGGGACCGGTGTAGGGCAATGGGGAAGCCTTCGTTGTCAGCTTCTGGAGGCTGCTTGTTAGGCTCTGAGAGCCCTCAAAAGAGCCTGAGTAGAGAGCGCATTGCTCTTCACAAATCCTCATTTCACTTCTTCCATATGAAACTTAAGCCAAAAAAAGCGGGGGGTGGGGGGGGTGGCGGGAGTGAGGGGGATAATCCTGCTTTTCCTTCTGTATGAGGAAATTTCCAAAACAGCTAATTTTGCAGTCCAGCTCCTTTGATAGGAATTGTGTGCATAAGGATGTTTAGATGAGATCTATGTCTGTGGTGAGAATAGCTCCATTTCTCCAAAATATTTGCCGCCGCAGCGCTGTGTCCACAGGCCTGCAAGTGCTCCCCCAAAGCTCGGCCCACAGCCTGCTCTCCCACCCACTCTGAAGCTGCTTCTCTCTCTAGAACAAATAACGCTGTGTCTCTCTCTCTGCCCTGAAAGCATGGCAACATTCCTACATATTTGTTGAATTAAATGCGAGGCAGCAAATTCAGGACCTGGAAAACGAGCACCTACTGTGTGGCAGATACCGGCGAATACAAGCTTGGGAAGACCCTGCCTCTTCCTTCAAGAGGCTCAGGGGCCCAAGGAACCTGTGGTAAAGGCCAGCACTAGGGCCCCGGGCCCGGCAGGGAGACTGGCCTTCTGGGTTTTAACACTGAAAGTC